>NC_141391.1:203027243-203627243 GCF_034619465.1 Leptosomus discolor
CTGGGAGTGGGAGCACTAGAGTCCCGTTTCTGCTCCTGCTCTTGCTTCCCAGGATGACCTTGAACAAAGCAGGAAGAACAACATTTTCAAACAGTAGTACCTAAAGTCAATTACCTAAAGCCACACAGGGTGCGTAAAACTATTTCCATAGGAACTAAACGCCTACCATGCCAGTGGGAACTGTAGTTCTGCTCAAATTCTGTTATAAAAATCTCCCCAGAAGATTTTGGAGTCATAGTTTCATTATGTATCAAGTAGGTACAATAAAGCCATACAGTTTTTGAAAGATCACCTTTTTTACTGTGGGATAAATGTATTTAACACTGACCCTTTTCAAAAGGATCGTCACCCCTGTCGGCAGCCATGTGAAGAGACTATCCTGCCTCTAGGTGCAGCAGAGTTTGAGTTCAGAGCTGCTTACCATCATAGATCTTGAATATCTTAAAGTGTTTCTATATTTGCTCTGGTTATCGCCATAATGGCTGTTATCAGCAAAAATAGCAGTATTTAAATGGTGCCTCTTTCTGGTTTAACAGACTTTGAAAGAATTTGTCCGAATCAACATCGACATTTACATTGCAGGGGCACATGGTGAGTACTTGCCTTTCTGTCAGCATCACCACAGATGCCTCATCCCACTGCCTTCCCTGCCCACCACTGAGCACAGCTGTGGTGGATCACCCCAGTTTTACCTTCCAGTGTTGGACAGTGAACAGATCCATCTGAGTGGAAGCATCATCCCTCTCATGCTGTCCCCAGCAGGCTGGGACCATGCATGACAGCTCGTTTTACCCATGGCCACCCCTGTGCTGTACAGCTCTGGGCTATGAGACCCACTTGGGCAGCCTGGATTAGGCATTAAACAAGAAACAGGTCTCAAATTCCCTTCTGTCTGGCATCGAGCAGGGCAGTACTGATGGGCACTTATAGCCCATCCTTTCCACATTGGTAAAGAGGAACCCATCTGCTCTAATAAAACAGTGCAGTACACCAGCAATTCCTGTGTTCGCTCAGTGGACATGCTCAGGATACACTATTTTGTCATTTTCAAGGCCTGAAGGTCACTTTGTGCTTTGATTTTGTTCCCCCACAGAGGGCTTCCTGGACAAACTGGAAAGATGTGCATTTTTTGACGAGGAGATTAAGCCATCCATGTTTTTCCTCACCATTCATGATGCAGTTTTACACATTTTGCTGAAGAAGGACATAGCCAGCTCCCCCAAATTAAAGCTCGCTGAGGTAACACTGCAGTTTTCATATTTTGCTACTTTAGTGCCTCTACATTACTCACAGGCACACAGCAGTGCCCCGCATAGCTAGCCATGTGCCCTACACCATCTCTGCATCCAAAAAGTTAATGACTAAAACTCAGTTGGTCTCCAATACATTTGGAGAGTAAGAGTGGCCCCTGGCCAGGTGCCTGGCAAACCACTAGTGAAAAGAGTGAATAATCCCCACTGGAGACTGGCCTGGCCATGGACTTCACTTGAAGCCACCTCCTTGGGAAGAACATGGTGTAGGGTGAAATCCTGGCCCATCCATCAGTAGTTGTCTGTCATCACCCATCTGGCAGCAACTGCTGCATATGCTGCAGTGGCTCTTGCAAGACAGACTTGCCGCTTGCATGTAGGCTTTCCAGGACATCTACTTTCACAAGGTGTGCTAAAGTGGTGCAAAAACATTAGTGCAGCCAAATTTGGCGTCAGCCTTTCTGGGGTGTTCTTAAATCAAGAGCAAGAAAGGATCCCATGTATGTTAGATCTGTTTAAAAGTACAAAATGCAGAATGCCCCTCACCTGGAAGCTGTCTAATCCCACTTAGCTGAACTGGCTCAGCTCTTCTGCACTGATCTGGAGACGTGGCGGCAGGCATAAAGGGCTGACAAGTAAGAGCTTCCTTCCTTCCAGGTCAACTTCCCAGACATGTTCCAGAGATTTAAAAAGCAAGACCTTCTTCAATGCGAAAAAAGAAGAAAAAAAAAAAAGAACAAACAAGCAATCCATATCCTAACCTACAACTTCTTGTGTTCATTGCAGGAGAAGCGTAGCAGCAACAACAGTATCATCATCTCCAGCAACGGACTGCGCAGCCGGGAGTGCACGGTAAGACTCCCATCTCCAGTACTGCAACCACAGGAAATGCAGCCCAAAAGCCTCTCACGGGAACCGCTAGGTCAGATAACAGAAGCATCTTCATCCCTGAGCTCTTGTGTCAGCCCAGGACAGAAAACATCCAGACAGTTTATTGATGGGATTTGACTTGCAGCAAAGCCTTACAGGAGTAAGAGGCACGGGGCTCGGCTCACAAGCCTTCCCTTGCGCACTGAGAGTCTGTGGAGGGAAGGCGGGCCAAGGCCATCTCACCAGGCTCTCACCTGGTCTCCTTGCTTGTCCACCACAGCTCCCCCATGATGAGCTCACTGTTAGAATGACCACAGGGCAGAAACATCAGCATGAGTCCCATTTATCCAAGTGTTTCAGGCAGGAGAGGAGCCTGGAGACAGTGATAAGAAAGGGACACACGCAGCCTTTTATCACGGACTTAAAGAGAAGGGCAGTAGCCAACATACAGCAACCCCATGAGGAGAAAATATCAGACCACGGTCTTCCCATACAAATGCTTTAGAAGAGCAAATTCTTACATATCACTCACCAGAGGGAACCTACCCTGGCTATTCCTTACAGAGGGTGACATTTATTTCCTTTTATTTCCTACAGATTCCAACAGAAACAAAATTTTAGATTTCATTTTCTAAATATATCATCCAGCAACACAATGTCACTTACAGAAGATAATGCAGATGCAGTGATGAGCATGAAGACAGAAGGATACTTTTAAATACCTTAAGAAGGATTTATTACATATGGTTACATTCCAAGTTTTGGAATGGGCTTGTTTGTGTTTATATGTTTCTGTACATATATAAAAATGTATTTTGTACATACACGGAGGCTAAAATCACACAGATTTTCTTATTTCCTACCTTGGTGACAGCCTACCCACAGAGCTGAGGAAGCAGGTAATGCTAGCCCTATTTGCGTATACTTGTACATATATCTATATTATTCCGACAGTTTGTAGACAACCTGTACAGTTACTAGAGAATACGTAAATATTTGAAATCTTGTAATCTATAACACAGACTAATAGTTGGGAGTTATATTTTATCTTCAGCTTGTATATACCTTGTATAAAGTTTTCTTGATGGTTTGTAAGACACCTAGTAGACTGAGTTATTGAAGTTGTTCCTGTCTCACTACCATGAGCACAGTGTACATAGTCACTAATGTATGTACTGTAAAACATGAAGATCATTCAGGAAAGACACAGCATTTTCAGATCTAAACACAACTCATTGATTTGGTTTGGGCTGGTACAAAGTGCACAAGAGAGGATACATTTACTTTACAGTGAAATATTAAATAATGATTTTGGTAACTCTGCATTGCTTAATGCTTTTGTCAATACACCATTGAGGTAGCTCATAATCAGTGAGACCCGGCGTGTCCCTGAGCAAGCGGACAGACGTGCCGGCACCAGAGCTCAGCTCGGGAGGAGCTGTGGGTGTGGAGCTGCCAGGTGGGCAGGCTGAATTGCCCAGGTCTCTTGGATGGATGTGCAGAGGACTTTGACTTAAAAAGCCTACTCTGATACTCTAGTCTGCACAACCCAGTCCGCACAACTGCCATCAATTAACTCCTGCTGGAAATCTAAGGCCTGAAGTGGAACTACATCACAGCTTTCAGAGGAAAAAACAAAATAAAACAAAAACCAAAAGAGACAGAACTTTTAATATAGCATAGCAAGTGCTAGACATATAAAAATATTCTGCCTAGAGGAAAACAGAACCATTCCCGGAGTCTGAAAGAAATAGCAGTCTGAAATCACAAGAGTTTTTCGTTTTCAAGCCTAATTTTGACTTTCAGCCAAGCTGGGGTGACCAGACGTGTGCATTTGGACTTGTAGTGAAGAAAGGCTGAAGGGAAGAAGAACCACTATTTTTATCTCCATAGTATGCAGGACTTCAAAACAAAATTTGAAGGAAAACCAGACAGAAATGCCGCCTGCTTTTATAAAAGGTACAAATACATATACCACATGCAACTGGTACCTTTATTCAGAAAACTGAGCTTCCAAAGGGAAATACCACAGATGTCACCTCCCTGCACCTGAGCAAAGGCTTCCGTGCCATGGCACAGGGGCAACTTTTAATGTCACTGGAGAAGATGGGATGAGTAAAGGCACTGAAAGGCAAAGATGAATTATGTTAAAGAGGAAGTGACAACTAGGAGCTTTGAAAGGGAAACACCAGGATGGAGGGAGCACTGATCTGTTAAATATTTTCACTAATTTTTTTTTTTTTTTTTTTACAAAAATCTGGAGTTACCTGATTAAATCTGCTAATGAAACCAAGCTGGAAGATAATATTGAAGTGAGGAGGCTTTGAATACAGAAACAGTGAGGTGAGCCTGAAGACCGAGGAAAAAGAAGTTCAGCATTCAGAAAACACACTCATACGTTTGCAGGTGAATAACAAGCTGCAGTGTTGTGGTGGGTGCTCATGAGCCTGAAATGGCGTGGGAGACATGGCCTTCGGTGCGAGACGTTACAGGCTGCTTTCTACAGACACCAGATGGGTGGTGGGCAGTTGTACCAGCCCGCTGCTCTTCTGAGCATGCCACAGCAGGCTTGCTGGCTAAGTCAAGTACGTGTCACGTGCCAGATAACCAGCACAACAGCACCTGAAAACAGGTAAAATCAGGATGTCACCGAATTGCCTTTCTAATGCAGCTTTCAAAAAAACCATAGATTATATCAGAATAGATTTTTCCAGCAGAATGAGGAAGATATTAGTGCTACTGCGCAATGCACAGGAGAGATTTCACTCTAAATACTCTGAACTTCAGGACTGAGCTCTCCAGTTCAGGAAGGATGAAGTCAAACTGCAATTAATGAGGAAAATTTCTTTGAGGATCTTTGTGGAAGGGAGAGCCTGTATCTAAGGACTAGCAAAAAGAGATATAGATACATCAGGGATTTAAGCTAAGAGAGGAAATACTATGCAAGATAAAAAATAATATTGTCCTATGAGGGAAAAAAAAAAAAAGAAGATATAAACTGGCCAAACATAAACATAAGCTAGATATTAGAAGATGGTTCCTAACTTATACAATGGCGAGATTCTCAACATCCTTTCCAGTCAGAATAAGAGGAGCAAAAACCTAAGATGAGGCTTTTTTAAGATGAAGCTTAACATATTTATGAAAATCATGATACCACATCATACCAGTGGAATCTGGACTTTCTGACTCAGGCTGTTCTTTCCAGTCCTGTGCTCATGTGCACCTATACAGGCTCAGGCAAACATCCCTAGCAAAAGCAAGTCAGTCTGCTGGAACACCATATATTGCGCTTCAAAACCATATTGGATTTGCTGACAGGCTTCAGATTAAGAAAAGCACATTGTTTCCTAAATGGCACTCCTCAGAACAATTAATTGTAATACTAATGACTCTTCCGATATAGCGCTGGGCCCCAGAGCCTAAATCCCCTTTCCAAAACTATTCACCATTTCTTAAATGGACATGGTACCTGGACACCTTAACCATACGCCCTTGCACTCCCATGTCACACGTCCCTGCCAGCTACTTGCCATCTCAAATCACCCTTCACCTTACTTTTTCATGTTGACAACAGCAGCACTGTATTTCTGATGCTTTATTTGATTTCCCCCTCCAGGTACTGGTTATTTCTGCATTCAACCCTCTCTTACTCTAATACTAATGTTTTTTCTGGACAGTTCACCCTCATGTAGATTGTAACACATACGTCTTGCTCCATTGTAGGATATTGTGGTGATGCAGATTTACTCGCTTATTCTTGAGACAGGGACCTTTGGAAACCCACATATTTATTGCTCCTCCGTTAGGCACTTTGCTTCCCGGTTAGAGCATGTATCACTTTTTAATATTTTACTCAATAAGCTAACAGGCAAATTCCATATCTGATTTCTTTTTGGAGAGCTGACAGGTATGGTATCACTTCATCATCACATATCCTGAACCTATCTCTCAGCACAGCGTAGATGCTTGGTAACTAAATAACATGCATTTTACAGCCAGCAAGAGGATGGAAAACACAGAGGCCATGAAGCCTGTGATGCTCAAGCCTACTCTCAGACCTGGTTTTCACTTTGCAGTGCAGAAGAGATTGCCTGTGTGAAATAGAAAGACAAAAAAATCCAAGTTATTCAGCTATTCAAGGTCTTGAGCCCAATGGAGAGAGCACTGTAAGACACAAAGCCGTATTTTTTTCAATTTCAAACTAAGTTTCTGTTAAGGAAGAAGTACCTTTAAGCACCTCTTTACTGGAAAGAAACATCACTCACAGTTGTTTATTCCTAATGTGCTGAATGTGGACAGCTTGCTTTTCTCACTCTTTATGCATCTGCTCCCTTCTGCTTCCTAAGAAAATGCCTAGAGTTTATCTGATCCAGAAATGGCAAAGAACAAGTGCAGGAACCCTCATTAGAACTTGTGTGATTTTATTTAGTGCAGGAAATAATTCACCATAAATTATCATGGAGCTGTGTTCCAA
The DNA here is from genome assembly GCF_034619465.1 of Leptosomus discolor. Lineage (NCBI taxonomy): Eukaryota > Metazoa > Chordata > Aves > Leptosomiformes > Leptosomidae > Leptosomus > Leptosomus discolor. The sequence goes on from NC_141391.1 coordinate 203,033,841, forward strand.
GCATTGGTTTTCACAAATAAAAGTGAAGAAAACTCTTGTCAACTGACACATATTCACATCTATTTAAAATTACTCATTTGGGGGGTTTTTTAGCAGTTAAGCTGAAGTTCTTTTGTGAAACATCACTACATGAAAACAGAAACATTCCCACCCGCTTGCACACATTACCACTCTTTCCATTAACAGAAGTCTAGTACAATCAGCCCTACTAGCAGTCGAGAATCACTTGCATTCCATTATCAGAATGAATGATTAAAGTTTCAAGATGACTGAGCTAATTTACCAGCTTTCTGCTGTTCTTCCACCCACACCTTTCCAGACCTATGTTGGATTTTTTAATCTTTTAAGCTCTTGTACTCATGAACCAAGTCAAAACTGTGAACAATTTTTAAAGAAACCAAACAAGTTAATGCCCCATATTTAGAGAACAAGGAGACACAATTCGGAGTAGGAGAAGTTTCTGAAGTCGCTGTGTCTTATGGCTAAGTCAAGACTAAAAGGAGCTTTAAACTTCATTATTCTCACACTGCCCAAACAAATGCAGCTAGTTCAGTTTACAAGCTGGTCAGTATGAATCATTACTGTGACTATAACATATCTGAACACAGTGAAGAACCTCACAGTTGTGAAGGCAACCATTACCATATAAAGATGATTTAACAACTGCTAAGAATTGTTTTAGCATCATAAAATAAAAAGCAAGGGAAATACAACCTGTATAATCCTTTAGAAATGTAGGCAGGGTGAAAATTAATTAACCTTGCACATTTCTCTGCTGCGTTGGACTCTTTAGTGGCAACTATATAAACAGGAAAAGTTCCAACTTATTTCCCATAAATTCAATGTTACGTCGCGACTGCCATCCGCTGCCTCCTCCGGTTTCCCAGCCTGGCAGTACCTTCTGGCACGAACCTGCGCAAGTTGTCATTGTCAGCAGCACAGCAATGCATGCAGAGAGAAACGACACCAAATCAGACCCAAGTTTTACGGGCAGAAAACATTTTAAGAACCGAGGTGTGTTCAGACACGATCCGTGGAAAAAGCGTATCCACAAATGTGCTTTCGAGAACACTTGGCTTCACGTAATACAGGAGACAGGTTTTCTCCCTTGCTAACTCTAACATGGAATGAATACGAGTTACTTTCACTTCAGTTCTTAACAAACAGAATTTGACGCTCCTTTGAGAGCAGTAAGTGAAAAGAAGTGGAAACTCCAGCCAGTAAGGTTTTCTAATTCTCTTGGATCATATTTTTTAAAAACAATTTTTTTTTTTTTTTTTTAAGATGTGAAAAATATCACTTAACACATGTAGGTAACAAATGTTTATCTTAATAGCATTTTTAAAAAAACCTCAGCAAAGTGCATGTTCACGAAATTAGCCTGCTTGTTGTAAAGTATGCACGGTTGCAGGCAACCCCTCAAGCAAAGTTACAGATGGAATTAAAGATAAAGCGTGAGACAAGCATCTAAACCTCGGATGTGGATGTTTTCAGGCATCTGCTGGTGCCTGTTCATTCCATGGACACAAACCATCATCAAACTCCTTTTCATTCCCTTATGCGACATTATTAGAGGAACTGACAATGGCTGACAAATGTAAATGTCAGCTTTCAAACCCTGAGATCTGCTCGGCAATGCCTTAAGAGGGAGATCGCTGCCACAGACAGGGATATTTATTCAAAATAAACATAATTAATTCAATTCAAATGCTTGCCTTTACAGGAAGGCATACGTAGGAATCCAAAGAATTTGCAAGTACATCTCACCATTTCTAAGAGTGTCAATTATACAATTAAATGCAATATATGGCATTTCTGAACTTCACACTGAAACAATCAGGTATTTTGCAAAAAAAAAAAAAAAAACAAAAAACCAAAAAAACCCCAAACAAAAAAAACCCAAAAAAACCCCAACCAACCCACTGAACAACAAAAAAAAAACCCAGAACAAAAAAAAAAACCAAAACACGCCCAAAATCCCATAAACAAAGACTGTTAACACAGGGTTTCAACCAATGCAGACATCTTTAAACTTTGTAAATACGAAAGCATCAACATTACCTTAGTTACGTAGGTATACTTAACACTCAATTAAAAAAAAATGGATTTAGGTCTTCCTACACAAGCAGGACAGAAATTTGACCCAAGTCCTGCCTACATAAGATGACTTTTCAGTAAATCCTCTATCACATGACCTTTCGATCCATGGTCACTAAACAATACAAGGGATCCCACTCATTTTTTGGGGAATACATCATTGTCTATGACATACGTAACCTCTACCTCAAATATACAGAGAAAAAAAATTCTCACACATTCTCTACAATGATATACATTTATCTATTGTGCTTTTTGATACAGCAAAAGCTGCTGTTTTCCCTCGGCATTTCCAGAAAAGCACTTTACCAATACCTCCAAGAATAGCAGTGGACCAGAATTATTATTAAGTCTGAACCCTTCCTCTGCTCCACAACAGAATGGATAATACAGTACGTGACCTGACTTATTTCTGAAAACTACCATGGTGGAAAGAGTTGCTGCCTTTTCTTATCACCTGCCATGGACAGGTAACAGCTGATTTCAGAATGTCTTATTTTCCAAAACAGGCAAGTTTGACACATCTCCCTGCACAAAAGCCTGTCACATGGTGTCCCCATAAACCTGCAGGTGTTACCTTCTCAGCCTAAACAAAACAAAGCTGGTACCCAGAACCATCAGGAAGTACCCATCGGGTACCTCTCCCCTAAGTTTGGCTTTGCAGAGTCAAAGAATGTTCATCAGACAAGCAGGTTTCCTCCCAGGTGAAGTTACACGCTGTAATACAAATGTGCCTAAGCCCACCCCCTACCAAGCAATTTAACAGTGACAAGGGGGTCCTTACAAGTTCCTCAGGTATTTATTTCGAACTACTGAAACAAAATAATGCTGCCAGTCATTGTCACCTTCATACACACTGAAACAGCACATTTTCAACCAACCCCATACCATAGCACTCTATCACCATCAGCTGCTGCTTCTTCTCCAGTGTTATATTTAAAATTATTTATTTTTCAGAGAAACCAAAGCAAAGAACCGTCTTAGAAAGAAGCATATTACAGCTAAGCAAATTCTTAACCAGTTGACACTGGCCAGCTGCATACCCCGGAATTTATTTGTATATCTCAGAATTTATTTGCACCTCTCTAAAGAAGTATTTATTTGAAAGGCAGTCTAAAATATTTGCCTGTGGTCACAAGAAAATCAATGGCAGTAAGGACAGAGAGATCTAAAGAGCCCTTGCTCTGGTAATTAGAAATATGCAGTTTATAAGTAAAATTACAAAACTTGGAATGTTGCACCGCCAAAGCTCTTTTGTAAATTTAACATTTATGAGGCAGGAAAAAAGGTTTACAGAGTAAACAGTAGCACTGAGGCTTTAAGATGGTCCAGATCATTCAAGAACAGCAGGAAATTAGAAACCTCGGAAAAAAACCCAATGGATTTCTTCATCTAAAAGCACCACTGCTAGAAATGCGGCATTTTGAAAAAACAGAGGTTCAGCACTAACATTGATTAGAAATGTAAAGACAAGCACTCCAAACAACAGACAGTACTGCCTTACTATCATCTGGTTCTGCTACCAGCTGCATTGAAAAAAGAATATTCTCATTTTATATTTATTAAATTTCTCTTTAAAAGAGTATTTTTACAAAACATAAATTTGGGGCCAAAACAGACCTGAGGGCCTGCTCATACTGCTACTTTTCGAAAAAAGCAAAAATCCCTACCTGTTGTCTGTTCAATTAAATCTGCATCACAAAATCAAAACAGAAAAAGGATGTGCAGCTTTTTATTTCTTTGTATCTACATACGGGATTTCAGACCACTTCTTTCAGGTTATCCAAACGGGAAGTTTTCCTACAGTACATATTATATAAAGTGACAGAGGCAAACACCGCTTCCCTACCTAAAATAATGTGCTTCTCATGGACATGGCAAGCCAATTCACAGCCACTTCCACACAAACACAGCCATAGGTAAACATAACAGGTTGAATTCAACTCCAGTCAGCAGCGTACATGTAAACAGAACCTTCCCAATCAAAACTAGCGTTAAAACAGAGCAACAAACCAACCCCCAAAACCCAATCAAGCAAAACAAATAAACAAAAAAACCCACAACCCACCAAAACCAACACATTATTACACGGTTTTGTGTCACACCCAAAGCTGTGTTTCTGATAAATTTATCTTGCTGCGTAAGTTTAAAGAAAAAAGAAAGAAAAAGCTGAAACGTAGCATTCTGCATATCTGATTTCTAGTGCCATGAATTCACCATAGCCCAAATTTGTTATAAGTAATGGTAACTGTTAGTAGGAGAAACACTAAAGTTCCCTTAATATTGATTACACTGCCCATTTGGAAAGTATTAGTGCTGAAATGGTGTCCCAGAACTGTGTTAACTTCATATAAAAACCCACCAGTTTTACAACCATATTTCAATTTAATTATTGTACACAGGTTAACAAAAACGTATCACAAGTGAAACTAAACACTGGATTTAACAAAAACAATATTCAGAATGGTACAACACGTGTTCATTTTCTCCAGGAAATAATATTACAAGTGTTCATCTTAGGACAATTTAGCCACACTAGAGACAGAAGTTCTGTTAAAATGCAACCGTGGTCTACTAAGCCACTTGTTTTAGCACTACAGAATACTTGAAGTCAGAGTCCTACAGCCAAGGCTTAAAAATCATTTAAGATTCAAACCCCAAAATGTCTTACAGTCAAAACGACAGTATTTAAAAAAAAAAAAACACAACAAAACAACCCCAAAACTATTAATTAAAAGGCTGTTGTATATAGTTTTATCCTCTTCATAGCACTCTCTATCCATATAACTGCTTGTATCATTGGTAATAGGGTCTGTATCTGGCTTGATCAGGGTGGTGTGGTCCAGGAAGTGGGGCCTGAGCAGGAGGCCCTTGCATCCTTGGAGGTGGAGGTGGCCCCCTTGGAGCTGGCCATATCCCTGGACTCATTCCCCCGGGCTGTGTGAAAGGGGGACTAAGAGTTCCTTGATCTTCACTGAACTGTGGCAAAGAGTTAGGATTATAGTGATGGGGAGGGGGTGCACTGACATTTACAGGGGGCCCTCCATGTTGAGGAGGGGGAGGTCCTGGAGGAGGATGATTCATATATGGTGGCATCTGGGCAATTATATGTCCAGGCGGGGGGGTTATTGGAGGAGGAGCAGAGGTCATTGGTGGTGGAGGAGCTTGGCTATATACCATGTGAGGAGTACCTGCTGCCTGGGGAGGATGCTGCAGCGGATGGCTTATTGGTGGAGGTGGTGGTGGGGGTGGCGCATAATGTTGCTGAGGAGGCATAATATGATGAGGGTGCGATACCACTGGTTGACCCTGGTATTCAGGATGATGATGAGCAGGTGCGGGGGCTGGTGGAGGTGGTTCTCGAGCACCTGAATTCGAATCATCCTGAATAGGGACGGTTATCAAGTTGCTGTGTTTTCTGGTTGAAATGCGGAAGGTGTCCTGGCTGACCGGGCGAGGTGGCGGTGGAGCCATTGCCATCTCTGCAGGAGGCGCACGGATGTCTTCGTGTGGCTGGTTATAATGCTCATGTGGCACATGCTGTAAAGGAGGTGGTGGCATCATGATGTGCTGCTTTGGCGGGATGTGGCTCATATGGTGTTTCTCAGGCGGCATTATGAAACGCTCAGGAATTTCAGCAGGTGGTGGGGCAATAGGAGGATGCACAGGTTCAATTGGAGGACGAGCAACGGGCTTTCCAGCTCTCATGTGACGGTGGTTGATGTGAGCTTGCAAGTCCCTCTGTGAAAGGTAAGTTCTCTTGCACCCTTGAACAATGCTACACATGAAGAGAGACCCTCGTACACACTGCTCGATTCGCTGCACAGGTTCATTACAGCTAAATCAGAAGAGAATATTGGTTTATTGTCATCACAGAGAGCTCAATCCGCAATTATTTTTTTTTTTTTGTTAAAAGTCAACCAGTTTACCATAATTACCCAGATTAGAACTGACAACTTCACCGCAGCAATGAAATTCATTTTGAAGTTTATCTAGTTTTTAAGTCTCCAAACACAACCATGAAAGAATGTAAAAATTTCATGAGGTGGAAACTTGTAAATAGCATCACTGTCTCTCACAAATTCCTTCTGAGTGTTAAGACTTACCAAGAGTCATCCTAAGTAAATTAAACTGCCACTTATCCCTTTTCAAATTAGAGCAATAATGGGTTATTTACCCAAATACTTAAACAAAGCGAACGCCGATCTCTTGCAATCCCAAAACACAGGATATGAAACTATAAACAAGTGGTGTAGTAGAGTACTGCCTCGGCTAAATGTACATAAATTAAGAACCACGTTGATACAGTATCTTAAATAAGATATTTAAGTTACTTTCCTACATTTCCTTTAATAACAAATCTTGAGATAACTTACCCTGGACACATCTTGTCTCCCTTTTTCTCATGCAGTATAGCACAATCATAGCAGAAAACATGCTTGCAAGGTATCTAGAGACCAAAAAAAAAAGTCTCTGATAAGGCATCATATACCAATATCTATGTCATTTGGCAGAATACAGCACACAAGTTCTAACAATAAAAGTAACCAAGTCACCGATGAGGTGAGCAGGCGCAGCGGTAGCTAGCAGTTTACAGCATCTCTGCATAGAAGCTTTACAAAACTGTTTGTGTCAAGTTTGGGTGTTTTGCGGATATGCTTGTTTGGGTTTTTTAAGTGTTGGCAAAAATGTATAGGCAAAAGTTTAAGTCTTGCTACACTGAACATTCACAGAAGCTGCATATGCAATCTAATTACACTTGTCTTCCTGGCAAGGAGGGGAAGTTTTAAAAGCATTAACTGTCATTAAGGCAGATCCTGAAGCCTGTTACATCACACTTGGAAATCTAAATTAATCTCAGAGATTTTGCTACACCAATTTTAAAGGGACATAAAAGCGAACAGTGTTTCCTAACTCCACTGCAAGTCTTCAATTGCAATAAAGAGCCTGTTTTTAAAGCAAAGCGGTGTAAAACCAAAACCCACTGAACGTGAAGGCTTTTCTGTTGGTGACAGTGATCTGATTTTTTGTTTAACATTTCAAGCTTACTTTATTGAATCAGGGGGCAAAGTGAAATCAGACAGACAGATGAAACAAAAACACTTCAGCGACGAAGGCCCCAGTTCCATCCTGATATTATTCTGTTGTTTATTCGGAGGCTGCTGAAATCAGTAACCTCTACAGGCCTCATACAGACACAGTACAACCGAATTTTACCTAAAGGGAGACCATGGCTGCATCTTCCACTGATACATTCACTCACCATGCGTCCATACATTTTGATGGGCAATCCACACTTATCACAGAAGTGGACCGGTGTATCATCCTTTTCCCCCAGCAAGTTTATCTGATAGGATAGAGAAGGGGGTGGGAGAACAAAACCCAACATCACTAAAGCTTCTCATTTCAATTATCACCAACACTGCCATAATTTCTGAATTAGATGAGAAAGAAGCAAGAACACCATAAATGTGAAAGAGCAAAGGATGTATTTTCAGTCAGTCAGAAACAACAGAAGCACTTTTATTTAAGAATGTATCTACCAGGGCTACCTACAGTCTATCATAATTCACAAACAAAGATTCACGACTTCCCATCCATGACTTTACCTTATAGTCCCAAAAGATGGGGCCAGGGAATCTCCTTTGATTGCCAAACATTTCACCTCCTTTGCATTCGTATCGCTCCTCTTTGTTATAATCAAATTCTTCTGTGGAAAGAAGAAAGAGAAGAAAGACACAAGCCAACCACAACACTTTCCTGATTGACACCAGCTGCTATTAGAAGCATGCATCGTTCTGTACTGAAATCATCAAGAAATGCCACAGCACTTCCACTGTGCTGGGCCCATTCTATAGAAAGGTACAGTCAAAACACTGAGACTGTGTTAGGGGAACGTACACCATTTAATCCTTACAGTGCAGCACTACCTAGGACCTGGAAACTTGTTTTGCACTTCGACAGAACCTTGGACTCTTAACGCTTCCCTGCTGCAGGGCTAGTATTTACATTAACTTACCTTCATCACCAGCTTGTGTCTTTGAAGGCATCCTGTTCATATTTCTTGGAGCTCGAGGTGCAGGTTTGGTTTTATTGGTCTGTTTTGAGATAAGCTTTATAGGGATTCTTCTACGAACATCAAGACCACCCAATGTTCCTGAACTATTTGTTCCTTGCAAATCATTGTCTATGAGAGAAAAAAAAAGTTTATGTAATTTTTCAGTTAGTTAATAGTTCTAAAGAGGCTAAATACTTACATAAGAGTTTTAAGAAAAATCGTTTCTAAAGCTTATTTAAGACTCATACTACATATCAAAGTTTAATCACTAGAACGTATCTTCACATACATTTTCTTCTAGAAGTCAAGTCACAAAACTGTATTGGAAACAACTGTGATCTTAGGAAGTCTAGTTCTAAAAATAAAGCTATTTTAAAATAAGTTTAGCTAGTCTGTCACTTCTCCACAACAAGAGAAAAAAACATTAATTGTACAGCTCCTCTCACAGCATGAATAGTACTGAGGAGTCAATTCTTTGTACAACATTGACAACACAGAATTTTTTACGCTAAAAGATCATTTTAAAAAAGTATGTAAATTGTTTATTAAAGTTGGAGGGAAACTAGTTTCTGTATTAACTCAGCATCTTGACATATCACTTAGAAGTTTAGCATGAAATACCACAAAAATATCAGTACACACTACAGTGTGTAGTAGTATCCTCGCTAAACTGAAAGTTATCGTTCCCCACTACATACAGAACTCCCTTTAACCAGATTTAAATCTGAGCAGCAGGGCAAAGGAAGCAAGAAATAGCCTGACACATGCATTGGTGGATACAGGCTCCAAGAGAGAATCTAGAGGGGGTATTGCAACAAGCAAGCAACCCAATGAAGGGGGTACAAGACCCTCAACTTCCAGTGAGTCTACCTTAAACCACTGCACAGCATCTCATTCAACCAAAAATAAAGTTATGTTCTTCACAGATCTATCCAGCTCGCTTCCATTTTCATTGAAAAGGCCATTTTGACAGGCATTTCAAAGTGGGACAAGCTCAGCCTTGAAGGGCTGTGCCACAAGCTGTTACAGCACGCCCAGCCAACCCACTTGCTATGGCACCACAGGGTGCCACCGCTGGAATGACCACTGAGGCCCCAAAGGACTGCCGCACCGTCGCACCCTGACACTGAAATCAGCGACCCATTACTGTAACTCTGCACTATGCCCCACAAACTGCTGTCCCTCAAAGCCTACAGCCACCCCACACAACATAACGAGCAGTAGGAAAAATAAGGAAGAAAAGGAAAAAGGAGATTGCTCCAAGTTATTCAGCAGCTACCACCAAAGCTAGGAACTGCGACAAAGCTTCAAACTGCGGCTGTGCCCTGACAGTCACTTCATCTGAAAATCAAGAGCCCTCAGTCTCCTCTGAGAGATCAAACGTATTTATGTTTCACTCTAAAAGGCAACATGTAAAAAAGCAAAACCAATAAAGCCTGTTTTAGCTCTTGTTCATTTGCTGCTTTTGTTCAGGCTGTCCTGTTGGCTAAACAGATGACCCAGCAAACATCCAACGATGACACCAGGCTTCCCCAGAGTCTGCTGGACGAGAACATCAGCGGTAATAATGCTAAAGCTATCTGTTTTCCACTTGTGGGGAAATTCTGTTTTCTACCAGAATACATAAAAACACAACACCATAGACCACAAAAAGTCTCTGCAGAACCTCAATCCATCTGCAAATAGGGATAACTAAAATAAATTTTTTTAAAAAAACAACCCTTGTGTATTATTCAGCCCACTGAACTCACAACAGGAAATAATTAAGTTCTGACACTTTTCTTTCACATACCTTTGCAAGCTAGGAATATTTACACAAGTTAGCTGCTCAACTAATCCAAACTAGCAAGTTTATGAGTCATTCATGTTTCACAGAAATGTAATAAATTCCAGTCAGTGTAAGCAGAAGGAGGAGGATTAAGTCCAGGAAAAAAACGTAAAACACATACCAAAATTGTTAAAAGTACTTAGAGAAGCTCTACTTAGAGGCGATACATTCTCCTGAACTGTCACCTTCATCAACTTTTCTTAAGTTCTATTTTTGCATCTAAGGTGAGGTTTTTGTAAATTCAAAAATATAGCTCAAATACTACACCTTATGCATACGGATTTATAATGCAATTTTTGCTAAGAAGAAAAAAAGAAATCCTAGCAACAAACTCACTCCCACTCATCCATTCATCAGATTACGCCAGCACGCTCACCAGCAAAGTACCAAAGCTAAAAAAAACCCCGAATTTAAGCGCACGAGAAACTTTCCCGAGCGCAACCACCGAATCAGGAAACACGTTATGGGCACCGATCTCGGAAAACGCAGCGGGCCAACAGCCGCCTCGCCGCCGCCTCCGAAACGCTACCGGCTGCCTCCACCTGCCGCAGGCCGGCGGGCTCCGCACACACCGGCCTCTTCCGCGCAGGCCGCCCGCCCCGGCGCGGGCCGGGAGCGCGCACCCGCCGCGCCAGACGCCGCGCCAACCCCCTCCGCGCTCCGCAGCCCACCCGGGAGTGGGGAGGCGGCTCCAGCGGCGGAGCTGCCTCCAGGCCGACGGCTGAGCCCCCTCGGAGCCGGGGCCGAGCGCCGCCGCGCCGGGCGGGGCGCAGGCGGGGCCGGGCGCGACCGTTGGAGGGCGCACGGCGGTGGCGGGGGAGGGGAGCCGGGGACCGCGAGCCTGGCGCTGAGGGGAGAGACCAGGCCCCACCGCGCAGGCCGCAGGGAACCGCGGCGAACTCGGGCCCCACCGGCGTTACCGGGCGCCGGGCCACATCCTGCCGCTACCCTGGCACCGCCCCGCACCCGGCGGCCCCACGCGCGGCCTCTCCCCGCCCGGTAGCGCGGAGTGGGCCCACGCGGGGACGGGTATAAATGGGTCTCCCGGCCTCTCCCCTCCTCACCATTGTGGTCCATGATTCGGCGCGGTGCACTGTGGGAACGGAAGGGTGCGGCCGGAAGCGGAAGCGGCCGAGAGACGCGCGGGGGGGCGTGAAAAAGTGCGCAGTGGGGTAGTGTCAGCTGTACCGCCCTCGCTGCGCCCCTGCGGAGCGGCCGCGCCGCCGCAGCAGCGTGAGGGCATGGTGGAGCCCGCCGGAGAGCCCGGCGGAGCGGCGCCGCGCCGGGGCCCTCGCTCCCGACAGGCGCTGCGACGAGGCCCGGGAGGAAGGCGCGGCCGTTCCGCAGCGCCTGCCGGGATAGCGGCGGGCGGACCGCTGCCCCCTGGGGGGTGTAGTGCCGCGCGCGGCGCGCCTGCGCGCTGCGGTGAGCGGCGGGAGCAGGGGGGCGCCGGCGGATATGGCGGCGGCGGGGCCGGGCGCCGCCCGCTTGGGAGCCGAGGCGCCACCGGGCCTTCCCGCGCACTGCCCGGCGGCGCGGAGGAGGTGGGGAGCCTCTGCGCGCTCCGGTCGGGCCCTGGGGGCCTCGGCGGCGCTGGTGGGGGTCGTGTGCGCCCCCCTCGGGGCCCGACCCGCGCTCTGGGGGCTCCTGCACCGCTGAGAACCGCCTTTAAGGCGCTCTGGGCGGAGCTCACACGGGGTCTCGCCCGGGCGGCTGGGGCACGCCGGCCTTCGGAAGGCCTTCCGTAGAGCCGCGGCAGGGAAGAGTAGTGCGAACTACGAGGCACGAGGCTGTGGCTTCTTGGAGAAGGGTAAAATGAAAAGTGAGGGGGATCTTTCTGTTCAGGAGTCGTGCCAGCCCTGCCTGCGGGCTTAGCGGGAGGGTGGTTTACATGGGGTGGGCTTCCAAGAAATTGGACAAATCTGAAACCACATCGGGCTCTCTCGGCTGCTGATGGTCAGCCTTCGGGTTTGCCAGTGGAAACCGCAGATTTCTGGCAATCGGGTCTACAGAAATGCTAATGACTTGATGGAACAGTGGACCTCCAGTGCACGCTAAAGCTCCACAGCAATAAAGCTCACTCTCTCAAGAGACTACTTGGTGTATTTTCTGTAAACTTAGCATTTTGTACGTCCGCTAATTCAGTGGGAAACTGTCTTTATACACTGCTTCTGTAGCACTGAAGAAAGGAAAGAAATATAAATAGAATTAAATCATAGGTTATAGAGTAGAAGTGGCCTCAGGCAGCCCTTCCGCTATCCTAGCTAATCCACATGCTTCAGGTTAGTGACTGTCTCACTAAAAGTCTCCAGGATTGGGATCTTGTGTGCCTACAGACAATGTCTCTCGTTATCTTTATGGCCTTAACATTTAAAAGCTGCCATTTAAGCCTAATGTTCCTTGTCTTATCCCCACAGGGCAGAGAGAACGGGTTTTCCCTTTTGTCTTTGCTGTTCCTCAAAAGGCAGACCCAAGGGAAGAGTGACCCTGATCACTCCATAATATGCTTTATTTCCCCACAATAAGAATTCACAAAGAGAGGAATTTAAAAAAAAACCCAAACATGCAGATGCGTGGAGGTTTTCAGTATGCACAACTTTATTTTCTAGTTAATGGATATAATTACTTTTAAAATGTAGCTTTTTCAAAGGTAAAAAACTTAAAATATATCTCCAAATTTAACATGCAAAGACAGAACAGTAATATTCAAAATGCATACAAAAATACCACTTCTTCATTCTCCTGGAAAAAGAAAAGCACGTCTAGTTGCATTACTTACAGGTGTTTTAATTAGTACAAAATTGTAGAGAATTTTAGCTTCATTGCAAAATCCATTATTTTGATATCCTTCGTTTTGATGGATACATAGAAAACTAAAGCACATACCTCCTAACCCACTGAGAAAAAGATATTCGAACGCCTTCTGCATGTTACCTCTCAACGTTCTGTGTAAATGCAGGCTTTGAGTGAAATGCTATTTTTCAGGAAAAGATGAGTATTTTGTGCCAGTTAAATTAAGAACAAATACAACCATGCCTGGAAGAAATATGCAGGCCAAGAATAAGTGCATTGCATCATATTTTATCACAATTAATTGCAGCTGAAATGTCATATTTGGAAAGGAAACTGGAAGACTGTTGAATATCTACTTGCTTTTTCTAAATACCTGTATGGACAGGAACTGGAGCAGGTTCAAAAAACAATGTAAGCCCACACGTCTGTCAAGTAGGGATCTAACCTCAAACTTCACGGTGCAGTTGTTCTCTTGAGGAAAAAAAAAATTCCACTGCTATCATTTTTTATACCATCTTTTCCATCGTATGTGTTTTGCATAAAACTCAGCTGAAAGCTCACTTATCAGTCCCAGGTACAACATTTTACTTTTACTTTTTACATGAAATATACATCCGCTATAGAAAAGCAATACAGCTTCTGAGAAACACGTTACTGGCCTCGGGCACTGGCAGCAGTGCCTTACGTCCAGGTTGCTGTGGCTGGGGCCGTGGCCTGCAAGGGAAGTTTTGTCAGTGAGGTGGGCAGAAGTGCCAACCTCCTGAGCGAGGCTGGCGAAGGGAAGGGGAGAGAGGGAGGACAGGCTGCGTGTGGCTCGTCAGATCACAGCCTGAGCCTCGGCATCGGTGTAAATGCGCAGCAATGCTGCCGTCTGAGGAGGCGCAGACCGCTCTGGTTTGCTGCGTGAACACCTGCCGCCTCCTCAGCGCGCGGAGACACCAGTCGGACGCCCGGACGGCGTTCATCTGTTTGGAGATACAAGCCTGCAGTTTTGCTGGCTTGGACGGGAACATTGGTATCATCCAGGCTCAAGCCTCTATCGCATTGAAATGAGAAACTTCACCGACTGCCATGAGGGCTGAATTTTTTGCCTTAATTAGAGAATAAAGATGTGAGTTTGGCGCTGTTACCTACTGTGTAAGATACTGTCCAACTGACTGAAGGTTATAGAATTTTTTTCACTGATTTTGACGGAGTTCACTCAGGTCCTTAGGACAGAATAATTTATTTAGTGCTTAGCTTTTCACCTGAGATTTTCCACTAACATTACATGCAGCAAAAATCCCTGTGCAGTGTGATATAGGAAAATTTCTCTAACATAATCAAATAAGGACGCTTAAATATGTGAACATACTGAAGCTAATTAGCCAAGATTGTGAAACTTAAGGAGATTTTATACTTGGACATTTCTCACACTTTTGTTATGATCTGTTCCCTCACCATGCAGGATTTTTTTCCATTTAAAAGATCAATGTAGTGCTACAAAATTGAAGGTAGCAGTCTGTTTTCCATCAAAACTATTTCTTCTTCATGAAGAATAAGAACATCGATTTCCTGCGTATCTATCGTATATGGTCCTGAAGTAAGGATTAAAGTTTTGCAGGTCAAATCATTTATCTCGTGTAAATTATTGCACTTGTGCGTTATGGACTGTCAAATGTAAAAGAACAGCAGCAGTTTGATGTAGAATATTAAAAGAAAAATTATGCTATATAAAAATATAACTATTCATTAAACTAAACTCCTATGTTCCATTTAAAAAAAAACCAAATCTTTATACTAGGTCCCATTCTGACTTTCTTACTTGCACTCAGTAGCGGCCTGTTCTACCGATTCCATTAAGTACTGGGGGACTAAGGTTTTCGTTAATCTAATGTATGTCATGTTCTGTCTGCTGATGGAAGATATGTCACCTAGCCAAAATGATCCTCTGTGTATACTTCATTTTAGGGACAATTGTTAATAGTAGTGCACGATTTGCTACAATGGGATTAATACAGGACTAATGAACCCCTATCGAAGGGTCTTTTCTATTGAAACTTAGCCTATTTGAAGATTTATAGTACTTCAGTGCCATTTTCTGTTCATGTGACTGTTTCACCTGTCACCCGTTTCAGTTACCTAACAACCTGCAGCAATTTAAGGAATTGCTTGGAAAAAACGATCACAATACATTCTGCAAGACTTGTCAGCACGTAAGCATGCACTAACATTCTAGAATTGCAAAGCCTTGGCCGGCAAGAACTCCTGCCCTCTGCCCTCATTGTGCCAGCGGAGGACACAGGGCTTGCCATCCAGAGATTTTGGTCTCTTCAGCTCTCCTGGGCAGACCACAAAGCAGCTGTTCGTCCTGTACACACTGATAAACCAGTGTGAGGCACCTTCCGCCTCACTAGTCCCAAAACTGAGTACATCTTTTGTAATAGTCTTCTTTTTTTATCAATATATCACAAAGTGCTTGCTGAATCAAGGCCCAGAATATTTCTGGGATAGTGTTAGCTAAAATTCAGAGATTTCTAGAGATCTGTATCATTCAGACAATCAGGGTTTTCTTCAAGTGCAAAGATTGGTTTCATTGCAGAAAATGCTTACATAGTACTGGTGCATAAACATTGCTGTGAATTCACAGGTAAGACAGTACCAGCAGTCCATCTTCATGAAGCAAGTCGGCGCATAGCCTAGTGAAATGGTTTTCAAAAGGTGGAGAGAAACAGGCCATGGTTAGTTCCGAGTACACACCACTTGGAAAAAATGAAATGTTTGTGTATGTGTTGACTAAAAACTACCAAGTTCATCCTGGCCTCAGTGAAAGTAACTGTTCTGAGGTAGGATCCCTCTGACTTGTGTCTGCATTGGACAATTCAGTCAGGAAGCTGCAGGTCTGAAGGTTCCTAGCTCTCACCTTCGAAATGTGGCTATAAAGGTGGAGGACAGAAGCCTCTCAGAACACTCTTTGACCTTGGATTGGTAGTTTTGTGTCTGGCTTCTTTTCTTATTTAGTGACAGTAATATAAATATCTAAGCAATCCTATGAATAGAAATCAGAAATCGTGTCTTCTCGGCCTGCCATTCCCAAATGATTCTGTTACAGAATCATGGCATCCTTCTAGCTGTTTTAATGCTTCATTCCGTTCTGCACTGTGACTTACAGAGAGGTGGAAAATGCTTCTCCCCATATTAGTGATAAAGAATAACGTTTGGGTCTCTTGCAATATTCATACCAACCAAAAAAGGAGGAGGTGAATCAGAACTAGGTATCACAATATACTTACCAAGCCCTGATGAAGTCTGAGAAGCTTTTGCTTAGGGTCTCGGTTTCTCCCCTCACCCATCTGCCTTCCAAGCTGACCTTACCTTTTCCTACGGGACTTCATGCTATGGTAGAAACTACAATGCAGGGTGGTGCTGAGAACCTCTACTCAGCCACAGTCTCCTCTTACTGACTTCCCTCCAGGGACCTCTACATCCCACACACACAGCAACCTTGCTGCAGCATTTTGCTGGAGCACAACAGAAAGAAGGGTCACAGCATTCCCACGGCTGAAGCAGAAAGGCCAAGCACAGGGCACCACCCCATTTTGGACAGGGAATTAAGAACAGAGTTCTGGCTAGTACCACAATACGAGGGACACGTAATAATCATGCCTTTGCCTACACGGACTGTTACAATACTTCCAAGGTATTGATGTATCACTAGGTTAGTTCATCTCGGGCAGTAAAAGGGCATTTAGCCCAATCTCCTATTTTCTGAATAAGTGACCTGTGTGCTGGTTATTTAAGCAGTAAGTGCTACTTTCTTTTCTGATGGTATTCTGTAAATACAAAATACCATTTATTGCTCTAATGGACTTACGTTCTTGCATGTTGTGTTCAGTACACTGCTTTGCTGCAGCTTTCTTTAAAATGTTTAGATTGTGCAAGAAGATGCCTGCTGTGTTACAAGAAGCAATGAAGGAGGAAAGTTGACCGTAATTTTGGACTCAGGTGCCTGAAGCCTTACCAAGTCTGCTCTTAGGCACCTAACTCATACCCGTGTAAGGTGAAAGTAGTCCTAATGCAACAGAGATCAGGAGACACTTGTGCACATACGATCTACTACATCTCAAAAAGACCTTGACTTCCTCCACTAAGCACTGACATCTAGGTGCCCAAGGAAGGTATTTATTTATGGAGCAGGAAACTGTTGAGGGCTCAGTTCATCGACCATGCTCTCACAGCATGACTCAATGCTACAGGCAAAGGAATAAAGGCAGCAGTATTCTATAAGTGATAGACACATTCAGTTCTAAACAGCGTACCTCTTCCTGAACATCCAGTTCATCATCAGGGCAGCTTGTTTCTGTGAATTCTATGGGTTCTTTAGACTCCTGCATGAGTGAAATCTTGGTAGAAAGAAATTAAGAAACATGATGAGTTATGCATTGTCTGTATCGTTGAAGCTGATTTATTGCCTTGAAGTACCTTACTTTAACTTCCACAACTCCAAAGAGTCTGTTGTTTACTGTTCCTTGACAAAGCTGTTGCTTTAGTTCAGCTAAAAGAAACCTGTATGTTGGAAAGCTTTTGGTCCTGCCTCTCCTTATATGGGTAGTTATGACTTTGTAAGAATAATAAAAGCAGAATTGATTTCTAAACTGCTGTATGGCTTTGACAAAATGTTAATCTGTAGTATAAAATAGGAGAAAACTTCTAGATCCTGGCTAGTAAGCAAAAATTATCAGAAGAAGAGCTCCATCCTAGCTATTTAACATTAATATTAATTTTAATTATTGTTTATTCATAATACTATAATAGCAATTGCTAGGGAAGGAATTGTGATGAAAAGACAGAACATTATAAGGCCATTTTTCTAATGTGGGCCCACATCTGTAAGCAATATAGACTGTTCTGGTTATCTCAAAAACTGCAGAATACAGCTAGGAAATGCACAGAAAAGGGCAGTAGGAATGAACACTAGGGTGGAACAGCTTCCATGCACACTTAGAGCAAGTAGAATGGGACTCTTCAGCTTTGATCAGAGGTACGTGTGAGTATTAATAGTGTTGGGAAAGGGAGCAGGGAATGATTATTCATTGCAGCTAACAATCCAGAAAACCAACAGGATTAAAACAAATGGGAAATATTTGTCATATAACACATTTAAAATTACAGAACCCACCACCACAGGATAGTGTCAAGCTAAAATGTGTAAAGGGGTTCCGAAAGGAGTGTGACAGATGCATCGATGAAAACTCCATCTGCAACAATTAAATATAATCATCCAAATGCAACCTCCAGCTGAGGAAGTTCTTAAGCTGCTGGTTGTCAGAAACTAGAAAATGTGTCTTAGGATGGAGCGTTCTCCGTGTACCCTGTTTCTCATGTTCTTTTCACTAACAAGATCCTGGGCTCAACAGACACTTCCTTTGATCTACCAAAATATTCATGTGCTACAGAAGCTGTCCAATTTGCTAGACTCTCACTTTATTTGTACTACAGCTCTATGTCTAGTTTTCAAACGTGCTATGCTGTAATGGAAACGGCAAGAATGAATGCTAGATGATGGAAGGAAGGGAAACATGCTACTGGATATCCTTACCTTCTCAAAGATGGGATCCTGGTTGTCACTGTATGTCATTTGATTCCTTATGTAGAGCACAGCATCATGGACAGTCAAGAAGAATATGTCTTTTCTGACAATATCATCAAAGAAGGCAGTCCGTTCCAGTTGAGATATAAGGTTGTCTGAATTAAAGAAAGTCATAACAGGTTAATACAACTTGAAGTTACTTGAGAAATAGATGTCAAAATACATGGTTGCAACTATCAGAAATCAAACGTGCAGCCAAATCAATCCATTAATCATAGTTTTGTCTTGACTTTTACTTTCCATATTTCCTGTAAACCCCACCATTCTTTATGTCCCACCGCAGCCCACCATGCTTATCAGTGTGACAATTCACAGTTTCATTAGAACAAATGCTCCCACAGACACATCTAGAAATCCCTTCGTATCCCTTCTCATCTTCATTTTATTCTTTGCATGAGTGGTAGTAGAAATATTTGGATGTTTACCTTGATATGAAGCAAAGTATACTCTCACATCAATTCTCTCAAACTCTCTAATTATCTAAAAAAATAAAAGTTTGCAACAAGGACATAAATAAATAAAGCCTGTAAGGAGAAAATACATATATGTATATATGTTATATATGTGATGTTTAGGTGTGCGCATGCACGTGCGCACACACACACTTCATTTATTTCTGAGTGTCTTCATTCCAGATTGTTTTGTTTATTCACCATAAATAAGGAACTGCTACACTTTGCTATACTTAAAGATCCAGTAGTTAGTTAAGTACCTGGTTGCTGAGGTGGTCTATCTTTGACTATGTAAGTGGAACTATCAATTTTACACAGACATAGATTGCTGCCTATTAAGATTCTCATAATATGAATAATCATGTCTCTCCAAGTGAGAACCACGTGGGCCTGAGCAAGCTTTATTTCTTCCCATGTATGTGTGATATGATACAACCTTTCATTGGCACATGCAATTACACAGATTTTTTCCCTCATGCAGTACACCAGATGGACCTGTTCTTGGATGAAAAAGCTGCATATGGAAAGAGTCATGTCTGTGGACCCCATATCTCTTTTGTGTCAGAAGCCAGAACTGAGTCAAAACTAGGCAGAAGGCTGAAGCAAGGCACACAGCATTCTTGTATTTCAGTTTGTTAAAAGTCTCTTAGAATAGTATTTTCAGAGGTGATTGCTAATTCCATCCCTGCCTGTTCTTTGATAAACTAGAGTCTTGGTAATCTAAGATGTGGTTTATAGATAGGCTAAGAAGTCTCAACTGCAAAATGAAGTTAGTGAAAGTAGCAATCTGAATATATGGAGTATCGTAAAAGACTAAAGGCTGAACAATCTGGTCCTACACACTTGTAACAGGGCATCAAAAAATAATAGAAACACTTGGCCTTAATCTCTTCACCTCATTTCCCTCTCCCTAAAATAGGAATATGATCTCCTTATTATGTAATGTGATATTTGAAGATGAATTAATGAATGTTGCTGGAGCGCTCTGATATAGCCACAGAAAACCCTATAAAGAAATGAATCATTCTTCCTTCATAATTTAAATAACATGAAATGAATAAATAAATCTTGAGGCTGAAGATCGAAGTGGTGGTAAAATGAAATTTTTTACTACCTCTGTGTTGAATGAGCATTATCCTCTGCCCAGATTAAAGCAGGAGGCATGTGGAAAGAAAATATATATAACTAAAATATTTCATAACATGCGCGTACCAGGGGACCACATTCTAATTTTAGAGTACTTGACCATGCAACCTTCATACTGTTCTTTTAATGCATTTATTCTATTTTTTTCCACCTAAAATATCACACCCCAATATTCCACCTCGTGCTGTATAAGTTTTAAAGGTATTTTTCAACAACAGACTTTCAGCTAACAGCTCTTGATTTACATACTACTGACTAGTTTCATTTTCGTGGAATGCCAGAAAAAAATGCCCTTACCGTTTTTATTGATCTCACAGCTACGATGTCCAAGAAGGTTACTGCTCCAAAATCAAGAATGAGACTGTGGATGGGCACCTTGGGGATGTTTACTTTGACTGGGAGTTCTGAGTTCCAGTCCACCTGGATTTCTACTTCTTTGGTGGGAACTTGAAGATCTTCATTGTCTTCAGGTTCCTCATCAGTCTCAAAAGCTTCATTATTAATACCAGGCTCACTGATGATGCCATTCTAATGTGCAGACAATATATGGAATATAGCATTTAATCATGGAGAAAGTGTTGGAGTTACAGGAAATACTTCCCTGTGATAACTTCTGTTTCAGGAATGAACAAGACCAATACTTGTGACCAGTACACCCTGCTCCCTACCCCTGGTAATGTGCTTAGCGTAACTAATGCCATTTTGTAAGGCAATCAGCCATTCTCTGTGACCAAGCAGGTCATGTGTTTGTTCCCTTTCCTGTCATCCTCAGGCCTTGAAGGTCCTGTGAAGCAAGTAGACAAAACAAACAGATTTCTTCCTCGTCTCCCTACCAGCCCCAAGAGTCCTGAGTGCCAGGCTGATTATTCCCTTCCTTGCCAGCCTTGAAGGTCCCAGGCACCCAGAGCAGGGAAGCATAATGGCGCACAGAGCACTGTCCATAAAATCAAGCAGTTACAAGTCCTAAGTGCGGAATTTGGACCAGAACTGCTGCTGGATGGTGACACCTGTGACCTGCCAGCAGCCAGGGATGCCTCCACTATCATCTGCTTCCCCCAAAGACTGGGTGAGTGACTCATTTTCTTGTATATCATTTTTGAGTCTACCTTATGATTGTTATGTTGATACATCAAATCATGTATTAAGATCTGACTTGATCTGCAGAGGGTCCAGGTGATTAGAAACCATAAGTTAAGTTAGGGTCTAGGTGATTAGAAACTCTAAGTTAAGTTATATTATAAATTCCCTATTACACTACTTATAATTTGTACTACATTAATTCTGTTTGTAGAAATCCTGTGCCATTCCAGTCATAAATTCTGTGCTATACTAATCATAAAAACTTGTTAAGAAAATAAAGCTTTAATTGTAACTACAATTTAGTGCCATCATCATTCTGCAAGGATCCCTAAAAGAACCTGTCTGTCCCCTTAGTGTCAGGTAACAATACCGCATCCAAGAATTTAAATAAAAACAAGATAGAGCACGTAATCACCTCCTCCTCTGTGCAGCATATTTCCTTTCCTCTTTTTTTTCTTTGTTAAAAGAGCATCTTCCTGCAAAAAGGCCACTATCCAGAAAAATAAATATCTCAGAGCTACTCCCTCTCTCAATAGCTTTATATCTAGGACATATTTAAGACCAGTATTTTCAGCTTTGAATTAGATTTACTATATATGATAACACAGTGAAACAACTAGGTCAAAAGCTGGAATGTCACATAACTGAGCATTTAACTGCATCATCAATTCTAATAAATACAGGAAATACTGCATCCTGCACTGAGAGCAATGACAACAGAAAACCCATTTCTAACTTCCAGCTCTGGAAGTTTCATAGGTTGCCTGTAGCTGACCACTCCTGTAAGAGTTTAATTATTGAAATGTACATTCCATACCCAGAGGAGCATTTACTACTTTCTTTAATGAATGTGTGGAAAGCTATGTCTACCAGCCAACTGATACAGCTCACCTGTGCATAGGAAGCTGGATAATAGGAGCACGTACACATGAAAAAGCCAACACTTTTACTGCACAGAGACCATCTGAGGTGGTGAGGGGTAGAGGTAAGATCAGGGAATCTCTTGCTTCCACTCCTGTTAACACTATGACTGTCACAGCTGCCTCAACCTTCGAGGTCTTTGGCAACAGGTATACTGCTTTGCTAAGTCTCTTGCAGGTCCCAGACTTCCTACCACAGTAATAAGTCACACTTTTCCATCTTTATTTTAAAGATGAGTACAGAGGAACTTATAATTAACTAAAGTAGTAAGCTCTAACAGTAATCCTTTGAGAAAGAATAAAAAGAAAAAAAAACGGTTTACCTTAGTAGCTTTTAATTTCCCCTTCTTGATTAGCTTTTGTATCTTCCTCAGTGCTTTGAGTCTCTTATTGTATACCTTAACTGCATCAAATCCCACCTACAGAAAAAAGATCAAAATTATTTAACTTTACCTAGATACAATTCTGAGGAAATCTCAAAAACAGTTAAGATGCGTCCAAAACCATCACAGATCACTTACCGTGGATTTGAGGCTGCTTTTCAGTCCATCAATGTTAGCATAAAAAATTGGACTCGAAAACTTGAGAATCTTCACGCCTTCTGGTTCTATAACCTGTTGCCAAAGAATATAAGATTAAGCAGCAACAACCATGTTTTGTCTAATAAGAAGCAATTTAACTGTTTCAACAGTTCAACTATGAGTTGGGCTTGTTCAGCCTGGAAAAGAGAAAGCTCCGGGGAGACCTTCTAGCGGCCTTCCAGTACCTGAAGGGGGCCTACAAGCAGGCTCCAGGGAGGGACTTTTTACAAGGGCCTGCAGTGATAGGACGAGGGGTAACCGTTGGAAGCTGGGAGAGGGCAGGTTTAGACTAGATACAAGGAACAAGTTCTTCACCCTGAGGGTGGTGAGACCCTGGAACAGGTTGCCTAAGGAAGTTGTGGATGCTCCATCTCTGGCAGTGTTCAAGGCCAAGTTGGCTGGAGCCTTGAGCGACTTGCTCTAGTGGGAGGTGTCCCTGCCATGGTAGGGGGATTGGAACCAGATGGTCTTCGAGGTCCCTTCCAACGCAAACCATTCACCATTCTATGATTCTGTGATATGTGTCTAATTCACAAAAAATGGTGTATCTTTGCTGATAATTGAGGTAATTCAGTTTTTAGAAGCTTACAGACCCAGCATGCAATATGGACCAACCATCTGGATTAAGATGAAGAATTTAATGCTGAAACTTGTTATCTTCGAGCACTTCACTTCCAAATTCAAGTTGACCACAATATGCACAGCACAACTTTGTCTTACACTGGCTTGTAGACTGAAGGGAAACAACTCAGCAATTACTTACATTTTTGTAGTCCTTGACCTTCTTGTAGATATCTGTGCCAGGAATGTTTCCAAAGCCACCCCATGAAGGACTAACAGAAACAAAAAGAAAAGACAGCGAAGGTAAACATCATACTTAGGCATTCACAGAAGTGAAAGGGTTGCTGCGTACAAACTGTCATAGACTCTTGTAGTCTGCTCTCTTCTGCCAAACTAATAGCCTCATTGTGTTGCTGTGCAAGGGTCTTTTTCCGATTTGCAGTGAATGGTCCTTTTTAAAGACAAGGTATTTTGATCTCGGCCGACTTGCCGCACTATTTTTATGTAGAGCTAAATAAATCACTTGTTCCATTTGTTTCCCAAATCAAATGTTTTAAAAGCAGATTAGTTCGGTTTGAATGAAAAAACAATTTTTTGACTCTGAAAAAAAAAAAAATCATTTTTTTTTATTTCAAATCAACTGAAACAATACATTTCAGATTACTTAAAACTTTTTGTACAACCCTTTTAACTTTGATTTCAGCCAACAACAAAACCAAAATATTTTGCAGTCACCAGATACATTTTTAACAGTTGAAGCAAACTGTTTTGAAGCTTCTAAAGCCTCACTTCTCTTTTATGTTTTGATTTCACAAACCTGAGTTGAATTTGGGAATGTTTTTTGGAGGATCCTCAAATTCCATTTTTTATAATCTACTATTCTGTAGCAACTTTTGCAAGGCTTTTTTTTTTTGTGCATTTGCTGACAGTGCAACTATCCTTCAGTGTTGCTAGTAACTATACTCTCTGGACTCCAGGCTGAACAAAAAGAGTTATGCTGTATTTTTGGAGAAAAGATCAATGAAAAGTAACAAAATGGCCAAAGAACATTCTGCAAAGCCACCTTTTCTCACCATTCCACTAACATATGTTCTTCGAGCAGCAACAAACCAGCCACAAGCACAAATTTTCTTATTCTCATGCTTTCTCTTCCTCTTCTTTTACAGGCATACACTCAGTTTTGTATAAGCAATAGGTGAAAAGGTTATTGGCATGTGCAACACACCATAGTATTATTACATGCTAAGAGTTACTATAATGATCAGTTAATTACAGAAGCCATTCATACATCTTTTTATATTTGATCTGGAATGTTCCTATCCCTTTCCAGAACTCAGCTATGTGGGTGCATAAATAACATATGGCTAAGTACCACCAGAGTACCCACATGATACAGAATAAATACTGATAAAATAATGCAGATTCTCTTTTATCAGTGTAATTAAATGATAGCACACAAACAGTGTTTTGTTCTAAAAAACAGATTTTTTCCATTTCAAAATTTTTGTAAGCCCAAGCAGATTTTCTGCCACAAATCATCTTGCTTTTCAGCATATTGTCTTCTTTTTTCATGGTATAACACTAACAATTATTTCTGATCCTGTGTTACTTACAACTGAACTCTCAGCACAACTGTCAGCAATCCAAACAAAAGGCCAGCAAGTAATCCCAAATCAAGTCCCAGAATGATGGATGCTACACATGTGAAAACCCAGATCATCTGTAGAGAAAATAACAAACGTAAAGTCTCTTAATTATAACATATATCTCCTGGTTATGATAAAGAATGACTAGACCAGACAATATGAGTAGCAGAAGAATTTAACTTTGCAGGTATAACACACTGACAATTAGCTGACTTCCACACAAAAGCCGCCTTCTTCCTCCAAGATACCTCTGTCCATCATCACTATCTTATTAGGCATAGTTAGCTTTTTAGGAAATAAGGGTTTTTAACATAACAACATTTTTCAAGGATCCAGTTACTTTGGTAACATTAAAGGGGATGCAGTTAACCCTTGCATTTTCTTCTTTCTCCTGGTGGCAGTCTTTGTTAATCTTTCTTTAGAAATTGGAAAGAATTTATTTTTCCAAGACACAAAACACTGTAAGATGCCCCACCTGCAAGCATAGAGAGAAGGGGGCTCCTCAGTGGTATCTAAGAATCAGAACTGTTCCAAAGAGAGGTTTTTCATATTAACAGGTTGATGGCATGCTGTAAAGTCTCCACTGAATATTCAGGCAGAACAGTTGAAGTGGGCTCCTCAGTTCCTTTCTACATCACTGCCCAGGCAGAACACCCAGCAGACCCAATCATATGAAAAGCTGAGTGCCTGCACTTCTCACTGAAGTCAGTGGGATCTTTTACCTATGAAGGACTAGTAAATGATTGACTAAAAAAATTCAGATCTACCTAAGGCAGGTACTGCCCAATGACATACACTGTAAAATCTAAGTATAGTAAGGACTGCACGGAGAAATACTTTCCATGCAATCTTTTCCTGCCCTAACAGCCACACTGAAGGTCTATTCCACAGAAAACACAGTGGGAGATGTGAGCAAGTACCCTGAGATATGGTTATAGTTGTTCAAAAGAAAAGCCTGTTCATATATCCTTTAGCATGCCAAACAAATCCACATACTAGCTTGGATTAGTCTTGCTACAAGAAGAAAATATGTTTTCTAAGGACTACCTGAGATTATCCAGGCAAATGGGATGCTAACGTGGTAACAACATAAATATATATACATGAATTAAGAAGAGGTCAGCTTTTCTGACCCATTTAAACCCTGAAAAAGATAAAAGCAGAATGGTAAAGGTGGCAACAGGCCATATTTATTCTGATTTTCAAGCCATCTCAGCACAAGATTGCTGTAAACTATGGTAATTCCTATGAAGGAATCGTCACTGCCCAGGAATACCCTGATTGGCACCATTACTGTCGGGTACAGGGAATAAAGAAGATAAGCAGAATACTATGTAATACTCTAAAATGGGGAATTTTTAACTGACCTCATGGCACTTGCATTTTGAGGATACACATAAAGGTTTTCTGATGTTTGGATGGCATTAAAAGGGAAAAAGAAAACTAGACAAAAACACTCAGAAAAAAGAAAAAATTAGGTTACTTACAGCATCCACTTTATTCTGTCTCCACAGACGGGGAACATCAAACACTTGCATGAACATCCCTTTCAAGTTAGCTATGACTACAGCTGCCAACACAGACTGTGAAGAAAAATGGTGAAAAAGTGTTATTCAGAAGCAAAGATGCATATTAAGACAGCGCTCAACATTATACACTATAAACCAGAGCCTTGTCTGGTATCAGTCACCATAGTTTAAACGGAGCTATTAATCCTGCCCATCAAAGTTGAGCATTTGGATCTGACCGGTGCTGGTGGCTGTGCTGCAGAGGACAAGTACGTTACCTTTTGTAAGGGCTCTAGCAATTTCCCCAGGGCAACAATGGAAATCAAAACAATCCCAGCTGAGATTATACCAGCAACCTGCAAAGAACAGAGTGTTTATAGGAAACGAACTTACCAAGACTCTATCTTACATTTCCAGGATTACAAAGAAAAATGTACAGGTAGTTGCACATTACATTTCCTTAGGAACAAGGAGACCTGCCAAAATGCCATTGTTTTTAGGTGGACGTGGGCAGTCATTATACACTTCAGCTAACACAGAGGGAACTCAATTAAGCAGGCAGTGTAAACACTGCACGCAAGGTAGTAGCTCTTGGAGGGGTTATGTTGCATAGATTGATGAAAGGAGCAGAGGCTGTGTGTCAGCTGGAAAAGGGGCTGCTGGATAACCTGTAGTTCTCCACTGTTAAAAAATGCAAAGCTGTAGTACCGTAAAACAGAGTCGCTTACTCAGCATGGGAAAGATGGCACATGGTGAGATGACGAATGGCAAACGGCAGGGCTGCTCAGGCCAGCACATGGGAGCTTAAATATCTCATAGGCAGCTGCGAGAAGATTTCCTCCCTCATCCTGAATTCCTACTGTGACAAACTCAGTCCCTTAACCGGGAATGAAATTCTAGGGAATGAGGCTTGAAGGGTTTCTGACACCCTAATGTAACTCATGCTGTGTAAAACTTGATTGCCCTCTTCTGGCAGAGCTACAAAAATTACTCACTACCAGAGTGCAGGCTGCTAGCTAAGGTACCTGTGGCTTTCCACGTGCCAGCAACACAATCATTTTAGGACTATTTTCATCCCATTGTGAAAGCTATGCCTTATATAAGATTAAATTTACCCATGCACAGTATTAGTAAGAAGTCATTACCTGAGTCTTTCCACCAGTACTTTCTTGGACTGCGGTCCGTGAAAGAGCAGTAGTTGCAACAAAACAAGAAAAGGCACCTGAAAAAATGTTGCTGAACCCAAAGGCAATAAATTCCTGAAAGATAATTGGATGATGCTGTAAATACAGATGCCTGAAGACAATTTTGCAATGGAGAATGACAATAGCTTCTACGATAGTTTGTAAAGTAGGTAGCACAGTAATATCGGGAAGAGTATGAATTAGTAGTAGCTGTTAAATGTTTACACAGGTTCCTCTTGTGCCAGTGTAACTACCTGTGTTTGGAAACTAATACAACGAAGTTGGTATACTCTCCCTGACATGGACATACACGTATAAAGACATTTAAAGCTTATTTCCATCAACATTATCAAACCTAACATTTCTAACATTACACTGGTATAAATGCATCAAGAAATGGGACTAGTATAAATTTAACTCTCAAGTATCATCAGCTAAACAAATAATTTAAATCAGCACAACAGTCTGAGTTCAGACAAGCCTTTAATTAATGCAAAGCATTGTATTATTAGTAGAACTAATCAGGAACTTTGCAATAAAACACAGTTTCACTGAAAACTTGTAGTTTGTTGAGCCAGAAGTTTTTCACTCTGAACATCCCAATGAACTCACGCTGAGTCCCAGGCAGTGTTCTCATAGATTTGCCCCAGGGTCACAGATGCTGGCACCTTCTGATGCTGGTTGTTCTGCTCAAGTGACAAGGACCCTGGGAGCTTTATGTCCTGGGATCTGGGCCATTCGTCTGCTGGGAAATGAGGCATTTGGGAGCTGCCTGCAACCCCATATAATTGACAGAAACATTATTTTCACCAAGTTGGCACAGTCACAAGAGATTTTCACTCACTGCAAATTTTAAAAAATAGAATTTAAGATTTGATTTTGACTGTCTCCCTTCTTTTCTCTAAAATTTCCTGTAAGCTTTTCATTAAGTTCCAACTACAAAAGCAGGATTTTGAAGTCATGTTCTTTAACAGAACAGACCTAGGTGATTCATGCCTATTCCTGTGTAACAGCTGTGCTCTGCAAGAAAACGTTGGAAGTATGGTTCCTAGTGTTCTTAGGTCTTAATAAATCTATGAATCTAGGAAGACAAAATAAACACTGGCAGAAAAAGTATTGACTCGTCCTTCAAAATTATTTCAGTACCTGTTTTTATGATGTTATTTTGCCTTCTCCAGTTCAAGTAAACTATCTGTCTATCATTCACGGCTGCATTTAATCTTTGCTACGTGTAAAACTCATAGCATAGCATTGAAAAGAAGGCACCTTGCTTTTATAGACAGTAATTCTACTACTACAATATTTAGTTAGTATCTTTGAAGCACATCAGTGCTGTCAGAACAGCATATTCAACAAAAGAACAGCATAAACAGCACTTCCAGGAATATGTATTATTCATTCAGATTTATTAAACTGAAAGTCAACGCATTTTAGGCAACTTTAAATCAAAGTGTCACCAGATATGAACCGTGTATTGCAAATTGACCAGCATGTTCAGAAGTATAATTTTGTAACATACTGCAAAACAGTGTTTCCAAAATCAAAGTGTATGTAATCTATGAGTATTAAAATAAAGGACTCGTTAAACAAAGTACTCAGCTTATCCGTTTATTGTAGTAAGTGTATTGTCTCATATAAAGGATAAAATTCAAAATTAACATAGATGCAGGACTAGGAAGCTTTCTGACATTTTTCTCCCACACCCATGGGCAAGCCACATAACCCCTGGTGAAGACACTGAACAACTGCAGGAATCCTCTAAGAGCTTGTCAATGCGTAGCTTATCTAACACTCTAGCTGTGTGCCTTTAGAAACCAACGGTTAAAACAACTCAGCCACTCGGTGCGGACAGTTATTCAAGTATGTTCATATGCTGCAGGCATTTACTTTTGTGAATCTGCAGGGCTTAGCTATACACAGTTACAAGTACATTTACATTGATGTAACTAGTGTCATGCTGAGAAGTACAATAATTTATTCTGTCGGAACAAACTCATACCTTAAATGAAAAGTTCAACTGATACAGATCCTGCATGTAGACTAAGACTAAATAAAGCTGTCCAGAGCAGCTTCTTAGCTTGACATTGCCTTCCCCCACCCTCCCCCAGCAACACACCTCAAAATATGAGGTAGAAAGTAGAAATGGAGAGCAGGTTGCTAAAGCTGGCCGTGCCAACTTGACATCACCAGAAAATTCCCTATTACCTTTTCAGAGATACTGCAGTCACTAAAGCAACACAGAAGGAATTAATCAGTATGAAAAGCCCATACTGAAGACAGAGCACGTCTGGCTCATCTCTATGTGGTAAACTTGTCAGGTAATATATGGCCATTTCAGCTGTTTCTTTTCAATAGTTGAAAGAATTTCTCCTGTCAGCCTTCAACTTTAGTCTGAAAAATGTGTGTGAATGATGTTTCTTTCATTTGGCTATATAAGTCAACATGAAACAGAACTTAAATTCACTATGTTTATAAACTATTTTGGTTATACATACCTGGTTTCCATCAATAGCATAGTCATACTTGGTTGCATATACTTTTCCCACAGATACGGCAATGGCATAAGCAACAATAGCAATGGAAAAGGAGGCTGCTATCATCTGGGAAAAGAGGCTGACATCTGGAGGCTCAGGAGGCAAAAATCTAGAAAATATGTTAGTGTTACTACCTTTGATCAAATTCTGTTCTTACTAGAATTGTCAAGGAGTTTGAGGTGGAGGCATACAGCTTGCTTATAATATGAAGTGTAATGTTTCAAGTTAATAAAAAGGTGGAAACAGCCCATTGACATACAGAACATGCTTATCTAGCTCACCATAGCCCAAATCCTGATGCTATTAGTCAGCAACAAAGCTCCCATTGTTCTCAGCATGACTGAGATTTGGCCTTAAGATAGCAAAGTGAAAAAGTACATTTTTTGAAGCATTGAATAAAGGATGTATTGAATAGTATGATGAATTACATAAATATGTTAATGACACTTCATACTATTGTTAACATACTTCTTCAGAAGATGTCAAAAACATTTTATCCCCTACTGTGTTTCCACAAATTTTAATTAATCAAGCCCTGAATACCAAATGGAATGTGAAGGTTACTACTGTGAAGTGCTCTGAATCTTTCAAGTGAAAGTCTCTACCAGTGTAATCTTGAACATCCTTGCTCCTAAGATTATGGAAGTGACAGGACTGACTGGCATAACAGTTGTGGCATGAATATGAACCACAGCGGGACAACTCAGGTCTACAGAAATTAAATCTATGCAGAATTTCATTATTAAAAATACTTTTTTTTTTTTTTTTTTTTTTTTTTTTTTACATTTTCTCTAGTCATATATTCACTTCATGAGCATGAAGCAATTAATTCTCAGACTAACTTCATGAATGAGGCAGATGTTCCTAAGCCTATTTTACAGATAAGGGAAAGCCAGGCAACATATTTAGGTGGCATAATTGGCGGAGCCAGAAGTAAACCTCAGGAAATCTCCAGCTCTGAGTTCTAAACTCAGGTTACAGCTCTCAGTATCTCTTTTATGCCTTTTCTCTCACCACCGTCATTTTTAGCCAATTAAAATAACACCTATTTCCCAGAAAACAAAGGCACTCACCCTCTTGGAATGCTCTTAACAATGCCTGCGTTGTATTTTTTTTCCAAGTCAGCAGCATATGAAATGCCAGTGGCTACTATTGTCTGTAATAAAATAGAACAACAGTTTTAATACTTAAAAAGGGTTCTTGTCTTCCTATAGCTAGCTCCAGCTATTTTATCTATTATGAGTTTTTATCATGCTCCTTTGCTTACCACAATAACTTCTATTGGTATAGGTATAGGTATCTTGTGTTTGAACCGATCGTTTATTTCTTTAACTACCATGCAGACAAAAATGGTGAGGAGTCCAGCAATAAGATCTGCAATGTTGGTGGTACCAATTTTTTCAAATGTTTCAATAAGAGTCTGAAAAATAAAAATGACAACATAAAACATGTCCATGTCCACTTGAAGGATGTGAAAATACTCATGAGAAGATCCAGATGCATGGGCTTTTGGAGGAGGCTGAGTTACCTCTTTGTTCAGGCCTGGAGGAGCCTGAGGGTAACATACCGGCAAGGTGCTATGGAATCGGTGAACGGATATAACGGTGAATTTAACTGAAAAAGCATAACTGCAAGAATTGTCCACACAGGGGGATTCTGCTTCCTGATTTTTAGGAAATTAATACTAAGTAAAAAGAGCTAAACCCCTACCTGTATTTTACCTCTACCTATTCTTGCAGCAAGGAAGGGAAGATCTATAGCTTCTTCACTTTGTCAGAATAGCAAGGGAGATCCTCATTTTTCTACTGAAAAGACAGCTAGCAGACCCATGGGCAAAACTCTGATTGACTACATGCCCAGTACATATGGTCTGCGGATTACTTGTTTCCTATTTCCACTGCTGATATCCAGAGAATAAGTATGAACACGTGGGTCCTGACAGGCTGTGGAGAATCCTATGCTTGAGAGAAGCAGTCACTAAACCTCACCTTACAGTACATTAACCCTCTCAGCAGAGTTCAGTCCCAGGCTAGAGGATTCTCACAACTGGTTGCCCCCTTCCCTACCCTTGCTATGGCCTTGCTTGGTCCTATTGTTTATTGCAAATGGATGTACAGAGAAAACATGAAGGGATGATTACAGAAAAGCTACAAATACTCCTCTGTCCTCCTCCTAGGCACCAGAGTAATTCTCACCTGCTCCCTGTCTCCAAGAAAATTTAATTATTCCATGCATAATGAAGCAGCTTTAACAAAACAATTGGGTAGAAGTTAGACTTCTTGCATCCTGGTTAGCTCCCCAAATACTGAGCTGTCAGTTTAAAGGCAAGGGGAGGGTTGCAGCAGCAGTACCACTACTACCATTCTGAAAAGACTCTGGTTTTGTAATAAAATGTCCAAGTGCTTAATCAACTATGTTTTCTAAGCTAAAGAAGAAGCCTTCCTGAAACACTGAATCAGATGCCTTCCTTCCGGTGTCTGAAGCCATTTCTTGCCCGTTGTACCGCTTACCACAGATCCCATTCTTTCTGACCATCTCCTGCACTGCCCCACTTCACAGGGGAACAGTAACTTCCTAACTTCAGGCTGTAGATTCTGCTCATGTTGAATGCTTAGTGTTGCAGTTTGTTAAACATCACTTCTGAAGCAAGGCCAAAACTTGCTGAAGCTAAGACAGCACATCACTGGTTAAGCAGACCAGAATTCACAATTTCTTTGCTCTACACACATCTGCAAAGACAGAAGCTTTGAGCTTTAACCTAAAAATTCAGCACTCCACTTAGGCCTGCAGAAGCTGGAAGAACCGTGAAATCCCTTTTCAAAAATACTTTCGATTAAATGTACCACCCTTCAATAAACATAAAAAATAGAGATAGAAAAACGTGCTGGATTAATGAGTCCATCACCATGCCAGGTCTGCTCTAAGGTCTAATTAGATAGTACTTTGTCTCATTTAATTTTCCTTGTTCTGAGGGAAAGAGTTTTCATTAGTTCTGAAAAGGCCCATAACATAATACTTTTTTTTTTTTCCCAAATAGTCCACCAGAATTTTTTTCTAAATTTTACCGTGTTGTTTGCAGTTATATTTATCCAATTATTGCTAATCTAGATGTCTAATGTATTTTTGCTAGTCTGGTTGCCTGAACTGGAATGTAAAATCTGTAAATACATTTGTTTGCCTACAAGAGCCTCTTTTAGAAATCTGTTATTCTAATGTGAAGTGCCAAGGAAGATCTAAAATACTATGAACCTGAACAGTTTCATGCTGAAGTCAGAGACAAAACTCTCAAGAGTTTTCCTGGGTAAAAAGACTATTCTGTAATATGAGACCTCTAGGAATTCAGTATTTCTGTAATCCAGCCAAGACATTTCTCCATTTGATCATTTTCTCTAAGATCAACAAATGGAGTTGTGACAGCGACATATCGCTAACCAGTAAGCACCTGGCCACGGAGTGGGAATCCACATCCTTCTTTAGGTATTCACAAGTCTGGCTACAGTGTGGAATGGAGAATGATGCCCTTTACCAGAATTACCTGCTGGTTTAAGAGTAAAGAGGCTTGGGACCAGTCAGCTGGGTGAGGTGACCTGACAGTGTTAAGAAATGATGAAACATCCTTCACAATAAGCCAGAAAGCAAGCAGTGGGACAGAAAGTAGTCTCTAGAAGTGACAACCTAGAGGAAAAGGATGTTTTGCTGGATAATTACTTTTAAACTTCATGTGAAAAACTGCTCTGCCTGAAAAAAGACTCCAAGATGGAAATTAGACTTGCTGTCTGGGGAACACCAAAAGCAGCTACTTAGAGCCTCACAGCTATAAATGAACAGCTGCAGATCTTCATGAGAGTGAGAAGGAAATGAATGCCCTATAACTACCACCATATATATAAACCATTCCTGTATGAAATGGAAACAGAAGATATAAACAATCATAAAAATTCTGGCATAAAACCAAAACCATTAGAAGGGCATACTTACATATATTATGGAAAGGACACCGTTATAGTTTTTAGTTGAAACATTTAGGACTATTTTCAATTGTGACACAAGCACTTGAAAAGCAGCTGCAGTTGTGAATCCCCCAACCAGTGGATCTGCAAGGTACCTCACAATGAAACCAATCTGAAGGACTCCAAATATTACCTGGAAAAATCATGAAAAATAAAAGCTTGCTAAACAACAAAAAGGTACACTTTTATTTTGGTGATTTCTTATGCTTTGTTCTTTTCTCTTTGTTGATAGAGAGTCTTAGGACCATCTTCCCCTGTTGCAACCTAGTGTATCTTAATATCATGCCATCCAAGAACATAAAGGAGACCTGCAGAAATGTGTGAAAGGATGCTCCAGGATATGTAACATTAGCACTCAGTTTAATGCAGGTCTCTTGGTCTGCAATGACAGGGCTATTCTGTTGTCTGCGCTTCCAGTCATGCTGCCACAGACTGCCCAGGGTAAGAAGAATAATCCCCCAAAAGCTCTTCAGAGTTTGAGATGACTTTCCTTCATTTTTGTGTTCTACTACAGGAAAAGGTCTTACTGTCCTAGTTGTTTCCATGCTGTATGTTTTCCCACTAAAATTCCCATTAAATATCAACCTTGTGGCTTCAAGCCAACTATTTTACCTGTAAAATTCCAACCAGAAATGTGAGGGTACTAGCAATCAGCACTCTCTGTGCATCTCTGGATTCAGTGTCTACCAGTGTCCCAGTACCATTAGTCGCTGTAGCATTACTGCCATCTGTGAGAAAATTATCATCAGGGGCCATGCTCAATACAACAGATCCCACCATCAAACTGACTACAGGGAATGGACCTGTAATGGCAAACAGAAACAATGAAGTTTAATATACATCAAAAAGAAGCATTTATTGGACTAGATAAGCAAACACTAAATCAGAACATCCATTTAATATTTTAACTGGGGTACACTAGTATTATTAGGGGGCCAGGAGCCACAGGCAATGCAAACATGACACAAAGATACAACTCCTTCCTTAAATAACTTATGTTCTACATACAGGTGCAGTTTCATGCTTCACTTAAGCCAATTCAGGGCTGTATCAAGGCCAAAAGGGGCAACACATTCCAACCATCTCCCTTGTATCAGCACCAAAACCAGATAAAACAGATCACTGATCCAGCTGAATGCAACTTCTAATTTTATTTTTTTTTTGTCATGGTTAGTTTTCCACGGATCCAGATTGCCGCACAACTGCATGGTCAGGAACCCCAACATCATGGTGGTGGCAGGAACATGCACCAAAGGGCAGGACCACATCTTTTGGCAGTAGTGTGGTATCACATTGGCTAAAGATGACTGAAACTATACTTTGGGCAAGTTACAGAGAGAGTAAGCGATCATTGTGTCAGCAACACACAATCTAAAAGTAATCGCATTTGTGGCAGTTATTTACTAAAATTAAGCAGAAAAGGAAATGTCAGAAAATGTCTTAAAGCAGGGTAAGTTCATTTTACAGATACCTTAGAGGACACTTCATGAATAAGAGTATTGGAGAAAGCATAAAAAGGAGCGTTTGCTGATGTAGGAAGTAGGAAAGTCAACATAAGTAGAAGTGACAACTCAGACCTGGATAGCAGATGTGAGCTGATACATCGAGTAGAAAGAGGCTAACAAAGTGGAGGGAACATACACAGGTATTTGATGCAGCAGAGAAGAAAGCTGATGAAAAAGCATACTATCGTGCCAAAGCTTTGGGAGGGGAAAACAATCTATTCTTAAGTATATACGAACAAGGAAAGATTGTATTTTGTTAGAATGAAGAGAAACTTCAGTGATGAAGCTGTAACATGAATTTTAAATATGAGAGCTGACAGGAAATAAACACCTTATTTTAAAGAAAGTATTCAGAAAGAATCAACAAGGTTTACCCATAGCTTTGATGTGAGGACCTAGAGCGAGGCTGGAGTGGACACACAGGTTCTTGGTCTCCGCGACAGGCACGAAGATGATATTGTCCACAGTGATCAAAAAAAGATGCAGCAAGGAAGGCTTGTAGAGAAGACTAAAAGAGCTCTGTTTTAGCCATCTTGAGCTTTAGCTGATAGACAAAATGTCCGTTCAAACTGCCTACTGAGGCCTTGATCTTGTAATTTCTTGCATAGAGTGTAGCCAAAGACAAGATTTACACTTCAGCATAAATGCAAGCAAAAAAGCATGCATGAGCACAACTGAAATTGGCTATTACGCGCAATTGCCTGTGCAGAGAAGAAATAAACCTTAAGTTCCCCCAAACCCACCAATATCAATATTCAGCACAATCAGTTTGGTTCAGAAAGTAGTAATCTTGTATGAAATATGAATGTTCACAGGAAGGATTAACATTTTGTAATAGATAATTCACTGTAACTTGAACACATGCAGTTACCAACTGAGATGTGCCTTGATGTTCCCAGGAAAAAGTATGTCAGTATGGGAAAAAAGGCAGAATAGAGACCGTATCCAACAGGAACTGCAACCAGCAAAGCATATGCCAAACCTGAAATGACAGATCATCAAAATGTCAGATTTAAAATCTCTCAACAAACTACTATCTTGTCTAGAATAGACTTTCAGAAAGACTTACTCCTTTTCTCCTGATACAATTTAAATGTATTTTGTCTGTAAATCAGTTGCAGGCACATTATGTGAGTATCAATGACTGTAAGTGGTTGTATATCCCGCACTGGTAGTTGGATGAGTAAGTACTGAAAGATGTTCCTATATTTGTATAGGTAGCACAAAACATGGGCTCAGGTGTGAAATTTAAGTGGAGGAACGCTGCCGCAAGAGTGAACGGTCTGCCCCTTGAGAGCAAAGAGAGATATGTGAAGTGTTCTAGTTATAGACAGAAATTTCAAGCACAGACTGAATTTTTGCACTACAAATATGCTTCAGTATGTTCAGCCCTTCTGAAAATCAGGCCACTTTTTTTTCCCAGTATCAGCTTATAAACTTAAAACCAAAAAGTAAATCACACAAATTTAAGAGTTTTGATCCTTATCGTTGTCTTCCTTTGTACTCCCATTCAAGTCCTGAAATCCAACAAACAATAGGAAAACAACAGAAAAAAAAGTTGCCTTCAGTATTGTATCCTGGTTAGCTCCCACTGCAGGGTGTAGTATTGTCCTTCAAAGATACCACAAAAACCTGTCAGAGCTCAAAACAATTGAAGTCCAGGTCATACTACTGTGATTGGTGAGAGGACTGCAAGCAACATGCACAGCTGCTGGGAGTTAGGGACTGCAAGGACTTAAAGATCCCAGAAGCCTCTTTTCTGGCAAATATTTTGGCCAATTTTCCCCATATCATACAATTTAGAATTTCAGAATTATTATATTTTTTTAAAAATTAGAGCTAGATTTAGATTTGCACTAATTGGGGGGGGGGGGGTGTTATTTTATTTTCTTTAATACACAGGTGGGAGACTAAACAGTGTATTTCAGAAATCAGTTTTACAAATACAGCTGAATGGTGAGAAAATCCGGCCCCACTGTAAAAAAAAAAAAAAGAGGGGGTTACGGTAAGAGTATAATAGTTTCTGTAAGTCATATGAAAAGCCCATCTAGCCCAGTTCATTTTAAAAAGGCAGGGGAGTCCTGCAACTGTGGCAATACCTTCGGCAGAGATCTTCCAGCTCTGACATAGACTTTCTACAGGGCTGTGGACAAATTAGTCCCTTATTCCCCTGGTCACCCTCTACCTGGGGCAGAAGTTTGTAATGCCTTTTTTCTGTCGGTCCATGCCTCCCTAGCACGCTCCAAGGGAACAGACCGATACTTGTGGCTAATTAGGAATGCGTAAACTGTTTTCTTTGTTCCCAATGTAAATCTTGCCCCCTTGCACAAACACTTAATTTCCATTGAGGGAAAATGTGGGGTTGACACAGCTAGCTTAACCTCCCCCAGCCCTGAAAAACTGTGAAAATAGTGTAAGAATACTATTGAGATGAAACCATGTCAGGTTTATTGCTAGTCTTGTTTTTGAAAGCAGACCTTAGCAGCTGCCTCAGGCAGAATGGTTCTGCCCTTTAAGTCTTCCTTAAACAGCTTAATTTAGTTAATTTCTGCCATTTTTCTATTTGTTCATCTACTGAGTGCTTCCTAATAAATGGAATAAGGAAATCAGGAAAATTTAATATTGCAAGCCATGTACTGTGAGTATCCTTCAAGTTTGTCAATTTTTTTAATGTGAATACATGACCACTTCCTTGGAGGTTGTTTTCTGCAGATACTTGAACAATTTTATTTTTTTTTAAAGGAGAGTATATATCAAGTTTGCATTATTTTTGGGCAATAACTAGATTTTTGTAGGCAGCTGCAGGAGAGCTATAGGCTCAGATAACCAAGAAAGAGAACTAAGGCCACGTGACCTATCTGATCTATTGCAACATACTTAAAATTTCAAATATCAAATTGAACACTCTTTGAGTAAAAGGCTTGGGAAAAAAGTTAAATACATCTTGATAGAACATCAAAGGAAATTTAAATCTTCTAGCCAAGCAGAGAAGAAAAACCGAATAAATTAAAATAATCAATTATTTATTGAAAAATAATACCTAATATCTGGTATTAAATAACAAGTCTCAGATTTGTAATTCCACCTGCATAACACCCCTGCGCTCAGCCGGCTCCCTGTAAGGAGGAGTGGGAGCCGCCGTGCCCGGCTTTACCTTGCAAGGTGGCGACGAGGCCGGTGCTGACCCCCGAGATGACATCGCTGATCAGCCACTCTTTCACCCGGTAGTTGGGCAGCCACTCCAGGATGGGCAGAAAGGTCTTGGTAATCTGGAAGACCCTTTTTCTTGAACATCTGCGAGAAAACAAGCGATGATAGTACCCGACGGGGCTGCAACTGGAAGACCCCCAACGACCCCAAGCGGACAGGGAGCCGGGGCGGCGCACACTTTCAGAGGCAGAGATCGGCAGCACGGTCGTGTCTTCCAGACAAGGACGGGGCACGTACTGGTGTCCGAAGGGCTGTCTCCCGAAGGGAATACCCCGCGGGCAGCTGCGCCCGCATCCCCTTCGACGTGGAGGGAAGCTCCGAAGACGGGTCTGTCGACAGCCTGGCGTCGTTTGGGCCACTCCGTCCCCGGGCCGGTGGAGGTTACCGGCCCCCGCCGCCGCCGGCTCCCCTCCGCGCTCCCCGCGGGCCCGGCGCGCCCCGCCGCCCGCCCCTGACGGAGCCCCCCCGGCCGCCGCCACCCACCTGCAGGCTGCCTGCGCCCGCTCGCGGAGCGTGGGCGGCAGCGGCGGTCGCCGCTCGTTCTCCTCCTGGAAGCCCGCCTCGCTGTAGATGGGCCGCGCCACCACGTAGTGGCTGGGCTCCGCCGGCAGCTCCTCCGCCCGCTCGCCCGCTGCCATGGCCCCGCCTGAGGCGGAGGGCGCAGAGCGGCGCCCGCGCCGGCACCCCCTGGCGGCCCGCCGCCCGCCCCGCCGCCTCCCGCGGCCGCCCGCCGCCCCTCAGCCCGGGGCGCGGCTCGGCCCCGCGGCGCAGAGCTGTCCGCGTCCTGAAGCGGCGGCTCAGGCGGGGCCCCCGCCGCCGTCCTGAGGCGGCCGCCGACGGCTCTACCTGCGGCCGCGCCCGCTCTCCGCAGCGGCATTTATACGGCCGGCCGCGGCCGGGCGCTTTATTTACGGAGAAACAGAGACACCCGGCTCCGGGCTGGCCCGGGCGACGCCTCCATCCGCCCTCCCCCTCCAGCCCCGGCGGCCCCCTCATTAGCCCTGCCCCTGGCCGGCGCTCCTGGGAGCGACCCTCCCGGCCCCGCGGCGGCCACCGCCCCCCTCCCCGCCGCCCGTACCCCCCCCCCCCCCCCCCCCCACTCCCCCCCCGGCCCCTCGGGGCCGGGGGCCGCATTTCAAAGCCGGCCGCCCGGCAGGCGTGCCGCCCGGGGACAGCGCGGATGAGGGTCGTCGTTGGGGGGAACTACTCTGCGGCGCGTGGAGCGGGGCGCTCTGCACGCACACGAACCCCTCCGACGGGTGGGTGCTCTCGTCCACCCCCACCAGCGGCCCCGAGGAGCCGTCTGCCCCACGGCGGCCCGCCAAAGGGCTCGCTGTTAAGGTGAGCCCGTGGGGACAAGATAGGACGAGCCGCTCCGCCCACACGGAAACCTCTGAGTTTCCAAAGCCCTGCTGCATCCCATGATCCAAGCTTTGGGAACCGGCTCCACGCAAAGATACAGACGCCTAATTAAATGCCTCTGCTCTCCGAACTGCCCCCGGGCTCCCCCAGCCGCCTCAGCGGGAAGGAGAAGTGGTTCAGAGCCCACGGGCTCTTTGTGTGACACCCGAAAGGACAGAAGGTAGCCCGGGGCTGCAGCTTCGGGATTGCCCAAAGTGGGTCGGAGGGAGTGAACAGGGCAGCCCCGCTGCGAATCTGATAGGGTTAGAGCTAGGACTGGGGCTGACAAAGTCAGCCCTGCATGCTAGGTGCACTGCGGCTCTTCCATGTTATGTGTGGAGGACAACTTAGCAAAGATATTGCAGGAGTGAAGTGAAGCTCGTGTCCCCCTCACCCTGGGAGACGTTTCAAATTTAGAATCAGTGCTGATGTTTTGACTAACAGCAAAAAAGTGCTGAGGGCACACGCTGAGGGTAGTGCGTCAAGTAAAATATTTGTTCAATGAGCCACTTGGGCATGGATATTCTCGATGGCCTTGGTTTCAAAGCATTTTAATATAGTCCTAACTTCAGGCATGTTGAAGCCAACATTGCTAAACTGGAGAGAAGCTACTTGCTGAAGGTACATGTTGCAGTGCAACACAGTTCAGGCTTTCTAATCCTGCAACAGGCTTCCCCTGCTGCTGTACTATAAGGAATGTCTAGGTAAACTGCAGAAATGCTTTGATCTGAGCAATGTTGTATCAGAGAGGGAAACAGCCAGCTTTCTAAATGGAGTCCCAAAGTTCTGTAAAAGCTCGTAAGCACAGCACTGGAGCGAGTAAAAGCCGAGAGTTAATGTCTAGCGGTAGGTCTTTGTGTTCCAAGGAAAGTGGCCTTATGTAAATGTTACTCCAGAGTGGGAAAGCTTTTGGATTTTTTTTGCTATGGGGAAATGGTATTAATGTTGGAAAACAGAAGAGTAGCTGGATTTCTTCAGTACAAGGGTGGTGAGACTCTGGAATAGAGTGCTCAGAGAGGTTGTGGATGCTCCCTCTCTGGAGGTGTTCGAGGCCAGGTTAGATGAGGCCTTGAGCAACCTGGTCTAGTTGAGAGGTGTCCCTGCCCATGGCAGGGAGGTTGGCTTAGATGATCTCTAAGGTCCCTTCCAGCCTAAGCCATTTTATGATTCTATGACATGTACCAAAGCGCATAGAGAAAAATGAGCAGGCATCAAACCTGAGTGATCTATTGAGTTAGAATCCAGTTCTGATAAAAATGGTGTAGCATGAAAAGTAGTTTCGAAATCTAACTTTGAAAAGCTGTTGTGGTAACATCTTCTTAGGTTCTAAAATTAACACAATGACAATGAAATTACTCCAGAAGGTATAATGACTTCTAGGCTAATTATTAAAGCAAAGATTAATAGCAAAAACGTTTGCAGGAAGCCAACCCAGATGCCCTACGCTTGCAACATAAAAAATTTCAGCACTGGATGTGTACTACGTATTATTTTCTCCTAGAATACCCACAAAACTATGATTATCTTATCATTCATCTAACTAGGATTTTAGAAGAGACCTGGGAGATATCAAGAAGAAAAGAAGTCATCCTGAACACAACAATTAGCATAGGAAGACTACAGTCAGAAGAATCTGACTGACTGTAACTCTTGCTCCTTGCAAATTTGTTTCCTGCAGTGTGCCTCTGTCCAAATGGAACTCCAAGGTTCAGCATCTTCGGTGAGGAGACGCTGTAGGATCATCAGCAGACAACGTACAGATGAGAACTCTCTAGGACCGTGCATATCGGCAGGACAGAAGTATGCATGTTTGAGGACAAGAGGTTTCAAGAAAAGAGCTCTATCTGTGTAACACGATGTGCTTACCAGCATTTGAAAAGAAAATTATTTGAGCAAGAGGATAAAGAACGCAAACC
The DNA here is from genome assembly GCF_034619465.1 of Leptosomus discolor. NCBI lineage: Eukaryota > Metazoa > Chordata > Aves > Leptosomiformes > Leptosomidae > Leptosomus > Leptosomus discolor. Next base: position 203,075,900 of record NC_141391.1, read on the forward strand.
CTAGCTCAGCATAGATCCCATACACAGACCTGTGTGAAACCAGAAGCAACGAGCTTCTAAACTGTGATGCCGCTGACCCCACTCAGGATGCTGCCCCGCATAGTATCCCCTCCCCTTGGAACCGGACCCTTCAAGCTAGAAGGCAGGCTCTTCCTTTCCTTTGTCAACTGGAGCTTTTTTTCTTTCTCTTTTTTTTTTTTTTTCTTCTTTTTTTGTTAGTGTGAAATCTGCATCAGTCTTCTAAATCCTTTTGTTCACCTTATATTTGCTACTATTTCCTAATTAGTTCATGTTCATTCTGTACTCGGTATGAGACAAACAACCCAGGATGGATACCCAGCCTGTTTCCAAGTCCCTACCTACAGCATCACTGTATGCTCTGTTCCCAAGTCCTTAACTCTACACGCCAAAGTTATGTCTGGAGAAGACTCAAAGCCTAAGGTTTTGTCCTTACTGGTCAAGAGTAACAGTCCCTCTCGTCCTTCCTCTCACATTGTCTCTTTCCTGCACCATGTCTTAAACTTGAAAGGAAAGGAGTAGTTTAGCACCTTCCCAGCCAACTTAGTTTCTTCTTCCACAGTCACAGGAATACGGATTTAAACTTCAGGCTAAGCAACACGTAGAACATGGTCTCACTTTCCAGGTGAGCAGCTAGCTATTAAGCTATCTCACAAAACACAATTACCACCAAAACTACTGTCTCTTCTGGGTGTGTTTTCAAGGAGAAGAGCAAACCCAATCAGACTACACCAACAGCCTGATCTCAGGCAGCAGAATAAAAGAGTGGATTTAAGCTATGACTTAAATAGTCACAGCTTAAACTGCAGGTCTTGCAGATGTGCTTTTATCACCGCTGCAACTGGCGTCCGATTTCCAGACATGTGAGTTTTGAGAAATGCTTCTCATTTTCGTTTTCCCTAGTAGCTGACTTTGGTACCTCCTCACTTCCAACAGACATGCTGGTGCTAGTATCTAACTCCCCTGAGTCACTAACATAGGGGTAGGCTCCCACTCCCTAAACCCTGGTGCACCCAAGGGCGCTTGGGGACCTCAATATCCCAGACTTGGTTGTGCTGGTACCTGGGTAGCGTTTGGAAGGGACTCCTCTAGCGCAGAGTCCTGGTCTGTAGGAACGCAGCCTGCTCCCCCTCCACTCAGCTCTCCCAAAGCTGGAGGTGTAATAGCTGCGTCCTTTTAGGGCAGATGCGCGCTCGCAGGTGGCAACAGGAATTTGCTATGGACCATATCCGTATTTCAGAGTGACGGACACAAAACTAGAGGGACTCTTGTTTTCCTCACAAAACCACCTTGCAAATGCTTGTACCTATTTGCATATTGCCTCAAGAGCAAACCAGAAGCATTACATTTTGTCGCAGAAAATAAAATATTGCGTATGACTCCTGAACTGGGGATGCTCAGTTCTAGAATTACATTTTTAGATGTTGCACAATGAACGTACACAGCAATATTCAGCACAGAGGACTGGGAAGACACAACTGAGAGCTGATTTTCCAGCTTAGCTTTATTTGTAAAACGATTTGTATCAGGTTGCATTGGGACTCGGATTCCAGCTGCCCCTGGGATAAGCACTGTCCAAAGGCAATGCAAAATGAGGGTTTCTGTCCCAAAAAGCTTACAAAGTAAATTCAGTATTTCAAGGAACACTTGAGAACTGAGGCAGTGATGCAATACTTCTACCATAACTTCACATTTAGAAAAACCAAACTTAAACATTGTTTTCAACGCTGAGTGAAAACCAGAGCTCCCATCCTTCAAAACAAGCTGGAAAGCACAGTGTCTTTTCAAGGAGGCTACGTAGCAAGGGACTAGCATGGCAGCAAATACAAGTAGTGCCACTGCAAGAGCACATTTTCAGGAAAGACTGTGCACAATTTATGTTATTAAAGAAGATATATTATTGGGTGTTTGCTGCAAAAATAGTAAAAGGGAAAAACATCCTGCCTAGCTAAAGGTGCTTTCATCTAAGGAAACACCAAAGCATGTAGTCAGGTCTATTAATATTCAGGTCAGTTCTCACGCACCCACCATGACCTCACTACTTTCTTGACTCAGCAGAAAAAGGGGTTTATGAAAAAAACTATGAAAACACCTCTCAATTTTTCCAAAAGTTACTAGTTGCAACTAAACCTGTGCAACTTTTTAGAATTAATACTCTCTCCTTGGCTTCCCCACCAAAGTACTGAAAATACACATTCCCACTTTACTAAAGAGGGAAAAAGGCTCCAAAACAACCAATTACTTTGACATTAGAGTATAAAGAGCTCCAAATTCTTACTTCTGGAGACATACCCAGAATTAAATCAACTGTCAAACGTGAGTACAGGAAGGAATTTTGATTCCATTAGTACCAGTGGAGATTTAACTTTTTTTTTTCATCTTTTCTACAAAACATGACCAAATCTGACCAAACAGCATGAAAGATCGAGAGTTAAAAACATTAAATTTTGATTCAGTCTTTCCCTGTATATCAGCTGTAACTTAAAATATTACCAGTGAGAAAACTGTACTTGAAGCTGATCAACCCAGACTCCTGCAGGCTCTGAACATGTATAAATATTGCGAAACAATGCAAAATACTCTGAAAGATTTGCCATCTACTGGAACTTCCAGATACATTGTTTAGACTCAAAATTTTACAAGAGAAACATGTTCTTTCCAAGAATACAATTCCGCAAAGCAAATTTACAAGATGCCTTCCATCTGAGTAACAAAAGGTTATTTTTCTGTGAACAAATCTAGGACCCCAAAGAGCTGAGCATGTGATAATGCAACTCAGTCAAATGTGTGTGACCATCCACAACAGAGAAGCAGAAAAAAGACGATGGTCATATTCTGCTCTGCAACAGGGAAATCTGATACGTGGCACAAGTAACAGATAAGACAGAAGAAATGACCGGAGGTAAAGCAGAAAGTCTGTGCATTTTAAGCAATCTCTAATTTCTAAATAAGGAAACATTCTCCGTGGCCTGATGGGCAGGGGGGTGGGTTTTGTTTTAAGCTGCTGTCTGCTCAGTCTCTCAACAAACGGATCCCCATCTTCCAAGCAGCCAGCAAGAAACTGCCAGGCTGAGGTGACCCACGTCATTACAGAGGGCAGTGTGCAAATGCACGTTGCACGTTCAAAAACACCAGGGATCATGCCAGCTTCTGAGGGAACCGGATATACCGCTGCGCGCTCCTCCACACTTAGTCATGCTCCTCAGCAAAAATTACTGTAAAGCACTTGGGCTTCCTTCTCAAGGAGAAGTATTGATGCTAGCAGTGCATTCACAACTACCCCTTTTTTGTTCCATATTATTTCTTCCAAGATAATTTTTTAGGTATGACGAGTCTGGAGCATGACAACTTTCATCATAAGCTGCTAATTAACTGCCTAATTATTTACTTGTACTACAGGAAGAATCTAATGAGTAGATAACAACAGTAAATAATAAGTAATATTTGCTTTTGTTCTGGGTCTTAAAGTAAGAAAAAGCTGAGGTTTCAGTTCTGTTATTAAAAACAGCACTTGTTGTTATATCTCTAAGGCTTCCAACCAGTCTTCAGGTCAGATTGGAGATAACATTCTCCCATAATTTTAAATATTTCAGTAAGGGCTGGGGTAAAAAAGAAAGATGCATTTAACTACATCACCTAAACCTCTGTGTATGCAGGTATTCAAATCTGCAGCTTTTGCTGAAAGCTTTGATATGAATAAACAAGTCTCCAGTGTCACAGAATCTCTTGAGAACACATTCTGTACTACTTCAGCAAGGATGAAGTATTTTTTAAAAACATATGCATTCTTATTTAATATGCTATGTTACTATACTTTATAGTACTTAATAGGGTATGTTTAAATCCTAAGCTAAACAAATCCTGTTTCCAGAGCAAAACTACCCCGATGAAGAAGTCTGTATTTACAGGAAAAAGGCGAAATATCGCCAAGTTCAAAGTGTATTTTGTTCTTTGTGTATATTATACCTATTAACTCTGATGAGATAATATACTGGGAGAGATTTACGCAAATAAACTCAGAAACTCATGAACTTGAACAATCCCTTTAATATAGCAAACATATCCAACTTCCAAATATAAACTGGAACCAACTAACAAAGAAGAAACTCAAACCAACTTTCTGAATGCCAAAAAGGGCTTATGCAAAACAGTGCACGTTTATTCGAGGTATCGTATCCATGAAAACAAAACAAAACAAACCCAACTATCTACATTTAAAAAGAATTTTTACTTAGCTAGGCAAAAGAAGTTCGGTGGCTCATACAGAGTAAATAGATGTAAACAGTGTAAAAATACAGAATGTTAATACCAATCAACACGAAATTTTGGTTATGAAAACTGAAATAACCCAATATAAAGGAAAATAAGCCAGAGGCATGCAAAGTGTTATTTGGTAAAATACACTCAACCATGTGGCTAAATGAAAGCCACAAGCTAGTGAGATGGATTTAGAAATGCAGTTTTCCTTCTTTCTTTCTTTTCCTTAGATTGATTGTCAATCAATTTTCCACTGAAGTGGAATGGCTGACGAAAAGCTTTCAGCCTTCTTCAACCCACTGGTAACTCAATTTCTGAAGACTCCAAAGAGGTGCTGCAAAGGAGGTTTAGGTAATTGTGGTTTTATGATACAGTGCAACATACAACCTTGCTCAAATGCTACAAGCAAATGGTGTGTGAACTGTTACCATTCTGGAAGGCAAAAGCTTGATAAACAGTCAAGTTGCTCCAGTGGAATTGAAAGATTTTCAAGTTTCTCCTCACAAGAGCAGTAACAAACTCCATGGTAAGGTGGGTAAACCACTTAACATTTTATTTGCAACATAGAACACTTTGGCAACCAAAACATATTAAAGGAACAGTGACCTGCAGTGCAGCAGAATCAAGTTTTGTTTCAGATAAGCCTTGTGCTGTTTAGGCTCCTGATGCCTTTCTCACTGAAGCAGCTGTCTTAGATGCACCTACAGGTCTTTCTTGGCTTCTGCTTCATTTAAACTGTCCTGAAGAGAGACAGAATAAAACCAAGATGAAAAACCACTGACTCCAGATGCCACATGTTGCCCCCCTGCGGTCATACCCGATTTGTTCACTATAAGCCCTCCAAAGCTCATCCCATCAATACCACCCCACTGAACAGGGCGCTTCTGACCGTAGCACAGGAACCGCCATGCAGCCTACTTCTGCTCACTAGTCACGGTACAGCTCAACTGTGCAGTAAACTCAGCAGAAAGTGTTTTCTGCTGTCAACTGATTTATTCTTAGGGGCTGCATCTACTGTGTGCTCAGCACCTTCTGTTCTTTCCAAGCAGAGATAAACACAGAACACTGTAGGGATGTGTGTTCTAGACCACAAGACTGTTAGAAATGCAGCAGGACTACTACGGCTCATTACACAGGGAAGCACAACAAAGATAGGACATGCACGGTGGTCTTAATTCGAATACAGAGATCAGTTGAGCAATCTCTATGAGAGTATAGGGTGAGGCTAGACATCAGTAAGCAGCTTCACAGGGTACAGGAAAAAGATTAACCAGCTCAAATTTGCCTTTTAAAAAAAAAATAATTAGTACAGAGCCAACAAACAGCTGCTCTTAAAAAACAGGTCACTAATTTTAATGCCAACCATTTATTTTCTCCCAAGACCATTCTTCGTAAACTTTAATTTTTATTTAATTTTTGTTGACTTCTGAGACAGATGTTAGGCATAGAACACACAACCCCCTGTCAGACAACTTAAAGAACAGGCAGGGCTGCCAGTTCTACCAGAAATAATTACTGTCTATATTATGGGTATTACAGCCACGCACATATGCAAACCCAATCAAACTGCTGATTCACCTTTTGCTTGCTACCTCTTTTTTATTTTGTACTTCAGCTTGAATTTTTATAGCAGCCTGATTTCAGCCTAGGCTGTTTGTTGGGGGGTTTTCTGTAGTTTTTTGTTCTTGCGTATCAACAGTATTGCAACATTTATAATCCAGTATTGCAAAAGCATGTTTAAAGAGCAAACAAAATATAATTACTCTTATAAATGATGTATATACCACACACAGACTACTCCTATAATTTTCTTACAAGATTTCAGTTTGATCTTCACAGGTGAAGCTATCTGAATCTTATTTCCCAAGCAACAGCAAAAGAGTTTGACCATGACCTGAGCTTTGCCACCTGAAGCAAACCAAAAAATGTTAACAGCTTTGCTGTCTAGTCCTTGAAAAACAAAACTACTATTTTGAAGAAGTTTAAGGAGTGCTACCCATTGTAACTTTATGTTACACTAAAGATTCTGGTAAATTCTCGTGTAATAACCAACAAGCAAAATTTTGCTGGTATAATTTCAGAACACCATGTTCATATAGCAATTCAGAACCACCTACCCGAAGCTGTTCATATTCTCTCCTGAGATGCTTGTATTCTCTTTTAAGGTCTTCATACTGCTTTTTAGCTGCAGTCACTTCATTATTTTCCTTTTGGAGAGCTGTAAAATATCAGAATTAGTGTTTTAATTGTTACTTGTATTCCTGCAGTTCCTCAGAGCCCTAGCTATATATTAGGGCTCCACTGCACTCAACAGTCCTTCCTTTTAAAAAAACCCTTAAATTTAAACACAGATGGAAGAGATGTGCCGGACAGGGAAGGGGAAGAAAATTCCTTGTGTTGAGGAAGAGCAGCACAAGGAACAGGAAGGGGCTGTAAGAAAGGTAAGGACAAGACCAATAAACTGTTCACATAGGTGACAAGCTAGCGATGACTACAGTGTTCTGTCACATTGCAGAAGACTGTTCTAGAAAAACAAAACTCTACAACCCCAAAACCAAAACTGTCAGCCCTCTCAAAAACAAAGAGGGAATTCAAGCACTGGGCAAGATTTTAGCAAAGCAAGGGAGGCTGCCTACAAAACGGGGCAGGGGGGAGATAATCCATTGTTATAGGAGCATAGAGCCCTCCTTTTCACCCTGCTACGTATTTCCCCATGCCTGAGTTAATTCATTAGAAGCATCACTCTTATGGATGAGAAGGCAGAAATGGTGGTGGTAGCACAGACAACTGTGAACAGTTTTTTAACCTGAGAAAAAGGAATTATTGCCCTACCCACAATCTCAACAGCAATAAACTGCGAGCATGTCCATGCTGCAGTACAAATCAGCCCAGGACTCCACAGGGGCTAATTTACAATGCAACGTACATCAGCATAAAGTTTCATAAAGCCATTACTGCTAAGGTGTTATGTGAGCATCCAAGTAAGGTCATTTAGACATTTTTTATATTCCTCTGCTATAGGTATCTCAGGTATGTTTATACTTCTCTGCTGTAGCAGCACAGGCATACCCTAAAACTTGATTTATTCATGCTACAACAGAGAAGTGTCAGTAATGGCCTATAAGGCTATCTCACAGAGCCACATTTAAAAAGCAAATCTCGATGGTACAAATAAAGAGAAACATTTGCAATTTTCCTCATTCGAAAAACATGAGGATCTGTCCTTCAACTGCGAGCTCACTGAGACAGACTGTTCTTTCCCAGAGACTTCCAAGTCACTCACTAATTGCAGCACCTCTGTAAGAGCCTGTTCTCAAAAGATGAGGAGCTAGATGTGGTTTGTTTTTTTTAAGCACCTAGCTACAAGCATTCTGCTCTGAACTGTGTTTCTCTTTTGGCTCTAGTTTATGAAACATCAGGACACAAGAGATTTGACCTCTGACACCCAAAGAGGAAGACTCCCTCCCCCAGCCCTTCTGCTATTTTTAATCAATTTGAATGTATAGATTCAAAATCATTCCCATTTTAAAAGTCTGCAACTACTTTTCCAGTAACAGGACTTTTACCTAGCCTGAAATTCTGCTCTACTGAAGTTAATTACACTTACGTCTATTGATTCCAACAAGGCAAAAAATTCATCCCACCTCTTTACAGCTTTTCTTTCATTTCCATACTCTTTCACAGATATCCTTCAATTTTTAATGCATCCTTGACAGCATCAACACAGAAACATTTTCTAAAGGTTTTAGTATTTGGAATAACCATGATTTTCCCCCATCTGACAAGTTGAACCCCACTGCACTTACGCTCTCTCCCATCTTGTTACTGTTTAAAATGTTCAACAGTAAAATTTGGAAATCACTCCAAAATAAACTTGCAACAATTTGATATAAACTTCTGAATTTTAAGTGTAGACAAAAAACATACACATATGCCATTTCACCTCTTCAAGAATCCGCTAACTGGAAAGCTAAATTTTGCCTTTGTTTAAATATTCTGGTACACAGTTATAGTAAGAATTAATGATATCTCATTTCTGAAGAAGTCATAACTCAATGTTATTGACCTAATACTATTTAGCGGTTTACAAGCAGCAGCACAGTACTTTAGGTGCAACTAAAAACTACTGTATCTTTAAAACATGAACAAAATACTTAAAAGTATCTGCAAACCAAGAAAGCAAACAAGCCACTGCATTGTTTCAATGTTTTGACCAAAACAGATGTATGACAGGAATACCTCACCTAACCCTAGAACAAAAAGCAAAGAACAGACTGACCTTTCCACCTGTGTTGGCTACGGACAAAAAAAAAATCCAAACCCAACCCCAGACTCATTCTTGTTGGGACCACACATCAAAAAGGAGCATCACATCTTTGACGAATTCCCCAGCGCACCAACTCCTCTGGATGTCTTGTCAAGCGACGGAGACTGTCCATACATCGCTGCTCAACTATTTTACATCACCGTTCACCTATTTTGCCATTGCATGAACACTGCAGTGCAGCCAAGTCGATCGTACAGGTATATTGTTTGTCATATGGATCATATCATATGAACACCAATCCAGCAGAAAACAGAAGATCCTTTGTGTGCACAACACAGTCAGCTACTATTTCTGCCTTCCATCTGGCCTGTTATGTTGCCTCACAGGAGACAGCACAGCTGGACTGGCAGCAAGCAAAACCCAACAGCTGACTGTTCCTACCATGTAAATGCAGGAGTAGGCAGGAGGCAAGAATGCTGCTTCTACGTTGATGCAACTAAGGAGAGGAACAGTCAGTTAAGTCCCGAAACTGGAATCCAGCCTCAGTACTGTGAGGGGTGGGCTATCCTTTTTCATTCCCTCCCAAGAAAAATCAACAAAGTATTCTTAGGGCAGTATATGAATGGAAGACATTTATGGAAAACTTTATCCCTTTACACTTCATGTGTAACTGGAGGTCCATAAACTAATGTAACATGTACAGTCTGGGAGAAGTAGAGAACTTGTCCTTCCCTTACCACATTCTCTGGTTCCAGGATAGATAGTTTACTTCAGATACCCCTAAAGTCAAAGGAGGATGAGGAATAAAATTGCTCTGAAGATATTAATAGAGCCCCGTAGCTGTAGCATTTCTATTATCTTATTTCAACAAGGATAAAGAACAGAACAGTAAAACACCACCAAACAGCAACAAAAGCAACCCATGATTCTTTGGGCATTTCCCTGCATAACTACTACTTCTGGTCTGACAATCACTTGACTTACAGTGCTTGCTACTAAGGAAACGATCTGGAACTTAAATTAGCATTGCTCACAATACAAGTCTAAAACCCAAACGATTTGGACTAGTTTAAGACTAAGAAAGATCCCTCTCTTTTAACAGTCTTCAAGTTGAGAAAGAGCTATTCACATTTAAGAATTTAGGCACTGACGGGGCAAGAGATCTGCCAACAAATACGCTGTAAAGCTGGGAACACAACTCCAGTCAAGTAATTCCACACTAATTCTGAATTCTCTTAAGATGTCATGGTCAGATAAGTTTAAAAAAAGAAGGCAGGGCCAAAAAATTACACACAACTTTGCTTCAAGTACCTTTGGCAACCTCCAATGAAATTTTGTTACAAAAGGGGTGTTACAGCATCTTCAGATGGCATTAATGGCCCTGTACAACAAAACCATGCTTGCTGTATGCAGCGCCATCCCTTCAAACAAATATGAATCTCAACTCTTGTTTCATGTGACATTGTGCAATGGCTCCCACCAAGATTATGATCTCACAGTTGAAAAGTTAAGTAAGATGGACTTTGTTTCTAAACCTCCCTCTGCCACTGGCTAAATAACACAAGACCGCAGCCAATTCTTTTCACTTGTATCTCCTATTCCCAGCTTACAAAAGAAAACTGATAGGGTTGGGTTCTTTTGGGGGGGTGGCATGGGTGTTTGTTTGGTTTTAAAAACTGGAATGCTTCAGTGGAGCTCAAGATACAGTTTTCACACATGGCACTAGCCTGCCTGGCAACACAAAGGCTGAGCTGAAGTCTCCCTGCCAGCAACAGTTCTATGAAATGTATTCCCAATGTCTGCATTGCTTATATCTTTCTGACACCTAACAATCTTCACTTTAAGTGAGAGTTGCACATCTGTACATGCACACTTTCTAGAATAATCAACATTAAAAGCTACTTCAAGACCAGCCCTCCACACAAATTGTTGCTCTCTTACTGTCTCCTACAACACTATGCAACCATGAAACAAAAAAGCACTCCTGTGACACATTCTGTACACAGAACAAACCTCATTAAAGGACGCATGGAAGTTTCATCAGAATTTCCTCCTGCACCACTGTATGCCTACGACAACATAAATAGAGAGTATTTTCAGAAAAAGCTGAACTACAGTTCAAAAGCACCAAAGAGACTTTGGCGAGTCAGTACACACTTCAAAGTGAAATCCTAATGGCACATAAAGAAACAGTCTTTGGATTTTGCCTCAGCGTGGCACTACAGACTCAGCTCAAAGACGCACTAAGGTCACAGCTCCATAACTGCACACAGCTGCTGGGGACTGCAATGCCCATAACGCTACATCAGATGCAGGTAGAAGCTTTAGGTGCATCATTTACCATGAAATATTATAAGAAGAGTGAGGGGTCAACAAGCTGGACAGGAGTCTGCCACCAGAGTGTTCTGCTGCAAGACCTGATCAATACTAGTTGTCCTGTATACACTGCGTTGTGTAAATGAAGCTGTGGCCTTTACCGTACACTAGGACAGGTCTCAAAAAACCAACCTGAGATGGAAGGTCAAATAGTACAGCATCACAGAAGTCTCCCTTCTGCCCAAAGGGTCCCATAATAACAAGAGAACACTGCACACACCAGCATGTCCACAGTGTGAGAGAGAACAGAGAGCTAATGCACCAGAAGTCCCAACCCCAGGATCGCTGTAGGGACAGCTGCTTTATGAAACTTCTCTCAGACTCTGACCTCATGTCCAGTCGCAGATTTTTTTTTTTGCTGTAGCTTTTTGGATAATTTTCAAAACTATCAAAATGAAAAAATATCATAGCATTTCTTCTTACCCAGAAAACTCCTATAGGTCCAGACCAGCAGCCATACTGAGAGCCTTTAATTATCTGAATCAAGTTGTTATTAGAAACGTCTAATGTTTAGCAGAAGACATTCTCACATCTGCACTGGGTACTCCTAGGAGTACATATATTTATTTCTAAGTATCAGTGAGACATTTTTCGTAACATACAAGTGTATCAATAAAATACCATCCTGGAAGGTTTCTAAACAGTCATGTTATTACATGTCCAGGTATGCTAAAAATGGATTTAGGCTCTGAAAGTGCTAGCCCCACTGCTGGGTGCCTATAAAATCCCCAGTATGTGGGTTTGTGAAGTAGTGAAGAACTAGTCCCCTTCCCATCATTTCCACAACAAAGCAAAAGTGGGCATCAAGGGTGATAGAAGTCAAGTCGGAAAAAAACCCCAAATTTTGCTGAAATCTTTGTTACTCATTTCCAACCTTTCCTCAAATTTTAGTAATTTCACTACCCAGTCTCTTTGTCTTGTATTTTCATTCTTCCTCCCCACCTGCCCAGAGCACAGTAGGTGGCAAAATGTCATCTTAACTTAGGATTTCACTTACAGTTAAGTGGACAAAAAATAACCCCGTAGACTGTGCTTCCTGTAAAAGCTGGAAAGCTGAAGAACTATAGAGAAGTCTCCTGAAGTCTGCAATAATCACTGTCGACACTATAATTTCAGTCAGAATTTCAGAAAGAAGAGACATACAGTATCTTCTCTGCCAGAAGTTGTAAATACCATATCAAAACCTTACAGAAAACGTGGATCTCCCCTGAAGTCACAGCACTAATCTGATACTAAACCGAGTTATTTAAACATGAAGCAGCCTTACACTTAGGACTCCTCCTGGGTGCCACTACTGAGGTAACCCACCTTTCAACACATGGCCTACTGTAAAGTAATAGATCATCCTATCACCATACATAAGCAGCTTAACAAATGTACCAGACCAGAGCAATGGATATTTGAAATGACTCTGGAAAAGATTATACTTGGTTTTTTCATCCAAGCAGCAAAAAAAAATCCATACCCCCAACAAAATCCAAGTTCAGGACTCTTACTGATACTATAGCTGAAAAATAAACAAAAAGAAAACCCCAAAACCCAAACCAGAACAGTTTTCCTTTTTACAGTAGGTTTGCCTTGGTTCATTACTAGGTGACACCCCCTACACTCCTCACTCCGTCCTCACCCACCCACCACCCCTCCCCAAATATCCCCAAAATTCCATGGATTGGACTTTGTGGACACAAAGGAAAGGTTAGAAAGGTTACTCTAGTCACGTGAGCTCAGTGGCACAAAACAAATTGTTAAAGAGAGGTAAAACAAGCTTTTCAGTCTTGAGTTGATACTGTGTAATGCATTGCTCACACTTAGCAAGCATGAAACTCAACATTCACCTGCTCAGTTGCAGAAGATTCCAAAGCAAACACTAAGTTCGATTCACATCAAACCTCTAACACTCCATAGAAAGCTGTGTCTACAGATGTGGTTATCATCAAGTACTTCATGCTTTCTGGCTACCAGTTTGCTCAAAATAAGGTATTAGAAAACTTAGAAAAAAAAATAAGAGAGACATACCCTAACACCATCTAGCTGGCAATAGTAACTAACATAACTATGTGGTTTTCTGTTTTGGTAATGAGGGGGGTGGCATCAGGGGAAGGGTTGTAAACATTTTGCAATTCATTCCGTTAAAGAGACCCTCTCCCCCACTTTCACCCAACAAAAGACTCAAGCATGCCTTAACTTACACATCTTTTGGACGGACAACAGCCCACAGGGAGAATGCAGCTGAAGCAGCATGTGGTAAATCTATTTATTCCTTAGCTTTCTCTAGCATTCCTGACTGAAAAGCTTACATTATATTAGTGTTACATACCACCAGTGAGCTTAAATAAAACAGATGCATTTAAGATTTTCATTGATCCTGTCACTTCAAAGGCAATTTTCCCCTCTTTCTTGAAGAAAACAGCAGGAGAGGGAAACCCCACAATCAAACCTGCCTAAGAATGTGAACTAACAAGAGACTCTATTTAAAGATTCTTATTGCTTCAAGCCCAGCTGAAAACAGCTGTTCTACAGTCGTTGTTTGTCTTCCCAGCAGACAATGAAAAAGGATTCATGAAACATTTGGTTTCCTTCTTACAGCTTTGTAGCAGTGCCGTGCAATACGAAAACAGGGCTATGTTTTGGTGACAACATGCTATCTGGTACCAGGAAAATCTGTATTTTGTTACAGTCTGAACATCTGATTAATGCTTACAAGGTCACAAGCAGTGTTGTCTTAAAAACACTCATTTCAGACGAGTAGGTGTTCATAGGCATCACACACCTTGACAGATCCCAGTAAGACAGAACCAAACAGGTAAAATCTGCTTCTATCTCAATTTGGGTTGCCAAGCAAGCAGTTTTGATAACCTAAACCTTAAACACGGAAGCTGCTAACAAAGGTATTACGTTACAAACTGCGAGGCATGTTTCCCTGTAGACAAAAAAATTAAAAAAAGCTAACACCTCTCCTTCAGGAGATAGATGAATTTAAAGCAATAGTGAAGGATTTGTCTGCTATCTGACTGAAACCCTACTTTACAAAAAAAGCTTTAACCACATACTTTGCCATTTTATACAAGGAGAGTGGCTGACACATATGACATGATAGATCAGTCTGATGCCTATAAGCAACCTACTGTTGATTCCGTATCCTGGTCGTGTCATTGATGAAGATGAGTCAACACCACTAAAATGTATCAGTTCAATTTGTTAATAACTACAATTTAACTAAGGTGTTCAAATTACACCGTACACATTTTCATAACAAAAACATTTACATGGAGATGGCAATAGCATGTTTTTCCAGATCCTAGTCAAATGTGAAGAAATCCCAGCCAAGTGTTCCATAAACTGATGATGTTCATTAATGCCATACCTAGAATAAATTTTTGACATCCAGTGGCAAAAAAAAAATCTCTCTTAATTGCAGAGAAGTCTTAACCAATACTTACCATTTGATGCCTTCTGTAGCTCTGCTGTCAAACATTCAACTTCCTTCTTCAACTTTTCACCAGTTGCTTCTACTGACTTTTTCTTTTCACTGCTTCCTTTTTCACTCAAGGCCTATTAAAAACCACAGTTGCAACAGTTAATTTTGTTTTCATTAGCCTGACATTAATGCCAAACCACCAGAGAACATCAGCTTTTATCTTGAAAAGTGACAGGTTTTATTAAATGTCAATGACACAGGCAGATACTCAATCATTCTAGAAAAAAAAAATTAAAAAAGGAAAAAATGCTCAGTGTTTTAAGTTGAAAGCAACAGCATACTTGTGAAGGATGGTATTATCTCCTGTGTGAGAGTACTTTGTATCCCTTCTGCATGTGCCCTACAGGTACTTTATCCCCTTCTACAGTACGCAGGAGCTTTGATTCAGCAGGACCAGCTCGATTGGTAGATCCTCTAGTATTTACTAACCAGGTGGCTTCTGCTAAACGTGTATCCCAATGTTTGAAGGTCCCACCCCCCATTGCTCTGTGTGGGTTTTAGCAGACCATTGTATCGTTCGGTCTTCCTGAAGGCTGGTGCATGACGGGGGTGTGAGATACGCACTCAACGCCATGCTCTTTGGCCCACAAGTCTACGCGATTGTTTCGGAAATGAGTTCCATTGTCTGACTCAACCCTTTCTAGGGTGCTGTGTCACTGTAAGACTTGCTTTTCAAGGCCCAGGATCGTTCTGGGCAGTGGCACGGGGCATGGCATATGTTTCCAGCCATCTGGTGTTGCTTCCACCACTGTAAGCACATGGTACTTGTCTTGATGAGTTTGTGGGAGTGGGATATAATCAATCTGCCAGGCCTCCCCATATTTATATTTCAGCTGTCACCCTCCATATCACAGGGGCTTCAACCACTTGGCTTGCTTGATCACAGCACATTTCACACTCATGGATAACCTGTGCGATAGTGTCCATGGTCAAGCCCACCCCTCAGTCACAAGCCCATCTATATGTTGCATCCCTTCCTTGATGGCCTGAGCTGTCACGGGCCCACCGAGCTATGAATAATTCACCTTTATGCTGCCAGTCCAAATCCACCTGAGCCACTTCAAACTTAGCAGCCTGATTTACCTGCTTGTGGCTTTGATGTTCTTCACTGGCCCAACTTTTGGGTACATGGGCATCCACGTGAGGTACTTTCACAACCAGGTACTGTACCTGAGCAGCAATATCTTGCTGTAATTCAGCAGCCCAGATGGGTTTACCTTTGCACTGCCAGTTACTCTGCTTCCATTGTTGTAACCACCTCCACAAATGCTCTGAGTTGGTATAGAAACAGAGCACATCCATGAGTATGGTATAGAGATAGAACACTGGCCACCTTTCTTGCTCAGCAGTATCTATAGCCAGCTGGATGGCTTTCACCTCTGACTCGATTCACCTTTTCCTTCAGCAGCTTCAGCAACATATCATGTGGGACTCCACACAGCAGTCTTCCACCTCTGATGTTTTCCAACAATGTGACAGGACCCACCGGTAAACAGGGCATATCGCTACTCATTATCTGGTAGTTTATCCTATGGTGAGGCCTCTTCAGCACATGTCACCTCCTCCTATGACATACCAAAATCTTTGCCTTCTGGCCCGTTTGTGATCACTTCCAAAATTCCTGGGCAGCTAGGGCTCCCTGTTTGAGCCCGTTGTGTTATCAGTGTGACCCACTTACTCCATGTGGCATCAGTTGCGTGGTGGGTGAGGAGACTCACCCTTTGAACATCCATCCCAGCACTGGCAGTCGGGGTGCTAAGAGGAGCTCTGCTTCAGTTCCAACCACTTCTGAGGCAGCTCAAGCTCCTCGATATGCTACCTGTATCTCTTTCTCAGTGGGAGTATAGCAGGCCTCAGATCCTCTGTAACCCCGACTCCAAAACGCTAGGGGTCAGCCTCGGGTCGCCTCGGGTCTCCTCGGATGCTTTCTGCCAGAGAATTCAAGTAGGGCCATTCTGGCCAGCTGCTGTGTAGAGCACATTTTTAACATCTTGTCCTGTCTAGACTGGCCCGAGGGCTACTGCACAAACAATCTCCTGTTTAATTTGTTCAAAGGCTTGTCATTGTTCAGGACCCCATCCGAAATCCTCCTCCTTCCATGCCACTTGATAGAGAGGGCTTACAATCAGACTGTAACCTGGGATAAGTATCGTCCAAAAACCCACAACACCTAAGAAAGCTTGTGTTTCCTTTTTAATAGTTGGTGGAGACATGGCTGCTATCTTGTTGATCACATCCATTGGGATCTGGCAACACCCATCTTGCCATTTTATTCCTAAAAACTGAATCTCTTGTGCAGGTCCCTTAACCTTTGTTTTATGGCAAAACCTGCCTGCAGAAGTATTTGAACTATTTTCCTCCCTTTCTCAAAAACATCTTCTGCTGTGTTGCCCCATATGATGATGTCAATGTATTACAGGTGTTCTGGAGTTTCTCCCTGTTCCAGTGTAGTCTGAATGAGTCCATGGCAAACGGTGGGACTGTGTTTCCACCCCTGGGGCAGTTGATTCCAGGTGTATGGGATGCCCCTCCACGTGACAGCAAACTGTGTCTTGCACTCTGCTGCCAAAGGAATAGAGAAAATTTTAATAATAAGAGTAGTGACATAACACTTGGCTGCCTTCGACTCCAGTTCCTATTGCAGTTCTAGCACGTCTGGCATTGCAGCACTCAGCCGTAGCACGACTTCATTCAGGCCATGACAGTCTACTGTTAGTCTCCACTCACCATTAGATTTTCGCACTGGCATATAGGGCTGTTAAAGGGTAAGTGAGTTTTGCTGACCACCCCTTGGCTCTCCAGTTGACATATCAGCTTATGGATAGGAATCAGGGAGTCTCAGTTGGTGCGATATTGCTGCCGACGTACCGTTGTGGTAGTGACTGGCACCCATTGCTCTTCAACCTTCAGCAACTCCACCACAGAAGGGTCCAACGAGAGACCAGGCAAGGTGGACATCTGTTCAACTTCCTCTGTCTCCAACGCAGCTATACCAAAGGCCCACCAGTACTCTCTTGCATCCTTGAAATACCCCCTTCTGAGGCAGCCTATGCCAAGGATGCATAGAGCCTCTGGGCCACTCACAATGTGGTGTTTATGCAACTCATTCCCAGTTAAGACTCACCTCAGCTTCCAGTACCGTTAGCTGTTGGGATCCCCCTGTCACTTCAGAAATACAGATGGGTTCTGCCCCTCTACAGCTTGACGGCACTAGGGTATGTTGTGCACCAGTGTCTACTAGGGCCTTACACTCCTGTGGGTCTGATGTGCCAGGCCACTGGACCCACACAGTCCAACAAACACGGTTGTCCTTTTCCCCCACCTGACTGGAGGCAAGGCCCCTCTAATTCTGATCAAAATCACTCACTTCTTGTGAAAATGGCTTAGAAGTCCCTTCAAGAGGGCCAGACATAAAGATCAGCCCTTCTACTTTGTCTGCAGAATTTCCTACTGGAAATCTGAGTGGCATTTTTCCAGGAAGAATCCCCTTTTGTGGTTGTTTTCCCCTGCAACTCACATACCCGGCACCTAGGACTGAAGAGGGTTTTGCATCCCACTTCCTCATGTCTCCTCTGCGGTTACGTAGGTAAAACCACAGGGTAGCCCATGGTGTGTACCTTCTGTATTCTCTCTCCCGAGCAGAGGAGTGCCTACTTCTAACAGCTGAGATATAGGCCCGTAGAGGTGGGGAGTAGGACATATACTTTTTGAATTGCTGGAACTCCCAGGACAGTTCCTCCACAGCCAAGAGAGACTTCCTTCATATTGTCAGAGTTGGCAAGCCAATTCATCTACCGTTTGTCCCTCACCTTCTTTCCAGGACATTACTGCCAATGAGCTGGCATGCAACGGTGGTGCACTTCGTAGAATCTTCCGCTACACGGGTTGTGTGCATCGGACTTCATCCGGATCTGTAACTGCCCATTACAAATCACCTCCAGCACAGCTAGTTCCCTCAGGCACTGGATACCTCTCTCCATGGTGGTCCACTTGCCTGGGTGACATGTAACATCTTCTTTGAAGGGGTACCTTTCCTTCACACCTGACAGGAGTTGCCTCCAGAGGCTGAGGGCTTGTGTCTGCTTTCCAATTGCCTTGTCAATGCCCCCTTCCCTAGACAGGGAGCCCAGTTGCTTGGCTTCCCTACCCTCTAATTCCAAGCTACTCGCCCCATTATCCCAGCATCAGAGCAGCCAGGTGACAATGTGCTCACCTGGATGGCAGCCATAATCCTTTCGCATATCTCACAGCTCACTCGGGAATAGGGATCAGGTGATTACCTCTGGTTCTGCCTCTTCCTCCTGTTCTCGTGATGACCCTGGTTCACCTTCATCCCTCACTAAGCCAACTGATTTCTTTGTGTATTTCTTCTGTCTAGGGGCAACTGGTACCAGCACAGATTGGTTCTCCAGTTCAGCTGTAGCACCTGTCTGTCTGTTTTCAGGTCCAGAGACCTTCTCTTCCCCTTGAGGGCACTGAGTAGTGCCGAGAAGGGCTCGGTAGGCATGGGCCAGACCCCAGCACATTGCAGTGATTTGTGCATCTCTGGAATTGCCAGGGTGACAGCACACCTTCTCCAAATATTTTATTAGTTTTTCAGGATTCTGCATTTGTGCAGGGTGAAATTCCAGAACACTGGAGGTGACCACTGTCCTAGGCACTTGCCCATACTCTCCTACACGCTCTGCCACTCAATTCTTAAAAAAATTTTGTGTAACCCTAAACAAGACCTGGGACAGATTCAGGAGACACAGCAGTAAGAATATGCTGTCTTGGGACCCCCGGGGATATTCAAAATTCTTAAAAGCTGTTGTAATTAGCCTGAAGGAAAAGAGAGAGGTGGAAGAGTGGGAGAAAGCATCCCCCTTTGTCTCTCCTGCAGACTGGGTGTGATTAGTAACAAATTCCGAGAAAAGGCACCCAAGGATCAGGCATATCAGCAATGCTGCATACAAATACCAGCTTAACCTTGTGACCAGTGATGCAATCATATCGTAAGTCGACCTTACCCAGTACAGCAAAATGATAGTCCTGATCTCTCTCCCAGAGGTCACAAACATCACTGCACGGAGTACGCAGTCCATGTAAGGATTTACATAACACCACCACGTGAACAGATGAACCAACATTATGACCAGTGACTGTTTAACTGATATAACAAATGCGTATAACAAAACTGTCCTAACAAGCTCTGGTCAGATCTGTTGTGATCTCAACCCTTTGGGCCCCATGCTGGGTGCCAAAAAGGACTGTCATGGTTTGGGGCCAGCCGGCAGCACAGTGCCACGTGGGCACTTGCTCACCCCTCCCCCCCAGTGGTTTGGTGGGGAGGAGAATCGGGAGAAAAAGGTAAAACCCTGTGGGTTGAGATAAGGACAGTTTAACGGAACAACACAAGGAGAGAAGAAACAACAGTAGTAACAATACTAACAAAATAATATACATACATACAGCGAGTGACACACAACGCAACGGCTCACCACCCAGACACTGATGTCCGCCTTCCTGCGCCACACATGCTGCCCTGGCTGCTCCTCCACTTACATACTGAGCATGACGTCAGCATGGTATCAAATACCCCTTAGCTAGTTCAGTTTGGCTGTCCTGGCTGTGCCCCCTCCCAGCTTCTGGTGAAAATTAATCCTAGCCTAGCCAAACCCAGGACATCCCCGTGGCTCTGAAAATGTCAGCAGTACTATACTTGTGCACGCTCTGATCATTAAGGCAGTTGCTACTGATGACAAAGTATCGTACATTAAGTATTAGACACCATAATTAGACCCTTTGCTCATACAGCCTCTATTATCCATCCAAGCATCAACTGTTATGAAAATGGCAAAAGAAGTGGTAAATGCTTAACAGGAAAAAGAAAAGTAAAACAACTGAGATGAACAGCTGTTAAGTGAACTGGTGGTACGCGAGCTTACTAGGCATAGATGGAAGCAGAGGGGAAAGACTATTTTAGGAAAAATGAAAAGAATAGTTTATAAAGACTGGTAAACAATCCAAAGAAAAGAGCTGAAGGAAGTTTTCCAGAAACTATTTAACCAAAGAGCAGAGATTGCAGTTGACTGCTGACAACAAAACCATAGCCAACACATCATGAAATTTGCCAGACACTGCCTCCTTCACTTTGTGCTCACCTCTTTCTAGTGACACAGAAATAGTTATTTCTGTAAAGTTTTATCTTAAGTCCTGTGCTCCGTGGAACCTCTGAACAGGAGACAGTGCAGACCTAGCCCACTAGTGTAAACCTACAGTATTTATACTTATAGCCAGTGCCCTATATGCAATTGTTCCTGCCTCTCTCTGATGGTGGAATGAAGCAGGCTTGTAAATGAACACAAATGCAGGGGGCCAAGCCATAGAGAAACCTAAGTCACAGTACCTCTTATAAAGTCAAAATAAACCAATTCTGAACACTTTGCACCTCCAGCACAGTGGTGATCCAGCCACTGCATGCTGGCTGTACCTGTGGCTACACAGTACTACTACCACTGTTTTTGCAAACCATGCAATCAAACACACCAATAGAAACAGACAGGAATAGTTTCCAGTTCCTGGCTATCGCTTACAAGCGGCTAAGAGAATGTGTTGCTAAGAGAATGTGAAAGCAGAACAAAAAGAGGACTTTTGGCCAAATCTCAACAGGACAGAGAGGAAAAAATAAAAGTACCAGTATGCAGGAAAGAAACAAATCCCATGGCTGAGGGAGGGAGTCTGGATCATTTTGACAAAATACCAAATCCTCAAATTTTGGAATCGTTTCATACTTGGGAAATAGCTAACACACTCTAGTGATCCTTCTTTTACAACACCTCTCAAACAACTGGATTTTTTTTGCATCCTTTCTAGTACTTTTTGTCCAGAGTCTGTTCTCTGTGTCTGAAGATTTATTGCAAAAAAAATTACAGTGCTGGTAACCATAGACACTGCTCCAGACAAACTGGAAGAAAACCTGTACACACCTGCAGCGAATTGTTTTGACAACGTGCCAGACTGCGGAATGCTATAGAAGTCTTCATATACCTGGATACCTGCACCCAAGCTTACAGTTCAGTTTCTTCTAACAGAAGGCAAACTAACCAATTACGAGAAAAGATTTCATACACTGATCTTTATCTTTGCTGACTTGCCTTCCTGCATACAACTGTATATTGAACCACAACAGACAAATGATAGCTTAATTTTCTCCGTTCTCATAAAAATAACATAGCTTTGGTCCCTTGGTAGTTATTTTAAGTAAGAAATTTTTGGCAATATTCTCATTAATACTACAGCAGTGCCTTACTGAGAAAGGAAGCTATTGGGAAATTGTCTGACCCACCATAACAATAGATTACTTTAGTTTCCTTTGTTAATATAATGCTACTGAAATTTGTATTGACTATTCTGAATTACATATTGTAAGGAGAAAAAACATGAACAAACTATTCAGTAGTAAGCCATCCCCAGAGTATTTTGTACTAACAATCTGCTGTATAAGAAAATAACTAAAAAAGTTCACAGATACCTCCTGCAGCTTTTCATTCTCAGCCATGTATTTTTTGGCTGCTTCAGTAGCATCGTTTACTTGCATTTCCAGAGCTGCACGAGATGCCATCCCTTCTGCCAACTGAGTAAGAAGGGTAACAGTACGTCTCAATACACTGGTGAAGAAACACAGTGAACAGCACAGTAATTCACAGCACAAATTAACAACAAAACCAAAACAACCCATTTTCTCTCACTCTGCATTAGATGTGAAAACAAAACCACAAGAGGACTGTTTAAGCTTCCCTTAAGGGAAGCACCAAGCTCATGCATGACAAATAGTAAAATAAGACACTGAAAAGATTTTTATCCATCAAAATCAATTTTTACCTGCTGCAGAACCTCCCTCCTCCCCAGAACCCACAGCCATTAAGAGGTCAGAGACCTGCTTGCTTAAAGGCTGAAGTACTCTTACATGAATTAAGTGTTTTAAATAGGATGGATCTCTCAATACAAGACTGAAGCAACATGTTATGGTAATGAGTAAAATGAAAAAAAGAAAACCAAAACCATCTCAACTTTATAAAAGGCCTTACAAGAATAAAATTAGCAATATGAACATATTAATCTTCAAAGCATTCTGTCAATACTGTATAAATCAGAACATGCATGAATGTCAGCCCTCATATGGCACCTCAAATCTAAGCTTTGCAAATACCTCCCTTGATTCGATTTAGTGATTGCCTCTTTGCATCACTACTTTCATTATTCATCCTGGAGGCCTTCAAAGCAGTATGTTGCTGAATCAAGCAAAAGCCA
This sequence comes from Leptosomus discolor, assembly GCF_034619465.1. Classification (NCBI taxonomy): domain Eukaryota; kingdom Metazoa; phylum Chordata; class Aves; order Leptosomiformes; family Leptosomidae; genus Leptosomus; species Leptosomus discolor. Next base: position 203,098,588 of record NC_141391.1, read on the forward strand.
AAGCAACACTGAATTAAACTAATTCCTCTAATATAACTATGCAGTTGCTTTTCAAAAGAAATTTGAAAATCTCAGTAATTGGCTTTTTCATAACTGAAAGCATATTAACAGACCTTTTGGCTTTCAAGGTAAGCCCTCCCCCCCCCACTTTTTCATTGCAAGCTCATTTTCTTACTTTTTTGGGGTTGATAAAAAAAGTTAAAGTCCTCATATCACTGCTTTTCCATGGGTTAGCATGTTTTACTATTGCTTATTAATTTAAAGATGCAGCAGTCAGGAGTCAGTAAGACATCATTACTAAAACAGAATCACAGAATCATGTAGGCTGAAAGGGGCTTCCATAGGTCATCCTGTCCAAGCTCCTGCCCAAAGCAAGGACAGGTTGAGCAGATTGTTCAGAGGCTTATCCAGGTGAACTCCCACTGTCTCCAATTACAGAGATTTCATTGTCTTTCAGGGTCCTTGTTCCAGTGTTTGACTGCTCTTGACAGTAGAAAAACTACTTTTCATCACAAGTCAGAATCTCCCAGGTTCCTGGCCTGTTGCCTCTTGTTGTTCCTGTGTGGATCCACTGAGAAGAGCTGGCTCCATCTTCTCTACATCCTACCACTAGATATCTGCGGAAAGCAGTAAGGTATCTCCTTCAACGTCTCTTTCGCTGGATGAAGCCAGGCTCCCTCATCCTCTCCTCATAGGTCATCTGTTGAGCTCCCAAGCTTCTTGGTACCCTGCTACAGTACTCCAGTTATTTTGGAGAGTCAAAACTGGACACAGTCTTGCAGCTGCAGTACCACAAGTGCCAGATAGAGGGGAATAATCACTTCTTTTGACCTACTGACCACATCCTTGCTATTACAGCTCAGTACAGCCTTGGTTGGTCTACCAGGATTCCCAGGTCTCTTGTTGCAAAATTGCTTTCTACCTGGCCAGCAGTCAGTCCCCAGCCTGGATGCTGTACCTGGTTATCTATAAGAGGTCAGACTTCGCACTTGCCTTCGTTGAACTTCATGAGATTTCTGGCAGAACATTTCTCCAATCTGTCTAGCTCCTTCTGAATAGTAGCCTGGCCCTCCAAGATACCAACCACTCTGATTTGGTACTGCCTCTGTCTACAACTTGCTGAGAGCACATTCAGTCCCATTACTCATGTTGTTAATAAGGTCATTAAACAGTACTGAGCCCAGTACCAATCCCTAAGGGCCACCAGATGGAATTTGCATTACTATCATCTTTTGAGCCCAAAGGCCCAGGAAATTTTCCACTCACCTTTTTCTCCACTCCTCCAGCCCATATCCCTCCACAGTTAGGCCATCAGGATACAAAAGGCTATGTCAAAGGCCTTGCTGAAGCCACACAACATCCACTGCTCTGCCCTTTATCCACACAGCCAGTCATCTCATTGCAGAAGGCAACAGGGATAATCAGGCATGATGTCCCCTCTGTAAATCCGTGCTGGCTGTTCCAAGTCATCATATCCCTCATGTCCCTGGAAACAGCTTTAAGTAAGATTTGCTCCATAACTTTTCCAGGGAGGTGAGGCTGCTCAGTCTCTAGTTCCATACATCCCGCTTTTAGTCCCTGAAGACAGGTGCAATGTTTGTCTCTTTGCAGTCACCAGGATCCTCCCTTGATCACCATGATCTTTCAAAAATGACAGAGTACAGCCTTGCAATGACATCGGCCAACTCCCTCTGCATGTAAGGATGCATCCCATCCCAGGGTGCCGTGGACTTGTATATGCCCAATCTGCTTAAGTACTCCTGAGCTGCATCTTCCACTACTGCAGGTAATGTTACATTCCCCACAGAGTCTCCTAGAAGGCTCACAGAATTGGGAAGCCAAAGAGCAGACCTTAACAGCAAGAAGCAACGTAACATAAGGCTGGTAATGAGACAATGTCTCATTCTTTTCCATATCCTTTGTGATCTGGTCCCCTCCCCCACTGAGAAGTAAGACCATGTCTTCTTTAGCTTTCCTTTTGTTTTCAGCCCTTCTCATCCCTCTCTGGTTCAGCATGGGGTAACAGAGGGCCAGACAAGCCTTGGCAGTCTCACCACATCTCCCAAGACATCAAGTCAGATTAGCAGACGGGTGCCTCTGTCCTTCCAGGCAACAGGCTCTGGTAACTATGACCCTCCTCTTCTCTGTGCAGACAGTTGGCAATAAAGGCTCAGCTGGCCCCAATACCTCCACTGAGAGGAAGTAATTTTCCTCACCTGTACCCACTGGTCTACAATTGCTGAAACACAGATGAAGACATGTGTGCCAGAAGTTGCCAGAATTGACAAGCTTCAAGCCTCCTCCATTTTGGGAATCTCCATCTACCACTCTTCTGAAATTCTCCTATTGGCTGATGTTCCAAAATGAACCAAAACTGACCCAAAGAATGAACTAGGGGCACCCAAACACCCATTCACACCTACATGTGGTCTTAACTTGGCTGGGTGATGGCAGTAGCAGTGTAGGATAAGGCAACCCAAGGACACTTTCCCCTCCTCTGATAGACATTATGCCTGTTTAATGGATAAGCAAAATAGCTCTACTAAGAAAAGTCCTTTGATCTAGCCACTGCTGTAGGAGTATTTATTTCTTCTAAATCTTGGTGAAAAGCCAGTAGTCCAAAAAAGGCCTTAAGCAAACCTCTTCATGAGCAGAGCTTTTATCCACAACAAAAATCTGTTAGGGCCACCTGACAAGTTTTCTTCCTTGAAAGCCAAGCAGGAGTAGGATCCTAGGGGACCAGCTTTCAACTCTTCTATACAACACAATCCAGCTATTCCTCTCTTGGACTAGAGATCACAAGTATATTTGCGTATATTTACTTAACCTTTCTGAAGGAAGACAAAGAACATGATGCATTCCTATCACTACTATGCGAGGCTGTAGCCACCTCTGTTTTTCCCAAAGTTTTCCTGCTCAAGTTTTGTACACGTTTTTCCTTGACACTTCCTTATGTACAGTGCTCCTCAACAGCCAGCTGAAATGGCCATACATCACTTCAAGGGGAAGAAGTTTGTCAGAAGTCTCTGTGATTCCAGGCATTTCCTTGCTCTCTGTTCCTCTTGTGTATGTAGGCAGTGTCAAGGAGCTCACTGAAGGAATTCAGAAGAGGGCCAGCAGTCTTTGCCCAGTGCCATCGTAAAAATATACAAATAGGAAACCACCTGACCAACATGTCCGTTTCCATGCATTCACATGATCTGTATCAAATTAGTTCACATGCTCCTTGACGAACTCAGAAGATCTGTACGTTGTTGTGGCTGCTGTAAAGATTCACAGGTAGTCTTGGCTGCTACTGCTGGGCCATCCAGAACTGTCCTTTCCGTTACCCTGTTTTAGTAGCTGTATTTAAACATCCTGAAAGGGATACCACACTTAAGATCATAATATCATAGTAGGCCAGTTGCCACAAAGTGCTTGGTATGAAATAGTATCTGAAACTTTCCTCGGAAGCTGGAACATTATCCTACAGTACTTAATTTTGAGCTTTAGACAAAGTGGTTCAAGTCAGACTCAAGCTTTGCTTCTTAACACAGCAGGATGCAATTATACTAGCTTGCATCATATTAAGATTATTTTAACAGTACTTCAGTTTTTGAAGGGGTTTTATTCCAGTTTTCTGTGTTCAAAACAAAGCATAGAGCATAAGTTTAGGGAAGGAAATAACTATTCCCTGAAGAAACTTCTGCAAAATACATGTTTTCTCAAGCATTTAAAATGTTTCTTTCCATGTGTTGCTCACATATCCTTCCAATTTCCAAACATTTGCAAGATATTATTTTCCCTGATCTTACTTGCCTCATAACCAAACTGTTCACAGTAATTCTTTAGTGTCTTGAAAACAGCCTTCCAATCTTTTTTTATAGTTGCATTACTTTGTGCAATAGTTCCTGTAAGAAACTTGCTATGTAGAAATTAAAAAGAGTATTATACTTACAGCCAAAGAAACAAGGAAAAACCTGAAAGATAGAGGTTTCTTTGCGATCTGAAGAGTTTCATCTGAGTATGATCACAGGCATTGGTATGGATATTTACAGCCCTTCCAGTCACATGAGCGGCCGAGTACTTCCTGACTTCTCTAACGGCATCTGCAAACAAAAACAGTTTGTTCTCATTCTCATCTGTGCGTACATGTATATGATAAACCAGACCTAGCACTAGAAATATGTCTTTGGACTTTCTGTTCAGCAAACAGGCATAGGACTAACAGTGGTATCACTTATGTTACACATACATTTTAAACACAGGTCTTGACAAATCACTGAAGCAATACAACACACTTCCAGAGATGTGCCAAACCACTCCCTAGAACATGCTCCAACAGTCAGTTCCAGCACTTGTGCCCAGCTACCAGCAATCAAGCCAAAGCAACACACTCTACAGATGTTACTAGAGACCCTACAGACAGTGTCAAAAAGTCACTGCTGACAATGGAATTAAAATCCAGCCGGTGGACAAACAGTGAGAAAACAGAAAGAGAAGGGAAAAAGAAGAGATGTCTTCTGAAGTATTCGCCTCATATGGAATTTGTTAGATAAGCATCTATTTTAGTAATGACAGAAGTGTCTACTTTATGCTTGAATCAAAGAGGGAAAAAATATTTCTATACTATCCACCAAAATAGGAAGATTGTAGTAATACTGTGGAACATAAACAGAACAGAGGGGACAAGCTACACCTCAGCTTTCTTTTAGCTGCCTTTCATCCACCTTTCAGCTTCCTTTCATCTGTCACATACTCTTGATCATTCTGTAGAAGCGACAATACACTGTCAACACTTTTCAAAGGACAAAATAATTAATTACGATTTACATCCACATAAAACCAAAACCTAATCCACTTAGGAGTTCTTATTACAATCTGCAAACCTAAGGTCATCTTACGTACTTAAGACAAATACAACACCTAAAATCTCCTCCTGCACATCAACAAAAACACACATTTCATAACACATCACCAGTTCTCGCAGAATATTTTGGCCACATGTTATTAAATTGCTGCTGCTTTTATCTACACAGACAAAAATCAACTCCAAAGAAACGCATGTGTGAATAACATCACTTATGACTGACTGTCATATTCATAAGTTATTTATAAGGAGAAAAAAGAAATAAATATTTGAACTGAAACTTCAAACAATGCAAAGAATACCAAACAAAAGTCCACACCCCTGGGCTACAGGAAGATTCTAGTCCTGCAGTAGCCTATCATCTTATGCCATTGGGCAAGCACCTCATCACTGCTTTACTTTAGCCTAAATCTATCCTTCTGCACAAGCAATGACCATCACCAACTCAAAAGCAAACTTTGGTCAAAGTTTTCAATAGGAGTTCAAGAGAGTAAATGGAATCTATCAGTTCTCAATCTTAAGCCATTCACTGAAGGATCTACTTCTAAGAATAATTCTAAATTAAAATAAAAACGTTTATTTGCATTTCCAGTACTTCCTTTAATATTAGGACAATCTAGTATTGCAGTCTAGTCTGACTTTGTTATATATGCAGTGCATCTCTACGTTTCTCTCAGCAGACAATAAAACCACATATTTTTTTCTTTGTATTTAAAGTAGCCTGGAATTAAACAGCATTTTCATTGTAAGGTGCTGGAAACACTTCTCTCCTACCCATGGAGGAGAACTACTTCCATCACTGAAATCCGACAGATGCTTACCACACAAAGCAGTTAGGACAGACATTAAAAGAAATCAGTCAGGCACACAGTCATCGTTCAAGCTCCAGTTTCGCTAAAGCTTTACTCCTACTTGATAGATGTTCAGATCTATACATAACAAATGCAGCCAACAGCTGTTTTGCATCTGTGCCAAGCAAAAGTACTCAAACAGCCCAGTGCTTTGATATATTCTTCTGGTCTTCAACAGCAACCAAGAGAAAGAGTGCCATCTACAGCACACTGTGCAGCCCAGCCACATTCTGGTATCGAGCATCCCAAGTTCATTTACTTGTGCGAGAAAGTGAAACCAAGCAGCAGCCCAGACCAAGCTCCATTTTGCCTCCTCATTCACTACTATATTACCATTGCATTTGGATTCCCAACACAGATGCAGCATGAGCCCTCTCCTCTTCCGTTCTATTGTAGAACTTTTAAACAAATTAGCTGACTTACATTAGGCTTGAATCTTTTTAATTAATCTACTGCCATGAATGTCATATACCAGTTTTTTTTCCCCACTTGTTAAGAAATTATTTAACACTTACCAAGAAACAAGACGATCAGTAAAACTATTATTGTAAGGAACATCTTGTTCAAAAAAACTACCACTTTTCTCCACAAAGGAATCATAAAAATCTTCCGCCATCTGTAAAATAGCATTGTGTTATTCAAAAATAATCAAACACTAGAAGAGCAGCATAACCTCACAGAAGAGAGCCTTGTTGCTATGAGACTTATGTAAGGTCTCTAAACAGTTGCTCTAATTGCAATTATCTATACATCACTTTTCCAACAGTTCAACTTGCTTGTCTCTTGTTTGTTGTCAATACAGGCAAAGACTGGTTCAACTTGAAAACTTCTCGCATAATAGTGGGTACTCTCCAGATGTGCTTTATTTTAGCTTATTCTTTGACTAGCATTACTTTGTGTTCAGTCCTCACTACAACAAACTCAGGGATGGGGTAAAGTCTGTAAAACCCATCCCATTGTTTTTATTTCTGTTCACTTATACCCCTTGTGGCCAAATAAAATAAAAACTGTCCACAAATTAAGATCATCTCTACCATACTTCTTCAGAAAGCTTATCTTTTACAATGATGAGTCTGCATAATTATATATAATACAAGGATTGTTATTACATTCTAACTTGCACGTGACAACAAAAGGACAAGTCTCATGTTTATATTTTGTCAAGGATTAAAACCTCTTTCGAAAGTATAAATTCTTTGGCTATGGAAGCAACTTCAGAGGCCCAATGGTGGTGAAGACCATTATTTACTACTTATTTAAACAACCAATTGCCATTCCAATATCACTGCAAGGAAGACTCTGCAAGAGTTCACACTTGTAGCACAAAGAACGTCTGATGTGCTCAAATGAACTGAAACCCACAAGAAACAACAGAGCACCTACCCGTCCTTTGCTGCAGGTTAGAATCAGTAGTATTGCACAAATTAAGTAATACCTAGTTATGCCATGAGGGATTTAACACAGACATGCTAGTCACCATCTGACTATATCACGTAAAATTTCCAACTTTGTTATTAAGAGTATTTACATTTTCCAGGGACTGTTAAAATTTGTACTTTAATGAAGCTGTTTGCAATCTACTATGAACTTAAATTGGACTGTAGCATCATCTCCAATGGTTCCTTCTGGTTGTGCACCAGAAAGAATTAAAATGTTTTAGTACTATATGTGCAAAACCCTCCATTAAATCTTTCAGATTATCTGAATTCTTTATAGCAGACAGTCATAGTCTGTATCAACCAAAAAGCTTACTTGAATTAAACCAAGCTACAACTCAAAACAAAGCCAAGTGGCTAACTCTTTAAACATGCGAATCTCCAGGTTTCATACTGATCTCCACTGAAGTGATTCTCTGACCTCAGACCAACTACACTGCCAAGTTATATTCAGGCTAAAAAGATCTCTCTACTGCAAAGTCTTCCTATGTTATATTTTTCACGCTTATTTTTCCTCAAGTATTGACATTCATATTTATTAATGCTCCATTTCCTTTTGGTGTTAGAAGACACAAAAATATAATCCCCTCAAATTATAATACTGGTGACCACTACAGATGTACCGTGCTTGGCAGTACAGTTCTGTCTTTTTGTGCACTGGCATTTTCATATTGTCAATTTACTTATTCCCCAAGAACCTAAAAGCTTGTTAGCAAACTCAAGAGCTCATCACCTAAAAAAAAGTGCAGGCATAAAACAGGCAAAGAATCTCTTTAGAGACTAACAAGCGAGTAAATCAAAACTGTGAAGTACAGCAGTTTCACGTCTGTCTTTAATTGTGCATGCTTTATCGCTCTGACAGAACCAGCTCCCAGGCCACCAAGACGCATAAGGCAGAACTGCTGCCCTCTGGTACTGTCACAGCAGCTGAATCTAATCTCTAACCCCACAAGATTCCTGCAACAGTTTGGTTAAGATGATAACTGTGGATGTCACATAAAGGACAAAGCTATTTCACTCTTTCAGAAACCACTGTTCAAAGGAACAGGAAAATGCTACAAACCAAGCACAAAAATCTATCCTTTGTATATAACTAAAAGCACTGTCTTTAACATCTGATTAAATTTTGGTAACACTGCAGGTTATGAATTTGCTTTTCAGCCATAAAGACTGGATTCAAGCCCTGCTTATGTCATAAGTGAAACTTATTTTGATACTCCCAATGTTCTCTGCATGTGTCATCAGCCTGCAGAAATTCTTGCAGCTTGTTTCCTCACATAAGCTGTTACTAATCTGATGATTACGACTTCCATAATATTTCTCCCTTCTTACATACAGGTGCACTTTTGTTTAAAAACCAACACAAAATACAACTCAATAATCTGCAATGAAATACTGAACTCCTCACAAACCAGCTTGTAAAAATCAAAAGTTAAATTAGATTTTAGAATAGTTTCAACTTCTGAAGTTGAGGAAACATGACTAATCATTGGAGGATCCAGCCATTTTCAAGATTCTTACACAGGTTTAAATAGTTAAATTCAGACTCTCCACAGAGCAGGGTTTTGTTCTAGGTTTTGTTCCAGGTTTTGTTCCTTAGGATATCATTGTAAAAACTGTATTCTTCATTCTAAATAGATCTAAAGATGCTGAAAGCAAACATCTAACAGTTTTTACACTACACTGAGATAGCAGCAATTTTTTTTTTTTTAAAGTTTTAAGGTTTCATCCTATTTGGGTTTTTTAGGGTGTGCTTTGTTTGGTTTTTCTTGTGGGTTCTTTTTTTTTTGTTAAGAATTGGTGATATTCTGGAAAGAAATTGTAACTCTGTTTTTCTTGCCCCTTGTAGAGAAGCTAGCTTTCTTTATTTCTTATAGAGAAATAAAAATAACATTACCAAATTTGAAGAGCTACTTATAGGGAACTATTTTAACATAGTGCTGAAAAAGATGCACCGTCTTCCCATTTCTTACTGAGCCCATAGCAAGGGACGCCAGGTGCCTTTCTGTATGCCAGAAACCCCCGAGAGAAGACATCCCACTTGCTGAAGCAAAGCAACGGGGCTCATCCTGGGAACTCCAACTGCTGCTCGGATGAATCAGCAGTGTGTAGGAAACAAACATAAAGCTCCTTAAAAAAAGCTTATGCTTCTTGAAACTCCTGATGCTCAAGTTCCAAACAGCATTCCTTCAGCTTAGTTCACAATTAGCTTAAGATGCAGCAACGCTCCGTGTCTATAAAAACGAAAGCGTAAAATAAACCCAAACCGGTGAGAAGGCCGAGCGGGAGTTGTCCAGCCCCCTGGAGTCCTACCTCAGCGGAGAAATAAACGGCAGGCAGAGCAGCAGAAGTACTCCGATTTCCCCGTACAGGAAGGCGGCAACTGCCGTCCACTGGAAAGTCATCGTCCCGGCGGGCCTGCGGAGGAAGGAGCGGCTCAGCGGCCCGCCACGCCCCAGCCGCCGGCACCCCCGCCACGGCGGGTCCGGGCTGCTTCGCGTTGGACCACGCAGTTTCAAAGGGAAACATTTCGAAGTATCTTAACCGCAGCCCCGGGGGTTGTGTGGCGTCCCGCCGCACTGACTCCCCCTCCCGAACCAGCCCGTCCGCCGGGGAAGGGAAGCGGGGTCTGCGACCCTCACCACCGCCGCGGCGCCCGGCTCAGCGGGCAGGGCAGGGCCGGGCCCGCCGACGGCAGCCCCCCGTGAGGAGACCGCAGCCCCGCCTGTGGCGCAAGCCGATGGCTCCCTCCCGCCACCCCGCGCCGGCTCCCGCCCCTAAGCTCTGCCCGCCGCCTCCGTTCCCTCCTGCACAGCCGGCGAGGCCTGCGCCGCCCCGGCCCCCTCCCCTCACGGCCGCCCGGCCTTCGCAACCTGCTCGGCACCAGCACCCGCTGAGCCTGATGGCGTCGAGCCTCTCTCGGAGGGGCGGGGAGTCGCCCGGCTGAGCGGGACGGGGCGGAGCCACCCGGTTCTTCACGCCGCCGCTGAGGGGCGGTTGTGCCGGCCGTGGGGGCGGGCAGGCGCGGGGCGGGGTGGGCTCCGCCCTGCTCGGAGGCGCCGGGCCGGGCCGGGGCTGGGTGACAGGAGGGCGGCGAGAGAAGGGCGGGGAGCAGTTCAGCGCGGGCCGTGCTGGGGTGGCCGTTGTCTCCGCTGGGGAACGGCGCGGGCAGACCCGAGGGGAGGCGAGGGCCCCCCAAGGTCTCGCCCCGGTGGGGCTAGAGTCTCCCCGCCGTCCTGCCCGCTCCCGAGGCCGTCCTTCGCTGCCGCCCCGGCTGCCGGGCTCTGGCTGAGGGCCTGGGGGGAAACGTACGGTAACGACTGCTGAGGGGTTTGTGTGGGGCAGCGGGAAAGCCGAGCCTGACGGTAGGCCTGAATTTACTAAGGGACCACAACTCTGTTGGAAAATGCAGGGATCTACACGTGGGGAAAGGTTAAAATTAGTATCTGTTGCACATTTAGGGAAAGGTTGTAAGCATTTTGCTGTGGGGTCTTGCTGTGATTATCCCACCGCGCCGTGACTCGAGCTTACTCGAGCAGGAGCTTCAGCTCTGCTCTCGAGCACGCTCTTTAGTTTCTGAAGTTCTATTACAATGCTGTGTCTGTCCATCTATTCCCCCCCCCCCCCCCCCCTTATGTTAACTACCTTAATGTATTAAGATCTGTGAATCTTTCCTCAAGGAAACTAGGCCCAGTATTCATAAAGACACCACAAATAACAACCAATCAACAGTCCCAACTGCTGTCAAACAGGCCTTTTTGGACCTCATGAATAAAACGATATTTCTTCAGAAAATCCTGTTCTACTGTCCTGTGCTTTCTATCAGTATTGCAAAGCTCCAAACATGTTATTTCCACACCTTGGTACCTACCCATTTTCCCATTTGTCCTAGGTTACAGGGTAAGATGTGCCCAAAAAGTATTCTATTACGATCTTCAGGAGCTGTTGAGACCAGGTGGGGCGGTGCTCCCTGCCTCCCCCCTCTGGACTATCTTCTGTTAATGGGCACAACAATGCCTTATCGCCTGACCCATCGATAACACCCTCCTGGACTATCTCCTGTTAATGGCCCATCAAGGAACTGCCTCACGACTCCCCATCCCATTGTGAGATGCTCCGCCCGGGGGGAAGGAGCCAAGCAGTCCATGCCAAATAAAAACTGAGATCTCGAACACCCTAGCAGCCTTCTTCCACTGGATTCCCAGAGTTTTTTCCCCCACTGGAGTTCCAGAGGACAAGAGCTACCTACCTACAACTGGACCTCCGGAGGAAGACCAGACCCTTTTACAAGATCGCTGCTTCAACAGAACTACATCCATCGCTTCAGGAGGACTGCAGCCACCATCTTATCGGACTGCTACTGCCACCCTAACAGGGTGTCAGGTTGTATTTCTGACTCTGTCAGTGTAAACCAGTGGGTTGTTGTTTTTTTTTTCCTGCCTTGTGTTATATATATATATATATATATATATATATATATATATATTAGTAAAGAACTGTTATTCCTATTCCCCGTATCTTTGCCTGAAGGCCCCTTAATTTCAAAATTATAATAATTTGGAGGGAAGGGGGTTGCATTTTCCATTTCAAGGGAGGCTCCTGCCTTCCTCAGCAGACACCTGTCTTTCAAACCAAGACACATTTATTGACCATCTCTTTTGCCACTGTTGTAAGTCCCCTTCTTTGCCCCTGCATAACCCTCCCCTAATCACCTTTCCCTGTGCTTCCTAGTTTTGCAGTGTCTGTACCCACATCCAGGGCTTCTGACACCGTTACTTGGGCAGCCTTGGCCTTACTGAGGTACCAATATGGTTATCAGGCACTCTTGGCCCTGTAAGTTTCTAGTTCCGAAAGGACCTTCAAAACTTCTCTGCAGTTATCTGTGTAGTTTCTGCCAAGATGAGACAGATTAGTTCTTTGTTACTCGAATCCACTGGAACTGACATGGTGTACGAAGTTCTTGCATAAGGAGTTTTGAGCAGAGTTGTTTGCAGCTGCTCACAATCTGAAATTATTTACACTTAAAATTTCCCAGGTCTGTGGCCTGGGGATGGAGCCAATGCATTAACGTTTTCCTAGCTGCTGCCAAGCAATGTCTGGATGAAAGGTTACATCCCAAATAATTGTTTATGCGTAACAAATATTGGAGAGCGATACAACCAGCCATTTCAATCCAATCTACACAGCAGAATCAGCCTGGCTTGTAAGAAGCATTTCTAACATGTTTTCATAAACATATTTAATCAGAAGCATAGACAAAATATAACCTCTTAGTACATCCTGGTTATTACAATTTAGCTACTGGCCTACAGCCATTATATTTTATTGAATCTATTAAAATGTTCTTAAAGACTTTTGGTCCCTTAATTCCACATCAGTTTCTGTTTCTGAGCTGCTTACTCACATCTTACTAGCACTGTAAGCTGCCCTCCCAGTAGCCTAACCTCATACTGATGGGACTGTATTTGCATGTCGCCGCTGCCAGAAACTCCAAGTCTGCTTTTTCACTTCAGGGGCTTCGCAAGATCTCAGAAAGACTCACTCTGCAGGGACTGCTGTGCACTTCCACTGCAGCTGATGTTGTTCCTCACCAACCTGGAATGAGATCCGAGGAACAGAGAGAAGCCTCCTGCGAATGTCTGTGAGACTTCCCTTCTCCTGTCGAGTGCACTCCACCACTCCCGGAAGGTATTCTAATTGAAGTTGTAGGAGTCTGGGTTGTTGATCCAAGGCTGCCTGTCTTACAGTGAACCACAGTGTGACAAATATGATGCCATACAATATATGTAATTGCTGGCTGCTTTAGGAAAAAAACCTCACGAACCTTAAAACATTACAGTTAAAAGAAATACCTTCCTCTCCCACCAGTAAGCTGACAAAGTATTCAGAAGCAGAAATATGAAATGCCTGTGTATTAGCAGCTGGTTAGACAGAAATCCAACTAATTCTCTGCTGAAAGAAAGGCAAAGAGAAAGTTCAAGCTTGTTGCATTCCAGTTTGGCTTGTATGACAGCTGTTTCGTCATCACACACTGTGTTTGCCCAACCATCAACCCCAGACAGAGATAAGACCTAAGAAACAACTTAAAAGTAGGGCATAGAGAAAATGGGGTTGTACAGTCTGCGTGAGGGAGCTGGGGCTACTGCAGCAGGGTAGAAGTTGCAACAAAGTACAGGTATTATGAGAATATCGCATTATTGTGCGTGGTGGCTTAACATACAGAGCTGGATCAGTTATAGGAGGCAAAGGACCTAAAACAGGAAACAAAGCTTTGTACCATATCTTACTTGCAGAATAACTTTTAAAAATTTGAAATTTAGAAAGACTGAGTACCTGGTAATGTTACAAGTAACATATACACGGAAGGAATGTATCTAGTGGCTTTAAACTGGAGATGAGAATTTTCCCATATTCAAATAGCTTATAATGAGAAATACGACCATATTCTAAAACAACATTGGGAGTTAAATAACTCCCATCTTTAGCAATTTATGTATATGTGAACAGTATGGCTGTTCCGAGTATGCCTTTAAGACTCCAATTTTGTAGTTTATTCTGCGTTAACATGGTGAAGTGTGTTTATATGCATTCAAAATCCACAAGGGAAGAGGGTGTATGATTTATTTCACCCTCAAAAAGGGATGATAAACTTCCGTTGACTTTTATGGTGCAGAATCACAGAATCACAGACTGGTAGGGGTCAGAAGGGACCTCTGAAGATCATCTAGTCCAACCCTCCTGCTAAAGCAGGTTCACCTACAGCAGGTTGCACAGGATCATGTCCAGGTGGGTTCTGAGTATCTCCAGGGAAGGAGACTCCACAGCCTCCCTGGGCAGCCTGTGCCAGTGCTCTGTCACCCTCAGAGTAAAGAAATTTTTCCTCATGTTCAGGCGGAACTTCCTGTGCTCCAGTTTGTGCCCGTTGCCCCTTGCCCTGTCACTGGGCACCACTGAAAAAAGCCTGGTCCCATCTTCTTGACATTCGCCCTTTAGATATTTAATAATTGGCCAGATCATGCACTTCTTAATTACTAGCAATATTAACAGCAACCTAGGTTTTGTACTTCAGGCAGAAATCTCTATGATTGATCTCACACAGGCACAGCAACTGCTGCCTTCAAAATCATTACGTATTCATTTCTAAATAGGTCAAGGTATTTCAAGTCCTCTAAAATTCAACTTCCCCCTCTATTAAAAAAAAAAAAAAAAAAAAAAAGCCTTGCATTTGTGTTATTTGATTATAATACATTTTTCTTCTCTGCTCCTTGTGGCTAATGGGACAGTTCGCAGCAAATCATAGTTGCTTGCCAAATCACAAAAATCTTAAGAAAATGCTAACACAGGGCTTGGTTAATACCTTTCTTCTACAACTCAGTTGTATAGTCTTTACTTTTTATTTTCGATGCAGGAGGCTGGAAGCATTTTTGGAACTGAGGGGAACCGAGTATTGCACTATAGTTGGATGAAATCGAGACTGGAAATTCAGTAGTACAAAATACAATGTCATGCAGTTGGGAAATAAGAACTTTTGCTGTAAAACTGGGAGCTCATAACTTCCATGATGAATATTAGTTGAGGAAAAGTGAGGCATTAGAAAGAGAAGTATTAACTGCAGAACACATTGCTGGGGTTTTACCTGGAATGCTATACATAATTGTGCTCATCAAATGTCAGGAAAAGATTACAATCCAGAAGAGTGAAAAAAAATTGTTGCCTGAAGGAATGGAGAACCTATTGCACCTAAAAAGACTGTAGAGGTTGTCTGAAATAGCCTAGGACAGCAAAGCATGTCTGTGGTGTTCCATTTGTTAACGCGTCAGGAAGGTGACGATACCAGAACAGCTGTGTAACTTCACTGTTAAATAGCGAACGAGACTTGGTGACTCGGGTCATGCCTTGCACACTTTTGTTGCTATGCCTAAATCAGACACATTCGCTATGAAAAATGATCAAGTCTTTTATGCCATTGCATTAAAAAAAAAGAGATAATTTAGATATCTAAACAATTAAAAGATTTGGGGAGTGGAATCAAAAGCAAGCTCCCCTCTCCCAGGTTGTCATTGTTGATAGCATAATAAAAAAATACTATTGTATACAAAACCAAGTAATTTATTTAGAAAATTTAGAACTATCCACTTGTATATTCATAGAAGTACCAGAGTTACAAAACTAGGCAATTTCTGGTATGAGTTTCTGTGTAAACACATAAAGAAAACAAATCATTTAATTACAAACAATTGTACTGCACAAAGTTATGAAATTTCTGTTGCAGAACAAATGCAGCTGGTGTGTAATGTTATTATCTTGTTCCAATTTTCACTACTTCCCTCCTATACGAAGATTCAAAGCCAAGTGGCTGTCATGCTTCGATAAGCAACATGCCAGCAGGCAGAAAGGACAGCAAGAGCCCCACTAAGAGAATCTGTCAGCTCTTCTTTGACCTATAAAGTTCTGTTTTGGTACATGACAGGGATTGAATCTTTTATATATTATTATACAGTAGATAAACCAAACTGAATTTAGTTAGGCTAAACTGGCAAGTCTTGTAGTTCAGATTCAGCTAAGTTTGTACTTAGTTTAAACTATCTCTTCATGTTACTCTTGCCTTTTTTCTGTCATCGTTTATCTATTCCAGGTTTCTTCCACTATACGAAGTGTGGAATTTTTCTGAGTTGTAAGTAAGTTTAGAAAGTTTCAGTCTGCAAAAGGAACATCTAATTTAAAAGAGGATACCGTGCTCGGCTTCAAGGCCTCACAGTCTCTAAAAAAAAAATTACTCAAATTTAAAACTACAGCTTATGTCAGTTAAAGCAAAACCTGATGTAATTGCTCCCTTTGTGTTCTTTTGGTCTGAAATTCTTGGTATTATTTACGAGTAGTCCTTCTGATTTTAGGAGGTTTCACATAAGAAAGACCCTAGTTTTGAAAACATATTGCTGTAAGCAATTATCTGGTGAAAAAATAAATTACTGGAGTCTGACAATAATCAGTCCTCTGTGTAGTCATGCATTGTAAATGGAATTCACATTTGTGGAATCTGGAATATTTTCTGGAGTGAAAAATGCTGACATAAAAATACTAAAAATATGAAGTATCACCCTGATCATGTTATGCTGTGTTGAAAACACTTAGGCAATATATGAATGTGACTAATAAGTAGGGACCCAATTAGCACTATAAGAACGTATCAGCAATTTCAAAATACACGTTTACGTAGAACTAAAAGACTCTGGTTGTCACACACCATAATGGTCACTCAGATAGTCTAGTACTGCTGAGGTACTTGATAAAACATTAAAAACTTTCTTTTCCTGTTTTGAAGTTACCCGTTCCATCATGTACATCAAGTGGTGGTGAAAACACGTAAAAGGAGTTCCATGCTCAAGAGCAATGTCAACCCAGTCCTGGATGCACTTCAAAGGGGTCTCTTCGTATCCTGCAAACATAGCTGGATTTGCCAAGAGTCCTCTAGCCACCATTATACCTTCAAATTGGAAATCAAAGCAGTAAGTTACATTACAGTTTAAGTTTTCCATTCAATCTTCCTGTAGATTTTGTACAGCACTCCTTAGGACAACCACCCAAAGCTTACAGACAAGTAAGGGGAGAACAATAGGGATGAGGACTGCAGCTATACCAGAGTGATACATTTAACGGTCCAAACCTCAGAGCACCTACACCACCTGTCAACACATTCCACTCGATGACGTATCCTTCCAGAAATTTTGAAATGAAGCACAGAACACAGAAGCCTTTCTTCCTGACTTTCGAAACGGCAAAACTGTTTGCTACACACATACAAGCCTGCCTTTTTAACATAAAATTACAATGGAAAGACACAAAAGTAGTAATATGCTAAATTTAGTTGGGTTTAGTGCAACTCAGCTGATGCACTGGCCTAGAATCCTTCTTCCAGTAAGAGCTCAATGTCTCCATTATATAAATCTCAGGGCTCTTAACCTGCAGTAAATCTTTCTAAACAAGGCAGCCTATTTATAACTGTAATTCCGAATTGTCAGATAAACCCCTACAAGTTCTACTGTAATTTTTCTGCGATTAAGGAATTCTGTTTTTCTGCACTGTCAACATATAATCTATCATGCTTAGTCTTTTCTTAAAAAATAGGATAATCAAAAATGAAAAATTCATTTTGCTACAATACATGAGAGAAAAAACCCTAATGCTATATAGTTTTGCCACTGAAGAAGCTCAGCTGAGCTACAAGAACACTCTTTTCTGTTATGTATTTCCTTCCTGCTGTGTATCTGGGGGAAAGTCACTGTAGCAGCATGGCAGTTTGGTTCAACTAATTTTTGTTGTTGCTATTAAAAACCAATAGTGTCAAAAGAAATCTGCCACCTGAACCTTTCCTTATGACACTAGCCACTGTTCTCTGTCCTGTTGTTCTCTAGCTGTTAAGATACAAAGTGCGTAGACACAGATCACCTCTTCAAACGTATACTGAACTTCCATATTGTCTTGAAACCATAGGCAGTTGCAGGAATCTATTGTGACTAAATAACTGCAGGGCAATCCTGCAAAAAGATCCTGAAATTTTACCACTGAAGTGTAAGACAAGATAAATACATACAGATATGAGAGTGCAATGCCTCACTGTCTCCTTGAAGCTACCACCTTAACTGTTAAGTATCTGGCTTAACAGTATTTCCTTTTTTTGCCATATTCTCACTATAAGAAATCTGCTCCCATGTGCAGGAAGTAGATTTCCAAGTGGAAGTTTACAGTTCTTTAAAAGATGATCAGCTCCCTAAAGAGACAGAATGAATGTCTGAAGGTCCCCCTGAACTCCACTACTGAGTGATGAGTTAGCATAATTAAGCAAAGAGCTTTTGTAATTTGCCTCGGAAATCATTACTTATGGATTTGAATAACAGTGCTCTAGTGCTCTGATGATTACAAGTGATTCTGTTTATGAGTCTGTAAGGCATCTAAAGCATCCTCTTCCATTTGTCTCCTCAAAGAGTGAAAAGCACTCAAATCATGTCCTACTTACAGCCAAAATAAACACTTTGAAATCTGACTTGTAAGTTTACTTAGAAAATAGAGTATGTTTAATCTTACCATCTGCTCCTGTCAAGTGATGAACATTTTCAGCATCTTTTAAAGTTTTAATGTCTCCATTAGCCACAATAGGTATAGACATGCTTTGTTTAATTATTTTAATTGCATCATAATGTACAGGCTGATGTCTTTCTTCTACACTTCTTCCATGTACTGTAATCCATGAAACTCCAGTTGCTTCAGCTTTTTGACACAAGTCAACTGTTCTTTTTAAGTCCTCGTGGATCCTAAATTCCAAGGAATGAAAATGTCAGATAGCAATTTACCTGAGCTGTAAAAAAAGCCCTCCTCCATTAGGAGGAGTTACTACAGATAAAGAGGGTTTAGTGTATGGAAACCACTATTTAATTCAGCATTTCCCAATTACATCACATCTCTGAAATATATATAGTACATTTTATAGAGATTGAGCAAGGGGGGCCAAAAGGTTCTAAAATAAACATCCTTATTTTGCAAAAAAACCCAAACAATTTGTAATAGTTCCCCTTTCCTGAAGGACTGCAAACCGAGTTGAAACTTAACTGACCAATATGCAAAGACCATACAGGATGTGTGGATAAACAGCAGAGGAAGTGGTACAAGCCATGCAAACCAACAGTTTACAGAAGTCTAGAATGCCATGAAGGGAAGCAGGACATGTTCTTTACAGCGCACTGTGGGGACCGGCTTCCAGTTTTGTTATACCCTTCCCTCTACAGCCAACAGCAACTGTGGCTCTGGCCTCCACAGGTCACAAAGTAAAGCCTTGTGATGATACAGACTCTGCGTTGCTTTTCTTTTATGGAACCCTAAACCTTTTAACTTGTACTTTCATGTCGTTCGGATTGCAAGGAAACTCCAGCATCCAGTATACTACCTGGGTAAGTAGGCAAAGGCTGTGCTGGTTCTGCTATCTAAGTTTGGGATTACTTGCTCCAGACATTCTTTCACTATCTGGGGTTAAAAAATCTCAACAGTCTTCACATGTAAGGAAATTATTATAATGTGTAATATTACATTAACAGAATTACATGTATTATAGTGTAACTATTACACGAACGTGTTCCCTTAAAAAAATAAAAAGGATTCTTCCATGTACCACAAACAGTACTTCAGTTAGACCTACCTTATTTTAATAGATACTGAAAATCTAGGGTTGTCAATCTGATTCCGTACATGTCTCACCATATCTCGAACTAGTTCTGGTTTATTTATTAAGCAAGCACCATAACCTTCTGCCATCGCCCATCTTTAAAAGAAAAAGAAATTTCTATTCTACATTTGAAAAAATGCAGATCGATTTCAGTCAAATACATCAGTTTCTTTCCTAAGGACTTTTAGAATGTGTGGTTGAGTAAACAGACATAGTACTGGCTGTAGAACAATGATTCGTTTCCAGTTTGACACCAGCTTTCAGGTCCTCCTTCAGTCTTCATTGTGCTGTTAGAACTTTGGACAAGTCACTGATCTCTTCCAGTTGAATTTTCTGTCCACAAAATGGACTCACAAGGAAGATAAATTAGCATTTAATCAACACTGGTTTAGATCATACATAAAATCAATAGTTTGATGTCTCCCTTTCCATTGGGTCACGGATTTCTTCTAAACCAAAAACGGATTGAAAAGCGAGATTTTTGCAGGACAAGTAAGGATATGATTTCAGTAATGATTCTGTTTTCCCTCGACTGCAAAACGCTTTATTTTGATTGGCAGGAAATAACCTTTGCTTCCTCTTAACAGAAGCAGGGTTTTTTTCTTATAAAGGCAGATTAAGTGCGTGAAGTTTTGTTATTTTGAAACCAGCATGCACCAGAAACAAAGGATTCAAATGTAAGAAAGTATTTTTGGCCTAAAAGGAACTTAGAGTTTGGCATACTTAACTGTATTTAGCTTAGGGGGAAAAAACCACACTTCCATTCCAAAGCCTCAGATCTCTCCAGAAAAGGGTTTTCTCAAATACTGTGATTTTAAGTCAAGATAACCTAATTAGAATACATGAATCAAGTATTTGCACGGTAATATTATCTTCTGCTTTCCTCCATCTATTTTTGAGGTCTTCACTTAGAAAAAAAGACTGCCTGACAAGCATGTAATAAATGGTTCGCAACTGAACCAGTTAGCTCAAGAATATTCACTTGTGCATTACTACTCTGTTTCACTGTCAAGACAAAATCTTTATCAATTTCAGTGAGAAGTAGATCACTAATTCACTGTACTTATAAACCTAATAAAATATGGAAAAAATAATTTTCAGCACTTCCTGAATAATATAATCTGTATAATTATATTTTAGAGACTATCCTTCACTTGCAGAAGTCTGAGACATCAGGGACTTGCCTCATTGTTTTGGGAATTGCCACATCATTTCTGAAAACACTCTCCAAATTATTTGCAGCAAGCTCTTTTTGGTAATGCATATTTAACAGCTGTTGAGAAGGGATGGACACTTCACTTCTGTTCACTTCTGAGCCAACACTCAATACCTCAGAAATGAAAAAAGGCAGGTTGGCAAATACACCTGGTTTTCCCAGTCACATCATGGTGACAGGCATCTCAGAACATTCAGAACAGTGTCTTGCCACAGAGACGTTTCTGACAGGTTAAAAAAGCTCTTTCTCTCTAAAAGGCTATTTTTAAGTTAAGACAGAAATTACTATGAAAATGAAGATGAGCATTCTTTATTCTCAGATTATTTCATCATTATTTCACCAGCTTTTTCAAAACTTTACCTCTGAGGACAGCCACAGTTTAGGTCTATTCCATCTGCAAAAGGACAGACGATACGGGCAGCATCACACAAAACCTGTGCTTCTTTAGCAGCAAACTGAACAATCAATGGATGATCACCTACTCCAATGAAAAGATATTTAGAGATTTAAAAAAACCCAGAAACTAAAATCCTAAATTTTGAACGTTTTTCATACATTGAAAAGCTCTCTGGCCAAGGTCCTGGGCAACTGCCTACTTGAGCAGGGGGGGCTGGATAACATGACCTACAGAGGTCGTTCCAAATTCAGCTGTGCTGTGATTCTACAAGCCCTAGATCACAAACAAGGGTAGCTGAGCAGTGGTTACTAAATGAGTATGCCTGTCGAAAGAGGTGGGAATTCAGACATATGTATGTGTCCTAGATGGCTGCTAGTTCAACATACACTGACTGAAATTGGTCAGATGCTTATCTTTCACAAAGATGACCTATGAAACTAAGTATTCTCTATTTTCAGCAGCCTTCATGCTTCCCCTACTAGCCTGCCCCTTCTTGTCTGCATGCTGCCCCTTTGTTGTGCTGACGCAGTTGTGTCTTGCCAGGTGGAAAACTTGCTTGTGGAACCAACCCTTCAGAAAGGAGCTGAACAACCCATGAACTTTGCCCTTCCTTATTGTGGGAAAATAAAGGAAGATTGGTGAGGAGGACTGTAAACACGCTCAAGTGATTTGCAGCTGGGGTGTTGAAAACCACACAGATCACACTATTCGTTGTTTAGTTCTGTGTGACAAGTAGAACATCTGTTCAGATAGCACAGGCCTGCGACGGACTTGGAGGCACCTTACAGAACACGCCTGAGATTCCTGCCCTGCTGGGGAAAGATCAAAGCACAGTGGAAAAATAGGCCTGCTAAATCCCTGATACAACAGGCGAAAAGCAGCGGGGGTGTCAGCTTTTTGCTCGCTAGCAGGACTGAGCTCCGCGGTGCCTCATCGCCACGTAAGTGCCTCTGCCCAGGTGCTTCTGCAGAGGTCCCCTGGATCGTGAGGTAACAAGAATAAATTTACTTTTTACATTTCATCTGTGGTTTTGTGCTTGTTCCTGTGTCCTGCCTGTGCCGGCTCACACACTCATCCCAGCCCATCTTCTTCCTCTTCTGTGCCCACAGGGCTGGGTTTTATCCACAACGCAATATGCAGAGTTGGAATGAGAACACACAGGCAGAGGCTGCTTTAGCAGCTTTGTCTCAAGTGAGAAACCAAAGTGTCAGTGCTCCTCAACTTGGGTTTGCTGAACTCCTTGCAATTTACTAAGCCCTGCAGAGAGCCAGATGGTCATCTGGAACATGCTCTCCTCTTCTACAGCTACTGCATTATATTAAAGGCATCTAAAATATTTCAAACAGTCTTAGGACTCACTTCCCATTTGTCCTAGGTTACAGTGTAAGATGTGCCCAAAAAGTATTCTATTAACATCTTCAGGAGCTGTTGAGACCAGGTGGGGCAGTGCTCCCTGCCTCCCCCCTCTGGACTATCTCCTGTTAATGGGCACAACAATGCCTTATCGCCTGACCCATCGATAACTCGTCCTGGACTATCTCCTGTTGATGGCCCATCAAGGAACTGCCTCACGACTCGCCATCCCATTGTGAGATGCTCCGCCCGGGGGGAAGGAGCCAAGCAGCCCATGCCAAATAAAAACTGAGACCTCCAACACCCTAGCAGCCTTCTTCCACTGGATTCCCAGAGGAGTTTTTTCCCCCACTGGAGTTCCAGAGGACAAGAGCTACCTACCTACAACTGGACCTCTGGAGGAAGACCAGATCCTTTTACAAGATCGCTGCTTCACCAGAACTACATCCCTCCCTTCAGGAGGACTGCAGCCACCATCTTATTGGACTGCTACTGCCACCCTAACAGGGTGTCAGGTTGTATTTCTGACTCTGTCAGTGTAAACCACTGGTTTTTTTTTTCGTGTCTTGTTTTATATATATATATATAAAAATAAGAACTGTTATTCCTATTCCCCATATTTTTTTCCTGAAGGTCCCTAATTTCAAAATTATAATAATTTGGAGGGAAGGGGGTTGCATTTTCAATTTCAAGGGAGGCTCCTGCCTTCCTCAGCAGACACCTGTCTTTCAAACCAAGACACCATACAAACAACTGGTGTAGTTAAGAGGAAGGGGGACATCTAAGCACTGATGGAAAGAGATGATCCAGCAAATGCACAAAGCAAGTGCACCTCTGGTACTGAAAAGACCACAAGTGCTTCTGAAGATTTTTCTATTTTAGTGGAAAGTAAGTAGTTCTTGAGATAGTGGAGCTTAAGTCAGAGATGGCAGCAATACCCTCTCAATCAAGTTGACATACTTCTGGAAGTTACCTAAAAATCCAGCAAGCAAAAAAAATCCCTTGCCTATTTTCAAAACTGTGCTCTGGCTGAAGAGATTTATATTACTGCAGCTAATACTCTGGAATAATTCCACTCTCCTAAGTTTTCATTGAGCATTAAGCAATAAAAATACTGAGTCTCGCCATACTAAATTTTTTAGCAGTAGCCACAAAGAACATCTACCTCTATTTTAGAAATACACAACAAAGAAATGTCAATGCCAAAGAACATGGGAAACAGAAATTGCATTTGTTGGCTCCAAACCTAGAACCCTAATTAGAGGGCAAAATCCCGAAACAGTCAACAAGTTAAATATAAAACCACAGTAAAATTTCACAACTTGTTGTGGAGCTACTTGTTAAAAGCATCAATGCTAATAATGTAAATACTATAATCTTGGTAAAGGTGTCTGCAGCAGAATGTTTTAGAGACCTATAAAATTAACAGCAGCACGAAGGAGGTGAATAGGGAAAAGATACTGTTTACAACACCGGAACATTTCAGTTTGTACCCGTTCTTATCAGGCAGCAAAGTTACAGCAAAAAGGAGAATTTCCTCTTTCCCTGTCCCTTCATACTTCATACCACTGCTTTTGCTTTACAGCCGGGACTCTGCACAACTCCTTATGCTCCTTCTTTTCATATGCGTTCTGGTTATGTTTCTGTACCACGCCTGAAGGCTCTTCTCATAGACACCAGCCATGCTTCAACTTCCTGGTCTCTTTTTGCCTTTTTGCTCCTTTTTATCACCCTCTCAATATCTCAAGGAGTCCACCAACAGCCCCTTCCACCTTCCACTCCAATGTGAAACCCTGCTTCTTTTATCAGTCCCTGATTCCACTGTATCAATGTGCGGTCTATTTATTTTTTCACCCTTAGCAGCCCTCTTATTTTTGTTAGAGACCAGAAAACTTATCTCGTTAATAAGTTAAGTGTTCGTCTCTGAAACACACAAGAAACAGCAATGGCTGGGAAAAGAATCTTACTACCATTTCGTACTGGGTCTGGCTAGGATGGAGGTGATTTTTTAATTAATTTAAAGTTTACTTATGGCAGCCTGTACGGTGCTGTGTTTTGGATTTTGAGACAAAACCAGTGCTGATAATGCACCAATGTTTTGGCTGTTGCTGGACAGTACTTGCACTGTGTCAAATCTTCTTCTTGGGCTAGGCAAGAAATTGGGAGTGGATACAGTTGGGACAGCTGACCCAAACTGGCCCAAGGAATATTCCATACTATGTTACATCAAGCTCAGCAATAAAACTGGAGTGGCAGGAGAAGAAGAAAGTGGGTCGGGGCATGGAAGTTGTGTTCCAGGGTGGCCGTTGCCTGGAGACAGGCTGGGCATTGGTCTGCTGGTGTGAGGTAGGAAGTAATTGACTCTGCATCTCTTGGTTTTTCCTCATTCTTTCCTTCACTTATTAAGCTATCTGTATCCTGACCCATCAGTTTTTCTTGCTTTTGCTCTTCCCAGTGTCTCCCTGTGCTGCTGGGGGGGGTTGAGGAGGAACGAGTGAGCAGCTGTGTGGGTGCATGGCTGCTGGCCAGCTGTGTGTGGTCAACCACCACACATTTGTATCAGTTTGGAGGCCTCAATTTCAGGGGGAGACCAGGTTTTCCACTATTTAATTTGACACACGATCACTGGAATATGCCTACTGTCATCTACAGTATTTCTATGGTTTTACAATCAATCAGATATGCTATACCAAAACTGTTAATGGACGTCAAAGTTGTGTGACAGACTTTGTTCACTTGGCCAGTTTGGTTTATCACCACATAAAACATGCTGACAAGGCAATGGTTTCTTAACAAAAATACCTTTGTTCGTTGTGAATTCGCTGTCTCTAGCTTTTGCAGATCTCACAAAATCAGCTGCCACTATCATTGGTGTGTAACACAAATCGCAACTGTATTTTCTAACCAAGGTTCTGAAAGCCAACCTGCAGACACGTGAAAATTAAGAGATAAACAGTAAAGACATTTTTCTGATTAGCTATTCTAAAATGCTGTTCTGACAGGCAGTACTGTGAGGATGCCCAACTATAATCATAAAACCTGTCCCATGTCTATCTCCACCTTAAATAATTCAAGGAGAAAAAAGGTAATCACCCCTGTTTCTATAGCCAAGATAAACTTCCTCAGAGAAAACACACTCAAAACACAGTTAACATAACAATTACTCACTTTGAATAGCGGACCATGGGGGCACATATTTTTACAATTTGCCCCGAATGAAACAAATCCATGGGATCTTGTAGTTGGCATTGTTTAGCTTCTACGATGTCACCAAACATGTATGATTAACAATCCTTTTACCATCTGGAAAAACAAGCAGTGTTTGCGTGGAAGTACTTCCGCTGTTTCTCACAGGCCACGCAGCAAAGCATCAGCGCTTAAACGGGACTTGCTTCTCGTCCCAGCACCCCGCAAGAAGCCCCTCGCTTGCAGCCTCGGAACGAGCCTTTCGCCACTGCCGGCTGCGGACCGGCCCTGCGCCGGCCGCCCCGCCGCAGCAACCCGCAACACCCCCCTTGCGATGCCGCTGCGCTTCCGCCCCTCGCAGCGCGGACCGGCGGGGCTGGTGGGCGGGCTCCAGCCCGGCCCCTCCGCGCAGGGCCGGCTCCGCGGCCGGGCCCGGGGCTCAGGGCAGCCCCCGCCCCGCCCCACAGGCCTCACGGAGAAGGTTCTTCCTCAAGTCTGGCGAAAGCCGCCCGTGTTTCAGCCTGGGCCCGCTGTCTCCTGTCCTCCCGCTCCAGGCCCGGCTCCACCCGCCTCTCCCCGCCTGGCGGGGGCTGCGGCCCGGCCCGCGCTCCTCCCCTGCGTGCAGGGGCCTGCCGGGTGCAGGAAGCGTGGCCCCGCGAAGCGCCGCACGGCTGCCCCCGTCCCGTCCCGTCCCGTCCAATCCGCCCCGCTCCTACTGCCCACGCCCTTCCGCCCGGCCCGGCCCGGTCCCCCGCTCACCACGTGCGCTATCTCCCCGCCGCCCGCCCGCGGGGCGGCCCCTCTCCGTCGCGGGCTTTCGCCATCATCGCCGCGCGCCGCCGCCCAGGAGTGACGCGCGGGCCGCCGGCACCTGCCAGCATGGAGGAGGCGGGGGCGGGCGGCGGCGCGGCCCCGGCCCCGGCCCCGGCGCTCGCCGAGCTGCTGGCGGACGGTGAGGCGCGGTCGGGGGTGGCGGTTGCGGGGGGCGCGGCGCGGCAGCGCCGGGCTGTGCCCCCGCCGACGGGAGCGCGTCCGGGGTGCCGTCCATGGGTGGCCCTGAGGAGCCGGAGGGTCCTTCGCGAGGGCGGCGTTGGGGCAGGCGGGCAGGGTGGGGGGGAGCGGCGCCGGTGCTCGGGGACGGGGCGAGGAGGGCGGAGAAGCCCCGTGCTGTCCAGCCCAGGAAAGTTTGGGCGGCGCAAGGACGGCAGGCGCTGGGGAGTGCTGCCGCGCCTGCCGAGCGCCCCCTCCTCGGGGAGGAGACCCCCGCCGCCGGCAGAGGGGTCTCTGCGGCGGGGGCCGGCGGGGTGGCCCGTTCCCCGGCCGTCGTGGCTCTTCAAGGGAAAACGAGTGCCTTGAAGGGGAAGCGGAGGTGCCTGGAAATACCGGCGTACGCTGCCGGGACCTCGGGTCCCGCTCAGCAGCGTCGGTGATTTGGTAGCATACCGGAACCGCTGTAAGAGTCCGGTGCGACTTCGTGGAGTTGTGTCTCGTGACACTTAGGTCCTTGGCGGTTGCAGGTGACTGGTGTGGGTGTGATTTTGGGCACAACAGCCTGACCCTGCTTATGCTGTAAAGTTTGAGGAAGAAGGTATCGATGCTTTCTAGTGCGTTCTGCTCAAGAAAAGGCTGTGGGGAACAAAGGAACATGTGTCGTTTTTCCACCATCTACACACCCCCACCCCCCAGCTCCAAACGTTTCTCTTGGTTGTGCTCTCTTCTCCGGTCATGTCTCATGCCTGCTGTGTGATGCAGAGAACATACACAGTTACATTTGGAGAAACTGATGCTCAGAGAACTGTACGCTTTAGGTCCATAAGTGTTATTTGACTGGTTTGAAGCATGATGATAAAATCTAAATCTTTTTCAGAATGTTATGCTGACTTCTTCAGAGAAGACTTTGATGTGAAAGCTTACACTTCCCAGTCTATCCATCAGGCTGTGATAGCTGAGCAACTGGCAAAACTTGCCCAAGGCATTAGTCAGTTGGATAAAGAGCTTCACTTACAAGTAAGTTTAAACCATAGTGGTTGTTATAGACTAGTCAAAAGCTCAGTAATCTTATGATCTTGTTGTCTCTGAAATTGCCCAGTGTACTCTGCAAGCGGTAACTAAAGGTAAGACTTGCAGCACAGCTAGTAGTGAATCTGATATGTAACTCAGCCCAGCCACCCAACACTCCTACCAAGAAGCCATGGACTGCTTTTTGGTAAAATCTCCGCACACACCACAGATCCACAGTGGACCTTGCAGTGAGAACACATGCTAAGTTTCTGTAGAGCTTCCTCCCTACCCCGCCCCAATTGGTAAATTCTTTGGGAACTAGTTTCTAAATGTCGTAAATAGAAAAGAGAATATTAAAAATGCGAATGTGAATTATTACTGTGTGACTAATAAGCTTACATTCACAGTTATTGTTGTAGTGAAGGCGTGTTGAAATGTGATTGCTCTGCTGGCTTTAATGAAGATGTCAGCTGTGCTGCAGTTACTGACCCTCTTCTTGTTCTGTGCTTGCTGCATTTGTGAATTAAAATGTGTTCTGGAAACCCTTTCAGCTTTAAGGTGTGGCTGCTTTTTCCTGTGTCTGTCTGATGTAGGGATGATGATATATGAATATCCCTTCCAGGCACACATCCCCAGTTTCTGTGTCGATTTCTCTATTCTATTATTTTTTAAGGTTGTTGCAAGACATGAAGACCTGTTGGCCCAAGCAACTGGAATTGAATCCCTGGAAGGTAAATACTGTTCTATTACGCTTGCTACTTCTTACAAGGGAGGAAGCGCTTTTAATATCTGTGCAGGGAATGTCATTCTCTGCCAAATTTGGCCCCTAATGTTAAGGCTACAGGTCTTACTTCTGAGGAGTAACATGTGGCAGCTTTTTTTGATGTCAGTAGGTGGAGCTCCAGGGAGAAGATTTGGCTGATACTTTTCTGGCATAACTACTTCTGAGCAACTTTAGCAATCAAGTCTTTTTGACCTTTTAATATATTTTTCTAAATAAGCCTAATTTTGCTGCAATGTTAGCTGATACCCGTTTCTGTGAGTACCAAGTCCGTGCATGATTCATACACACGCCTTGTGTAGTTTGCAGATCTTAACCAAAGAGGCTTTAACACAGAATCTTAACTTCATTGAGATTTTTTTTTCCTATTCAGGGGCTACTAAGTTAAATACATACCTTTGTGTTATTCTACTGTTTGGGATCTGGATTTTAACATAAACTGCTGACTTTCAAAGCCTTACTTAGGAACCGTTGAATCTGTGTAGCAGAATGGCTGCAGTATATTGTGCAGCTCTTGTGCCAGGAGCCCATTAGACCTGCATTCTGCTCTTTGTCACTTGTTGGGAACTTCATCTGGTTTTCAGGTTTTTTTGTGCAGCAAGGCATTTACCTCTGTAACATGCTAATTTGCATATGCTACGGGATCCAAGCATATCCCCTTTGTACCTTCCATTTTGTAACTTACTAAGTGATTTATCTTTGTTGCGTCTTCTGTTTCCAGGTTTTGGCATAACCAGAGAGTTTCTGGTTGCTGAGAGTTATAGTATCTCCTTAGTCTTTGGAACTTGTTGGATCCAGTATGTTAGTATTTGCATATAGCTGTAAAAATAAAACACTGCCTGTTGGAAAATTACACATGGGAAGACTGGAATCTGTGTTCATCCTCCAAATAAGAAGTAGATAGGAATCTGTAGTCAATCTTGTGATTGATAAATACCTCCCAGTCACGATCTTCAGCAGTTTGTGCTCAGTGGAATTGTGTTTTCTGAAATCATGGCTGTTTCTGAAGGCATTCCTGCCTAAAATTGCTCTGAGGAAAGAATGAAGTACTTCAAAACAACTGTTCAGTATTAAACATTTCTGTAAGACAGGCGTGGTAAATAATGCATGTTTTACAGCTAATAACCTAAAGTAAAAATAAAATCTACTTCACCTCAAATTTGTTGAAACTTCTCCATTTACTTAGGGTTATGCTCCTTAAGAGGTCTTTTCTGTGTGAGGGAAGGAGAAGCATGCAGAGGTTCTAATCCTGAAAAGTATTTGATACTTGAGACTTGAGTAGAAACTTCGGTCTGCAGTTGGCAGGGAAATCAAAAGTCTAGGCACACAAATAGGATGTTTTAAGTTTTGCAAAACTTTCTTCTCTCTGCCCTGCTTGTGCTACACGTGATGCATGGACACTGTAGAGAAACACTGAGTCAAGAGTCATAAGAAAAAGAAAAGATGGGTGACAACAGAAATTTTAGTTATGAAGTTAGAAACACATTGCTCTTGGGATGTTTATCAAGAAAGTTAGCAAGTGAAGATTATAGAACTAAATCGCATCATGCACAATCATTTGGATGTGTGAAAGTGACTCTCATTAAATGTTTCAAATTGATATGCCCCGCTTGTAGGATCCTTTCTCTTTTAGGTCTGTGCACTTTTTTGATGGTACACTCATCTGGTATATGTACTCTTTTCTGTCTCTACCTGTTAGCTCAAGATAGGCTGAATAGTATCATCCCGTGCCTTACGCAGCAGATGGAGATGGTAGACTTCTATTCACTCGTCCTAATTCCGCCTTCTAGCAAGAGGACTGCTGTATGCTTTACAGCAGTGTCACAGTCATAGATGCAGCAATGTCATGCTACTGGCCCTCCCCCGTTATTGCAGCGCAGAGTAGAAGATTCAGCCTATTTTGCCAACTTTTCACTGTACCTCCTGTCTTCATCCTCTGACATGCGGGAATTGCATGCCTGTTGTTCCATGTCTAAATGTCAGAGAACACCTGAGTCTGTCGCTAAGTGGAGTTAATAATTCTCAAATACGGAAAAGACAGGAGTTTGCACATTTATACGTAATATGTGAGATATAATCCCAGTAGAGGACAAGCTGAATAAAACTATTAGCAGTAGTTTTGTTTATCTTCCACCTTACTGTATCATATTGCAGTTTTATCCAGTTTGATGATGACAAGCTTGTAAACGGGGCTTTACAAAAACGTCGTGTTTGAGAATGTAACAATAACTGGAACAAAAATAATTTCATAAGCCTGGGTTTGTGTAACTTAATTAAATTCTCAGCAGGCTGATTCCATATTGAAAAAATGACTGCTACCCTTGACTACTTTGCAATTTAACAAGAAAAGAAGAAGCATGCTTGTGGGCTTTCTTTGTGCTGCTTTGCCAAAGTAATCTGGAACAAACGTGATTAGGGTAGTTTGCTCTGTTTGTAATCTAAATTAGACTACTTCACGATGACATTGATACCTTACTTTTTGCTAAAGATGCTTATGCACAGGAAGAAAACCTTGAAATAGAATTAGTTATCTTCTCAGTCCGCTTTGTCTGTTGGTTTCTCTGAACTGTCTAGTCATTGTGATAAATAAATAGTGTTAAATGGGTTGTGCCATTTTTGTGTGTCATGTTCAGGTGTTTGTACCCGGTTATATGCCTTTGAACAGCAGTCCTGATCACCATTCTTTTAGAAAGCAACATACTCTAAATATTGTTTGAAACTTAACATATGGTAGATTTCGTCTGTAGGTTTGTGTTCTCTACCAATGAATTTTCCATAACGTTCAGTAAGTGACCTATTACCTGCTCAGTTTGCATCCAAATATGCTGTGTTTTATTAATTTCAATCTGTTTGAATGCTTTATTGTAAAGGGGGTGAATGTTTTTTTTTTTTTTTTTATGCTAAAATAGTCTGCAGTAGTTACTATGACTTGAAGAATAGTTCTTTCTCTAATGGACAAGTGTTCCCATGTAAAAAATCTGCTTTGTTTTGCAGGTGTCCTCCAAATGATGCAGACTCGAATTGGTGCTCTGCAAAGTACTGTTGATAGGTATGCCATTCGTTATGTGATTAGAAAGTGTACATTTTCAGTTGTTCTATTATGTTATTTATTAATGCTGCTATAAATAAATTTCTCTTCTTATTTTTAGAATTAGAGTCAAAATTGTTGAGCCCTACAACAAAATAGTGTCTCGCACAGCTCAGCTAGCAAAACTTCAAGTAAGTTGTATTAAAAATGTATTTTAAAAAAACCTTTTTGAACGTGTATTATTTCCCAGTTGTCAGACATGGGTGTGATTTTCATCCTCCGGTGGCCTGCAGTTTGTTGTCAGCATTTCTCAATGAAAATCAGTATTTGTGTGTCTCTTCAGGAGCTACTGAGAAGTGCTTCATATTGCAAAGTAGGAAACTGACCTTTGCACTAGCTGAGTGAGTTTTTGTAGAGATGGAGGGAAGAGTTATCTGAGTACAGATTAATTAAATTCTCATTGCTGTCTGTGTAGTTTTGGTATTTAATGTTATGGTGCCCTTGTGTAGAAGATGCTTTCCTCTTCTAAGTCAATACCTTCTTGGCTGCAGTTTAGTAAAGAGTTTGGGAATGAATCCTTTCAAAATAGTCAAGATGCAACTTATGGAGCAATTTGTGGTTCTGGAGTTTTACCAGCCCAGGTACATAGTTGTCCCTGTCTTTTGGACATCAGTGGAGTCTATGGGAGAACGTAGATCTCTGTTAGAGGACAGCAGTGGGAGAGAGCTAATCACAACGATGGGGAGACAAGTGTCAAACACTTCCATTGTTAATTTTATAATAGTTGAAAACTATTCCATAGGTCTTCAGAAGTCACGTGGCTGCATTCTGTTCGGTTTATGGTTTGAAAAGCAACACAAGTTGAAATCCACAAGTGTTTAACGAGTTATTGTTTGACCTATTGGTCTTTGCAAGTTTACCTTAGCTTTGCAGAACTAGGAACTTGTCTTGTAGTAGCTGAAATTTGAGCTGTGGATATACACTCTAGTAGCTTGCAATCTGCGGGTGACTGCTGTTGTACAGTGGAGTAGATGAAGCTGCAAACTGTCATGCAGTTTCTAGTCTGCAGGCTGGTGTCAGTCATTCATCTGGACTTCTAGTGTTTTCTATGTTACTTTCAGTAGCAGTGAAGTTCAGCTCTTAACACTGTTCAGCCAGTTGTCCAGCTACTTCTCCTGTTCTTTTCAACTCCAGCAGTTACTGCTTTTGCCACTGGGCAACACTTCTGTGACTTCCATGTGGCAGGTTAGGTGCAGATTTTTTTTGTTCTCTGATGTATGTTGCAGCTGTGGAAAGGAGTGCAAGAATTTGGGGCTAAAGATGAAGGTCATTTCTGCCCTGACCTTACACAAAGTCAAACTGCAGAAGGACATCTGAGAAAAATGAGTCCCTGAACTCAGGAAATGTTTCTTAAGTGCTCTTTGCTTCCTCTTCACTGTAGCAGGGTTCCATGGATTTTCCTGCAGTGTGAAAGCAGCATCCATCCAGGGTGAGCATTACTCAGCCTGTGTCAGGGAATTTGTAATATCTGGCTTTTCTTAGCTGTAAGTCAGAAAAAAGAGGTGCAGGGTAAGAGGAGCCTGCTAGGCTTCCCTTCCTAGCATCCAAATCCATTTACCTCAGTGTAGAAAGAGGAACGATGATTCCAGCTTCTCTGCCAGTGCGAGTCCATCCTTGGCACAAGAGCTGCTGTCGCTTCTTGTGTTGGCAGATACATAGCAGGTGCTTTATGTTGCACTGCGCTGCTGGGAGGAGTTGAGGGTCAGGACACTGGAATAATGAAACGAAGCTGGACTTATGGAGAGTTGAGTCTATAGGCCTTTGATATCTCAACCCTCCTGCCTTCCCAGGGTGCACTGCTGTGGTGTCTCTTTACCTGACTGCCTTGTTTCTTGAGGAAGCGAGGGCATCAGCACAGCAAACAATTCATCTCCTGGCGGTGTCAGGGCTTATGACGTGAAATTGCTCCCAAATGCAAGACTTGTGGTGTGATTTGCTTTCAAGCTACGGTTGGTAGAAGAAGTAGGAAAAGGTAGATGACTGATAAAAGAGGTTCCCTTCTGTCAAAATCTGTAGGGTTGGCAGGTATGTTTTGCTGAACCTTGTGGTGTTTGAGGGCTTCTTGTACTCATGATGGTATTATTTTAGTGCTTCTCCTTTGATTGCTGTGGGAGTGCTCACAAACTGAAGGAGTATTTGGCTTGCATAAAGCTGGATTTTGCCATCCTTAATTGTTTTTAATATAGTCTGGCTTTTTCATAAACATTCTCACTGCAAATTCATTGTCAAACTTCAAATCTAGTGAATTCTAAGTCTCTGCTGTGTGCTTGTGTATATTACGTCTTGCTTTGCTCTTAGAGCTTTATGGCATCCCAAGGGAGCAGCACTCACAAAGCTTACTTCCTACTTTAAATCACGCTGTCCTCTTCTGAGTCTTTTCATAGCAGGTCACAAGCTACATGGGAGTAGTTAACAGCTGAAATATGTAGACAGAGTTTGTCCTTCAGAGGATTATTTTCTGCACAGCTCTGTTTAACCAAGTGTTTCTATATGTTCTCCTAATTTCAGTGTCTCGGTGTTTAAAAATCCTTATAATATCAAAATTTTTAAAACCTTGTAAAAAAAAAAAGTGTTTTAAAATTATTCTCTCTTTAAAATATTCGCCAGTAGCAGATTTCATCCTGGTGGTACTGTAACTAAGTAGTAAATGTAGTCTGAAGATAGTGGACCATCTCCTCATTCTTCAGGCTTCTCTTTTATATACATGCAATTACATTATGATCTGGCAGATCTATGCGATTGCTTATATGAGTTATGCACTGGCACATTTTTAAGTGGTCCTTTCTTTGTAATTAAGTCTTCTTTCAATAATTTCTTGAAATTAACCTGAGATTAAAAGTAAGACGCTTTTTGGTTGCTCAGATTGTAGCAATAGTGTCTGTTAGTGTTGATATGTTGCTTTAAATTTCGGCGAGAACTAACATACAATCTCCAGAAAAATCGGATTTTATTTTTAATTTTACTAAAACTACTGGGACTAACTCAGACCACTGGTCTTTTCCAAATTAATTCTTGCTTGAACAGTGGAATGAATTCCTTCTTGGATGAAAGCATCTCCTTTAGGAAGGAGTGCTATACCAACTCAGGAAGAAGATATTTCCTGAATTAATTCAGACTTCTGTTATGCCGGTGCTCAGGTTAGAGGATCTAGCATCTGTGAACAGCTCCACTATTAGATAAAATTTTTATTTCAGTTACATGGTCCTTATGTGTTGCATTCTTTTACAGTGACTGGGCATTTTATTAAATTGTGCAACTCACATAAGTGGAAATACTTGGGTGAAACAGAATCTTTGTCAAGGGCACAATGCAGTCACCGTCACTGTGAGGTTGAGTGTGCTTCTTCAGTGTCTTTGCATTTTCCTCCTCCCTCTAATTCAGTTAAAACTGTTTTTTGCTCTTGTATCTAGATGTAACTTTTCATGTCTTATTAACTTAGATAGTCCTTTTAAAAGATTGTTTCTTGGGATAAGACATAATGAGCGACAATTCAATGAAAAAGAAATAATCTTTTGAATGTAAAGTAAAAGATGGTCAGAAGGTAACTGAAGTGAAATTCCTAGGGAAAAAACATTAGCCAGAGGTACACAATTGGATTAGAGATTGATTAAATTTGAAAGCAAAGTAGTAATACTGTGTCCTCGGATTTGATGAAGCACAGTGCACTATATAAAAAGCTATTTTTGATCCATCTTACAGAAATTTAGTTCATAGATATGAAAGTGATTTGTGGATGAATATTTTTCTAATTAAGTGAATTAATAAAAATGAATATGTTAATCTCTCAAAGTAGGATAAGCCCCACTTGGTCCCCACTAATGATAATAGAAAGCATGTGGTTAAGTTGTCTTAGAATGCTTCGGAAACTTGCGCTTCAGGCTATGTGATACACAGCCAAAAGCAGTGAGAGTAATTGTCTTTTGGTGATTTGCCTCAGTGTGGCTTTTTCTAATTTTTCCTTTTTGTTCTGTCTAGGTGTTTGATAAAATAAAACAGTAAATATTTGTGTTTTGATTGCTTTGGTTTGTGCTAGCATAGGGAAGAGACTGACAAGTTGTGCAGCCCACTGTATATTGGTTGAAAGGACTGACTCGTGTGTGCTTTTACATGTGCACTTTAACATCAGTTTTCAAGATGTGAACTTGAGTCTAAGAGAGGGTTTCAAAGTCTGTCAGATACCACGTGTCTTTAAAGTAATTTTAATTTAATTTTGCTATCCATAAGGGGTGGGGGCAAAGTGTGTTTTTAAGACCTGGGTGTATTTCTCATTATCCTTGGTGGTGGTGGTTGTTCATTAAATTGATGTCGTTATCCCCAAGTTGAGTCTGTCTTTTGCCCGTGACCATAGCTGGTGAGTGAGCCCTCCCTATCCTGTGTCTTGACCCTCAAGCTTTTTTGGTTGTATTTTCTCCTCCCCATCCCTCAGAGGGTGAGGTAGGGGTGAGCGAGCAGCTGTGTGGGGCTTTGTTGCCAGCTGGGTGGGCTCAAACCATGACAATAACGTAAATACTTCAGGAGGCTTTGCCTTTAGTACCAGGGAAGGTACCTCAGAACAATTATGTCTGTCTTGTTCCAAATTTCTTATTTACCTCTCTTGTTAATCTAATGGCAGACGTTGGACTGTACCTATGATTGCCGAAATCCACATACTTTTTGGCATTCTCCTGAATTGTATTTCTGAATTCTAGTTAAGATGTTACCCACTCGGGAATGTTGCTGCTCCCGTAGCATGTGCCTCCTAGCCCCACTGACCCAATCCAGCCCTAGAGGAGCTCTGCACTTGATGTAACTTTTTCTCTGTCTCTGTTATTTACTGTGTAGGAGGAGAAAAGCTGTTTCTGAAAAAATCTTCTGAAAAATCTTAGTTGAGTGAAAAATTATGAAACTCTTCTTGATTCGGGTGTCAGAAATGCCTTTTTTTCTAAACTGGTGCTAATGAAAACATGCAGAAATATGTTTTCTGAAAATTTACTTATGTGTCCATCTTCTTAATTTTTAGCCAAGATTGCCGTGTGTTTTAATAAACCTATGAAAGAATGTGGACTAACAGTTGGCTGAGCGAAGCTGACTGGCCTTATGAAAGTTTTGCTGAAAATGAGGTTTTACATCTGTTCCTACCATAAGAGTCAATATCTGTAATAACAATGTAGCCTTTAAGTTTTATTGTCCTCTGCAGCAAGTCCTACCATTTTGCTTATTTTGGATCAATATTTGATTGGCAAGGCCACTTCTTAATTTTACTATAGCTTACAGAGGGGAGGAATATTGAGGAGAGATGCACAATGATAAAGCTCGCTTCTAGTTAGAAATGGAACATGTCCCTGTCATTCAGTTTTGAGTTTCCTTTTTTTTTTTTTTACTAGTAATGACAGCATAATCTCAGTAGCCCTGTGAATGTAATTACCAGCTTTAGAAAATATTGGTCTATATTTCACAAAAACATGTTAAAAGATCCTGAAAAAAGGGATTTCAATGTTCCTTGGTTTTGTTCACATTCATACTTCCTTTTTTGATTAAAATATTTCCATATTTGAGGCCTAATAGTATGTGATCATAATGTACTGATAACATCGCCTAATGCTACGGTTTCTCTGCAGGCTGCCTGTGACTTGCTACGGAGGATAATCCGCATCTTGTATCTCAGTAAGAGACTTCAAGGACAGCTGCAAGGAGGAAGCAGAGAGATAACAAAAGCTGCCCAGAGTCTCAATGAACTTGGTGAGTTGTCCTTAGTTACTTTTAGGGGCATTTTTAGCTTGACTCACGCTAGTGTTTGACTTGAAAAACGAAGAAACCCCCCATACTTTTTACTATGGTTCTTGCTGTCTTCTTCCTGATTTGAGTTGAGAAATGGTATGGACAGAACTCATTAGTACTTTCAATTTTTTCATGTATCTTCTCTAGATAAAGGTATTTAATGACTGAAAATTCTATGATAATACTTTGTCTTCTTTTGGGCAAGAATTTTTCTGTGAAGCGGTTAACTTCTTATTGGCTTGTGGTTGTATAAAACACCTTCAGAGGCAGCAGATAAATACTTAGCTTTTGTAAGACATTGCACTACAATAAGGCATAGTTGGAATTACAGTTTACATCCTAAAAGAAATTTATTGGCCCTGTGACCTTTGTGAAAGCCGTATGTGATACAATATACAGATATCTAAGTTAATTAAGATACTGGAAGATACAGAAGCTGCAGTTGCGACTAATTTACCCTGTATTTTATTTGCTTCTAGTTCTCATGAAGCTCATGCTTCATTGCTAGTCTGTTTTCCATACTTGAGCTAGCTTGGCTGCTTCCACACTGTGCTGCAGAATGCAGTGAGGAGCATCCCGTTAGCCTTGGTCTTGTATATGGTATCTTGCCAGCTGTTTCTCCTTTGATTTAATGGTATTCAAATTTTGGCTTCCAAAAATAGGTTGTGGGAGGGCTGAACCATCGAACATTCAGAATCATCCTGAGGTTTATTGTGCATATTTGTCACTACTGCTCTTTTTATACTGTGTAATCAAAAAATTATTAGACAATGACTTAGCGTTATAATTAGCAGATGCTGTGTTACAAAGAGAAAGTTTAGATGTTTATTTAGCGTATCAGTTTGACTGAAGCACTTAAGCATCAATTGTAGCATTCTAAGCTAGAATACTTTTTTCTAATTTTCTATTTTTTCTGAAGTCTTATTTTCTTTCTGTTTTGGCCTCCCTTCACATCTTCAGTATATATAAACTAATACTGTCTTTTAACTACTTGAATTACAAATCTTGTGGGATTAATCTGAGTGCTAGATCCTATTCAAATAATTAGTACAATTTAATGGTAAAATCAGAGATGTTTCTCATGTAGCTTTTAGGATTTCTTTCGTGTAAAGAAAATGCCTTTTATTATTCTCCTTCCTCTTTTTTTTTTTTTTCCTTTTACCATTTAAAAAAAGAGCTTGCACTTTCTTTTGTTAAAGTGTCACAATCTCTTGCGTTTCTTGTTTTCAAATAGTTGGTCTTTTCCTGAAGCTTAGAAAAGTCTCAGTAATTATTGTTAA
This sequence comes from Leptosomus discolor, assembly GCF_034619465.1. NCBI lineage: Eukaryota > Metazoa > Chordata > Aves > Leptosomiformes > Leptosomidae > Leptosomus > Leptosomus discolor. The sequence continues at coordinate 203,136,997 of NC_141391.1, forward strand.
AGATGAAGGGAAACATGTCCCCTTAGGAAGCCTTTTTGAGTTTCAGCCTGCAGTCCATAGTGGGGGGAGCCAAGGGTTGTGGTCCTTAATTTAATCCTTAATTCCGGATAGTTTATGGCCAGGTAAAATCCCTTGTCTACTGTTATTTCTCTCTCCCTCTTTTCCTGGTATCTCTTCCTTTCTTCTCTTCTAACCTTTCGTCTGCTTCTCTCCCTCATCTTCTGGCTGTCTGCTCTTTGTTATCCTCTGCTGCCTTGGCTGGTCTGAATTATTCTTGCCTCCCAGCTGGCCACGATGCCCAGCACCCAATTGGATGGGAACAGCCCACTGAGGAGCAGCTGGTGTGGTGAACTGGAGGTGTCTGTGCTCTGTGGTGAGATGGTGGCTTGCTGGGTATGGGGTAGTTCTATTGAGAGGTGGGGAAAGTGCACAGTGGCTGGAGTCAGCACAGATCAGGGTACCGCAGCGGGCACCAGTGGGAAGGTGATGTGTTGCAGGGATGCTGGATTTTGGCATGTGTCTGACGAGGCACCATGCTGTGCTCGTGGCCTTGGAAAGAATTGGGATGTGGGGGAGATATGTGTGTGTGTGGGGGTGAGTGGTGGTGGAGGCGGTGGCGTGGGGCGGGAGAGCAGTGAGGCAGCAGTGAGGGATGAGGCTGTGGAAATGCTGTGCTTTGGAAAGGTGGGAAACTTGATGTAGTGCTCTGTGGTGTCAGGAGGGTGGGAAGCATGGGGAACAGACTAGGCACTGGTTATTCACTGGTGAAATATAAAAGCTTTGGGAGAGCTTGGGATGCACTGCACCATCTGATGGTAGTAGATCAGTGGTAGACACGAGTAGTGTGAAAGCCTGGTATTGGAGACGGAGCTGTGCAGATCTCCAGCTTCAGCGGATGACGTTAGGAACTTCACTCTGAAAGTGTTTGGCAGTATTTTCACTGAGGTCTCTACTGAAAGCTAAAGTAGATCTAAAATTCCTCTGTGTTGGGCTTTTATATTATTTGAAATTAGCTTCCCAGTTTGGCATAAGAAGAAAAACTTAATTCCCTATATAATTTTTAGAGGTTAAATGTGATTAATGTGTGTGCGTGTGTATATATATATATATATATATATATATGTATATATAAAAAACCCCTCTGAACCTTCTTCTGCAACTCCTCCACCTTACAAGACAATTCTTTGGGTTCCCTAGCAAAATAGAAAGAGAGCGGTGAAAGTCCATTGAATAAACTATTAGCTGCTTCTTTAGAGGTGATTCTTCATATTATACAATCCAATTCAGCATCGGGATAGGTAAAGCAAGTGGTATATTCAGATGACACACAGTGCCTAATGCAGTGAATTACATGGCCTAACTACGCTTCTGGGTGATATTTTAATACAAATATTTTATAAAGTGAAAAAGAAACATTCCTAAGCAAGTTTGAAGAATAGAACGTGACAAGAAAATGGTACACTGTATACAGTTCCCTTTCACAGAAGAAATTCTGCAGGTATTAAAAAATCTGTCTTCTATGTGGGTATGCAGAAATTACTGTCTGTAACAGTGGCCAGGAACTGATCAGATGAAGATGAAAAGATTCTTAGTTGTGCAGCGAATGGCTGGCTTGGCTGTGGACAGGTTGTTAATTCCATCTGTCAGTTACAGAGCTAGCTCTGGACAACAAAGGATTTATATCTTTTTCTTGTTAAATACCTATAACAGATGTCATCATTATTCATATAATATTCATTATGGTCTCTCTGTATGGTTGTACTATAGTTTATTTCACAGCTGGTGAATTTATTTGCTTGAATGACCTTGTGAGCACATCATACTTTAGGCAGGCTCTCACAGCAGCCATCATTTTGTTCTTTTGTAAACTCAGAGTTAGTCTGTGACTAAGCTGTGCAGCCATAACAAGAAGGGGAAGGGGGTCTACTGAAATACGGTTTTGGGTGCCTTTGATACAGAAGTTTCTCCAGGGCAATACTGCCTTCCATGTTACTTATGAGAAGAGAGGATGGGGGAAGATAAGACTATGACCTTACTTAAAAGCTAAATAATGCTAGAGAAAAGGCAAAATAGTGTCAGTTACAGAAGGCTAGCTAAAAGGGAGAAAACTCTACATATGTATTGTGTTCTCTATAAAGAGGGAGCAAAGCTTACACGTGACAGTTATTTAGACTTAACATGACAATAGAAGACTTAAGGGAAATTGAAAGAAATAAAGCTCGATTTTGATGCTACTTGTAAAGAAGTGTAGCTTGCATGGAGAAAACTTAAATTAGTTAGAATATGCATGATGCTCGGTGAAATATAATTTAAAAGAAGTTATTTGGCTATGCCTGGAAGGCCTCTTTGCAGCTGGCATAATGTAGATGGTGGTAGCCCTGTCTTCTGAAATGCGCTCCAGAACTTGTGACATCTGCACAAAGGTGGCAGTAATCTTGGGCCTGAAAAATTCGGAGGCTAGATAGAAATTGGACTCAGCACCTTTCTAGGGTAAACAAGATGGGTCATGACATCATTTAAACAAGAGAAAGCCTGGATATAGCAGATATGTCTGTTAGAATCAAAATTAGAGGACGTGAGAGGAGGAAAATGACCTCTTGTCTGTCTGCCTGCCCTAATGGGGATTGCATTGGTGGGACTTGTCTTGTCAAGTGTTGAAGTTTCTTTGTTTCAGGGTGCTTTTCTAGTATTCCTACTGCATGTAGTACCCTGGAGTTTCCACTGAAAGGGAACACCATTGTAAAGACTGTGAATTCATCTGTAGTATTAGAGCTTGTCACCTAGTTTGTGTCTTACAGTAATACAAAATAATATTACAGTAATACAAAATGCCTCTTGATAGAGGGAGAGAATTAAATTTCTTTGTGAAAATTCACTGTTTCTTTTTACATCTTGTTCTTGTAGTTACATGTTGCAGTATTGTCACATGGTCCGTGTTTTCCCCATCTTTGAAAATGCTTATGACATTAAATAGAGCAAAATCTTTCCAAATGTGTTAAACCTAAGAAGTCAGTTTTTTCTCTGTTGCTGTTAAAACATGGACCTATTCTGCAGAAAGGAGAATGTGTTCCTTTGTGTGCCTATGTATGTATGTGTATATATACAAATATTTAAAAATACAAATATAAACAATATGTGTATTCATCCTGATGTATCTCAACTGCTTTTCAAGGTAATCTCATTGTTCTTAGTGGTTATCTTTGGGAACTTCTTGGGGGACAGATGAGAATCCAGAAGACCGGAGAGTTTTATTGAAAATAGAACTCCCTGGCTCCTATTTTAATTAGACGACTCAAACTAGCTTGACTTCCTTAAACAAAGAAACTCTAGAACAAATAAACTATTTGTAGGAGTCTAGAATATAAAAGTGCTATTAAATAGTAGGCTACATAGATTTATCAAGAATGAGTCCTGTTTAACCAACTGTATTTTCTTGGCAGCATAGCTGATCTGAGGATTAGAGAGGTCAATGACTGTCTTGTAGTTTGATTTAAATGGGGCTCTTGACACCATGCCACACTAGCAGGATCAGCAATATAATCCAGGTGAAAATGTTGTGCAATGAATGCAGGAGTTTTGAGAAAGTCATCATCAGTTGTTTGCTGTTGCCCAGCAATATATCAAGTGGGGTTTTGTTGAAATGTGTTCTGCAGCTGGCTAGTATTTTCATTAATGATTTGAGTGATGTAATATGGTATATCCTTATTAAATTTACATGTAATGATCAAGCAGAGAAGAATGGAAAGTATGTTGGGAAACAGGATTAGAATGAAGAATATTCTTAGCAAATTGCAGATACATCTTAGCTGAACTGATCTAATTTTTCTTCCAGACAAGTGCAAAGTCCTAGCAATAAATAGCTGTAGTTAACAGCAGGAATAGAAGAAATTACTGTATGGGTAACAGTTCTGCAGAGAAGCTTGACAGTTCCTCAGGAATTGAGTGCCACTTGTTCATTTGTTTTATAGCAGCGTGACATTGCTGGCAACAAAATTTGTATTGATCTTTATAAGGAAGGGTGCTTGTGTGCAAGACACTTGAAACAAATCCTTTGTTCATGCTTGGGCTGGAGTATCAAGTCCCTTTTGAGGGACCTCATTTGAGGAAGTCTTAAGTACAGCATTAATGATGGCTGAAGGTCTTGAGGATGGGCAGTGGGCGGAGGAATGGAAAGTGTGTGGCGCTCTGGTTTGGAGAAGAGGGTCTGAGAGGCAGAGTAGCATTCTTCAGATAAATAAAAGTTTTTCAAATGGGAAGGGAGTAAATGGCTCTCCATATCCACCGTGATCGAAATAGTAAGTAATGAGCCTGAAATGGAGCAATGAAATTTTTTATCTAAAATGTTAGGAAAGGTTTCTGCCAGTAATGGTAATTTCACGGGAGCTGTGAAGTCAGTATTGGAAGCTTTTTTAGCTTTTTCCAAGTTTAGACAAAACATGTACCAGGAGTAGTTTAAATGGAGGGGGTTTTGCATTGAAGCAGGAGGACTGAGTAAGCTGACCTGCTACCTTTGTTTCTCTCAGAGAAACTCTGTTAATAGAAAACGTATTATAGGGAGATTTTGTTTTTCTTTTTTGGTGGAGTGTGTGTGGTTGCTTGGTTGGCTGGTTTTGATGTGTGGGTTTGTTGTGGGTTTTTTCAATTGGACTGCTTGATGTAAAATTGACCCTCAGAAACTATTATGTCAATACTCTCTAGGAGAATGCAGTGAGCAGGAAAAGGGAGGTGGTACTGACTATGTGACTGTAAATGTCATGTATCTAGTTTTTTTTTCCTTTGCTGGGAAAGAAGACAAGCTATGCATTTGTCAGTGTTCCAACTGTTGTTAAGAAAGATGTTAATTTGCTCCTGTAATTTTCTATTATTTGGGAACAACGATGAATATTGTTTTGTGTTTATCAAAATACCGAGCACTACCAGTCAGTATTCATGGTGCTTTTGCTTAGGGGTTTAGATGCATTACAATTTAGTGCCTTTTGCAAGACCTAGTGTCCTCCAAAACTATACAGCATATGTCTGTGTAGCACAATGCACTGTTCTTTAGGTGTAAGTGAACTGATTTGATTAATAGAAATTACATGGCCATGTTAACGTGATGCTTTGCCTGGGATAGTCCTGCTGAGAATGACTCAATTGTCTTACTGGCTCAGAGCCATCTGCATTATTTTTGAAATGCACTGCTTCAGGTGGCACATCTACATCCATAGTAAGTGCAAATGCTTTGCTAAAACTTTTTTATTTTGTCTCTGGTAGTCTTAGCAGTAACACTGCCAGACTTTCACTGAAATTGTTTGGGCTAAAATATGCTACACCTCTTTGTAGCTAAGAGTAACCTCCGTGTTCTTCAATTTCATGTTGTTCCTTTCAGTTGAGTTGTTTTTTTCTTTTTTTTTGCTGAGGCTCTGTTACCTGGATGGAAGATTTTGCAAGAAGTGGTTGCACAAAGTTTTATTTGTAGTATTGCAAGCCAAAAGCTTGTCTCTGGTGGGAAGGTCAAGCAGACATACAAATAATTTAAAAGCCTTAATATTTGTAGCTTTAAAACAAAGAGTCATGAACTATTTGGAAACTGAGAACTCACTTTTATGTAGAAGCTTAGTTTTTCCAACCTCAGACTTATGAAAATTTAAAAATAATGAGAAGTATTCCACAAATGTGAAGTCAATGTCACATGTGAAATGCATATAGAATATACTGTCTGAACTGCTTTTCTTCAGCATCTGGTAAAACTGAAAATGATGATCTGTCTGTTGCTCTAGCTACATTGTGATTAACTGTATATGGTTAACAGTGCATTTAATCACAAAATAGTTGTATAATATATAATAAATAGATATACATATAATAAATAGATATATCTATATACATAGATAGCATATACTATGTTTCTTATGGATAATACTGGTCATTCTGTGACAGTCCGATATATTGCAAAATAATTATTCTTTATTTTTAATGCGATAATGTTGGTAGAACCATGCAGCTCACTTTCGTACAACAGAGGCAATTGAATTTGTTCAGTCCTAAGCATGAGGAGAGGTGCTATGCTGGACTTCATTCTCACCAACAAGGAGGGGCTGGTGGAGGATGTCAAGCTCAAGGGCAACCTTGGCTGCAGTGACCATGAAATGGTGGAGTTCAAGATTCTTGGGGGCAGCGAGGAGGGTGCCCAGCAAGCTCTCTACCCTGGACTTCAGGAGAGCGGACTTTGCTCTCTTCAGGGATCTGCTTGGTAGAATACTATGGGATAAAGCACTGGAGGAAAGAGGGTCCCAAGAAAACTAGTTGATATTCAAGGATCACTTCCTCCAAGCTCAGGAGCAATGCGACCCAACAAAGAGCAAGTCAGGAAAAAACACCAGGAGGCCTGCGTGAATGAATGAGGAGCTCCTGGACGAACCCAAACATAAACAGGAAGCCTACAGATGGTGGAAGCAAGGACAGGTAGCCTGGGAGGAATACAGAGAAATTGTCTGAGCAGCCAGAGATCAGGTTAGGAAAGCCAAAGCCCTAATGGGGTTAAATCTGTCCAGGTATGTCAAGGGCAACAAGAAAAGCTTCTATAGGTATGTCAGCAGCAAAAGGAAGACTAGGGATGATGTGGTCCCTCTCTGGAAGGAAATGGGAGACCTGGTTATCCGGGATGTGGAGAAGGTTGAGTTACTCAATGAATTTTTTGCTTCAGTCTTCACCAGCAAGTGCTCCAGCCACACTGCCCAAATTGCAGAAGGCAAAGAACTCCCACTGTAGGAGAAGATCAGGTTTGAGACCATCTAAGGAACCTGAAGGGGCACAAGTCTGTGGGACCTGATGAGTTGTGTCCGTGGGTCCTGAGGGAACTGGCGGGTGAAGTGGCCAAGCCACTGTCCGTAATATTTGAGAAGTCGTGGCAGTCTAGTGAAGTTCTCACTGATGGGAAAAGGGGAAGCATAACACCCATTTTTACAAAGTGAGAAAAGGAAGATGTGGGGAACTACAGGCCTGTCATTCTCACCTCTGTGCCTGGCAAGGTCATAGAGCTGATCCTTCTGGAAAGTATGCTAAGACACATGGAAAAGAAGGTGACTGGTGACAGCCAGCATGGCTTCACTAAGGGCAAATCATGCCTGACAAATTTGCTGGCCTTCTACAATGGGGTTACAGTGTTGGTGGATAGGGGAAAAGCAACCGACATCATCTACCTGGAATTGTGCAAAGCATTTGACCGCACGACATCCTTGTCTCTAGACTGATGAGACATGGATTTGACAAAAGGGCTGCTTGGTGGATAAGGAATTGGCTGGATGGTTGCGCTCAAAGACTTACCGTCAATGACTTGATGTCCAAGTGGAGACCAGTGGTGAGCGGCCTTCAAGGGTCGGTATTGGGACTGGTGCTGTTTAACATCTTTGTCAGTGGCATGGACAGTGGAATTGAGTGCACCTTCAGCAAGTTTGCTGATGATACCAAACTTTGTGTTGTGGTCAACACACTGGAGGGAAGGGAAATCATCCAGAGGAACCTTGACAGGCTGGAGAGGTGGACCTGTGCAAACCTCATGAAGTTCAACAAGGCCAAGTGCAAGGTCCTGCACCTGGGTTGGGGCAATCCCAAGCACAGATACAGGCTGGGCGATGAGTTGATAGAGAGCAGCCCTGCAGAGAAGGACTTGGGGGTGCTGGTGGGTGAAAAACTGAATATGACCCGTCAATGTGCGCTCACAGCCCAGCAAGCCAATGGCATCCTGGGCTGCATCAAAAAAAACGTGGGCTGCATCAAAAGGAGCATGGCCAGCAGGTTGAGGGAGGTGATTCTCCCCCTCTGCTCTGGTGAGACCCCACCTGGTGTACTGCGTCTAGTTCTGGGGCTCCCAGTGCAAGAAAGACATGGACCTGCTTGAGCCACCAAGATGGCCACAAAGATGATCAGGGGGCTGGAGCACCTCCCCTATGAGGACAGGCTGAGAGAGTTGGGGTTGTTCAGCCTGGAGAAGAGAAGGCTTTGGGGAGACCTTCTAGCAGCCTTCCAGTACTTAAAGGGGGCCTACAGGAAAGGTTGGGAGGGACTCTTTATCAGGGAGGGGAAGAAGTTCTTCACTGTGAGGGTGATGAGAGCCTGGAAGAGGTTGCCCAGAGAAGCTGTGGCTGCCCCCTCCCTGGCAGTGTTCAAGGTCAGGTTGGATGGGGCTTTGAGCAACCTCATCTAGTGGAAGGTGTCCCTGCCCATGGCAGGGGGGTTGGAACTAGGTGATCTTTAAGGTCCCTCCCAACACAAGCCATTCTATGATTCTGTATTCTAGATTGATAAAGAGGAAGAAAAAAAACATATTTGTAATGCTTCAGTTTACTGTGTTTAGAAAGATTCTGGTTTTATTAGTTGATCTGTCTTTTCAAGAAAAGGAGTGCCGTGAAAGCTATGCATAGTTAATGCTAGTAAAAAGTCCTCTTGGTTACTAAGAAGATCTTGTTATTTTCTTGATATTGTTCCTGGCTTCGTGTTGCCAAAGTCACTACTTGATTTATTGTAATTTAATGTAAAAGAAAGAGCTACTCAAGCTTCTGCTGAGTTGTGATTTCATGAATTATGATGTACAACCAAATATTTTGTATCATGAGGATAGGAGCTAGTCCTTGTGCTCTTCTGTATTTGTTATACAACCCATTTATTTCTTTCTCAGCTTCAATTATGCATACAACAATTTTGTTGTAGGCCATCTTATTTTATTTTATGCCATCTTTACCTTTTATGCAGAGTTAAGGCGCTTCTGTAGATATCACTTTGGTTTTTGTTGGCTTGAAATAAAGGAAGAAAAATCTTACTAGTATGTAGCAAGTTCATTAATTTGAACTATTCACTATAAGGTGCTGAATTAATGTGCATGTAACAAAATGACTTGCAAAACTCAGTACAATTTTTCATTAGTAAGAGGCTAATAGTGTAAGAGCTCTTTATCTTCTTTGAGCAAAGCAGACAAAACATACAGATTTTACCATCTAATTGCTGTGATTAGGATTCCTAGCTTGGGAACCTTAGGTTAGACAAAGTATTTTATGAGACTAGTTGGCATGTTTTACTTAATCTCTGCCATGCATTCCTTTTCTAACCATTTTCGATAGAAGACACTAAATAATTACAGGCACATGAGAGAAAAGACTAAGTTTGAATTGAAACAAGAAAAAAATACCATGTTGGGATTTTGTTTTTCAACCTAACCTTTAAATTAGTAGGGGTTTAAATTAGTAGGAAATTGAATTCACATTTCCTCGGGTTTTTCAAAGCTTGTTTCTGTTAATGTCAATTCATTATGGTTTCATTCCTGTGTCACTGTTTTCCAAAGTCCAAAATTTAATTTTCTTTATGCATACGGCTCTAGAAAATAAATCCAGGTATAATTGTAATGGTGGGGTTTCTTGATGTCTAGTTTCCTTTAAATGGCCATAAACATGTTTCAAATTTACCATATTGAGTGAATTATGAAACTGTTTTTTCATGTTAGCATTAAGATGATTTCTGTTTTTGATGAGATTAGTCTTTTAGCTATAACTACTTGAAGACTTTGTTTTTGCTGTGTTATTAAGCATTTGTTAATTTTGGTCTCAAGTATCTAGACCTTGTCAGAGGGCTGTATATCAGGTGTTTCAAAATGGATTTAGTACTCTGCTTTCTATCTTGAGGTGTTAATCTGTTCCTGACAGGTATGTTATTGATGTCTCATTGGCAAGGCTGTGTCAGAAGTTAATTAGAGTTTTCAGGTTGCCTTTGCTGTAGCACATGGATTATTTCTAACAGTTTTTATCCTGGTTCCAGGCCCATCAAAGTCTTTTGCTCTTTTTGCCTCTTGTTCCCAGTTACAGATGACCACACCTTTTGTTCCTTACGTTTCTGGAAAGCTTTGCTCTTTCAACCTCCTTGCTGTCTAACTCTGAATCTGGTTGCTACTATTTCATTATTAATATTAATTGTGATTATTATTGTCATGATCTAAGGTGTAGAATCATAGAATCGTTTAGGTTGGAAAAGACCTTTAAGGTCATTGAGTCCAACCATTAACCTAGCACTGCGAAGTCCACCACTAAACCATGTCCCTAAGCACCACATCTACATGTCTTTTAAATACCTCCAGGGATGATGACTCAACAACTTCCCTGGGCAGCCTGTTCCAATACTTGACAACCCTTTCAGTGAAGAAATTCTTCCTAATACCCAAAATCTAAACCTTCCTTGGCCCAACTTGAGGCCGTTTCCTCTCGTTCTCTTGCTTGTTACTTGGGAGAAGAGACCAACACCCACCTCACTACAACCTCCTTTCAGGTAGTTGTAGAGAGCAATAAGGTCTCCCCTCAGCCTCCTCTTCTCCAGACTAAACAACCCCAGTTCCCTCAGCCGCTCCCCATAAGACCTGTTCTCCAGACCCTTCACCGGATTCGTTGCCCTTCTCTGGACATGCTCTGACACCTGAATGTCTTTTCTTGTCGTGAGGGGCCCAAAACTGCATACAGTGTTTGAGGTCTGGTCTCGCCAGTGCCCAGTACAGGGGCACGATCACCTCCCTACTCCTGCTGGCCACACTATATCTGATACAGGCCAGGACGCTGTTGGCCTTCTTGGCCACCTGGGCACACTGCTGGCTCATGTTCAGCTGGCTGTCAACCAGCACCCCCAGGTCCTTTTCTGTGGGGCACTTTTCCAGCCCCTCATCCCCAAGCCTGTAGCACTGCAGGGGGTTGTTGTGACCCAAGTGCAGGACCCAGCACTTGGCCTTGTTGAAACTCACAGCATTGGCCTCAGCCCATCGATCCAGCCTGTCCAGATCCCTCTGCAGAGCCTCTCTAACCTCCAGCAGATTGACACTCCTACTTAATTTTGTGTCATCTGCAAACTTACAGAGGGTGCAGTTGATCCCCTTGTCTAGATTGTTGAAAAAGATATTAAAGAGAACTGAAGTTTTGGTTGTAGGCCAGTATTACACTAAGCTAGGCTTCAACAGGTACAGAGTAAAGTCTGGGGCCTGACAGCTCTTGATTTATTTGCTTCTAACAGTTCAGAGGACCCCCGTGGGAAAGAAATGATAGTGGACAAGAACTAAGGAAGGGGAGGGGGGGATGTGATGGACTACAAAAAGTTGTTTTGTGCTGTGAGAGGAATTAATGTCAGGACAGCAGAGTAGCTGCACCAGTCATGCAGCTGATAAGTTAATAGGCATTTCAACTCTCTTGTGTACTGTCATGCACAGGAAGCACAGATAGTGTTTGCCCTGGTAGCACATTCAGTTCCTCATTTGAGATTAAGCCAGTACGTGTTACTTCTTAAAAACACTGAAACTACAGTATTTTCTGTCTGCTTTGGTAATGTGTCAGATGGTCTAGGGCTTTGAGAGCCAGAGGATATATCTGTCCCACTTGGATAAGGCTGATGGAGAAGGGCTGGGGCATTTTGAAAGAGGGTCTGGGGAATTTTGAAAGAGGGACTGGTTGGAAATGAAGAACACAAGGAGTGATGGAAGAGGGAAGTTGTGGAAGAAGGTCTTGGTAATTACACTATCCTGTCTTTTCTTATTAACGAGCTTAAATGTAAAGGCCCGGTCTCGTAAGGTAGGGTTTTTTTTTTCTGGTTTTTGTTTGTTTGTTTTGCAATTAGTGAATTAAAAAGTGTGACTCTAAAATCTGAAATCTACACTTATATTCTGTTTCTGCTGTCTTCTCACAGTATCCCTATAGACCAGAAAAGAATTATACCAAACCTGTTTCTGTTCTGCTATTAAGGAATACTTATTCCCCACCAGAAGGATGGTACGAGTGTTGGGACCTTATTTTTGCTTTACCCCTTGATCTTTTTAAGTGTTTGAACAGTAAGTAGTTTTGTGTTTGTTAGCTAGGGTGTGTCATGAGACTGGAGATATGAAAGGATTTGGAAGAACCAGTAACATAGATAATCTTGTAGTTGTCAATGCTTGTGTTTAGTCCTATACAGGATAAATACAACTGCAGGTTTTTACAATTTTTTTTTTAATTACTTTGAAACACTTGTGATTGTGTAACTAGTATAGATCTTAGGGCATCTTTGAGATTGAGACTAAGTATTCTGTTACTGGGTAGTCATACTTTTTTAATAGAACTACAATAATTAAAAGTAGAAATGAAAGCTATGAGTTTCTGTTTCCAGGTGACATACAAAAATTATCAAGACCCAAAGGTATCTGCAAGCTCTGTCTGCCTTTGAATCTAGTATTTTTTTGTGCACTGACTTTAAAAGTCTGTATTAGTTAAATAAAATAAAATTGTGCACGCCAAAGATGAGAAAAGAGTTTAAAAGAATTACTTTTGGCTGGGAGAGAAGGGAAGAGAGACAGAGGGTAGATGTGAATCTCTGAAAGATTATTTTTTTGCATCTTGTAAATTATCCATACGTTATTGAGAGTAAGAATAGCTGGCAAGAGTTTGAAAATATTTTGTAGAGTCTTTTACATATTATATAAACAAAGAAAAAGGTATCTACTCACAGGTTTCTGTGTATGTTCCTGAAGAGAAAGGCAAGTTGGATTACATAATTTAAAATTACAAGCGAACACAGGGATATTCGCAAAGCAGAGGGATGTCATCTCTAAATTGAGTGGTGGTGTATTCTCACTAGATTTCAATAGATGTAAATGTTTAAGTAAACAGTTAAAGCTACAAGTCAGTACCTATTATAAACAAACAAGTCAGTGACGCTAACAACTTTTATGGAAAAATTCAGTTCTGTAGAGTTTGACAGACTTCACAGCTAGAATGATACATCTGAAAGAGTGCACATCTAGTTGTCTGTTCTGCTCTGTGTGGAGGTTCTACAAGGAAATGGCAATTTTATGTTTCAGGCAGGTCTGCATATGCACTGTCTGAAGCTCTGGTGGGAATTGGCATTTATAACTTTCTCTGTTCTCCTTTTCCTAAGCATTTACGGTACTTGGAAATTCAGTAGTAAGCTGCAGACTAGTTTTCCCAGAACAAAAGTAATGATCTCAGAGGTGATCAGACTCAGTGGTTTGAGTTCAATAGATAATCACTTCCCCATGGGAAGATGTGGAGAAATGTCACAAGTATTTTTTCTAGGGAAGTTGGCTGAGGATAGCTGGGAGGATGTGTGCTTTCTTTTGTTTTTGTATGGCCAATGGTGAAATCAGTTGTTTTGTGGCCAAGGAAGTAACACTGAGAATCAGTTCATAATATAGATCTTTTTCTTTCTGCTGGGACTGAAATATTTATTAGTGCATAGCCTGGTGGCTGGTACTGAAGAACATGGTTAGTTCAGAAATAACACTACAGTATTGTGTAAGTGTCTGAGAAAACAGATTATTTTTTTTTCTTTTTGAACAACCAGGTTCAGAAATAGTCAGAGTGAGAGAGCATAGAAGTGGATGAAATGGACAGGTAACTTGTGGTACCAAGGAAAAGAGGTGAGCATTTGATTAGAATGCTCACTAGAAGATCAAATAATGGTGGTAGCAAATCATGTTTGGAAAATTTCATTGGGGGTAACAGAATGAGAAGTTACAATAGAAGTATCTGTAAATGCATAAAGGTCGGAGAGCCAGCTAACAAAATCCAAAGATGTTACTTTCACAACCCACTGAATTAACCCCAAACAATGGAAGCATTGCTGTCTAAGCAATGTTTCTGAGATATGTGGAAGAATGGTGTTGGGACCCTACACTATTTTTCCTCTATGGTCAGTGGTAAAAGACCACAAATTTCTAACGTAGGAATTATCAATAAGGAGAAACATTATTCTGGATTCTCTTATGGTAAATAAAGTTAGTGAATTTGGAAGCCACTTGTTGCCAGAGCGGCCAGTCATGATGCATAGGGCAAATTAAGAATAGACCCAGTGTTTAATGTTTCATTTTTGAAAGTGTTAATTTTCCAATGCAGAGAATCTTCTGTTCAGTAGTTTGGGCAAATGTATTTAGACAAACTTGAAAGTCAAAAGCTTACCGAGAAGACTATATTAGATTGTGAAATACTGACTTTTTGGCAATCAAGAAAGAGGGTAGTTGTGGCTAAAAGCCTGTTCTAATGCAGTGACAAAGAAAAGACTACAACTATAATTGGAAAACAATGTATAAACACAACTGAATGCATTACAAGTGTAGAGTAAAGATATGATAACTTTGAAAGATTGCAGAAAAATCCATGGCTGGCAGGAACCAGAAGGATACCTGTCATGGAATAATCTTATTAATATACAGGTTTCCAGATAGTTCATAAAGATTTAGAATAGGAGAATTTTTCAGTAAACGCTCTTGCTTTATTTTTGGAGGCAAGGTGATTTGCTCTTCCATAAAGTAAACATACCTTGTAATCCAACAATAACTAAGGAGGATGTTACACAAATGCACTAACTTCCTAGAGCTATTTGTTTGTAACCCCTTACTGAATGGGGAAGGAGAAAGTCCAACTTGTGTGGTTCAAACATTCAGAAGGATAAACAGGGTATTTCTGTTGAAATCAAAGTCAGTCAGACACAAAGCTGCTAGAGAAAAATAATAGAGAAGTTCAGTTAATTTGAAAAAATAATTCAGGGCTGTAAAGATGAATTAATGATAGTCAATTACATTTTTATGGAAAATACGTGTTGTCAAACAAATTTGTGTGTTTTGATTGCTGACAGCCAACATGGCTTCACTAAGGGCAAATCACAGAATCACAGATTGTCAGGGGTTGGAAGGGACCCCTGGAGATCATCTAGTCCAACTGCCTGCTAAAGCAGGTTCACCTACAGCAGGTTGCACAGGATCACGTCCAGGCAGGTTTTGAATATCTCCAGGGAAGGAGACTCCACAGCCTCCCTGGGCAGCCTGTGCCAGTGCTCTGACACCCTCAGAATAAAGAAATTTTCCCTCATGTTCAGGTGGAACTTCCTGTGCTCCAGTTTGTGCCCGTTGCCCCTTGTCCTGTTGCTGGGCACCACTGAAAAGAGCCTGACCCCATCCTCTTGACACCCACCCTGTAGATATTTATAAGCATGGATGAGGTCCCCTCTCAGTCCTCTCTTCTCCAGGCTAAAGAGCCCCAGGTCTCTCAGCCTTTCCTCATAAGAGAGATGCTGCAGTCCACTCATCATCTTTGTAGCCCTCTGCTGGACTCCCTCCAGTAGTTTCTTGTCTCTCTTCAACTGGGGAGCCCAGAACTGGACACAGGACTCCAGGCGTGGCCTCACTAGAGCACAGCAGAGGGGGAGGAGAACCTCCCTCGACCTGCTGGCCACACTCTTCGTAACGCAACCCGGGATGCCATTGGCCTTTTTGGTCACGAGGGCACATGGCTGGCTCATGGTCCACTTGTCTACCAGGACTCCCAGGTCCTTCTCTGCAGAGCTGCTCTCCAGCAGGTCAGCCCCTAACCTGTACTGGTGCATGGGGTTATTCCTCCCCAGGTGCAGGACCCTACACTTGCCCTTGGTGAACCTCATTAGGTTCCTCCCTGCCCAGCTCTCCAGCCTGTCCAAGTCTCACTGAATGGCAGCACAGCCTTCTGGTGTGTCAGCCACTCCTCCCAGTTTTGTGTCATCAGCACATTTGCTGAGGGTGCACTCTGTCCCTTCATCCAGGTCATTATCAATACATTGAACGAGACAGGACCCATACTGACCACTAGGCAACACCGCTTAGCCACAGGACTGCAACTAGACTCAGCACTGGTGATCACAACCCTCTGAGCTTTGTCCTGCAGCCATTTCTTAATCCACCTCACTGTCCACTCATCTATCCCGTGCTTCCTAAGCTTCCCTATGAGGATGCGATAGGAGACAATGTAAAAAGCCTTGCTGAAGTCAAGATAGACAACATCTACTGCTTTCCTCCCATCCACCCAGCCAGTCATGCCGTCACAGAAGGCTATCAGGTTGGTCAGGCATGACTTCCCCTTGGTGAACCCATGCTGACTACTCTTCACAATCTTCTTTTCCTCCACTTAGAGGATAGAGGATGCTTAGAGATGACATCCAGAATGCGCTGTTCCAGCACCTTTCCAGGGATGGGGGTGAAGCTGACTGGCCTGTAGTTTCCTGGGTCCTCCTTCTTGCCCTTTATGAAGACTGGAGGGACACTGGGTTTCCTCCAGCGCTCAGGCACCTCTCCTGTCCTCCGCAACCTTTCAAAGATGATGGAGAGAGGCTTAGCAATAACATCTGCCAGCTCCCTCAGCACTCGTGGGTACATCCCACTTGGGCCCATGGATTTGTGAGTGTCTAGTTTGCCTAAAAGATCCCTAACGCAATCCTCCTTGACCAAGGGAAGGTCTTCCTTTCTCCAGACTTCCTCCCCTACCTCCAGGGTCTGGGATTCCTGAGGACGGGCATTTGCAGTAAAGACTGAAGCAAAGGCAGCATCAGCGACTGCACCTTCTCTGTATCCTGTTACTGGGGCCCCTGCCTCGTTCAGTAGTGGACCCACATTTTCCCTAGTCTTCCTTGTGCTCCTGATGTGTTTGAAGAAGCCCTTATTGTCTTTGACATCCCTTGCCAGATTTAATTCCAAGTGTGCCTTAGCCCTCCTCTTTGCATCCCTGTATACTTGGACAACATTCAGCTGTGAATGGGCAGAGCACCTTGAATGTTCAATGTGTACATGTAACATGCTTTTGGGAAAAAAAAGAAAAAAGTATGATGTCTCTTTTTACAAATATGAAAACATTGTACTAAACTTCTTTAAAGCATTGGGATTGGTCTGTGTCCGTGCTGGGATAGCTTTACCAATGTTGTTTCTTTTCTGGCATTCATGCAGCTTTGTCAGGCAAACCAGTGCTTCTGCAATTGGTATAGGGAATTGTGCTGTACAGATAAAATCATAGTTTGGTGGATACCTGTGAATAAATGCAATTATGCATATGTCACAGTAGGAGATTAAATGGTCTCTTTTTCTTGAAGATTAAGACTGTAGAGGTGCATTCATGGGGAGAAAATAAAGGGTCGCAGAAGGGGTCTTTGATTAGCAGGGAAAGAATTGACAAGAGCTAAGGACAGGAAAATGAGGCCTGGCAAATTCTGAAGTGTAAAATAATTGAAAAATGCGATTGTGTACACAATGTTGTTGTAATTCCTCAAGTAAATACTGGTTCTTCAAATCTTAAACAGAATAACCAATTTTATCCTGTTAATTTCTAATTAAAGTGTGAACCAGTTCAGGTTAAAAAAATCTAACCAAATAGCTATAAAAAGAAGACTGAAGTCTAATCTTTGTTCAAGTCCTGGATGGGAGCCAGTATTTCTGTAACTGTCATTTCTGCCTTGCCTTAAAGACCAGTGAAAGTGTTGCTGTTTGTAATACGAAGTAGTGAGTAGTGTAGAGTAATATTTAGTTCTTGGACACAGGAAACTGTTTTAAAAATAGGCTGTTTTCACAGGAGTAGTTTTTCTTCTTTGTCTCCCGACTCATGCACATAGTTTTCAAATATTGGTTTTATCAAGAATTTTATGAACTCTTCTCAGTTATGGTTTGAAAAGTAAAGTAGTCCTGTCTTTTTATTTGTTTACCATTCAGGTCCAACCTTCCATTGCTTACAGGCACCAAATCTGATTACTGGCTTTGTTATCTTAAAGGTAGACCCTCTTCAACTGAAGAACAGCATGGTCTTATATCTCTTTGTATGTCATTTCAGGGAAAGATGTGAAGACCTAACCTCATTAAGAGAAGGAACATCCTATTATTTTGAGAACATGCTGTTTCTATGGCAGATTCCCTGCAATTCCAAATATTTTGCACCGCCCCTGCCCCCCCAATTATTAGCTGACCTAACTTGCAAACTAAAGATGTAGTCGAAACTTGAGATTTTTGACTGAAACAAAAATTGGGGTGTAACGAAGTCTCAGAGACTGAATAAAAAATTTCCCACTTTTATTCCACTTTATTTAAACTGCTTCTGGAGTCGAGTAAGTTGTGCAACTCAGGCAAGATTTATCAGAAGCTCCTGAATACATTAATCTTTTTAAAGATGTCTTTAGCTTGTCTTCATGTGCACTTTTTTGTGCTTTATCCATGTTTGGTACAAGTGCAGGTGAGCTGTGTAGCATGTGGGCATATAACCTCATACGATCAAAATTATTAAACGTAAATGTTTGTTTCCATTTAAACATAGAAAATGAAGTGATTTGCTCAGTTTAGAAATCTCTTACGATTTGATATTTGCTTGGTAACTCTTCAGAAGATGAATTTATAATTCAGGTAACAGTCATGTTTTTATTACATGCAAATATACTTCTAGAAGGTCTGTTATATCGGAAAAAAAAATTCTCATGAAATAACCTTACTTACTGACTGCAGTAGCAACAAATACCTATGCTAAATCTTCTTATAGTACTCCATATATGTGCAGGTGTGTGGTATTTTGTCAAAACACAAAAAATTAGTGTTCTGTGGGAGTTCTTTTTGGGTTGGGTATTTAGTCTGCGGAAACTGCTATTGTTATTGAACCACATAACTTTGTTAAAACCTTCTCTTTTCCCACATACTCTTTTCACGTCTTTTGTTTTGTTCTCATTCGTTAATAGGTCTCACTTACTGTTAGAGCTGTTAACTTGAACAGTCAATCTTCATTATTCTTAAGGTGTTTTACAGCAGCCGTGCTCATATTCACCTCTTGTTTTTTGATGATACATACATTGAAAATAGAGTTCCTTTCCCATTTTCTTTTTCCTTGTGCATTTTTTTAGCACACTGGTAAATCAACCTGGTGCACAAAGTATCACGTATATTTTTAATAATTTACTAATATGGAAAGCTCACATGAGGTTTTTTTCTACTTCTCCCTTCTTCCTTCTTGGTTTATTTGTGACAGGGATTTAGGAAGAATATCTTAAAGTATGATTTGGAAGAAAACCATGGTACAGAGTAGCAATAAGTTGTCATTAGTTATTGTGCTTTTATTCCCCCTGCTAATTGAGTTTAAAGTGAGTTTAATTAATAAAAAAAATAAAATCTCACAACAGATTGTGAGAGATCCTAGTACAGTTGAAAGTAAAGCTTTGCTAACGTTGCTCAGTTAATAAGAGTCTGACGTAGGCAGAGTGACAGATTTTACAGCAATAATGTTTCAGCAGTGACATTGATTTGTTTATCAGATGTGCTATCACATTAAATTGTTGCAAGATAGGGTAGGAAGTTAGAGAGCATAGCAGAGTAACAGGAACCGAAGTATATTCCTGAAAACCTAGCTTGGAAAGGAAACAAGAGCATGCTGTTTCCCAACAGCTTTGTGCAGTCAGCCTGCCTGCCTGCTTGCCTGACTGCGTGGTGTCAGGAATCGGAATGAGGATATAGAAATGCTTATATTCAAAGGATGTAATTCATTCAAACTATAAAAAATGAATTATATTTTAATAATTTCAGGTTCTGTACCTACCGCAGAGCTTTCACTGCAAGTCTGTTTTTTTAATTTCAGCTGAATTTCTTTTTATTGTGTGAGAATTTCTTTGTAAAATAGGAAAACAGATGATACAGAAATCTATAAAGTAAAAACACAGGACTGTATTTTTTCCGTTCAGGCTCAATTTATAATAATCACTGAAATGTAATTGTAGCAAAGAGCACAAAGATGTCTAATGATATTTCTCCTTCAATTTATTACTCTACAAAAATAATTAAATTGAGATAAAGAAGGTTGAGAACATACTGTGATAGTGAAACACACTTGAAGCATCAAGAGAAACTGAAGTTATCTGACCAATACTGATTTGAGGAAAAATTCAATAGCATTTTTTAAAATTTATCACTGGAAACAGACAGGTAATAACATTTTCTTTTTACGTCTGTTCTTGTAATGCATGTACTCTATATGCACTCAGTGAAATGTGTAGTTTATCTCTCAGAAGAAAGGTCGTAGAATAATGCACGCTCTCTAGTTGTCTGTTATTCTGTGTATAATTTGTTAAATCAAAAGTATTTTCTGGAGCTGCTGTTCATGTCATTCTCTCCTCTCCTCCCAGCAATTTTGGCAAACCCACATATCACACCTGATGATTCAGAGATAAGTTCTTCTTGTACTTTTGTTTATTATAATCTAAAAAATAAGGTTAGCATTCTTTCCATGGCGGGTGCATGTTGCCTTCCACTTTTCTGTGGTCCTGATGGCCATAGCTGCCTTACAGCGGTTCCTTCCACCTTCTGCCCTTTTCCTCTTGACCTGTACTCTCCACCTTCTTCACATCCTTCTTCTTTAACACTCACTGAGTATGAGTCAATTTTGATTTTCCTATTAGTCAGTTATGTCTGGGTTTTTTTTGTTTTTTGTTTTTTTTTTCAGATTCCACCCTCCCCAAAACAAACCCCAAACCCTGTGTTTAATTTTGCTTCTTGAATTTCACGAGTGTTCTATGAAGTAGAAAAAGTAGAAGGTAATTACAGAGTCAGATTCTTCTCTCCTGTTGGTGTAAGACAAATAAATTCGGTGATACTGCAGCAGAATATGTGAAGTGGGAGTGGAATTTGGCTGCTATAAAGATAGAAGGTTTTAAGACAGAAGCTGATTGTCCTTAGCTATAAGTTGGAGGTATTTTGTTTGAACAATGGGAGAGGGAAGGGTAAGTTAGTATATTCTGTATTTTTTTAATACTACATTGAAACTTTGCTAAAGAATGCTGTATTCTCTCGTTTTAAAAGAGCTTAATGGCAATTGGTAACTAAAACACTTTCTTCAGAGGAAACAAACATATGTCTAAAACATTCAGAATTCTGATGACTAGCACATACATCGATGTTGAAAAAGAACTATTATACGTGCGTTGCAATATGAGATATGTAACAGTTAAGGGAGCAGAAAAATTCTTCCTTATGCCCAGGTAAATCAATATAGCATGTGGAATGCATTATTTCATTTAAAAAGAAAAAGAAAAAAAGAAGTGGTGGTAGGGAAGAGAAGGCTTTTAAGTATATGTGTTGTAGGGGATTGTGCCTGTCAGTCCAGTTCAGAGATACTCTTACAAAAAAATTTTTTTACAAAAAAAAATTTTTATATTTTTATATAAATATAAAATAGATGCTAATGTTGAACTCCACTTTTGTTGCATATGGACATATAATAATTACGTACATATTTATATTGTACATGTGTGTATTTAGGTAACAATGAAGGAAGAGAGGTGTATCGATCTAATATGTATCAGGACGCATACATTTTTAATCTAATATATTTAGAAATCACCAAAGTGATTCCTATTGTCCTTGGTATTAATGAAGTACTTCTGACCATGTAGCAGTGCCTTGTAATCTATAAAAATTGTTGCCAACTTGAAACTAGCTATTTTTGATGTATTTACATTTGTGTTTCGCTGGTTTGTGATGTACTAGCGTGTTAAGGTGTGCGTCTTGAATATTCTAAGAGATACTGGGAGTCTACTCAGCTTTTTTTTTACTGTGGGCTAACCTCATTTTACAATGCAAAATTGAATGGAAATGCATTTTGAAGTTAAAAGACAACATAATCAGATACCAGCTAATACTTAAGGGACAGAGAATGTGTGGAAAATGGTGGTGGTTGGTTGTGTTTCTGAGATGTATTTGCTGGAATTAATATTTTCAGAGTCCTATACAATTCTGCTTGCCTTAGGCGGAGTGGTGTGAAATGTAATTGAACTAATGACTCACTGGGGTGAGATCATTTTTAAGAATGTAGTGGGCTTCTTATTGTACAATACTATGGCATATATTTGCCCTTTTTTCTCCAGTGATGCTGCCTATTTTTGCATTCTGTTTTAGTCTGTCTGTCAAGCACCCACGACACACCTTCATATCCCTCCTAAAATCCTCTCTGTATCGGTAGGATATACAGTGTTCCTTCACTAGTTACTCTTTTATTTTGTCTTGTTTGTGTTAAATCTGTCGTCTTTGTGGTACAGATCATGTATGATTCTGTTTTATAATGACTCCTATGTGTATATGGGATTGCAGATATTCTTACTTGTATTACTCTCTGCTCTATGCAGGATTTTCTTCTGCATACCTCAAAGTGTACTCCAACACAGTCTAAGTCCTTTTTAATTTGTTTTCTTTATTTAATGAAGGGAAGAACAGTACATGTAAAAATGAACTTGCTTATATTGTTAAGGGCAATCAATGACTGTGATGAACATAGCCTTTAAAACCTGACTTAATCTCTCTGACTAATTCCTAAGCTACATTTTCTCTTTGTTATGAAGTACAGCTTCATTGAATCTGACTTTCTAATGAATGAGCTTTTAACATTAAATGTGTAGTTCTTGAGCATTTATTTAATTTTAAGAAGTAAAGTCATGTTGTCAAGAACCCTTTCAAGTCTGAATGCTTTTCTTAAATGCGTATTTCAGATAAGGACGTGATGTAAGCTTATTCATGTGTTGTGGTCACTATGATTTCTGTTGTTCTTCTTTTTAAATAAATGAAAGTATTTTTAACTGATTTAAGAATGCTTTATTGGAAGATAAATAATCAGTGAAATCATGCCATTAACCCTAGAGATCCCACTTTCTCCTCCTCCTAGTGTTCAAAATACAGAGGATAGCTAGGCAGAGAAAGGAAGAACTGTTACAAAAAAGAAAAAACAGTAGTTCCTGATTAGGATTTTTTGGTCACATTTCTCTTCAGAAGAGCTTATTCCTGAAAGAATGTTTTTGAAGTGATAAATTTGGTGCATATGGGATTTAAAAAAAAAAAAAAAGCTTCTTGCATAAAAGGACAGTTCAATGCAGATGTCATTGGGCTAGCTTTTAGAAAAAAGCCAGTGAAATTGTGTTTGAATATATGTTACACAGTAATTTTAGAGAACAAATTATTATCAGTTAGATAATAAAACTCCTAGGCAGAATTTGGT
This sequence comes from Leptosomus discolor, assembly GCF_034619465.1. Classification (NCBI taxonomy): domain Eukaryota; kingdom Metazoa; phylum Chordata; class Aves; order Leptosomiformes; family Leptosomidae; genus Leptosomus; species Leptosomus discolor. The sequence goes on from NC_141391.1 coordinate 203,159,790, forward strand.
TTACTGTAAGTGGCTGGTCTTTGTGGAATACGAAGCTGTAGTATTATTTTTTTGAGTCTTTTTTTTCTTTTTTTTAACCACACAAACAGTTTTGGTGATACACATATGATTGATAGTTTAATAATGTACTGAAAAATAGGTTTTTGCTCTTTAAACCCACTATTTTTTATATGCAACTTCAGAAATCCTCATTTTTAATGTAATATTTTAGTCAAACTAGCTCTCAAGGATATGTTCTGCTTTTTTTTATAGAAGCCAATACTTATCGAGAATTAGCCTTTTAATTATACTGGTAGCTGGTGACGCACTGTGCAGTTTATATAACAAGACAAGCGAAATCATGCTAATTGATTTTGCAGTTTTTTGTTTTGTTCCCCCCTCCCCCCCATGACTGGTAACTAAGTCAATGAATGTAGCCACTGTTCATTGAAATCATGCATTTTTTAAGCATCGGATAGTGCAAACCACTTAGCAAACTTTTGTTTGGATAAATACCTTAATTCTTGCTTACAGTGCTATGGATAATGATGTTTTCTTAAGGCTTTTTGGTTCTTCATTGCAGGTATAAGATGAAATAGAAAAAGAGGTTGTAGAATGACGGTATACCATGGCTGTCCAGGAAATACAGAAATAGGGTAGCTGGCACTATTGACGATTGGGTTGTGACAAAGCAGTTGCATGGCTATAACTGAAGAGCATTGAAGGAGAAGTGAAGTAAAAATAATAAAAAAGTTATTGCGGGCAAGAAAATTATCTTCTGCTTCAGCTGTGGCACTTGACAGCTGTATCTGTCTATGTAGATAGATGGTATGAATGAAAAATCTCTGTATAAAAGGTTCCCATGTCACACTAGAAGTCTATCTAAACCCCTTCAGTGTGAAAATCTAAGCCTTTGCACAGGAATGGCTTTGGTGGTTGGTTGTCTTTTATCATCAAGCCCAGTAACTTTCTTGTCTGTGGTTTTTGCCTTCATTTAGCCTGTCTTTCTCCCTCTTACCCCCTCCACCCCTCCTTTGTAATTATTCAAAGCTGTGTATTTTCTGTGTAGAAACTGTGGATCTGAGATTGTATACACAAGACTTTTTACTTTTCTTAAAAGTACTGGCAATTTTTGGACCAACTTGAATTTTTTTTCCCTTATCAAAATAAACTGATTCTGAACCATTAATTGAAGGTCATCACAGAAATGGCTTTGTCTACACATGCATGGTAATACTTACTTCAAATGGAGAAATTTGAAGTAAGTAGGTATCTAAATATGAGGTCAAAATGTGTCCAAGTTGTAGCTGTACAGCATTCAGAATATCTCCAATCAATACTCTTTATAAGTTAAATTTAAAAATACTGTATCATGCAAAATGTTGACTTTGTGCTGTAGAAAAGTATTCCCAAGTGGAATTTTTGTTTAAAAATTCTTTTATATTTACAGAGAAACTGAGCCATACAAATATTTTTAAAAGTTTGCACTTCTTTAAGGCTATTTATTTTCTAAAAAAGAGGACTTGAATATTTTTGACAAATATACACATGGTGTTACGCTAACAAACGGCCATGCAACATATATCTTACATAATGAAGAAATTGAATATACAAGACCTACTCTATTTAACATATATATTGAAAATTTACAGTCTCGCCAATAGGTAAAAAAAGTTTTTCTTATTTGGCAGTATTTTTCTACAATTTGTTCAAATATTCCACTTGATGTGTTTTGGTGAATACTGAAATCTAGTCAGTGACAACCTGAGGTACTAAACATTTCTGCCTTACTTCGTGGTCTTCAAAGGTAATCTTTTTGTTCCTTTTAGGCTCTATCCATGAGTTGTGTATTACAGCGTTATTTGGCATGGGATCTGCTTCCACTATTGAAACAACTCGCTTTTTCATCTTACTTTTCAGAACTTTCTGAAACTTTTGCCTTGTGAATGCATAAAGTAGAGGGTGAAATATAGTTGTTCCATATGCCATTACTAGAAAGCATAACCGCAACTTTACCAAAAGGTCACTTGGGCCCAAACATAAGATGGTGGTGTTTAAAACAGAGATGGGTGTCCAGCAGAGAAGGAATGTTGAGATAATCAAGAGGGACATTCTGAAGACTCTCTTTTGCCGTTCTCGTCTCTCTCGGTGCCGTTTTACAGCTCGGCGTAGAGCAATTATGACAGACACAGAAGTCCTTACGCCAAATACGACATTTCTTCCTCCGCTGCTGTGGGACACATCTGTAGTGTCATGCTGAGTGGTCAAAGAAATAGTTTTTTTCTTTCTAGCTTTCTTCTTTTGTCCTGTTGTAAATCTTGTACCAATCCGAATATTTAGAGCCTGGAGTATTTTGGTGTATGTAATTAGCATTACTATAACAGTGAAGAAAAAGATTGGAATCTGAACGAGAAGGTGGTAGTACATTCCTAGCTCAGTGTGGTACTCGTTTGTACTCACGCACAAAAGCGTCTTATTTTCCCAAGTACTTGCGCTTCGAAGACTGAAAAAGTTGACTTCAATGAAAGGAATCAGGAAGGAAAAAAGTGAAATGATCCATATTGATGTCATTAATATCACAGCCCTTCCCATGGTCAGAATTCGATTGGCCGGTTTTACAGAGATGTCGTATCGGTCCAGAGTGATAGCAAAGACGTTGATTGCAGTTGAAACGCTTGCAAAAGAGACACAAGCCTCGTGGAAGCAGCAGATGAGAGCAGTGTTACTCTCCAGTGAAAGCAGAAGGATAACTATAGTTAGAGGAATACATCCCACACAAATTATTACATCAAGTACATGAAGGTTCATTGTAATTATGTTACTGACAGAATTGATTAAGTTGGATTTCATACAGTAAAGTACCAGTACGGTGAGGTTGCTGCCAAGTCCCAAAACAATTTCTAACATCAAAAATCCAGTGAGAGAAACTTGAAAGCTTAATGGGTATGACAGTGGTCTGTACATGTTGGTGTCGATGTCATCAATGGCATCTCGGACTGTAATGTTAGCTTCAGACTGCATGTTGACTTCCAGAATGGGGGAGAAACACATTCTTTTGTTGCAGTTGTTTTTTCTCCTGAAAGGTGAAATAAAATATGGAACTATTTGGTTTCTTTTTTTAAGACTTATTGTAGATAAATGCTGGGGAAGGAGGAGGGAGGAAAAGCATCTATTCTTATTGAACTCTTGGTTTGTATATTTAGAGCTTTAGTTGTTATGGACTCAAAAGCCTGAGGATATAGAATAAGGGCTTTCCTTTTTAAAGGAAAGCAGGATTTGTTTAAAAAAAAAAAAAAAAGAAAAAAAAGTGAAAAGCTTCCACTTAGGGAAACAAGGCTTTATTTATAGTGATGTAGTTTTTACAAAGGGCCCATTTGTTGAATAAACTATACTTGTGCATTGCCTTTGTATTGCATTGAGGGTCATTTTAAAAGAATGTTGTTAAGTATTAACAAATTAGTCCTCCAGATCATTTAAAAAAGGCTCTTGTGGAAAAAAAAAGTGATAGGAACATGGAGCACTGTTGCTTATGTATCATAAAAAGAACATTTAAATTATTTATGGCAATTTAGCAGCTTCTTTCTTATGCAGAGGTTGCAATATTATTGTGGGCTGAAACTTGAAGTTCTGTAATTCATCAAACTTTTACAGAGCTTGAAGACTTCTGTTCACTTTTATCTTGTTTGTGTCTACATGTATGAAACCACTACAACAATTTTATATAAATATGTATAATTTCAAATGCAAAACTTATGTGGGTTTGGGGGAACGGAATTTGTGATAAAAATACTACATTTCCTTTTTCTGATTTGAATATTCAGTTTCTTCAAGAAATCAGTGCCTACATGAAATGGAAGAGTATTTAATTTTACTCCAGAATAGATTTGAGGGTATAGTTTTAGAAAATAATACATTAAAAGAAAATTGTCTCTTTCAGTTTTTTGTGGGTTTTTTGTGGTTTTTTGTTTTGTTTTGTTTTTTAAATACGAACTCCAATTAAATCCAACAGATTTATATACATAGCATGTTTGTCTTAGGAACATGTGAGGTTCAAAAAAAGTAGCATTTATTACCTCTAGGATATTTTTTATTTTATGGCTTATCTGCTTTGTTTTACACGTGCCGATAGGTTGTAAATGTAGCATCTGCATGTAATACCTGGCATTTGTATTATTTATATTGTCAGCTAGCTCTTGAGCTTGTAATGAAATGAATAAATAAGAGAGAGGTTATTCAATTTCTTGTTATGATACTTGGGGGTTGGTATTTTTTTTTTTTAGGTAGCTTTACATTTAAGAGAGGACATGGCATGAAAATAAATTTAAATGCAGACCTTTGTTCCATTCTGAATACATTAAAAATGGATAGCACTAAGGTGAACAAAAATGAGCTCTTTATTAATGAAAGTATGAATTAAGCATACTTGGGATACAATGTGCAAATGGATTTCATCTGCAGTTCTGAAAAGCCTCAATTGCACAGTACTATTAATTGCATATTGTACAATGAAAATTCTTGGTATGCTTCAACAGTTATTTCACATGTGCCTCTTAAATACAAAAGATGTAAATTAGAATGTATTTGTCTCAGGTGTGAAATGAAACAAGAAATATTTCAAAAGCTTTGTTAAATTTCTAATGTGGGTAACCTCTGTTACGTTTATATTAACCCTCAGGAATATTATTTCCTCTATGTACACTGCCCTGGCTGTGAATGGCTTTCAAGAAACCATTCCAAATGCATTACTGGATAAATGGAGTTCTTTCCTATTAGCAAAAGCAGGGAGGAAATCAAAAGCCTGCTAAAACAAGTGACAATCTTAACTCTATGCCAACTGAAATTTTGTGAAAACAGAAAACTTCAGATGTGCTAAGTCTTACGAATAGATTAAACATCACGTCCTGGTTGCATTGATTTGATTTCAGTTAAATAAAAGCAGAAATATCAAGGCAGGGAGCTAATTTACCCGGTGCATTGCCTTTCTGGACAGTGCCCGTTCCCTTGCAAATGCTGAGCAGAGGTGGGGGTGCATGCAACTGCTGACCTACCTGTTCTCTGTGCCTCAAGGGCCTTTCAGATCATTGCAGCAGCGTGTCATAAATTGATACATGGTGTCACTGACAGATATTTGATATGCACTGTAACCTGGAAACCAAGTGGTAGCTGGGCTCTTATTTCATTCCTTGCAGGTTTTTTTTTTCTTTTTTTTGTTCCAGCACTTCAGCAGCAAAAAATTCTGATTAAACATGGGGACTTCTTAATTGCGTGAGATACTTCTACAGACCAGTGCATATTCTGCGTGTCTGTTCTGAGTTTCAAGCCAGCAATAACAATAAACCTTCTTTTAAGTGATGTTAATTTCTTTCCCCTGTTGCATTTTGTAGCAGTCTGTTTTTATTTTCCAGGTTTAAAAAAAAAACAATTTCTGATCTCTGTGTTCAGAGTATATGTAGACATCCTTTAGTTTATGGTTGCGTATTTCTTTCTGTAATATTCCTGCTCATTACTTTTGAGTGATGGCTTAGTCAAAGAAGTTGCTATACATCATAAAATCCAGTTCATGTGCTTTGAGAGTCACCATGAGTTACCTAATTTGGTTTATTTTCGTTTAAGGAGAATACATAACAGACCATAAAATTGAGAGGAAAAATATCCATTAGTCATTATGACAAATAAGTTATTTAATGTGTAGTATAGAAAAGGCTTGGTTAAACCCTTATTCAGCTTGCTGGTGAAGTATGCATATTCTCCTTTTGGGAATTCATGTTTCATTGTTTCTTCATGCATCAGTAGTTTCCACAATTCTGGTTTTAAATTATAAATCCCTCTTTAAGAAATGCTCACCATTTTAAAAATCAATCATTGCACTCTTCTTTTAATGAAAGTCTGAGCAGATGTATTAGTCTTCCATGTATATTGTTGAAGTGTCATGCACATAAATGGTAATACAAGTGTGTTCCATGTTTTGTTTCTAATTCCTTTATGTCTTAAGAATACATTTTAGTGATGCATCCTGCTGCTTGTAGGTCATACAGCTAGAAAGATACCCGGTCAACTGCATTCTTCATATTGTCAGTTGTAAAACTGAATTAGTTGCTGCATGCCCTTGTGAAGGGGAGGAAAAAAAAGGTTAAAAGTAGGGCTTGTAATTTCAAAATAAAGTAATGCAAGAATATATTTTCTAATATCACTTATTTAATGAATAAAAGATCTCTAAAATTGGATCTTATAGATTACATAGAAAATCAGTTAGTGTGTTCACTATTTGCTAGTAAAATCATGTTGTCATTCTGTCAATTTACATGAATTGAGTTTTTTGGACAAGTTTCCTGTTCTCCAAATAGTGCAGGTTACAAAAAAACCTGACTAGAAGCAATGACTGTTGGATGTAGAGTGTCTGTGACTAGAGCTAGAAAATGTAGTTTTATAGCTCTGTGAGCAGGTAGTTTATACGTACAACTCTCTTCTAATAAGAAATTGAGCAGAGTCAATGAGCTTTATAGGAAATACGGTTTTGTTTAATTTGCACACTGTTATAATTTCCTTTCTTGAAATAAATGTGTGGCAAATACATGTTTTTAATAAACAGCTTGAATGTACAGTGTGATGAAAGAAACAAGTTTAAAAAAAACCCCAACAAAAAAGGGGAATTTCTTGAGCAACCAGAGATCAGTCATATTAGCCAGCCCTCATAAAGCAATAAGTACACACTAATTAAAGACTATCTGATCCTTCAAAGAGTAACTGAATAAATCTGTAACATATTTAACTGCCAATATTTGGAAATACTGCTGAGGGAGGAAAAAAATATTTCCAGTTGCATTATGTGGTTTTTTCCCCAATACTGTAGTAGCTTAAACTGTACTGTCTTTAGGTTGCATGAATAAAACAGGTTCTTAATATTCTACAAGACTTTCATACAAATAACATTTTTCTACCATTGTGTTTTTAATGGGGAGGGAGGAAAAAACATTTGAATATTTCCTGGTCTCAAATATAACAAGATACGAGCTTTTAATGTAAGTTGAATCTGATCTCATCCCTTTTTTTCTCCTTTTTTTTTTTTTTTGTTGTTAAATGTTGCTTATTCTGCATACCATAATAAGGAACAGATCTTACCTCCACTAAAGATTTGATAAATTCTCGATGCAGGTGAAGCAGTTCCAGGTTGGAGGGATTCATTTTGTTCACTTGTTAGCAGAGTAGAAGGGAAAGAGGGTAATAAGCATATCTTCAAAAAATGACCTTAATGAAAATTTGTGCCTGTACTGTGCCATTGTTTCAGCATACTGCTAATGTATACAACTGCTTTAGTTCTGGTTTACAGGCTGCTGCAGTCTCCCACTCTTCCTACTGTAGAATCAATAAGCATCTGAAAATACATAATGAAAGTAATTTAACATACTGAAGGCTTCTTGTCTCCAGAGACACCACTGAGATTCAAGCTTTCTAAAAAAGAAAAGCGGTGCTTCTGAGAGGAAAGCTTGCGATGGGCAGCTTTTGCAGAATGACAGCCTACCTTGTCGCTTCTCCTCACTGCAGAGAGATGCAGTGCATTCACTAATTTTGATTGGTCAGTGATGTTGGGCTTAAACTGTGCTTCATATATGGGATTGATGCCCTCCCTCCCCCCGATTTATATAAGGATTCTTTTGTAAAAGGACTAAATTTACAAATGATTTATGAATTCTGGAATATATTAAGGGTATGCCAGTTTTATTTTTACCTTTTCAGTCTTTACTTTGTGTATGCTGGAAACCACATGACACTGAAAAAAAAAAAGGGATTAAACGTTTATTACTTAAAAAGCTTCCAACAATCTATATTTGAATTTGCCTACTTTCCATTTGTGTTTTTTTTTTTTGTCCTAAGAACATCTCTGAAATAAAACTGCCTGTTTGAATCATGCTGAATTTCACCTGGCATGTTTATATGCAAGTGGACATTTAGGTGTTGTCTTGAATAAATTGTATTCAGGACAAGTTGGTACCTGCATGTATATTAGGAAAATTTCTGTTAGGATTCATGGAGATTATTCATACCCTTAAAATGGGTTGATAATTCGGTTTATTTCATGAATCAGAAAAGAATTCTTTTTATCATCCGTCACCATGTACAGTGTATGTATAGTAGTGTAGGTTGTTAATTTTGTTGAAATGTTAACTTCTAAAAAAAAAATCTTGTACGTTTCACGTGAATTTTGCTAGAGACTTCACAGGTTTTTGTAAGGGTATCTTGCATGATGTTCTTGACCTTCACTTTGCAGAGGGCAGCGAGTGTCTTCATTTTCACTTTTTCGTTTTGTAACTTATTTCTGAATCTGTTCTGTCAGTGTAAACAGCGCTCACGACCACATAATGAGAAGTAGGAGAAGTGTAGCAAGTACCTGTTTTAATTAGTACTAATGCTAAAATAAACCTTGGAAATAAATTCAGTATGCAACCCAAAATAATATTTTTTAAAAATCGGTTTGCTTGAAGCAAGTAATTTAAGAATATCTGAGTATAAAATGTTCTGCTGGTAGTTTTTAGTTGTATATAAGTGTGGGGTGTGGGGCTTTTTCAGTTCAGTTTTTTTTTTACCTTGATTTTAAAGATTTTTAATAATATTTTAGTTTTAAAATTTGATAAAATACTAAGTGTTAAAGCATGATTCTTACATAAGCAGCTGTATTAAGATGACAGTCTTTGTAAAATTTTGATGGGATCCTATGTTTTTGAGTTGTTAATGCAATTATAAAGTGCAATTGTATAACTCAGATGTCTACATTTCTTCTCTTTACTTTTTCTCTCAGCGACCTATGAAATACATTATTTAGGTAACAGCATACTTTATTTATTTTTTAAAATGGCTACATATCCATCTAGTATACTTTCTGTTCTGTACTCTTTAATATTCAGAAAATACGTAAATAAAGATTGCAGAAACTTTGAACAAAGATCAGTAGGTACCAGCTGGCTATGCTGAGTAGCAACTGATTGAGCTCTTTGAGCTGTCTCTGTATCGTCTCACTCTCAAGAGCCTGAAACCAGCAATACAAGCATAGCTCTTAAGGGTGACGTGATAAAGAGGATTCCTGAAATGAAAGCATAAATACTAATATATTAAAGAGATTTACTTGCTTCACTTTCAGTATGACTTAGGATAAGTAGGGAAGCCTGTCTAAATTTGAACAGATGAATCTCCATCTCCATTCTAATTCTTCAGTGTGTGCCTGGACAAAGATGGAGATATTGGGTGAGCTGTACTGGTAGAAAGAAAAAGAGGAAGATTGTAATGGGATTTTGGATATAGCATGGCTGTGTGGTTCAAACACAGGCAAAGCGGTCACGAAAGCCTTCCTATATTACAGGAGGTGATAATGGCAAGTTTTATCTGCAAAAAGTGTTTGAGAGGAATGATAAGGAGCTGAGTCGTGAACGTATCAAGCTTAAGTTTTCTGGAGAGAAAATCAGGAGAAGCAGCAGTACCATATGGAGGCAATCAGGAGTAGGTGGATGGATAGACATGCTTACAAGCCATTGCTATGCAGATGCTAGTTAAGATGGTGTGAACAGATGACATCATCCTCAAAGGGTAGATAGGGAAGAGTGGGCAAAAAGAGCCATGTGCAGACACCCAGCATAGACTGAAAAATGTGCTGTTCTTATACCTGTTTCTGTATCAGTACAGAATGGAAGAGAAAGAATTTGACTGGTATTTTGGGGTTTAGGGAAGTGAAAAGTGGGGTGGAAGGATAATGAGAGGGTAAAAATATCAGGGAACAGCAGGAGTCTTAAAGCAGGAGATTGGTAATGAAAGGTCTTAGGACTGAGAATGGCAACACAAGGGCAGAGGGAGACACAGAATATGACAGAGAGTAGAGCTGTGAAGGGTTGAGGCTGCTGGGTCTGATGTGGGGAGAAAATAAATGTAGAGAGGCAGGAGCTTGAAGCAGAGTGGAGAAGGAAAGAGTCATGTGCATGTAAAGAGATGCTGGGTGCACAGGGGTAAAAATAACTGCAGTTGCTGTAGCATACACCCCTGTAGTACTTTTAAATTGAATTCGGGAGTCATAAATGACTGTTAGAGTATTCTAAGTTTTTCTGTTTTGCTGAGAGCAGGAAGTAAAAAAATTTGGAAGTTGCAGCGTATTTCTTGGTCTTTTTTCCGTCTTTTATCTACTGTCTTACTTTCTACACACAGGATGTTATGTCCTAGCGTTGACTGTTACTGCATTCTGAAATGGTGGTAGGTCATTTGTAGATCTGGAAGTCTAAACTCTGCTGATGAGTTGATAAAATCACCCCGAATGCAGCTTCTTGCACTGCAGCTTTTTAAAGAAGCTTACTTTGTTACAAAGACTCCTTTGGCTTACAAGATCTATCAGGGCCAAACGAAGTACTCAATTCTGATGTTTTCTATCAGAGTCCTTGATTTTGGAGCTTTAGCATTCTTTTAATGTGCTTTAGGGTATAACTTTGCATAAACCTATCACAGACTGTCTTAACATCCAGGTGTCATGGAATAGACACATTCATTAAGATCTTTATTGGCACAGTTGGGAAACTGCGGCTGCTTGCTTTTCTTGTTCTCTGCATTATTCTTTTCTCAGTTTCTGTGATTATCTTCCCTGAATGCTTCAGCAACGCTTTCTGTTTCTTTCTTTGGGCTGCATGTCTTGTTTCCTAGTTTGAATCTTGATGCTGATTTAGTAGGTATTTAAAATTTTACTGCCTTTGGGTCTAAAAATGTCATTTGTTCTCATGTTTGCAAGAGACTTGCGCTCCTAACTCCTACAAATTTTTCAGTGACACATAATCTCTTTAGAGCTTAAGTTGCTTTGGAAAATTAATATTGGGTGATTTTGGACATCTTGCCCTGGGATTGTTCTTCAGCATTATTTACATGATGCACCTGCACAACTCCGTCTGAATAGATCCTCCTGTACCTTGCTCTTATGTACAGTGAGCAGTGTGGTGCCCAATTCTGGCATATCTCTTCTGGATAGTTTATTGTTTGTATCTGTTCTAGCACATCCATATCTAAATTATGTTTCTTACCTTGTTGCATCTTAGTTTTCTCAACAGCCTGGTGCAAAGACCTTTATTAAAATGTTGTTGAAAGTCCAGTAACTTTTATAGTACCAAGGAAAAATAAACAGTGGATAATAGCAGTGTGGGTTCAGGAGTTGTACTGACGTGCCCTTGTTGTGCTGGGTTTGTTAAGGTGTTCTGTTTTACCTGATACTGAAATTATGGCTTGCTGGCCTGGATCATGCTGCAGCATGCTTTTTTGTTGAAAAGGTGTAAATCTGAGTCCTAGTACACAAGTTCTAGTTGTAAAAGGTTTATTATTGTTTAAGAGTGATAGGCTCAATAGATGACAAAAATTCTGCTAGAATTTGTACATAAGTACCATTCTGACTCTGATGGTAAGCAGTCTATTCTTTGTTTTAACACAAGTACTTTATTCTCATTTCTTTAAACTATCAAGAACAGTTCTAAGGCTGTTTGTCTTTTTCTGTAGTAAAGACTGACATGCACAAAATTATTTTTCCATTCAGTGTCCTATCCGTAATATTTGTTTTCTTTTCTCCGTGATTGTTGATTGCCATACAACTTTCTTTGTTTTGTTATTTTTATAATGACTTATTTAGGTTGGGTTTTGGGTTTTTTTTTGCATTTCTAACTGCCATTTTTCCCTTGCCAGAAAACAGTCCTACACATGGGACATTGTTGATCTCAGTTTCTCCATTTTAGAATTACATCCATAGATTTAAAAAAATTTGGATTTTCCAGCTTAATTGTATATAATTTCATTGTGCTTCCTCTTCGGTTTGCAAAGATGTACACCTCTGGAAGCAACACAAGACAAGTATTTTAAAATAGTTATAAAGTATATAATATATAAACCACATATAAAATATATATATTTTATATTTTTATGTAGTTTTTAATATACTATGAATATATATTAATTTTCAAGATGCAGAGTTAACGTTAGCATAGCGGCTTGAGTTCAGAAAAATTACCTACTTATGCTACAAAATAAGAATGCCTTAGGAGATTAATCTGTGTTTGTGTAATTGTTAGGCATAGGTTATTTGATCAGGAGTATTCCATGTTGGTTCAACTGTTACCTTTTTAGCAGTGGTCATTCCTGTAAGCATGGAGGAAATGTGTAAGTTACAGAATGCCCTTTAGCAATTAATACTGAAACTGTATCTTGTTTCAGTTTTGCATGTTGAGGTGATACCAAAGAAGAATTACAGAGCCAGTCCTGGTTATCACTCATATATGGAAAAGGCATCCTTTTCATATCATAACAGTAAATTGGTTTAGTGTTGTAGCTAAATCATGGTCCTGGTGCATTGTAGCACAATTATTTAAGCATTTAATGAAGGGAAAAAAAGAGAATATCAATTATTATCAGGAGGGAAGTATGGCTGGTAAATTTAATAGTAATTTGAATAACATCAGTCTGACTCCAGCTTTTCTCCATGGAGGTGGTTTGTCCTCTAGTATAAACTTCCCAGTGAATGGTGCTGTATCTTGTAGTAGTTAATTAGCAAAATTTTAAATAGTCACTGTAAATTTCAAGATAAATTTTTCATTTGTCTTTAAAAATTTCAGTATTGCTGTGAATTTAGTTTTTCTTTAATTAAAATTATACTTTGAGTACTCTGAGAATTTGAGATATTTCTGCTTTTATAAAATATTCTTAGTTCTAAGTTGGCAATTTTAGTGAGCGTTTTCATTATTATGGAAAGGCTTTTGGAGTTCTGACATCAGATCTTTTGTGTTGCTTCAAACATACAAAAAGCCACGCGCTCGCATTGTGTGGAGTGGCTGACTTCCACGTCAGCATTGTTTAAGATTGTGAAAGTGTGCCTGAAAGAATGTTGATTCTGCAAGTTGGAAAGTAGTTTAGCACAATAGCTGAAGAGTGCTGAAGCTGGAGCGCTGACATGTGTGGCTGTAGAATGAGGAAATACTGCTTTGTGGTTTAAAGTCAAGGTGGTTGCTCTCCTTGCTGTCTTCAAAGCATTCTGTATGTTGGAAAAAGTTTTCAGTATTATTCCCTGCTGCCTTGAGTTGCTGTGCTGCCTACAGTCTCCAAATCCCAGCTTGTGATGGTGCTGTGCTAAGTGCATGGCAGAATAGCATCAGTAGAAACATTTCACTAAGCTTTCTGCCTGGCTTCTTGTGAGTTAGATTCAGAGGTAGCTGAACTTAACATGCAGGGTTTAAACTTCAGGATCTGGTTCACGATTCTCCTCCAGATATGCCTGACGCTGTGGAAGCCATGCCTGGCAAAATATGCGGGATGGGCAGCAGCAGGAGCAGCACTAACTACCCCGCTGCAACACCCTGATGCAGGAGTTTTGTCACACGCCTTCCTGCTGTAATATCCTTTAAGTGGAATTGCTAAAACAATTTAAAGCAAACCAAGAAAACAGAAAGATTTTCTCTCAAGTTGTTTATTTGACAGAGATTTTGAATGGACTTTGTTTCTACTAATTTTTAAAAACAGGAAGGCAATACGATTTTCTGTGAATTAGGACACAGTGTTCACATGGGGCATCTAGTAGCAAACATTCTTCTAGTTGAAATGAGATGGAAGTCTTATGATCTTAATTGCCCTGTGAGTAAAGGGTGAACACAACACGAATATATATCTTGAGATAAACTATATCCTTTTAATTTTGCTAAGATCACCCACAGTGTAAGGGTCACCACCAGGGTGAATGTCTACATTGCAGTCTCACCCTGTTAGCCCCGTGGCTGGTTTGGTTTGGAAGCACTACAAAAAGCGCATGAAAAGGATCCAGTAGCCTTACTGCCTTTAAGATCAAAATTTGGTGACCTCACGCAGTAACTCTGCATGTTTCTGTATAACTGCAGTGACAGGAGCATACCTTGCCTTCTTCAGACAACAAAATAAAACCTATGGACAGTAGTTAGACTCCCTCCCAAGTTGTGAATGACGTTGCTGTAAGTAGTTAAAGCCAGCTGTCAGGCCCCTGTATTCAGTTCAAATATAGGAAGTCGTTCACATCAGTCTGGTGGTGGTGGTATTCCTCACATTAAGTTCTCAGAATCTGAGAAATGGTATGCAGTTCTGTGTGTTTTCTTGTCTGTTTTTTTTTTTTTAATGATAAAGTACTCTGTCTTCGCCTCTTTGCTGCCTTAGTTCTTGAGCTATTATTTTTACAAGGTTGTTCAAGGAAACTGATAGAAAACCCGTTTATGTAGTGCCATAAAAAGACATGTGAGAGAAGTTTAAAAGTAGTTTGTATCTGTAATATAGTTTTATTTTTTTTTATTGATTGTTGAAAAATATCTCTCACTTTCTTAAGAGGGTAAGTAAAATAGAAATATGATTCTCTTGATATTTTCTGTGGGTTTTTTTAAACATACATGTTGTAGCTGTAGAGTCTGAAATAAACACCTAAACTGTGTTTAAAATGCATGCATTTGTATGCATATGAAGAACTAATTTTATCTATGAAGCTTTCAGATATCAAAGATTTTTTTGCCTAAACCATAGTTTAATTTTTTTTCCATCTCCTAAAGTATTTTTAACCTCACTGCATAATTGTTGTACTTGAAATCGCTTATTGTAGTACTGAAGCAAACCAGAGTTTGGATGGAAAATGCTTTCATTTACTTTTTTGGGGGGGAAGGCTGAGAGCAATAGTATCAGTGGTATGTCTGAGGAAGGGAATACTGTTTTGTTTTGTATATGGTTGATGCCTGCAAGTGGCTTTGCAGTCAGTAGGATTGAAGCCTAGGTTTTATTTTACTACTAAAATCTTGAGAAATTGAAAGTGGTTGGTGGAGACATTTTTGTTACACAAATGGATGATGAACAAATGCATGTTTATGGAGAAAAAACTTTTCAAATTCTTCAGCAGCATTCTCTAGTGATCTATTTAATAAATTAAAACATATTGGTAGAATGAGTTGCAGTGATAGGAGCTATAAAGTGTAGTTGTAGTGGGAAAGAGGAAAAATGTTACTTGCGTTATTTCCAGTACCTTTCAAAGTGAAAAGTTTCAATATTACTAGATAGGCTAGCAGATCTTCAAATTGATACCTATGGTTAGGAGCTCCTGGAGGAAATGTGAAAGACAGAATATAGCAACTGCTACAACCTATCAGGAGGAAAACCATGTGAGTTATTACATACTGACTCTGCTCGTTACCATGCTATCTTTCTGGAAGAGAAATTGCAGTTCTGATACAAGTAGAGGTCTTTTCCAGTCCTCATTCTTTCCACAGTAGATATGGTGCCTAGGAGAAATGACTACCCCTGAGGGACAGCTGAATATGGAGGAGAACATTATTTCTTTTATTAATCAGGCAAATCAGTTTTAATGTGAGGAAAGGATGGAAGGGAAGGAGACCTTGCCCTTTGAAAGTGGTTACTATTTTAAGCTGGTGGTTAGGTTGGAAATGTTTTTCTTGTTGTTTTATGTTGTAATACCTTTTCTGCTGTTTTGTTCTTGAGGGAGAAAGAAAAACTCAGCCAGCCCTTCCTGTTCCCCCCAGGGTAACTTTTTTTTTCCCATGCAAATTTTTCATATATTCTTCAGAAACTTATTTTATTCACCACCATCAAAAAATTCTAGATGTCTATCTGTTTATTGGGTTCTTGGTAATACCCTGTTTAACACTCCCACTCCAAAATCTTCAGGACGGCATTATCGCAGTAATCAATATGTACTTTTGTCTAGGCAAGAATACTTCAACAAGAATTTTCCAGTGTTGTTACATATATCTGTATGCAAGGACTGTATGGCTCTCTGAATTGTCAGTTAAATGCATACCTTGATAAATATTACAGGATGTCATAAGAACAAATACTTAATACGGTTTTTGAAAGTCTAAAAGCCTTTCTTGATAACCTTGAAGTCTGTAGGCAATGCAGCTATTACAGTGTACTTTGGGGCAATAAAGGTTGATATTAGTCACATAAATTTTAGTTTGTATTCTGTACTCTTAATCAAGAGCAAATTTGTATGGACAGTTAGTGTGGATTAACACTATAACTAAGAATTTCAGCTGCTTGTGAGATGTCCATGACCACAATATCTGAGCATCCTGTATCTGCTTCATAGTTTCTCTTCACATCATTCGGTTCTGTTGAAAAATGGTTTGGCTACATGCTAGAAACCTAGGGCAGATCTGGAAATCCTGTCTGTATTTCATGAATCTGTCCAGTTTAATACAAGACCAATTTCTTTTTGAAAAATGCAGGGATTATATAAATTTTCCATTTTTATTCTCTTTGCAGGTCTGTAAGTGCAGGGTTTTTATGTCCAACTAGACTTGACAAAGAAAGTTAAGCCAAGGCAATGCTTTGGAGTAATAATGAGCAAATTGAGGCTTGAGTGGAAAAATAGTTCATGTATTTAAATCTTTCTCTCAGGACATTAATTTTTTTTTTCCTAAAGTAAAGTAATGTATTGGCAAAGTCAGGATATAAATTATTTCTTGGACTAACCTTACTTCTCTCTAAATTGCTTTAAGCCCTCAACTGCATTGGAGGGGGGGAGCAAAACAAACCCCCAAAACATGCAAATAATTAATGAGATTTAAAAAAATGTATTGATGAAACATTATAGAACTCTTTACTTCATCATCCAGCTTTTCAAAATTAAACAAAAACCCCACACATCTTTAAGGAAATAGGCCTTGCAGCATGCATAGAAGATTACTAAACACATGACAAAAATATGGAACCACATTTGGAGAATATTTCACCTGTATTTTGACATCTAGGAGCTGTTGCTTCAAGTTAAATTAAGTGTAAAGATACTTCCTAAACAAAAGCTATAATCACATAGGACCTAACAGATAAACAAATCAATATTATGAATAGAACAAACTGGATATAGTGCTTTCATGTGCAGTACTTTGGGTTGTGCCATACTGGAAAAACTTCTAATTTATGTATCAGGTGTTTTGTATTGTGGGGCATTTCTCCTTCTCTTGTCCTTCCCAATATAACATGTATTTTAGGTGTGTGTGTGATGTGGCAGAAAGAAGAAGAAAAGATATGTCTATTTAGGATGAGCCAGGCATGGAGCTGGTAGGATGAATTTTTGATGAGAACTAAAGGAGTCAGATTCAAGGACAGGGAAGTTGTGAGAATTGCTACAAGGGTGACTGAGCTGCTCTTCGGAATTATTTATATAGGCTTTCCTCATTTTCTTAATGATCTTTTGCTATAAGTGGACAGAGAACGTTGAATGTTGAGTTGCATGGTTGCTTTTGTAGGAAACTGCTAGGAGCTTGACTTGTAAACCTTGCTTTAAGTTTTTGAGATTTTTTAAAAAAAATCTTCAGCAATATCAATATTTCTTCACTTTAGTACCACAATATAGATCCTTTGGGTATGACTGGCATGTATGGCAATTTGCTGGATATCATCCTGTGATCAGCTGGGCACAAAATTGCCTTAAGTAGGTTTGCACATCCACAACACAAAGAAATGAGAATGAAAATGGGATTGATCCCAAAAATTCCATAGACCAGCAGCTGCAGAGAGAACTGTGGACTGTAGAGAGTCCACATAAAATTGCTAATCTGTAATTTTAAATCTTTGTTTAAATCTGTGATTATGATGCAAAGTTTATTTTCTCTCTCTGTGCTTGCCTGAAATCATCTATATTTTCAAAGTATGTTTTAAGATCGCTGAGAGCTGCTGGTCATAGATGCTGAAGAAATGAATTCACCAAATCACTAATCTTTTTAATTTTTTAGATTCTTTTTAGAAACACATCCAGCTGATACAATTTAATATTCTGTTCTTGTACAGAGTCTTGGCTAATGCATCCGTTGAATGAATAAATAAATGGAAAGAAATGCAGTTTTAATTCTGGCAAAAACTATTTTTATTGCTTGCTTGTAAAATTGGCAGTAATATTCTACTCTGGGATATCATTATTGGTTACTGACACAGTGGAATAATAGTACCAGTTAGAAATAAATGTGAATTTAGCTGAATTTTATAGCTTGGGCTTTTATTTATTATTTTTAAGTAATTCTAGCACCTGCAAAGTAATGCAAGATGCTGGTTTCTCTTTTGACAAATATTAGACATTCACAGGTTAATATATAGCTTCTAATCTCTATTGATTACTGTTATCTAGCAAGTGTTTGTTAGGTATCAAAGCAGCCTGACACTGTGAACAGGTCGCAGATTGGTCCAACCTGTTCTTTGACTGAGGCTCAAGAGAGCAGCCAGGCAGCTACTGATTCACCCTCCAGACTGAAAAATATATTTCTTTTCTTTGTCTGCCTTTCCACTTTTCACTTCCAGTTATTTATTTATTTAGGTATTAGAATGATATTTGAACTTTTAATGAGGAAATTCTGTTATGCTGCTTCTGGGAGGACAAAATAGTATCCAAATAGTTTTAATTGCAGTACCCAACTCTTTGCTGTTCAATTTTGCTGATAAATACAGGGTTGCTCAAAATGCGTGCAGTGTCCCCCTCCCAAGGCCCTCTCAGCACTGTTCCAGATCCTCTACCAAACTTGGGGATTTGGGCTGCTGACTCAGCTGGAACAAGGCGTGCTGGTTGCTCCTGAAGACATCTGTAGTTGCCCAACTGCATTAGAACTGTGCTGTCATCACTGCCACTGACAAGCAGTGCTCAGCAAGAGTCTGTCTTGTTCAGCCAAATAGTGTGTAGAAAGTAGTTATTCTGTAACTCCTGTAGCTATGATACATACACCATTGTTATATTTTCTATGAATGTATGTATGTATACATCTGTGTGTATGTATATAAAAAAGTATTTAACAGTTATAAAATTGACTTTAACTCTCTAGAAGTGGTGTGAATTACACTCTTTCTGGCAACAGAAACAGTATAATTGTTTCTGTAGAAACAGGTGTTATTTAATCAGTTGGTCTTACGCTGTGGCCTTTCTAGCAACCCTAGACTGAGAAATTGATGTCTAACACTTTTTTTTTCCTCTCCTGGTCTTTAATTGTGACTAGAACTTTCTAATGTCTTTGCAGACTGTAATAGATATGCAGTTACAAAGGTTTTCTATGACAACAGTGAATTGTCTTGCTTCAGTTGCTTTGTTACAACTCTTTAAGTGCCCACTTAAGAGGAATTAGCATACATCCTTCAGATTTTTCTATCAGAGTTGACATTACAAGTAATTACAAACATTAAACTGTTTGTTTCATGCTTCTAATTGCTTCAGAGAAATCTCGAACCTGGTCTTCCAACATCCAAGAATGAATGAATAAATCTTTTTCTGTGCTCATGAAAATCCTTTTCTGGTGACGTATGTACGTTTAACACTCCAGTATAATTTCATTAAGGGAAATCTCATGATAAATTTAAAAAAGCAAGCTCAAGAAAGAAGGTAGGTATCCTGTTGTCAAACAAATATTAACAAAGACAAGACTATTCCATTCAAGGAATTAAAAAGTCTGCAAGTAATTCTACTTGCAGTATTTCAGAGTAGATTCTGATCATTTTGGATTCTTCAGCAGGTTTTAGGAATTGTAGTAACTGTAGTTGCTGAGCACTTTTTAAATTGGTGAACCCTACTGTAAAATGTTTCTTTAAAGACCTTATGATGACCAAACGCAGTTTCTGTGGAGGTGTGGCATGTGGGAGGAAGACAGTAGAGCAGTTTTGAGGTGAACAAAGCCTTTGTCTGAACTAGAAGGAGGGGCTATACACCCATCAGTGTATCAAAAGACATTAGAAAATGGGCTGTGTTAGCTGGTGCTACAGAAAGGCAAAAAGCTGAAGCTCTTAATCCTTCTGGCTAGTGTGCAGGAGGTGGACAGCACGGGAGCTATGTCAGTGCACTCCTCGTTTTTGTTTTCCCAGTTCTTGCTGGTCGATGAGTTTGTACCATTACTCTCCTTAATGTAATGAACCAGAGAAGAGAAGCAAAACCCACTTCCTTGCTGCAGTTTGTTAAAATATCCAGTAACGTGCTCACCAAAGAGGAATCCTACTTCCAAAAAGGTACCAAGAAAGAATGCTGAATTTGAGATGATATACTGTCAGCTCAGAGGCTTTCCAAAATGAGCTTTTCACCAAGGATGGGCCTGCTGCAATGGCAATGGAAAAATCAGTCAAGCCATGGTTTGAATGAACATTTTGACCCTGGTTTTATTTGTTTTCACAATGGAGTTCGATTTCTCGCCCCCCCGCTTCCAATTAACAAGGTTTTTCTTTTGGCATTTCTTCTGCTTAACTATATGAGAAGAAGGATCATTATCTGTGTGGAGGTTGGGAAGGAGGAAAGACAGACATGGATCTATTTACAGTACTAGAATCAATCTCTGCTGAAATTTAGATTTTTGTACAAATGAAGGACTAGTATTCCTGACTTCTCTTATATTTTTAATCTGAAACTTTAATTTCAAATAAAGGGGGGCTTACATGATTTGGGATTTTCCTTTGTTAACCAGACCAGCTCTTAAAAAAATGATAAATATATGTATAGTTGAAGGTGTAAGAAAGATCTTTTCTTCACCTCTCCCACTTTGGAAGACTTCATTAACTCTCCAGTTAAGTTGGTTACACTCATGGGTAGAAATAAGTCAAAGGAAAAAAATCTGGGGAAAACTTAATTAAGCAGCTGGGAAGGGATGAAGCATTGGACAAAATCCCAAGGCAGTATTAGTTAAGAGAAAAAGGATGATGCTTCTGTTGTAACACTGTTCACAGCACTTGAGTTTTAACTTTGGTTTAATGTAAACTTGTTACTTGGACAAGTAACTCAGTGTTCAACTGCTTTCCTTTATAAAAGTGCTTAAAACAGTAGCCAAAAATGCTGTGAGATCTAAAGATGGGAGCTGTAGGCAGGTGCTATCTACTAAAAGTTATTAAAAAAAGTAATCTCTATCATTTTTGAGCAATTTACAAATTGCTGCCTTGCATGATGAATGAAAGGCAGTAAGGAAAATGATTTCACTTTCAAGCTTCATGCATCAATATGCTTTTAAATACCATGAGAAAGCACTGTAGCAATTGCCTCTGAATGTGGTGCTTTCCTCTCATTAACTGTTTAAAAGATGAGCATGATCCACTGTGTAAATATTGATAGCTTTAAAGAAAAATTACTGTGAAAAGCAGAATTTGCATAGACTCAAATACTTCAGTTTCAAGGCAAGATTTTTAATGGAATGTCCTGTAAGTAGTTTTAAGTAATTCTCCCTTAATAATAAAATACACAAGTCTTCAAGATACCCCATCACCTTTGTGGAGAAAATGGCAGCCAGGAAGAGATTTCCACTACTCAAAGGATGTTTCACAATTACAGTTATTTGAAAAAATTAACAGTGCATGAAACTCACATAAAATTTCTCTTTCATTATTTATTAAATATTAACCGTCCTGCATCATCATTGCCTGCAGAGGTGTACTTTATTCATACCCGAAGAAGGAAACCTCTGAGTGTAAACCATTCTATGTAGTTGTACATTGGTTTTAAATTATCTGAAAAATCTGTATTTTCTGTAGTTCTTTTTAGGCTTTCATTACTTGAACTCATGTTAAAATAAGCATGAGTGAAGAAATGGTGTTGGAGTCATGGTCTCCTTTCTGTTTGTAATCTAGATACGATCTTTGATACATCAAAATAGTGTGAATTTTTGTACTAGTACCCATAATTACTAGAATGAATTCACTGCTGTCTGCCTTAAGCTAATGCTTATTATCAAGAAATTGCTTTTGTAGTTGAGCATGGTAATATAAGAGGCAAAATTATGATTCTGCCATTGTGAATATAATAAATACTGTTCCTATCTGTATTACCAAAGCAAACACATCTCTCTCTGGTAAAATCTAAAGCATAATGTTGGCTTTCTAGTAACATCTTAAGTATTACAGGTAGTTCTGTTATTGGTGAGTGTAAAACTTGTGAATAAATCAGATCTATATATGGTAGGGTTTTCTTTATATTTATTTATTTATCTATTTATTTATTTATTTTAATTTTCTGTCATACTGTTAATGCCACACTCCATTCCAGTTACAATAGTTATGCATTGAGTTATGTGTAGAGTGATCTGGTTCTCAGGCTGAACATACCAGGCTGGATTTTGAACCAATTAGAGCATTTTTAAGTCTGGAGAAGTGTATTTTTAGTCTCAAAGGGAGTTCAGTAGGCAAAGATGTCTTACAGTTTCTACTTCATGTTTATTATAACTATATTTCTACTTGGACAAATCCTTTTCCCTTCATTCGTGGCCCGATTAAATAAATTGGCAGCTTGTGTAGATACAGGCAGAGCACAAAGAAAAGTCAATTCTGCATTGGAACGTTGCGCTGCAGCCCTTTCACTTGCCTGTGAATTGCAGTGAATGACACTTTTTTCTTCCTTCTTTTTGATCTGAAGCTTTATTTATAAAGTAATAGTCTGCTGTGCTATAGCAGCACAGAAATCAGGGTTATGAGGTTGATGCAGAAAGAGGGTGGATGGAAAAATGAATTGTTGTACATACCTGTAGAAGGAAAATAATTATGCTGCTCAGTTTCCCTGGATAAATGATCCCACTTGAGAAGGCACGAGTTCAGTGATCCCATGCTAGGGAAGTTCTCTGAATTCTTGCTTAGAAAAACAGCAAGTCATTGAACTCCTGAAGTTTCCAGGCTTGAGCTTCTGTTTCTAGCCCCAGTTTCAGGTTTGAAAGTCTGAGCTGTGAAAGTTTTGGCTCATCAGATTCACAAATTCCAAAGTGTTACTTATTTAAAGCAGGTCGAGGTACTTGCACTATGTATTATGTAATCCTATACTCAAAAAGATTCCCCTCCCAAGGTAGTCAAAAGAGACATTGGTTTATATTGCCATGTTCTAATACATAACAGGTGACCTACTTTTGTACTTTCTACATGGAAAGACAAAGAAAAACACTATTATTTATGTACTTCAAGATCTTCCTACACATTTCTCTGTCCTTTCTTTATTTAGTTTTTTCTTCCTTTTTTTGTGTTCTGTGCCCAGAAATTAAGAGGCTTAATGAAATAAAGCAAATTAAGAATTTTTTATTTTGACCAGTGTACAAAGTGTGCATAAATTTCTATATAGTGTAATCCTAAATGTTCATTTTCACCTAGCTTTGAAAAGAAGGAAGATTTTTTTTTTTACATTTGTGTCTTACATATACTTCCATATTTGTCTGAATTTTGGGTTTTAGTATATGTCTCATTCAAATTTTTTTTTTTTTAATTCTCTTTTAAGAAAACTGTTAGGTCTTTTTATTTAATTTTTAGGGTTTTTTCTTGGCAAGGGAGGAACTTGACTCTTTCATAATTGACTGTGAAAAACATGTTATTAAAATAGATCCATACAAAATGCTGTTAAATGTATAGTTTAAATTAGACTTTTCTCCTTGCACTGACCTTTCCTATTTTATAATAAAACATATTATTGTAACAAAATAGATAGCAGAAAATTTTCAGGCAGTAATGTTTTTCAGATTCGTGGCATCTGTTCAATTGGTGTTTATAAAGCACTTTGAGATACTCAGATGAATGAGGCTATATTAGTGTATGTGTTAGATGGCACTGTTCAAAGAAGCAGCTTGTCTAAATAAATGCATCTTGGACTTTTATAAATTTCGTTGTATACAAACCCTCCTAAGTAAAATAGCCTATGAAAGGCAAAACATAAGCATTGAATTCCTTGGATGTCTTTTATTGGGGAAGCGGCATTGATGAAGGCACAATATGTTGCAAGCTTTATTTCACAGTTCTGCCAACACGAATCCAATCTGAGCTAGAGCACAGCTGCTATTCCCGCCAGTCCTCCTCTCTCTCCTGATGGAGCTTGATCAGCTTGCTTTGTTTTTCTGTGTTCTCTTAAAAAGAAGTCTGTTTAATGATCATCACTAATGAATTAGTGGTGTCCTGTTCAGGGGCTTTTCTTTATGGAAGTGCTTCCCCCCAGCATTAAAATATTCTTTACTGACACAGTATAGGGTAAGGTAACGAGGAAAAATAGATGTGAAGTTGAAGATGGATTGTGATGGATAGAAATACATAGAGGAAACTAGATGTTCTTAACAACAATTGTGCTATTCTTTTTATGCTTGTAACACACTTACTCCTCCTCCGCCCCCCACACAACAGATTTGTAATGAAAGAATAGAATCTTGTGCAGGCTGCAACTCCCAGAGGTAAAACCCACAGTACTAGACTTCCATCTGTATAGCTTATTTTATTTCAGAGGGATTTCATTTAGTTTTCCTTGGTTAAATTAGTCTGAAATACTGTCTTTGCAAGTTCATTAAAATTGTTCTATAATGGGCATGTACTGTAATTTCTGAAGTTTTATATTCAGTTTGTTGGTGGCGGTGCTTGCTATTTACCTGATGTTTTCATCATCCTTTCTGCTATGTCCTATGTTTGTTATGCTCTCTTGCCTTTCTACTCACGTTCATGGCCAGAAGTGTTTACCCCTGATCTGTTCTCCATAGAAGTCTCTCTCTCCCCTCCCACCCCCATAATAAAATACCAGAGTTAAAAAAAGTCACCTGTGTTAGTTATGTGTAATTGGAGTGGGGAAGGGAATCCTCTTTGGCTGAATAATATATTTTATAGAATTTAAGAAGATTATTTCACCAGAATACTTATCTGTAACATTCACATTTACCAAACATAGCCTTTACTGATGAGTAAAGGCTTTCATCAGCTTGGAAAAACCCGGATTTGAAATAAAGCTATACATGTGAAAAAAAAAAAAAAAAAAAAGCTCCCTGGGGAAGAGTGTAGTGCTGGGTTTTGTTTTTGCTCTTCAACCAGCATGCTAAAATGTACTGAATCAACACTTTGAATCAATATACACGTATTCCATAGTTTCTTAGGAGCAGTTAGACCTACATATGAGGCCTAATCCTGATGACATCTCTGCATGTGGATCATTTAATAACCTGTACACCTACAGGGCAAGTAATGCTACAGTGCTGAGTGTAGGACTGGGCACAGCCTGCCGAGAACTTTGCTTACCTGCTGCAGAGTGAGAACAGCATCGTTATTCCACAGCCTGGGAGTGCTTGAGGGGTCAGTGACTACTGCTCTTCACTGGCTTGTAAGACAGCATAGCATTATTCCTCTCCTTTGCCAAGTAGTAAATCCCTCTTCCCCCAAAACATGAGCAAATAGCTGAATTAGATATGTAAATTCCTATGAATATACATAGGATCCACCTAAGCTACTTCTGAAAAGGGCAGTGATTGAACACTTGAAAAAGACTGATAGTATTATCTGAATAATCTGGTTTTGTTTAATTGCCATTTAAAAGCTCCTTTACTTTTCTCACAGAGAGTTTACCCTTACTGAAGGTATTTGTTTCAATACCAGGTAATCTGCCACTTTGTCTTCCTAGGTTTGTTACTTTGCTCAGCTCTGTTCTCTAAAGAATTTGCCCTTCAGCTTTGAAATTTTTTAGTGGTTTGCCACAGCTAATTTATGCATTAGCTTATTTATATGTTGTATGAATGTCTTAATTAGTTATTGAGTAAATGGAAATCAGTACAGAAAATACAGTAATTGCCGAGTAAGATGGTGGAAACTTGATGCCAGTACGAACCAATAGAGTTCTGTATTTTATGGCTTTAATGTGGACCTTCATACACACAGTGGATTGAAGATTGGCTTCCATGTCTGGTTGATTGATACAAATTGTTCTTCTGTGATTCTTTTCTTCTTGCATCTCTGCCATGCACAGGTACTTTTTCCTTGCATAGGTGCTGATGCATGTGTCGCCAGAGGAGTGAGGCACTGATGCAACCGACTGATCTGGCTGAAAGCTAACGGGATCATTTTCAGCAGAATGCTCATGTGGGTGCAGAGGAGGGGAGGAGGTAACATGGCTGGGAGATGTGGAAGGAAGGGAGCCATGGTAGCTGGAATTTACATTGGCAGTGTAAACTGATGTGGAACTGAATCACAAGAGACAGGGGTCTGGTACCAGATCTCAGTATCTTCCCTTTCTTAAAATCTATAGCATGATCAGATTGTATAAAAGTAAGTGTCTGAATCATGACTGTTCCCCTTCTACCCTGGAGGTCTCTGAACACTCAGTAAATTCCAGAGGAGTGGGAGAAAGCTGACCTTATGGCACAACTCAGAAATGGTAAATTGAATGACTCATAACCTGGGTCAGTTTAACATTTGCCTTTGACAGAATAATTTTTGAGTAATGATATGGAACATAGCAAGTAAAAGACACAATCATAATTCTAAGTCAGTATTCCTGAAAATAATTTTTGCCAATTAATTTTTGTTTTTTCTGTATTGTGATAGAATTCTTTTGACATTGCACATAGGTACGGCTGTAGTGACCATGAGATGATGGAGTTCAGGATTCTGCATGGAAGAAGCAGGGCAATAAGTACAATTGCAACCCTGGACTTCTGGAGAGCGAACTTCAGCCTCTTCAAAGACCTACTTGGGGGAAACCCAAGGGCTAGGATTCTAGAAGGTAGAGAGGCCTAAGAGAGCTGGTTGCTATTCAAGTGCCATTTCCTCCAAGCTTAAGATTGGTGCCTCCCTATGAGGAAGAAATTGAGCAAAGGAGGCAGAAGGCTTCCTTGGATGAGCAAGGAACTTCTGGAAAAACTCAAAAGGAAGAAAAAATTTTACAGTAGGTGGGAAAAGGGACTGGCCACTTAGGGAGAATATAGGAATGTTGTCAGAGTATGCAGGGGTGCAGTAAGGAAGGCTGAGGCTCACTTGGAATTAAATCTGGCAAGGGATGTCAAAGACAATAAGGGCTTCTTCAAACACATCAGGAGCACAAGGAAGACTAGGGAAAATGTGGGTCCACTACTGAATGAGGCAGGGGCCCCAGTAACAGGATACGGAGAAGGTGCAGTCGCTGAATGCCGCCTTTGCTTCAGTCTTTACTGCAAACGCCCGTCCTCAGGAATCCCAGACCCTGGAGGTAGGGGAGGAAGTCTGGAGAAAGGAAGACCTTCCCTTGGTCAAGGAGGATTGCGTTAGGGATCTTTTAGGCAAACTAGACACTCACAAATCCATGGGCCCAAGTGGGATGTACCCACGAGTGCTGAGGGAGCTGGCAGATGTTATTGCTAAGCCTCTCTCCATCATCTTTGAAAGGTTGCGGAGGACAGGAGAGGTGCCTGAGCGCTGAAGGAAACCCAGTGTCCCTCCAGTCTTCATAAAGGGCAAGAAGGAGGACCCAGGAAACTACAGGCCAGTCAGCTTCACCCGCATCCCTGGAAAGGTGCTGGAACAGCGCATTCTGGATGTCATCTCTAAGCATGTGGAGGAAAAGAAGATTGTGAAGAGTAGTCAGCATGGGTTCACCAAGGGGAAGTCATGCCTGACCAACCTGATAGCCTTCTGTGACGGCATGACTGGCTGGGTGGATGGGGGGAAAGCAGTAGATGTTGTCTATCTTGACTTCAGCAAGGCTTTTTACATTGTCTCCTATCGCATCCTCATAGGGAAGCTTAGGAAGCACGGGATAGACGAGTGGACAGTGAGGTGGATTGAGAACTGGCTGAAGGACAGAGGTCAGAGGGTTGTGATCAGGGGTGCGGAGTCTAGTTGGAGGCCTGTGGCTAGCGGTGTTCCCCAGGGGTCAGTACTGGGTCCTGTCTTGTTCAACATATTCATCAACGACTTGGATGAAGGGACAGAGTGCACCCTCAGCAAGTTTGCTGATGACACAAAACTGGGAGGAGTGGCTGACACACCAGAAGGCTGTGCTGCCATTCAGTGAGACTTGGACAGGCTGGAGAGCTGGGCAGGGAGGAACCTAATGAGGTTCACCAAGGGCAAGTGTAGGGTCCTGCACCTGGGGAGGAATAACCCCGTGCACCAGTACAGGCTGGGGGGGTTGACCTGCTGGAGAGCAGCTCTGCAGAGAAGGACCTGGGAGTCCTGGTAGACAAGTGGACCATGAGCCAGCCATGTGCCCTCGTGACCAAAAAGGCCAATGGCATCCTGGGTTGCGTTACGAAGAGTGTGGCCAGCAGGTCGAGGGAGGTTCTCCTCCTCCTCTGCTGTGCTCTAGTGAGGCCACGCCTGGAGTCCTGTGTCCAGTTCTGGGCTCCCCAGTTGAAGAGAGACAAGAAACTACTGGAGGGAGTCCAGCAGAGGGCTACAAAGATGATGAGTGGACTGCAGCATTTCTCTTATGATGAGGGGACTGGAGCATCTCTCTTATGAGGAAAGGCTGAGAGACCTGGGGCTCTTTAGCCTGGAGAAGAGAGGACTGAGAGGGGACCTCATCCATGCTTATAAATATCTAAAGGGCAGGTGTCAAGAGGATGGGGCCAGGTGCTTTTCAGTGGTGCCCAGCAACAGGACAAGGGGCAACGGGCACAAACCGGAGCACAGGAAGTTCCGCCTAAACACGAGGGAAAACTTCTTTATTCTGAGGGTGTCAGAGCACTGGCACAGGCTTCCCAGGGAGGCTGTGGAGTCTCCTTCCCTGGAGGTATTCAAAACCCACCTGGATGCAGTCCTGTGTAACCTGCTGTAGGTGAACCTGCTTTAGCAGGGGGGCTGGACTAGATGATCTCCAGAGGTTCCTTCCAGCCCCTACCATTCTGTGATTCTGTGGTTCTGTATGAGGTGATCTGCATGCTCTGGATTGAGAGTGCTATGATATACGTTATGGTTTTTAATACTTTTTTCTAAACGTGGACACGAAAATTGTAATGAATTTTGCATAGACTCTGAGACAAGCATCGAACAAAGTTGTTTTGCTAAGAAAGGTCCTTTTGTCACCCTTTGTCACTTAATTTCTCAACTACAAATGGAAAGAGTTTAATAAAAGGTAATAAATTAATTAGATTTTTTAAAATAAGATTGCAGGTCTGATAAAGCGTAAATGTATTAACATGATTGAATTCTGTAGGCCTTTGAATACATTTTAAGAAAAAAAAGTCATGATAAAAAGAAAAAAACCCAAACCCTGAGCAACTGGAATGGTAGAGTCATTGGCAGAGCAGCTTTTCTTTGAAAAATAATGTTTTCATCTTAATTGTCTTCTTTTGTGGAGTTCATTTTATCCAAAGATCTGCAGATTCCTTAGGCCTTCCAACCCTTCTCATCTTTGAGCTGGAAGTCTTTTGTGTACATAGTACGTTGAATAAATTTTAGTATAATTTTTTTTTCCTGAACACCTCTATTTTTTATTGTAGTTTTCCTTGTCACCTATTTTTGAAACACTTACATAATTCTTCATTACCTTTTTTTGCAGCACAAAATATCCCATCTGTCGGAAGCTGACTTAAAATTCCATTCTTCATCCTTTCACCAAGCGTCTATTGTTACTTTTTGAATTTATAATTATGTCTTAATTTAATAAAATAGTAGAAGTATAGTAATATAAGTATTTATGCTATTTTAAAAACTTCTGGGATGGGAGAAGAATGAAAGAGAGTAGCAGTTTGTACACTGGCTGGGTTGGGGTAAAAGGGAATTACGGATATGAGCGCTGCTGTGTGAGCAGAAGCAGCGAATTACGGTGAAGCATCAGACAGTTCTCTTCAGTTTTGGTCCTTGATCAATATGCAGGTGCCTCTTGGTCATATTGATCTTTTCTGCTTATTTAATGTACTTTCACTTTATGAGACCTATACAGTCATTAAACGGAGTAGTTTGAATTATTTTCACTTGCTGTGACATTGTTTTTAACATGCTGGGTTCATTTACTGGATATCTGTACTGTTAGCTGCTATTAAGATAAAAATAGCTCATCTACAAAACCAGGTAACTGTAGCCAAGTGTCTCAGGGTAAATGATCTGACCTGCTTGTGAAAGTTGCACAGACTCAGTATCTCTATTACAAAATGTTATGTATTGTCCAGTAGTTTGTTTTTGTTATAGCTCATGTTTTAAATTTTTACTCAAAACTGGGGAAGTACTAATTCACAGCAGAACAATTTAATGGCAGCCTGGACTAAAGATCAGTTTGCTTAGAATAGACTTTTGCTGAGCAGCAGCCCATGCACTGCGGTGTGACAGCATCATTTTTAATTCTCAGCTTGCTGTCTGCCTGGCCGTGCATACTCAAGGGGCTAGCTGGAAATCAAAATAGATGCCTCTTACGGATGGAGTCCTGTTGGTGCATACTCCGACGGTGTGCTCTTTCAGTGCTGAGGTGCCTGGGGTAGCTTAGGTCTGATCTACACTAGGAAAGTTTTGCTGGTATGGCTCTTCCAGATAATTCTTTCAGCATACGTGTAGTGGTGCAAATGCATTTCTGTGAATGCAGCCTATGTTAGTCTCTGAGTTAAATGGGATAAATTACACTGGCAAAAGCCCATTTGCACACTTAGACTTTTAGTATAAAAATACTGTGGACCTTTCGCTTCATCGCCATGATGCTGTAGTAGGAAAAGTTTGTAATCTAGAGCTGGATTTGATATAACTCTTTTAGTAAAGAATAGAAGATAGAATCAACTGTGTTACACTTAGCAAGCAAAGCTAGTGAAAAGTACTGGATGAGTCATAGTGAATACTGTGAGTCTTTTTTTCTGTCCCCCTTTTTTGTCCTCAAAACAATTTGATGGGGCTGGTTTAACAGATGGGCAGAAAACCTATCAGTGTATGTTGGAAAACTGTTTCCAGATGAAGAACAGTTTTCTTAAGTCATTTGCACTCTTTTTTTTTCTTTGTTCAACATTGACTGAACTAGTCAAAACATTTTAAGCATATTAAGCAATAACATATTAAGCAAGTCTATAAAATAATTAAATTGAAACTAGAAGCTAAGAGTTCTTAGAAATATTTACATTAATATTTGACTCAGTATAAATCTTACGATAACTGCTTTTGAATCTTATAGGAAGCTTGTGCTGAAGGTAAAGAAAATGTTTGTCAGGGTTGGTATGCTGTTTCATACTGAAAATATTTAGAATTATCTTATAAATTTATTTCTGAATCTAAAATAAGCTGTGCTTTGACTTTGCTCTAAGTGCTCAGATAAGATGAGGCAGAGACATAAGGTTTATGGCTATCCTTCCAAGAGATGTTTCGTAGAGTTACTAAAGTGTCATAGCACCCTTTGTTTTTCATGGACTTGATTTCAGTTCATTTCCTTGTACAGTAATTGCACAGCAGTGCTGTGCCTGAATTCAGGTGGAGGTTTTAATGATTCTTCCTTATCTGTTTTGGTCCGGGTCACTGCTGTTATGAACTGTGAAGGTCTGCCCTCTGCATGTTCTTTGGGAAGACCCAGCCTCTTAAAATTTATGTAAGGTTAATAGTCTGCATAATTTTGCAGCGT
This sequence comes from Leptosomus discolor, assembly GCF_034619465.1. Lineage (NCBI taxonomy): Eukaryota > Metazoa > Chordata > Aves > Leptosomiformes > Leptosomidae > Leptosomus > Leptosomus discolor. The sequence goes on from NC_141391.1 coordinate 203,191,015, forward strand.
ATGAGCAAGTACTTGGCAGGAGGTGCCAAAAAGCTGTGGCAGATTTATGTGATGCTCTGTAGTCTCAAAATGGGTTCAGAGGATACTGATGATAACGGGTGACTAATAATACACCATGAAAGAACTCTTCTGTGTTGGAGATGAGTCAGGTAGTTATCAATTTCTAAACACATTTGCAAAGCAAAATCCATCTAACAAGGGCGGTTTGGAAGTTTTTTTGATTTGTGATTTGCTAGAGCCCTGCTAAAATGTGTATGTACATTTTGGGATCTTTCTTCCTGTCCACACTGTGTGAAAAGGGGTGGGAGAATCCTATAATTTATTATACCTCCAGTGTCCAGTAATTCTCATGCCCTTGCAGTGTCTTCAGTATGTTTTACCTTACATAAGAGAAGAGAAATCTCTGGTCTGCGGTTTTTTTCCAAATTAAGATGCTTTCTCTCTTACCTTTGCCTGCAGGCTCTCTGTGCAGTTCTCACTGGTGAATTTCTGAGTCCTCTCAAGCCCTCACTGGAGGGGAGCCAGCAAAGTGATCACTTTCAGGAGGAGGCAGCAAGAGAAGTGTAGTTGAAAAAACAGCTTCTTAACCTTTCTCTATAAAGCATATCACTTGTAAGTGGGGATACTATAGCTTGCTTTGTTACCAGGCCCAGACCTCTCACAGTACACCCCTTTTTTTTTCCAGAAAATTACTTTGAAGATCTGGCCCAGCTACTACATGTTCTCTGGGAAAGGGAAAAGCAGTGCTATGACTCCATGACTGCATTGCTAGCTCCTGGCAATGTAGGACTGAAAATCTTATGTTACTTACAATATGTATGTTTCCAAATTTTTGGATGCTGCTAACAAGATAACATTTCAGAATCTGAACTTAAAGATCCCATTTAGTTCTCAGGACTTCCGAAAACCTTGCAAATTCAAAAGCAAGTGTTCTCTAGAAGTTCAGAAATAGAGAAACAAAGAAAGATACACATACCAATGTTGTTTTAAAAAAGTTAAGAACCATGCCATGGTTTATTGAGGGCTGACTCATTTTTTGAACTCTTGACACTGTGCTGCTGATGTTTGCCTTCTCTATTGTTTTCCAGGGAAAGAAACAGGGGTTAGGTCCCTTTCTCCATCTCCCTATCTTCTGCTTCCTCTTTCCTGACTGTACACCAGATTTTCCAGCTTCACTTGGGGCAGCGGCTAAGGGAGGCTGAGATTCACAGCAGCATGAGTGGTTACTTGGAGAGTACAGGTAGAATGAAGAACATGCATACAAACAGTCCTTAGACTCCCAATATATGGATCCTCAAAGATGTGAACCATGGCTGAAAGTATTCTGAAATATTTGGCTTTATCAGACCAAGGAATGTTTCTTTCTGGCTTTTTCTCCTCTCAGAAATGTGCTTCTGGTGGATTGTGCATTTCATTAACATGATTCCCTCAGTAAGCCCAGACAGATGTCCCTCTTCTTAGTTGCTGTGGGGCCTTTGATACTCAATTTCACTTTTTTCATCTCATTGTATTTCTAAAATTGGAATTGTGTTCAGCTTATTTTACCCCTGGAACAGACTTCATACAAAACTTTTCTGTCATTTGTTACGGTGTATAAACTCTGAGTGATTATTTGTAAATATATACCCACCCACCTACTCTGTTTTTTTCTTTTTACAAGCCACTACTGTTGTGATTGTGTATGAGAAGATGGAAAATTGGCATTCTCTAAACGAGCCAATGAAATTATTTTCCTATTTCCTGCTATCAAATACGAAATTTTATTATTGAAGCCTGATGCTCCTACGGAGTGCTCTGTCTTACCTAGGATGCCTTTGAAGACCTGTCTGCTTTTGCTTACTACAGCAATTTGCCTTGATCCCTAACGCTGCTTGCCAAAGTCAGACCAAGCATAATTAACTTTGTGGGTGAAAATGAGCCTTCGCAAGAGTTAGATGAAACTTGGAATTGTTGCTTTCTGGGAAGGTTTGACATTTTGAAGTCCAGTTTTCATCCAGTTCATGACAAACCTAAAACTTTAGCAAAACAGAAATCAGAAGAGGTGCCTACTTTGGAATAGGATAGGCCTTAATTATTTTTCCCCATAAATTATTTCATAAAATAATATGACATAGTTAAAATACCTTTCTTTAAATAGGAGCAATAGCTGCTTCCAAACAGTTACTGAAATATCTTATAAAACAATGCATTTAATTTTGAATTCTCATTTATAACAGCATGCAAACATGGATTAAAACAAAAAAAAGCCAGTGCCTTGCAGATGCTACAGTTTTTGTTCTTAGTTCTGTGGTGTAAAACAAATGGAAACGCTGTTAAATCTGGAATTTTTATACTCATACTCAAGTAGTTCCTTGTCCTAGAGCCTTATTCCCTCTTTAGTGCTTGCTCTCGGAGAGGGAAGGAGCTGAGGCCCATCAGAGCCAGCCCAGCAGCCCGCTGGTGGCTGTGCTGGCTGTCGCGGGCAGGACCAAGGGCTGCCGCTCTGATGGCTGACTCTGCCTCTCTGAGGGCACCACTAACATGAACCTCTGCGAGGTTCCACTACTTCAGTCAGTCCTAATAAGCCATTTTATTTACAAAAATGACCTGTGTAACATCTCCTGAAATCTCCAGCTAATCCTGCCCTTTTAATTACTTACAATGACTTTAATAGGATCAGAAAACAGCGAGAAATATAAAGTAATAGAGTTCGCACAGTGGGAGGACTCCTGCTGTAAGCTGCAGCTAGAGTATGGCATCCTAGCCTGTCTCCACCTGCAATGGCTGTCACCTGCCTCCTAGCTCTGCCGCAGTGCCCGGACTGCCATGGTGCAGAGTCTGCAGTGATGCAAGTACCAAGACAGCCATATTCATTTAAGATGTTCAGTAGCTGGAATTTGTCAGTATTTCAGGCTCTCAAGCCTTGGAAGAAACTTCTTATACTGAGGGTGCTTGACCAGTGTTGACCCCCACTATGCCACTGTGTCTTGCTGGTGCTTTTGAAGTAGTTAGACCTTAAGGTGCTTCTGATGCTTTCTGATTGCCACTTCCTCACCATTTCAGCAATCCAGTAAGAACACCAGTGTCTTCAAAATCAACATGCAAATCTTTCTTCCTTTTCAAAAAGGGCATTGCGTAGGTTGCAATAGCAGAGCTGCTTCTCTTGGGAAGTCTGGCAGAGCTTCATATTGAGACTGGCCAGTTACAGGTGGCTCTGGCTGCTTCATTGAAAGCTGGTTCAGGGGAGCCAATATCCTAGAGCAACTATTATTACTCTTTACTTTCTGGCTGTCTCCAGCCACATAACTGAGAGTCCTCACATGTGTCTCTGTGTTACATACTTCCAAATTTAGGACTTTTAATATTTCTCTGACTGTCTGTTTCTGATTTTTTTTTTTTTTAACCTTCCATTTTTTTTCTTAGAAGTTCCAACACACAGAAAGTAATTTTATACTGCATCCAAAGTATACCCATAAGTTCATATATTTCTACAGATGTTCATGTTGCAATGCTTTCACTGTATATTTTTTTCTAAAAAAAAAAAAGTCCCTTTTCACTTACTTAGTTTGCAATTAAAATGCAAAGAAGTTCATAAAATCAATTAAGTGAATCGAGAGTTTTATTTGAAAGAATATTCACAAACTTCTGTTGTTTTTCTCAGTAGATAGAAATTACGACTTCTTTCCTTGCACGGCATAAAGAGTCACTAGAAACCTAGAGGGGTCAGGGTCTGGGGTGGTTAGTGAGCGTGCCTGCCAACTGTTGATAAGTCTCTGTCGAGATTCTTGTGTCAGAGAAGCAGTTACGTAGCATTTGATAAATCTGTAACTTGCTACCCCCAAGATTAGCCAATGAAGAAACACATGGCAAACGTTCCCGTGTTAGGGTGAGGGTGGAGAGGTCAGTCAGCAGTTGGTGGCCACCACCTATAAATGAGTTTAAAGTGACTGAGGGGGAAATACGATGGAGGTATATAAAATCATGAATGCTGTGGGAAAAGCGAAGAGATGTAATAAACAGTTGCTCTCTTCCGTTACAAGCGCCAAAAGGCATTGAATGAAACCGTCAGATGGCAGGTTCACAGCGTAAAGTGGCCACTTCATGCAATGTGTGTTTCAGTTGTCATGGAAAGCGGTGATTGCTAAATGTTTTCCTGGGTTCAAGGAGTGATTTTACCGTTAACAGAAAAGAAGCAGGAATTGAGGATTATCAAATTTAACAGTACTATTGCTCATAATAATGCTGAACTATAAATTGTTGCTCCATGGAGCTTTTGTTTTCCGAGTTGTCCGTGCTTTGGGCTCAGTACTGCGTGTTGGAAGAGGAATTTGGCTAACCTGAGGATGAAATCCAGTCATGGAAGCTAATAGCTGAGACCACAGCTAGTCCAGCAGCTTGTCTCAAGGATGTCGATGATCATTTTACTTGGTTCAAGAGATTATATACTGCTTTCTGAGCAGAGATCTCCCAGCGAGATATATTTGACAGTAGGAAGTTTTCACATTAGAATTGCAGATGTTGTCATGTTTCCAGTCAAGACTCTGCAGTGCTACATCTTGATTTCCAGTGTTTCAATGATAAATGGTCATCAGTGTATCAATCCTGTTAATTTTGAAGACCATTGAAAATCTTGACTTAATTTTCTGCTAAAGATAAATAGTTATTCTCACTTTTTGATTATTTTGTTTTTGCTTGGCAAAATACACTTTCCAGATGTTGGAAAAATGTAAATCTTAATTGTAGTGCAGTGTAATAATTTCTTCACTTCAGGATTGGGTTCCTATAAGAAAGTTCAGTATATGCTGTTGAGAAATTTGTTTTCCCCTGAATTTTTTAATTCTTTTTTTTTTTCCCCTGAAGGAAAAGGTGTTTAATGTAAGCAATGGTAATGTTAGTGTTAGAGAAGAATCGTTTTCTTTCCTGATCTTGAAATGATTCATAACTTTCAGCAGTGAATTCCACAAATTATGCATTGTAAGGCTTGAGAAAAATCTGTTGTGAGACTAAATGTTATTTAGAATGAGAGGAACTGTAATAAAAATTACGATAGAATCATATGAGCACACAGTGAATCTGTATGTTTACTATTATTTAAGTATTAAATTGCTAAACATCTTTTATCCTTAAAGTAGCACATTTTTTTGTCCGTTCAACTTTATGTCAATTATTAGATATAATTCGCTGACAGATGTATGTAATAATAATTGGCTTATAGAGAATTATGTAATTCTACAAAGAAAATATTGGCATTATTTATTTAATAACAACTGTTTGTTAAATTAAATGTTATCACCCATCTGTTAACAATTTGGGCCTTTAACAACTGAAAGAATTGCTTGAACTTACTGTTTGCTTTCTTGGATATGCAACCTTTAAAAAAAAATCTTGATATTTTTAACATTTAGTTCATTATTTTGAACTCTGCTATGAAAGACATTAATTTTTAATTTTGTATCTGTGTGGCATTAATGATACTAGAACTCAAACGTGTCATCAGTACCATATTTGAGAAGACTTACTTTTTCATTTTTATCTATTTCAAAATAATAGAAGAAAAACTATAGCTTCTGTTTCTGTTTACATCAATGTTTAATCATATTGAGAAGACACGTACAGTTTTATGAAATCTTAATCCACGGTAATTCTTAACCATAGATGTATGTGCTTCCTAATTTTAACAATAGAAGTATGTTTTGCTTGGAAAAAATCAGGGTCAGTATGCATGAAAGATCTCAGACTAGTAGTGATAAATCATTCTTTTAGGTTGTGGAAGAACTTTCACAGGTAGCAGAAAAGGTATGGTGCCACAGCTGCCTAAAGGCAGACCTGGAGCATGTATTAGGGTATCATTTCATTTTGTTCCATCTTTGAGAAGCAGCTGTGCAGGTATGCTGCCCAAATTCCCTTTCACGGGTGTTCGTAGGTGAGCAATGATTCAGGTTTGTGATCTAGCAGGTTTGGAGGCTGTGGTGAACACTATAGAGCAGCTCATACAGGGTAGGTTGGGAGAGATGTGACGTTTCCTTCTGCTTCCTTGTGTTGTTCTTGTTGCTGCAGGTACAGCTAAACATAGTGAGTGCTAAGGGTGAGGGTTGCATTTACCAATTTGTAGCTATGAAACTTTTTTAGCAAATTGCAACAAATGTTGGGGGGCGGAGAGGAAAGGTTTAAAGTTGTTTCCTTTTTTCAATTTCACTATCCCAATCGTGCATGATAGAAGGTATTAAAGCATCATCAGAGGACTGTTGTCAGTCTTTGTGTCATAGTAAAATACTTTATATTTCTATTGGAAGGTCGAAAGACAAGCACCTGTGGAGGCTAACTTCAAATACAAGTATTTGGAATCTGAACACTTGTTATGTTCAGTTTGGCTTTCAAACAACATTCTTTTCTTGCTCATCTTTTTAGTACTGTTGCTAAGTTTTATTATTACTAGAAGAATCGGCAAGAATTCTGGCAGACTGGCCGTATTTCTGCCATAAGCTGATCTCTAAATTTTAAAAAGACTTTGCTGTAGGAGATAAGATACACTGCATGATGTTTTAAAATTTTGCAGTTATGTTAAAATTGTCTACAGAAGCACTCTGGATAACACAAGGTTCGCTTTGTTCTCGCACAGAGTATCTGAGGTACATAAAACCTGTGTGATTTATAGTCTGTGCAACATCTGTTGACTAAAGATGATAAAATCAAGTAAATCAGCAGCTAATTGCAGGAAGTTATTGATGGTATGCCAAGGAAGAGGTGGGAGGAATTAAATATGCATTTATTAAAGATAAAAAATACATATATTCTAAAGCACCGAGGGAGTTAACATAGCTGATACTAAAGAAAATGCAGTTCTGCTTTTGCAGAAATGTTTTCCTGAAGGTGTAAGTATGGAAGGGGTGAGTTGTGGGTGTTGAAAAGCGGCGGGAGAGACCCGTAAGGATAGAGGAATATGAAAGAAATATTTGCAGCTATATATAAAGAGTAAAGAAAAAAGTAGTATTCCCTCTTATCCAGGGGCCAAGATAATAGCATGATTTTTTTTGAAATTTGATTTTAGAGCACTGTAGCACTACTGATCTTAAAGTATCTCCTGACATTTACGAGTATGTTAGAAATGATCCATGTTCTCTCATGTACAAATTGACATTTTTGGATGCATACTCTAGTGCAAAAATAATGATAAAACCTCAAAAAATGTAGGCTATATCTCACTGAAATGAAAAAATGAAGTGCAGCTAGAAATTACTAAGTCAGTAAGGTAACTGTAGACTTGTACGTCTTAAGTCTGTAACTGTCCATGTATACCTTTATCCAGTCATAAAATTATTCAAGAATGAGGTCATTAACTATTAACATAATGAGTTAGAACACACAAATGAACCAACATCTCTCATGCCCTCCTTGAGGGCACCGATTCAGTGAAGAGTCAGCCATCTTTGCTGTCTCAGCAACTGGTAGGATGTTCGAAATAAGTTATTTTTGACTAAGATTTTCAAAACACATCATCCATATTTCTTTTAACATTGCATGTGTCTATTGCAACATGGCATGGTACTGATAGAAACTGAATCATTGAACCTTTACATAATGCTCTATATTGAGAAATTCTACTTAGCTACTAAATGGTAACATTAATAATACTTAAAAGCTGCCAAAAATACTAGTGTTTTCAGACCAACATGTAAATTTAGGTTATCTTTTACATCCCTCTACTCACAACAATTTTTCTTGCTTTCACAGCCTTCGTTGTGATGCTAACTTAGGTAAATAAGAGAGCCAAAGTCATATACCTTCATTTAAATGAGTCCTTGTCTTTGTTTGGGAAAGAGATGGTTCTCTTCAGCCACTCCAGTAATACAGTTGAAAGAGCATAAATCCTTTACACGGGTGTATGATGCAGTTGCAATGTATTTTCAATGCGATTATCTCTTGCAGATATAGAGTACATTTCTTTTCATCCTGCTTAATTTTATATACTGAAGTGATGCTCCATTTCAAGGAGGACTCCTTATTGTTCACCTGTTGGGATTTTAAGAATTATTTTCCTGACAGTAAGTGTCCTGATTAATGTCTGCTTGAAATTTATTAAAAACAAGCTTTATTCACCTCTTTGTTTTCCAGTTTTGGATGCTCTCCTGAAATTTGAGCAAAAACGCCGTTGGCATTGGTAATGAGCAAGCAGTGCAAAGCTATGGGCTTATGGGTGGGGGTGGGGAGGAAACTGTCAAGGTGGAAAGCAGATGATGGCACTAAATTACTCTTACAGATTAATACGACCAAACTGTATGAACTGATTTGTATTTTTATCCTTTCACGAGTGTTGTGGTTTGAGCCTACCCAGCTGGCTCCAAAAGCCCCACGCAGCCACTCGCTCACCCCTACCCTGTCCCTTGAGGGATGGGGAGGAGAAAATACAACCAAAAAAGGTTTGAGGGTCGAGACACAGGACAGAGAGGGCTCAGTCACCAGTTATGGTCACGGGCAAAAGACAGACTCAACTTGGGGATAACAACACACATTTAATACAAAACAACCACCACCATCAAGGAAAATGAGAGCTACAGCCATATCTTACATACAACACACCTCCCCCCCCACCCCTCCGGCCTTCCCGGGCTCAGCTCTGCTCCCTCTTCCCCCCCAGCAGCGCAGGGGCAGGGAATGGGGGTCACAGCCCGTCCGGCACAAGGGGTCTCCGCTGCTCCTTCCCCCTCAGGGAGAGGGGCCCTCGCACCCTCCCCTGCCCCACCGCGGGGTCCCTCTCCCGGCAGACATTCCTCCTCCCGCTGCCCCAACGCGAGTCCTTCCCGCGGGGCCGCAGCTCCCCAGAACCCCCCAGCGCGGGGCCCTCCCGGGGCTGCCGCCCTCCCGCCGACGGGCGGCTCCAGCGCGGCCGCAGTCGCGGCTGCTCCGGGCCCGGTCCCTGCTCCTCCGGCCCGGGGCCCTCCGCGGGCTGCAGGGCGACCTCTGGGCCACCGCTGGGCTCCAGGGGCTGCAGGGGCTCAGCCGCCACCCCACCGCGGGCCGCGGGGGAACCTTCGCCCCGGCACAGCTCCCCCTCTCCTGCCTCACTGACCGGGCTGTCCGCAGGGCTGTCTCTCTCCCACCCCCCTTCGCTCACCAACACAAACAGAACAAAGAGACGCAACCAGCCGCTTCTTTCACTCTTAAATAGTTATTCTCAGAGGCGCCATTGATCTGGCCTCGGCCCGAGGCGGGTCCGAAATTGGAGCCGGGGGAGCTTCGTGAAGTCTCTTACAGGAGCCACCTCTGTAGCTCCCTCCCCCACTGCCAAAACCACGCTGAAACCCCCTGAGACACCAAACCACCAGAACAAGTTCTATTCCTTCGTATTTTCTGTATTGTATTTTTGAGCATACTGTCATTCTCATCTCTTTCAACCCATAAGCTCATTTCTTCAGTAATCCCCCCCTTGGGCTTCATCTCTCCTCTCTTCCATGTTATACCTTTCTGCCCCCCTTTTCTGTTTCCATCTTTTTCACATATGCTCTTCACGTTGTTTTGTGTCTGTGATGCTATGAAGTCTGTTCAAAACAGAAATAGGACAACTAGATTTTTACTGGCAACATTCTTTTATTTTTACTTAGCTCCCAAAGAAACCCAAGAGGAGTATTGACTTACAGAGGTATTATTGCTTTGTTGCCACAATAAATCTGATTTTGAAAGTCCATGTACATCTGAAGAGCAGTTCCTTATCTGAGCAGTGTCTAAATTAAACTTCAACGAATTTACTACCAAGAAGTGGGTTTTTTTTCTGTTTATTTTTAATGAATAACAATTTTAATTATCAGAGTAAAATGTGGACTTTGTAAATGATATAGATATTGGTTTTGTTTTAATGGTTACAACTCTTCCTTCGTGTTGAGGATCTGTTGTAATTTATAGGTATTGGTATAAGAATTTTTCTTTTGAATGTTTTCTGATTTCTAGGCCATACCTCAGATAGAATATTTAGGGTGGAGTTGGTTTCAGCTCCATCCAAATGCTCATGATAAATGATATGAATGTTGCAGTTCTTTGGGAGTATCTTATCACAGAGAATGTAGAAAGAATGCTGTTTTAGTTACTAAATATGTTTTGGGAGCTTTTGGGGAATTTTCTCAAATCAACTTGTTTTGATGGAAGGCTTAATAAGTTTAGGGTGATTTTTAGAGTTCTAGATCTTAATGTTTCACACTTTACCAGTTTTAATTATATTAAAATATAATGGGTGCATTCCTGCAGGTCAATATCCTCTGCGGGTAAGGTGTGCAGCACCACAAATATGGTATTCTCCCCAGATGTCTAATCAGAATTTCCTATGCTGTAGCTTGTGTTTCTTGCCTCTTGTCCTATCTGTGTGCACCTCTGAGAAAGGTCTGGCTCTGTCTTCTCCTGACCACTTGTTAGGTAGCAGTAGCCAGCAGTTAGATCTCTTCTTTATCTAATCTCTTTTCTGGGTTAAAAAACTCAGTTCTCTCAGCCTTTTTTCGCACTAGTACCCCTGTCTTGGTGGTTCCACGTTGTACTCTATGCAGTTGGTCAATGTCTTTCTTGTACTGGGAGGCATGGAGTACAGTGGCCTTACAAGGGCTGAATAATAAGAATAGTCACATCCCTCAACCTACTGGCTACACCCTTGCTACACCCGGTCCAGTACACAGTAGGCTGCCTCTGCTGCAAGGACATACGGAGGTTTATGTTCAACTTAACTGTCCACTGGGTTCTTTTTGGCAAAGCTTCTTTCTAGCCAGTGAGCACCTGATCTGTTCGAGTGCACACGGTCATGCCATCCCGGGTGAACAGGGCTTAATTTGTTTTTGTTGAACTTCACAATGTTTCTGTCTGTCCGTTTCTCAAGGTTGTTGAGGTTCTTCGGAATGGCAGCCGTGCCCTCCAGGGTACTGAGCACTTCCCCCAAATGGCTGTCACCCAGAAACTCACAGAGGGTTAATTTTATCCCATCATCCAGGTTACTAACAGTGGTATTAAACAGTATCAGCCCCAGGGCTGACGGGCCACCTGCTGGATGTGGAGTCGCTGCCCACTCCCCTGTAAGCCAGGCAGTCCAGGCAGTTGAGGAGACAGTGGGCAAAATAGAAAGTAGCAGGTTTAGTAGGTCGTGGTTAAGTAAGGTTGTGAGTCTGTATTCAAGGGGGAGGGGGAGGGCTGGGGGAGATCTAATGGTGTGTGGGTGGGGGAACCTTAAAGGAGTTCAACAACTCTTGCTTTAGTCCTAAGTGAACGTGGGAGTAGTGTGGTATAACTTGTGATTAGACCTAAGTAATGTTTGTCTTGGTGTGTTAAGCTATTTTCTGAGTCATGGCATTTTCACAGGAATGTCTCCAAAATATGGTGCTCATTGTTAAGTCAGTGATGATGATAAAAATAGATATCAAACTCATTTCCATCAATTCTAGATCCTGCCTGGCATCTGATTTCCAGCCCAGAGAGCAGTAGGAATTAACTCTTCCATCAAGACAATTTAAATGCAGCTTTTATATAATGTTAAAAATAGCTAGTCAGTCTTCCTCGCTACTCCTCCAGTATTATTATCAACTTTGGGTGTGTTTTTTGAGTTTTATGCCTGCAGTTTGGAGAGAAACACCAAGTTTACTCTGTAGATAGGATTGGTCATAGGTGATTATTAAAGCACTACGAAATATTTTAACACAAACTATGTTCTTTTAAAAAATGAGCAACAGTCATGTGGAGGAAACAAAGCTGATCCCAAGTGCAGAACAACAACCCATTTCCTCTTACTCCAACCTGCCTGTACACCTAAAAATTTTCCCTTTGTATTAATATGCTAGAAGTTCAGTTCTTTCATACCTACATGATCTCTGATTTTAGAGTGTTGAATTCTCAATTTTCTTCTGAAGTAAAGCTTTAATCAGGTAAAATAATGCCCGATCATTGGTGATGTTCGAGGTCCGGTTGGTCAGGGCTTTGAGCAACATGATACAGTGAAAGATGTCCTTGCCCCTTCCAACTCAAACCATTCTGTGATGCTATGATAATACAATGTAGATGACAGATCTGTTTTACAGTACAAGATAATCGTCTTGTGTTTAAATGAGTTATTCAAGTTTTGCTTTCTTTGAATCACATGCTTTCCACCAGTTTGGTTTTGGTCAAATGATGTCAAATTAGTTGACCTCGTTCCTCTGAAACTATACCAGTCATGGCATATGATTAATATGAAAAACTGAGAAGTGTTTTTCTTTGGTTTTATTTTTAATGTCCCCCTTCACTGGGGACATCTATCAGAAGCTATACCTGGTAATCTAATACACCCTATTTCCTTTTCTGGGCTTAAGCAGCAAAGGTGTGTTAACGTGCTCTCTGAGAAAGCAAACAGAAATACAGCACCACGGGCGCCACTCAGTTTCTGTCTCCAGCAGGACAGTTTTGCCTCACTTAATGTTGCTCAAACAGCTAAAAACTGAAACCTTATGTATTATGCATACAAGTAATTAATTTTTTAAATGGTAGAAATTGGTTAAATAAAGGTCAGTTTTCACAGGAACTTAATGGCATCTCAGTGGCAAAGAGAGATTTTATTCTTGGTTGTTTTGCTGAGGAAAGGAAACATTTGCAGGAATCTTGTCCTGTAGGTAGGGGAAGGAGAGATAGCAGGAGTTTTATAAGTAACTGGCCTTTTAGTAAAATAATTTTTTTTTCCTCTTTAATAATGAATTCATAATACCTGCATAAAAATTTCAAAATTAATCATTTAAGATTCAAAATTAATAATTTTGTAAAGTATATCTAAAATGGATGGCGTATTGTAGATGGCACATAGTATGGAGCAACGACATTCTTATTTTGAACACTTTACAAGACACAATAATTTATGCAGTTTTTATAGGAATAAACACCCTTTTCTGAAGAGCTCAAGTTGTAAAAGATGGCTGTAAGCTATTGTTTCTGTAGTGGAATCCCTTTCACTTGATTTAAAGGCATAATATAAGCTTTGCTTCAGCAAGTACTTTGGTGCCTGATGCAGAGTGTAGGGCAATCACTTCAGCCTATGTGGAGAATTATTCTGATTAAAACAGAACATGTGGAAGGGTTCTTTTTGGAGGTACCAGCTTCCAGTTTGAAGACATACAAATGTGCCTGCTCTTGCCATTCCCCACCTGCTCTGTGCATCAATTGCATGGAAAATTTAAGTGCCTTAGAAGCAGACTGTTGTTCTTTAAGTTAGGGTCTTCACCTATTCCACGTAGAGAATAAAGATGTAACATAAAATGTTAGGTTGCTTCCACTGCAGGGTGAGCATTGGGTTTCTGCTGACATATTGGGATTGCAGGCTCTGTTCTAAGACTGGTTTTAGTTTTATATTACCTGCATTGATAAAAACAAACAAATTGACATATTCAGGCCCGGCAGCATCCTGGGTTGTTGGTTCAGATACAAGTGAGGCAAACGGGATCTAATCCTTCCTTTTCAGTAGCTATTGTTGTAACTAACATTTCTATTAGAACCAAGGAAGTTTCCATGCTGGGTTACATTTGTGGCCCATTTGAATTAGTGAATTACTTTGAGGTGCTTTAAAAGCAGATGGAAAAAAATTCATATGGGCCCTTAGGAGTTCTAACAAATCAGACCTCTCATTTTGTTTGTTTTGTGCTTGTATCTAGGCACTGCTGTAGAAACAAAGACTGAATGTTTAATAACCTCTTTCAAAACTGAAATTCATTGTCATTACTGAATACTTCTCCCTCGTAAGAAAGATTTTATGTCTGTCAATATACGACAATATCTGTCCAGTCCCTTCTAATTTTGTGCAACAGAAATAAACACTGCAAATAGCAGTTTAGATTCAGTTTCATGAATGTCTTCTACCAATGCACATGTGAGCTTCCACTAAGAGGGGAAGTTCTATCCTGCCTGTGGGTTTCTACCTCTACCTGTGTAACTCAACAGGAAAAACTCTCTTGAGTGCTAAAACTTGGAGGCTGGTCTGGAGTGAAAGAACAGGGAAGGAGGTTCAGGGCACAGAGGTGGAAATTGGAGAGCATTCTGTTCAGGGCATCCTGCGCTTAGATCAGCTTAAAGCAATGATAACGTAGCTTTACTCCATCTTGACTTTTTTATTTTTAATATGCTATTTCTAATGGACAGTTTCAACCAATTTGTTCTGATGCTGAAGTTACCTCTAGAGAAATTTTCAGTACAAATGATGTGCTGTATGCCCTGTAATGTTTGCGCTGTAGAAGTCTTCTATGGTATTTCTTGATAAATCATGTTTTCATAGCCTCTCATCTTCTGCATACTTAAATCACAGCAGAATTCTTGGGTATCATTTGGACCTGTTGACTTTTTGGAACTTAGTAGTTTCTTCCAAAACTGTAATTTTCTTCATTATGGAAAAAGAACAGCCTTAGGGTACAGATATCACCAACATTTTCTGCAACTGAGACTGCAGAAGCAAAGTAAAACAAATGGCCCATGCAAAAGAAATAAGCCCCAAACTGTCCTCAAACAGGCAAACTAAAATATGTAATTTATGATAATATGATTTTATTTAGAATTTCAGGAGCGGCTTAATTTCTTTTAATTACGACCCACCTCAGTCTCCCATGAAACACTTCTTAATTTGTCATTGTATTCTTGATATGTGTTGGGGGGTGGCGCTTGTCTTAGGTGTTTGCTCCTAAGGAATCCACTTTAGCTCTTCTAATTTCCTTCTGTCTCCCTCTTTATTAGCATCACCGAGGTGACTTCTCCGAGCACAGAAGGATTTATCTTTTGGCTCAAGTAGCCTCTTGAGTGATGCGGTCTAATCACACTGGGTTATTACTGGCTGTCCTGTTTTCCTCTTTTTTGGTGCATCTGGTTGTCCTCAGTAGACTACTGTTGATTCTTTAGTGTCTAGCAAAAGCTCAAAATCAACTCAGTCTTAAATAAAGAGCTTAAATGTGGAGCTCATAAGGATGCCAGCTTCATAGTTATCTCTTTTCCAAAACAAATTTTAATACTTGCAGAACGTTTTAATTCAGATTTTTTTTCCTATCTTCATATTATCACAGAGCAATGTTTGGGGCCAAAAAACAAAGTCACATAATAAAAAGATTCTATGTTGTTGAGTTGCTTAGATTAAGAAAAGCTAACTGTATTGCTTAAAGTATTGTTTTTCTACCTAATGTGCTATGTGTATATTTGATTTACCTCTATTAAACTCCTCTTACATAATTATCTGGGAAATGTTGGTTTAAAAACCAACATGTTGGTTTAAGCAGCATCTCAGCCAGTAGGTTAGAAAAGCTGTTCAGATTTAGTAAATCAAGACAATTTGGAATTGCAATGACAAAAATATTTTTTCTTTAAGAAATACAGAATTCTAACCTTTTGTTAGACTGAGGTAGACTATAAAGGTCACTGATTCCTAGGGTTCAGTGTGTTCTGCCTTGACATATGATATTTTTGTTCAAGAAGAGGATTCAGCAGGCAGTCTGTATTTTAAGTTCTTAAAAAGTAATTTCGAGCTGTGCTTTCCAAGCTTAATAAGGTGTGATAGTTAGAAGGGAAGCGATACCAACACCCTGTGGGAAAGTTGAGGATTTGCCTTTATTTTTATGAACCTATACAAAGAGGTAGAATTATCAGAGGGCTGAGAGGTAGAGGAATGGTTATAGGACAATAGCTCCCTCCTCTAATTTCCTCCCTGGCTCCACTGAGCAGAAGTGACTGGAGCAGCGGGCTGCATGCCGCCCTGGTGTGAAGGCAGTGCCTGTTGTGGCTGCATCCAGCCCTGGCGTGTGGTGGTCCAAGATATTTAGGTCCGTTTAAAGCACAAGTCTTCTCAAAGTTACAAACGGTTATATATGTACTTTTAAAATCTGTTAAGGTAGAGATGGCAGTTAGACATTCTATACTCGGCAAATCTGTTATGGTTAATATAGTATTGATTTAGTGCTTTAAGGTTACAGCAAAAGGAAAGCTGACAAGCTTTAAACTGGGCCCCAGTCCCCAGAGTCTGTGCTAACTGGGCAATGAGCCATTGTGTCTGCCTAATTCCTGAGAAGGAGACACAAGTACCTTACAGCTCATGTCACCCTCACCTCTGTGACCATACTGTTATCGACTGACTGTGCACGGCAAGAAACAGAATAATGATTGCACAAGTTGCCTGAAGCAAAATCCTACATTTGCTGGTCCCTGGATTGATAACTGGTAGTATCTTTGTTGTATTTCACATGGCATGGTTTCTTTACTAACTAAAATTGGCTGGTTGGAATGTGCGAGTCCCTCTGCAGTATTTTAAATAAACTGGATCCTAAATGCACTGTGGTTCTGGCTATGATCTGGCTGACCTTGTGTCAGCCTCCCTTCTGCTTGATTTCATCGTGCTATCTGCGATGGCAGCGTCACTCTTGAGAATACACAAGTGTAGAGAGATTTCTAGTATTATGTTGTTTGCTTAAATGATAAAAAACATTAAAAGGCACCTATCCTTCCTCTGTTGCAGCTTCTGCTCTCACATAGGAATGGCAGGAAAGCACTTGCAGGTGTTTCTGCTGTAGACCTGCTGTCCTTATGAAAACTACTTCTTTTGAGAATGGCATAATATGATTGCTAGGGCTTCCCTACTGGTTAGAATAACAACTAAGAGCATCCATGGCAGGATGTTTAGCCACTAAACCCACAGAAAGGCTCTCTGTTTTGAAGTCCTGCTGAAATGCATTGTCACAAAGCATTTTGTTAGGATTGCAGGAAATTTGGAACAAAGCTGCAGATTTTGGCGGTTTAGCAGGAGGTGGCTGCCAGTCTGAGGCACAGATGGAGAAGCCAAAGCAGCATGGTCTTTCTGTTCCTTTCTTAAAACCGTCAGAAGGATTAGATTTTTAGCACTTGAAATGGCTTAATTTAGATTTGGGGATAAAATACAGCAGGGAGAAACAGTCTCTTTTTTTAGTTCTCTTCCACAGATTTTTCTGTGGATTTAGGAGATCAGAACCATATTTTAGTTTTATTTTGTTTAAGCAGCCTGGGGTTGCGGAATGTGATTTTATGACTCCATAGCAGATCTTGTGTTTGTGGGCTATGGTGATATTTGCACCTTTTTAATCTCATGTTGCCAGCTACTTCAGTTTACTATGGCAGTAGACTTAACCTGCGGGTGGTTCTTTGCACTTTTTTTTTTGTGCAGCTGAGAGGAAGGGGTCAGAAAACTAGTGTTCGCATTCAAGAGACTTGCTCATTGAGGTTAGTAATTGAAGTTAGTGGGAGTTTAATATTAGTTTCAATAGGTTCATATCAAGGCCGCCTGTAGATGTGGAGCTTAGTCACAGCAAAAAGTTGCAGGGAAGTAATGCGTAACTGTGGCTGCTGTGGCCTCTAGCAAAAGCAGCTTTGTAAGCATCCCTGCATAAAGGGAGGGCTTCGTTAATAGCCTGTGCAGCATGAGGTGTGCTGTCCTGCTGCTTGGCTGTCCTTTGACATCTCTGATCCATTTTTAAACAAGTGCATACAGACAAAAGCATTTGCTGGCCTATTCTTAGTAGACTAAAATGTATCTGACATACTGTACTGTTAAGAGAATTGATTTCCTTTATGCCTTACTAAGCTTTATGCAGTATTTCTCTAAACTTTTTGTTTCTGTTTCTTATGTGGTGTTTTTCATATGTGGGTATGGGGATGTTCTCTGCATAGCTGTGAAGTGACTCACTTGGAATTTTGTGTTCAATTGTGAACATGTGGTTGCTAAAATTAATCTGAGGCTTATATTAGTTTGTGAATAAACAGAAATAATTGGCTACTAAAGTGAAAAGTTATTTAGCAAATATTTAAAAGTTCAGTTAGCTTAGTCGGAATTTAAGTGTGTGCCTTAAACGTACTGGGAGGATATAAAAGGCAGATAACTTTATTAGGAAGTCATGGTGGGCTGATTTTAAATGGAAATAGTGGAACACTGTCTTATGAAGGAAGTATCTGACACTGGGTGAAATGCCTTGGCCGTTATTTTGTTAGTTTTATTGTTTTTTTCAAAAGAAGCAGTGGACAACCTGCTTGATTGAGCAAAATGCTGAAAAATGTGTAAATGAGAGTAGTCCTATGTTGTCTTGGAGATAAGCAGTAGTGTAAAGGTCTAGGCTACCTTGAAATGGGGAATTGGGATGATTTAAATCTAGAAATGTAAAAAAGGAGGAAAAAACCCTTGAACTGTTGTTTAACTTTGAAGATTCCTGAGGTTCACTGGGTACCTTCCTAGGCTGCTTTTACATTTCTCTGTGGATCTAATCTAAGATGCCCAGACATGTTCAGAAGTGTTCGTTTTATAAATTTAGTCATCCAGTTCCCACCTAATTTATTTTGTAATTCAGAGTTTTAAGTGGAAAGGTGTTCTGTTCTTGGAGGAGCCTAAAGCAGTAGGTGTTCTCAGGTCATGCTTTCCATATTCCAGGAACATGGATTTCAAAGCAGTGGCCATAGTCAGTTCAATTTGCAAAAATGTGCAATAGTTATGGATAAGATTACATAATATTTGAATTATTTGAATTCTAGCCCAGTCTAAGCTGTAGGTCTTCATTAGCCTGAAGGAAGTTGAGTACACAGTTCCTGCATCCCAAGTGAGTGTCACTAAGGAATCAAAGATAACTGGGAAGAGGAATCCTCCAGCCTTTTTTTCGAAGATAGGATAGTTATGGTACATCAGGAGTGCAAGATCAGGCAAAGAGCCAACAGGAGGGAATGTAGAGGTCAGGGACCTCAGTGTGAAAACCTTGTTTTTATGCCCTGGGTTGTGTTTTATATCTAAAATTGTCCCATGTGAAAAGCCTAAATAAAAAGTGAATGTGTCTGGGAGAAAGGATGTCACAAACCTCCTTTCATAAAGGGAGATGAAGTGTTGGGTTTTCTGCTTGCTGAAGTGCCCTCTTTACTAATTGGCTGTTAGCGAAAGATTAAGTGATTTGGCCAAATCAACATAGCCAAAAGTTGACTTGGAACAGATTTTTGCGCTGCAGTTGCCAGTCCAGCCCAGCAATATGTAGATGCCCCGCTGATGGTGGTTTGCACAATGATAGTAAATTTTGTGATGTTTCTGTGATTAAAAATGAAAAAAACCCAACCAAATAACTGTTTTCTTTTCTTGGGATTCTTCTGTGTTTGATCCCAAATGTTTAGAAGTGCAATTTAAATATATGAAGTGTAATTTAAAATCTATTGGCATATAATACATCTGGAATTTCAGATCTTAGAGCGAATTATGCTTGTTCAAACATCTGGTTAGAGAAGTTTAATTATCTGATTATTCCTCTGGGACAAGGAGATGACTTCTTGCCCCTTCCTGCCTTGTGACTGAGGTTCTGGAGCATAAACTCATGCTCTGCACCTTTTTGGCAGTGTCTGGGTCTAGAGAAGTCTGGTGAAGTAAATTCAATGTATGCAATATCCAGATTTGCTTGAATAATAATTTTTGATTTTCAGTTTTTTTTGGTATAATACATCACTCTATTGTCAAGCATTATATGCAGAAATGTCCGTTGGAACTAACTATGACTTCTAAACGTTTTAGTATGTTTAAAATGTGCCATTATCCTGTGTCATGCTTATCCGTGCTTTGTTGCTTTTATAGATTACCTTTCTCAAGGGATAGATCTCTCTGGAATAGAAGTAATTGAAAATGACCTGCTTTTTATTGCAAGAGCTCGGCTTGAGGTGGAGAGTCAGGCTAAAAGGTTGCTGGAGCAAGGTGTGGAAACTCAGGTAAAATACACTTACTTCTTTACTTCCTTTCAAAAGTGAAGTGTAAAAATACTTTGAGCTTGGTTTCCTGTGTTTTGTGCAGCGTTGTCTAATGGTGATTAAACATGAAAAAAGTCTTACGTGAGAAATTCTCTCACATGAGAATATCCAAAGAAATTGATGGAACTGGCCTTGTACGATAGTTGCAAGAACGCAATTTTGCAGGATCTGACCCTGAAATTTGGGAGAAAGTAGATGCTGATGTGAAGAGTTTAAACACTGTGATAAAAACTTGATGATGGATAGGACTTTGCATGAAGCACAGTGTACTACATTGCCAATATTGCCAAGCTTTACAGATAAATCTGAAAAATGCAGTTTCTTAAAACTGTAAGGTTTCCACACTTTAGCTGTGCAGTAGTACATTGAAATGATTTTAAAGATTTCCCATTAAAACTTTAAAGGACATTTTAAACTTTGAGGTAAATATTCACTGTAGGGAATATCAAAATGAATATGCATAATTACATTAATCCGTACTAAATGTAATTACATTATTAATAACTTGGCTATCTCTATTATTTAATTATTTGTAGCATCATTACTGCTGTCTTCTTGCCTTTTTAAAAATTTTTAAGAAGTCACATTCTTTTGTCTATACTTTTTAGAATTCTTTAAAAAAATGTATTTTAAATCTCTATTACTACAATAGGAGGAAAAATCTAGTACAGGTTCCTATCAAATTTGTGTTTTAAATTGGAGAACAAAGAGGATTAGAACAAGAGATTTTTATGCCGTTTGTTACAAACAGTTAAACTTACCTGTAAGCCATTATAGCATTTGTTTATACTATGGAAGGCTGACATGAAAATAGAATATATACAGAACGGAAAATCTCTTCATTAAATTGGCTTAGTTAGATAATTGAGGATTAAAATTACCAGTATGTCTCAAACTTTTCTTAGACCTCTCATTTCAAGGAATTTTCTGCAGTAAGAAGTAGTGATTGTGGTAAATGCCTCTGGCTATTTACTGATACCAAAATAGTGGGAAAAAAACCCCTGTTTTTTACTTCATTACTATCCAAGTGTTGAAACTCCTGACTATTTGAGCGTGTTGCCAATCTGTGATCGGGCTTGTTACAAGCTATGAAGCATATGCAATGTTAAATAAAGACTGAACGAAGATAGGGCCTAAGAAAAACTAAGTGGACATTTGTTTTGAATGTAGCAAAAGTCTTAATCAGTGTGTACTCCTCTAGTTTTTCATGTCAGATTTGACCTTCTCTGATAATTTTCTTTTCATATTAAGTACTAAAATGGAACGGACAAAGAAACCCTGGGGAAATCAATCCCACTCCGCTTGAAAAATAGACAGATTTATTAGGTGTTCCAGGCTGTATCCAGGTAATCAAGAGATTATTGAAGTATATGCCTGTTGTGCTTTAGCCAGAGGCCTGTTTCCAGCAAATGGAAGATTGTTTGGAAGAACATGCTTAGTTGTATCAGAAGTGGGGATGTTTTTGTGAAGAGGTGTTGGGGTATGCTTCATAGGTTTGTTGTTGGATATGATTCGTGGATTTAATGTTGGAAAAATAGTGTGCTTTAGCAAATACGTACGCAGGCATTGCCCAAGATATCGAGAATTTTAGATAGGACAACCAGATAGTATGTCTTTGATTCTTATTATTGTAGCTGTGTGTTTTATTGACAAGCTGATTTACATTTATACCTTCCAAGCCCTGAGATTTCCCAGTAGAGGACACGGGATCTTCATCTTTTCTTTTGTGTTTTGTACCGCAGAATTCCTCAGATGGGCTGTCTTCCTGCTGGTATCTATTCTGGTAGCCAAGACTGTGCCTTTGAGAATAGCGCAGCTGTATTTGTCTAGGTGGTTCTTCAGTTATTAGATACTCATATTTGCAATTGCAATTTTAGTTTTCACCTTGGTTTTGATCTGCTGTGTAAATAATATGTGAGATCAGTTGCCTGCGTAACGGTGAGCTGTATTTCTGCACTTCTAGCACGTCTAGCACTTCTCAGCAACGCCTTAAGAAGAAAGTTAGTCTTACATCTCCAATTTAGAGTATTTCAGTATCCACCTGGAAGAGAAGTAGGAATTGGAAATACATAAAAAAGGGAAAACTATATCTATCTCCTTTTAAGCAGAAGTCATTAGAATTTGGTGAACATCTTCTCTAGAATCCAGCTCTTTTTTCAGGGATGCTGCTAGAAGTTATTCTGACAAAAAGAACAGAGCTAAAAACTTTAAACTTCCCCTTTAAACATTTTGATATACCTCCTTTGTTTAGCTAAGAAACTGTTTTTACTATTTAATATTGTATAAGTCACATGCTAATGAGCTGTGCCCAGATTCCCCCAAATGACCATCCACAGTAGCACATGAAAGCAGATACTTACCTCTAAGTGATACATTGTCTTTTTCTCTGCATTGCAATTCACCTTTTTATTGCAGGTCCATCTCTGTAGCATTTGTGTATTCCTCAGAAGAAATGAAATCTCTCTTTCCCACTTCCTTTGGAAGTGTGGTGTTAGCCATTGACTGCTTCAGAAGTGAAGGCTTCCACTCATGTTCGTGGTGGTACCTTTAAAGCTGCCATCTGGGTGTAAAATACAAGTATCTGTCAGTGTGTCTAGACTTAGCAGGCTTTCACAGAGCTGCCAACCATGCTTGTTTTCCTAATCCTGTTAGAAAGAGTAAGCCCTCTTTGTTCTTGTTGACGAAAGTAATATAAATAATAGCCAACCTGATCAAGCAGGGGTACCAGTGGCTATGGGCAGGTTTTTTTTATTGTCGTGTGTGCTTTGTTATGCATTCCTAG
The DNA here is from genome assembly GCF_034619465.1 of Leptosomus discolor. Classification (NCBI taxonomy): domain Eukaryota; kingdom Metazoa; phylum Chordata; class Aves; order Leptosomiformes; family Leptosomidae; genus Leptosomus; species Leptosomus discolor. Next base: position 203,213,522 of record NC_141391.1, read on the forward strand.
TGTACATAGCACAGATTGATGCTCTTTCATGACCCACAGAACAGTATCAATAGATTCAAACCCTGTCCTTACTGTTTAGTCCTAAACTCCTTCACAGCTTTCCTTCACACTGTAAGCAGGTTAATGGCAGATAGTACAGAAAGCAGGAGAGGTGATTTTAACAGAGATACATCAAGAACTTCAATAAAGTAATTGTTTTAAGAAAAGAGACAGCAATGTTTTCTACTTTAAAAAGAAAAAAAAAAAGAGGTGTATATCCATCTTGCAACCACCTGAAGCATCCTCTCAGCATTTGCTTTGCTCACAGGATGAACCCTAGGCAGAGGAATCTAGATTTGCTCTTGACATCCCTTCACCCTTTTATTCAACAGCAGTATATTGAGTAAAGCAGATCTGAATAATAAGAAATTACTCAGAACAAGAGAAATTTTTTAGGATTACCATAGCTCAATTCCCAGTGGAACAGTTTTGCCACACACAGTGTTGTGGCTGCTATGCTTACAAAGAAGAAAAGTTTCTCTGCAACTTAGCCCATGCTTCAAACTCTCTCTGCTGTACATTGTCATGCTTAGTGTGGGACTTTCCTCTTACAGCCAGGGGTGCCCAGACTTAGTTCCATTGAGTAATGATAAGGTTGGTAGCACTGGGAGCCAGGTCATGTGCGTACAGAAAAGAAGTGCGTTTCCATCTCCTCCATCTTTACTCCTCTGAAGAGGTAGCCCTAGTTCTGAGCTAAGTTCACTGCTTTGACAGCAGTTAGGGGTCTCCTCTGTGTAAGAAGGATGGATTTTTACATCTATGTACTTGTATGTGTGAAATGAGTTAGGAACCTATGCTCTTGCTTTTGACTTCACTGATACAAACTGTAGTAATTAATTAGGATATAGGTGGTAAGGACTAGGGTATCATTAAAGATTGATTAAAATGTAAAATATCCATTTAGGTCAAACAAGCCATGGTGTGGAGATGAGAGTAGAACTCAGATTTCCTTAGGTTTGCATCTTAAACAGAGTTTGTCCTTTTGTGTATTACAGAAACATTCTGTATCTTTGACCACAGATAGTAAGAATTTTCCTTCTTTGTCTCCTGGAGTGATCTACAGCTGTCTGACTATTTTCTTTTTTAGGAAGGTTTTGGATAAATTATGTGATGTTTGTTGCCCAGTTTCCCTTATTTAAGGTGTGGGCAAATTTATTTTCCTGCCTAGTGTGGATCTGGAGAGAGTTAAATTCACTGGTAATTCACTGAAATTGTTCTGGTGATCATGTAGTGAAGTTTCCTGATTATGTTAGAGAAAGCAAAAAGTAAGTGTAAGCTTAATAACTGTCCTTTGTGCAAATGAATGTTAAATTATGTCTGCATTTTTTTTTAATACATAGAGTTTTTTCCCCCAAAATGAAGAGCTTTACTAATTATAACCTCACAGAATAAAGAAGAGGGAAAAAAACCCCAACAGAAATAAATCCTAAACTCCACTTCTGTAAGATGTTCAAATGCTGTAAACAGTACAGTCTGAACAAAAATGTCTCAATTAATTTCAGTGTAACATCTTTATACTGTTGTCACTTTGAGTAAATTTGGGGGAATTTTGAACTTTCATATTGTAATTCACTGAGTAGAGTTTGTTTTCTGAATTTTTCTGTTTTGCATTCTTTTTCATACTGAACCTTTCCTCTAAGTTGTTGTCTCTGGAATAAGTATGGCTTTTTTTTTTTTTTTTTTTTAATTAACAAGTTATTAACTACATGTATATGCATAATTGTTCTTGACTAATGCTATTTAGTGCCTGAGAAAAGTGATGGGAGAATGAAGTATCTGCATAATTAACCAGTTGTCTGGAGGTGATTACCCAGAAGTTGCTCGATTTGTCTCAGTTCAGGATTCCCTAAGCTAGGTGCTTATGTAGTACCTTTTGCAGCATTATAGCCAAATTAGTGAAATTAATCTGAAACCTTTCATGGACCAGCATTTACTCTTGTGTCAAGCATCTCTAACAATAGATCTTTGTTATCCCCAAGGGACTGGAAGGTAAAGTATGCACATAATTGGCTATTTTTCTGGACACGATCATCAAGAAGTTGCATGTTGTATTTAATTTCAGAGTCCTCTGTGCTGAGTGTTTATGTACTACAACTTGAAGTGTTATGGCAAGATGGTTGAAATCAATCTTAAATCCTTCATAGGGCAGTGTTTAGTCTAATGTCAAGGATCTTAAACAATACATGCTCTTTAATATCCTGTGACAGCATTTTCCAGTTGTGCAAATGCACTTGGAGCTGTTTGAGATATTCAGATGTTGAAAATGGTTATCATTGGGCTCCATTTTTCACTTTTTTGATGAAACTTGCAAAAATATAAGAAGTAAGAATGTAGCATTATAATTATTACTGCCAAAGGTGTGGATGGCTCTTGCAGCACTACTGTCTGGGCAAAGTCCTGTGATCTTGAGTTTCTCATTTTCAGTCTTGCATACTTTAGCAAGATGTTTCACTGAAACATCCTTTTTTTCTAGATTAGTTTATGATATTTTAACACTTTGGTTTAAGTATGCTTGCTAGTTTTTGCTAGTTTAGTGTCATCTTCATATTTGAATGCTTTGTAGTAAAATGGAATGCGCAAGTGTATGAATATGCTGTCTAAAGTTGTTGGCTCCGTGGAGAAGTGCTTGACTGTAGAACAAAGTCTAATGTCACAGGAGAATGTCAACTTCATGTGCCCCATGGCTGGGTAGTGGGCCTCTTAATGTTTATCTTTAGTTCATTTAGCTATGGATGTGTTACATTGCCCACGCTGATGTACTGTGCTAGTCAACAGAAAATTTTAACTTCCACATGTTTTTGCCTGCCCTTTGATGCTTTTGCATGTTACCTATTATATTTTGTCATACCTTTTAAATAATATAAGCTCTTATGTACTTCAGAATGTCAATGGAATTTATTGCCGTTATGTAGATGTGCATAAATGCGTGTGTATGCATAATTACAAAATGATCATTATAGTAGCAAATAAAGTAGAAAGATACGAGAAAAGAAACCTTCCAATTTGGCACACAATCAGTCACCTTTTTATCCCCCTTCTGTTGGTTACCGTCATAAAAAGTCTGGAAAAACTAGTGTTGAAATGCTACCCAGAGTATACACTTTGTTTTCAAGTCAAAGTGTAGTCATTGCTTTTTTCTTTTTTTCTTTTTTTTTTTTTTTTTCCCTACATTTATTTCTGGTTTGAAAGCTAGAAGTTGGAATTTAACCTCATCACTGTCAAAAATTTAACCAGTATAGTACACTTCAGGCAGTAGATGTTATGTTTTCTTATTATTCCACGATCTTGATTCCCGATGGAAACTAAACTGAGACAACTATTTCGTAATAAAGTAATTGACTGCAATATGATATAGAAATGGAAGGCATTTTTGATTATTCAGTTTGAAGTCGATTACTTGAATCTAGAGTAAGAAGACTGAAGTATTATCTGTAAAAAGGAAAATTTGAACCTGCTTGCTACTTTCGGCATATGGTGAGGGTGGTAGCTATAGTTATCTTTAAATCATCTAGTTTTGCTTAGTGAAGACAGAGGAAGAGATCCAAAGCTTTTTATTTAAATTCACGTTATCACCCATTTTACTGCTCTTTGTAAATCTCATGTAGACAGAGAAGAACTATTTCAACCTGTTACAGCTGTTATATTGGCTTTCATTGTAGAAGATCACAATGGCATTTGAGTCTGTTTAATTAAAATCCTACTAGCTTATACCATTTGTTTTTTCTTCTATGATAGTTCTGTATGCATATAGAGAATTCACTTCATGTGTTTATATATCTTTACAAGTTTTACTCTATCCTAATGTTTAAGTTTCTTTGTCACAGAAACATACTCATATTGCATGATTGAATTTTATTTTTCATCTTCAATGTTATGGTTATGATTTTTGCGATCTTGTTAACTTGCTAAATCAGATTCCTTCATCTAGCCATCTGGTGCATGGCACTACTGAAGGATTTTTTGATAAATCTAAATTATTTCTTCCTTGAACTATTCTGTTAAGGTGTGATATAGCAACGTATGGCTCGTCTAACAATCAAAAATACCTTCCAATTATGTGTTAGCTATATCCTACATCTGTATGGTAAACTTCAGGGGGATTAACCAAACCTTTTGACATTTTCCCTTTACTTTTCTGCTCTAAAAAGAGTTCATTTTATCTTAGAGTATGATCTAATGGAACGGAAGTGTTCACTGTGCTTCAGTAATTCAAAATCACCAAGCTGAACAGTAAGCATGAATTTATACCTCTGAACTATGGATTAAAATAAACCACAGATTTCTCTGCAATATAATCGGCTGATACTGGTATAACCTAGAATATCCTTTCAGTTTCCATAGGAACAGATGATAGAATGTTTTGAATCTTGGAATACCTAAAATGAGTGTCTGGCTTCAATATAGTTCACTTTTATTTTGCAGCTTGCAACCTCTGCATGTAAAGGCTAAAAATGTGTCTAAAAAAAGAAAGATGGAATATTGGCATAATATGCACTAAAATGGTTTTTTAGTAGCAGTAATAACAACAACAATAGTAATAATGATGATGAAGATGATACTTTAAGGTGCATAATTCTGCAGATGTTAGCTCTTGTGTTTAATTTGGAAATTAGGATGGTACTGAAAGCAAAAAAGAAAAAAAAAGGCAAAAAGAAGCAAAATGAGGAAGAAGTATCAAGTTGACTTGTGATAGTTTCACTTTTCAGTGCAACAGGTTTTTGGTATATGAATGGAGCTACACTGTGCTAATGTAGTTCAAATAGTAACTTTTTCAAATATCCATATTCCAAGATTATTTTCAGCTGCCATTAATATAGAAGACTCATGAGAGCTGTAGTGGTTGGAACGTATGGGCAGGTTTAATAGCAACATTTTGAAAAAAGAAGGATTTTCAAATAAAAGTAGTATCTAGGGCTTTCCTGCTCAGTATTAGAATATAATTTACTGTTGTAAATGTGCAGAGGACTATTTGTCACATGTTACTATCTGAATATTGATCCTCTTTTATTAACGGTTCTGGTTTGCACTTCTGCATCATCTTTTAGAAAATTCCTCACAAACTGTGTAGTACGTGGTTTAGGCAGGTATTAGCAAACCTCATTCCACAGGTGGGCAAATAGAAGTTCTAAATGACAAGAAGTAAGTGGGAAGGTTCTTAACAAAGTATTTGAGTTTGCAAGTTTCTATGCTTTATCAATTAGGCAACACTGGCCCCTTCTAACAGGCATTGTTTATGAAAATGTTTTCCCCCTCCTATGAAAATAACATTTTTTTCTTAAATAGATCCTGGAAGTTCTATTTTCTCAGCCAGTAATATCTGCAACTGTAACTGTTTATCTTCTGAAATATGTTGCAGTTAAAATAGAATAAGCATTGTAAAATGAATGTAAATTTTAATTTATTAATTTATGTCCAGAAGAAAGTTTCCATGTGAAGACAAGGGACTAGCTAATTAGGCATTGAAGGGCCCCTTGCCTTACGTCAGCAGCCTTTCCCAATTAGTAATTCTTGCTGGGAGTTACCTTCTCAGTTCTGGGACGGGTAGATGGCCATGCAGCTATGCAGTGCCCTCACCTACTTTTGACTCCACATCAGCTTCTGATAAACCTCTGCAATATTCAGGGTTAAATTTGGTCCTTATAAAGTTGAAAGGTTGTTATGCATCAGATATTGAAGTTACGAAGCGTCTATTAGTAAAACAAACAAAATGCACAAGTTTTCCTTTTTGTGAGGAGGTAGTATTGGGAGACATTTTGTCATGATATGTTAGGGGCTATGATTCAAGTTATGGTTTCAACAAAACCATCAAATTTAATTAGGCCCAGGTTAGAGAACATTTTTTCCCTGTCCTTTAGATTTTTTTTTTCTTCAAATCATATTAAAGCAGAGAACTGGGAACTGAAACGATTGTTGTTTCCCAGATTTGGATTGCCTGACTACCTTCACTAGGGTGATGGCAATGACAGCAGCTTCTGTTGCAGTATCTAGGCATGTACATGTTCAAGATTATATTATATTATGTTATATTTATATATTATATAAAAGACTGTCATCCTATCTTCCTCCATCCTTCGGCTGGATACCATTATAATTCCATTTCCCTAGGCCTCAGAACACCTTTAAAGGCATCCAAATTAAGAAGTCCCCTCACATTGGCCATCTTGCTATCATGCCTCTATTGATTTCCAAACTGTGACCCCAGCTGAACCCACCACTGGCAATCTGAGAGCCCTATATTTGTGTCTGAAACGCTCCTGCAGATCACCCCATTGCTCAGGCAAGAACAGCAGAAGTGGGAGCTGCCTCCTCCTTTGCTGTTAGTGTCCCATGCACCCCGCTGGAGGAGGTGTTGGCTCAGGGGGTTGGGTGGCTCAGCCAAGAGATGCCTTGTTGATTATCTGTTAGTGCTCTTGGCTATTAATTGTGCCTCTGCTGGACATGTGTTCCCAGGGTAGTTTTCATCAAACTGCAAAGATAGTCAGCCCCAGTGAGATGTTGTCAATAGCAAATGAAGCATGAAACAGTCTTCTCTTTTCCCTTCGCTTGGTGGCAGGTAGTATGCCGTGGCGTGAGGAATCCATGATTAGTTGGTAGGCATAGGCTAAAAAGCACCAACTTTAAGCAAATATTGAAAATAGCAGAAAGGAGGAGACTACGTTTTGAGGAAAACCTGCCTGGATAGACACATGAATATTTAATCAGTCTTCAATAATTCATGTAATATTAATGTGGTGCATGTGGTAATACAAGTGTTTAGTAATGGTTTTGGCTGAAATTCTAAAACCTAATTGGGAATTGTTGCCTGTTTTTTTAGATCTTAATATTCTTTGGGAAGAGGTGGAATTTGCTTAAGTAAATAATAATTTTACTGCAACTGTCTGCTATACATATTTAAATTAAAATAGTTTAGTCCTTAAAGTCATTAAGCTTTTATTAACTGAAAACTGTGTCTGTTTTTCCACAAATATTTTTGTGCCATGACGTCTTTCAGTGCCTTTCTCAGAGAATCCATTGCTATCTAAACTGTCATTTTTTTCCTTTACTGTTTTTATTCTGACAAGGTGCTGCTTTATGTTTGCTAATCTGAATTTAAAAAAAAAAAAAAAAAGACAGCTGCAGCAGATAGCGTAAAATGCAGCTTTGTGTTATAAAAACAACAAAAAAGGGAGACGTTGGTTTTGCTGCTCAGTTTTCTAGGTTTTGTGGCAGTTTATACGTTTGTGATATTTTATTAAGCTGACAAAGTTAGATTTGTATCTTACCTTTCTAACTTGACCCAGTTTTATAATATGATAAAAATCCTCAAGTTTTCATTAAATGGACTTTGAAGAATTTTGGTAGCAACTCTTTTATAAGCTCTTTAGCAAAGTGTGGTATTTCTTTATGTACAGTAAGGTGAAGGTTGTTTGAGCAATTACTTGAATAATGAGTAACTTAAATCCTCAGGCAGGTCCAGCATTTCTGTTGGGTAAATATGTTGGGACTGCAGAAGAAACAAAAGCATAGTAATTTTTGAAGACGTCTCATGCTAGAGATCCAAATGTGCAGATTTTTGCAGGTCTACCTGATTAATTTTTGGAGATGTAGTTTGACCCATATATGGTGTGCTTTCCAGAGTGAAAGGCTTTATAACTGATCCAGGAGCAATGAATACCTTAGTGAATACTGTTGGGAAAACAGGATTACTTGGGAAGTGCCTGAGCATATGTTTTAGAAGCCCACAATTTAGTGAGCATCTCTACAGCGTAATAGAGATAACATAACAGCAGAGATGGCCATGTAGTGTTTTGTTTAATCTAGCCAGAATTAGTTCATGCCAAAATATATCCCTTGTACTCTCGTTGCTGAACTATGCTGAAGCGTGTGCTACTGTTGCTGCCTCTGTTAGTCTTACAGAACGTAAGCATGGAAGTGTGTGCCCACGCTGCAAGCTGGATGGGCAGTGTGTTGGTATTTTCATTCTGCTCTCCTTGATTGTAAAGCATACATGTAACAACGGTTATTGGGTGCTGATACTTATTCCCTCTCCAGAGTTCAGATGATGCTTATTTTTGCTCCCAGATGAGTGCAACTCTTTCCTTCCAGGAGTGAGGAAGAAGGGAAGCTGGAAGATGAACTGCACTCAGTCTTTCCTTCTCCCTCCTCCAGCACTGTATGTGAGCAAAGCAAAATGTATATGCATTTGGGAAGGAATGTGTGCCGGAGTAGGAGTTAACAGCAAGGAGGATGGGAGGGTGCCATATGTTCTCCTGCACTGCAGGTTTTACTCTTCCCTGGAGACTTGTTCTGAAATCCTGTTGATTTCTTGTCTAAAAAAATTTAGTTGTCTTGCAGTACTTGGTCAGTATTGTAGAAGATTTGGCTATTACTACTTAATGTTGCTATCCTTGCAGTTACTGGCATGTAAGCACTGGCTTATTTGAGGAAAGCCTAAGTCACCTTGTTCTTTGTTATTAATGTTAGATGAAGGATTTTCCTGAATTCAGATCTAGGTCAGTATTTATTTATTATTATTCTATTTTTTTGGGGTACTGCATATCAAAAACCATGTTCCTGAAGCACATATGTATCACCCAATAGAAACTTATAGAAACTTTTGGTGTGACATTAATGTTACTCAGTTGCTTTTTTGCTGCAGATTTTTTTTCTGCCTAAGGAGATGTTATCACATGAGGCTCTTTTCATCTGTCTTTCTGTTTGACTCTTGTTTTATCCCCTTTTAAAATGCTAACTAGGAATCTGAGTTTCAAAGTCCTCTGCAGATAAATACAAGCAACCTTTCCACATGCTGAAGACTTCTTCAGTTGCTGGGCTGCTGCAGGCCATTTTTCTGTACATTTGAAAAATTCACTCCCCTTAATTTAGTATCAGCACTTCTACCACACCTTAGAATTAAATTTAATCTACCTCATGATCAAGGATATTTTTCTCTTAACACCAAGTAGCATTCTTCATGGAGACCCTCTGACAGTGTTCTCATATACAGCAGCACAGTGGGAAAGCATCACTGTGTCTAGTTTATGTTGCTTCAGTGCAGGTTGTAAAGGAATCATAAAATTAGTGAATTCATAGACTTCTACAGTGAGCTAAGAAACCTCGTGCTCATGTAGTCTGACCTGTGTAGTGCTGGACACAGACTTAAATTCATTAGATGGTGACTAATAACTGCTATGAGCTGCAAATTGCATTCTAAAGGCAGGGATTTGATAACCAGTTAACTCTTATTGGACTGACCACTCTTGAATTTAAAAATGAAACTGTATAGCCATGTAAATAAAGTCGCCTTTGCTCTGAGGTGGTCGACACAGCAAAGCTGCTGCAAAACTAAAGTGGAACATTGAAATAATGGTCTGGCCTGTGAACAGCTGAAGTTTTATCTCATGTATGTTATTTTAAAATGCAGATTTGTTTATAATCAGCTCTATATTTATATTTTATGTTCTCTGTTCAGTTTAGAAATCTTACAGTTTTATAGAACATCTTTGGGATTTTCTCTGCAGAGTGTAATTTTTAGCATAGCTTTTACTTCTTTTCAGTGATTTTTTTTCCTATTTCTAAAACAAGTGATAAAAACTTTTTAAAAATGTTAAATTGTTGCCTTTAACTAAAAATTAAATCTTAGATTAGTTCTTTAGTCTACAACAGAAGTGTTTTTCCCTACACTGGAAGAACCTCATACATTGTGCCTCGATAGTTGTATATGGAGGAGAGAACTTAATCCTACATCTTGATAAATAACTGTACCTACATATAATTTCTCTTGCACTCTAAACTCCTCCTGTAAAGACTATTTCCATTGCATCTGCGTACAATTTTTATGAACAAGTGATTAATTCCCTTTTTTTTCCTTGACAATTATACTGATAAATACAGTGTGCCCCAGGTAAAAGTACGAAATGTTCTAAAACACTGTCATGTTTTTCACACATAAAACTATTATGCATTTCTATTTCCATAAGGGATGTTTGCATCTTTGTTTTCTGCAACACATTGTGGCCTTATTTATATTTCATGGTAGTTAAGTTCACAGTTTATGTGTCATTCAAACAAGGGAAAATACTAGGGGATAACAGCTGAATTTTAATAATGGATGAGGAATTGGATTGTAATTGCAGTAGTTTTCCTAAAGCCATTTTAGTTAAGGATCTCTGTCAATAATCCATTAGAATCTTTTATGTAGATGAAGTTTTTTACCTTAGCTCTGAGTATTCAGAGGCTGTCTGGCAAAGCTAATTTCTGTTTCAGTCCAGAGTCCAGAATCCATTTTCCATTTTCCTTCCATCTTGTAGGCATTTGTCTTAAAGTTGGTGTAATTTTGCACAAAGCATGAATCAATAAGAACATGACCACTAAGTAGTGGCCATTCAAACGACTGATCTGCAGATTCTGGGCAAAATCAAGCAACTAAGATTATTTGTCATGAATTTTTAATGTTCATTTTTACCTCTAGGTTTGTGGGCTTCTTTTGTGGGGAGGCTGAATTAAAGTTAAGGTTCTAGGTATTGTCCTTGTCTCATGCATTAGACCAAGTTGTTCACTGATGTCAACTAGCACATCTCTTTTGTAGCCAAAAACTGCTGTGTCGGTTCATAGAAGTGGAGACTTTGACAAGGAATTAATGAAAACTGGGCACGGTGTGTGATTGTACATATGTGCTAAGAATGTTATTTTAACTGAGAATTTATTAAATTTTGTCACTGAGGATAATTATTGTTCTTGTTTTGAAGTCACAGGGAGTTTTCACACAAACTGTAGTGTAAGCATGTGTACACCTTTACATAGCATTCAGTTATGCAGCAGCATCACACGTGAAACAGATTCAAGCACTAGGCATATTGTAGCAGTTAGGCAGTAATGTTGAGAGGTAGCCTTTTATTAATCCCCCTGAGTTGGGATAAAATTAAAGACTAAAGACAGGCACTTTATTAATGTTTTTAATTAAAAAAGGAGATTTTTTTTTTTAAATAGATGCCTCTAAACCAGAGAGCCCTCATGTTGATTGTGAATGGAATTTGTATTCCATGTGCTTAATATGACATTTCATTTTGTATAGACTACAGTGTCTTTGCTTTATGAATTCTAAGCCTATCCACCTATAGAAGTTGTGTACCATGATGGTTTATTGTCATCAGCAAATTTTAATAATCCTGTCATCTCTTCTGACATTTTCAGGTCTGTAAGTGAGAATGTTGAATAGTACCAGAGTTAGCACAGAGAATGGGAGACAGAGGTGTTCAAATGGCATACCCTTTTGGTTTTGAAGTGAATCATATAGGTAGTCTTTGAGTAGGGTTATCCTACCCTATTCTTTATGTCTCTCTTGTGACAGTTCAATCTAGACCATGTTTTCTTGGCTTACTTAAGAGAAAGTAACTTAAAATACTGTCAGCCTTGCTTCAAATCAAAACATATTATATCTCCCATTCAAAGGTACGTTACTGTATCATGGAAATAAATTACTTTGGTTTGGCATGAGTTGTTCCTGACAAAGCCATCTTGGCTATTATTTAGCACCATATTAAAATTTCCTTGTGCATATCAAAAGGTAATTTAACTGTGCAGTCAAATGTAAATAAGTTATTACTTTGTAGCAATAAGACTATATAATATTACAGTGCTGTTTGATGGTCCAGTTTTGAAGAACAGAAAAGTAATGTATGAGATGCTAATTTCAGAATACCTCCGGTGTTAATGACGTTGTTATATGAGAGCTTTAAACTCCTTAATGCCTTGTTTGGATTTCAACTCAAGTTTCTGTGAATTTGCTCAAGTAGGTTGGTAATTAAGATACTTCGTGGATGTAATTAGTGGAGCATGCTGTAATTAATAAACCTGTATTCCCTAAATGTAAAACGGGTTCTTAAAGTGCTACAACTTGGATACTGAAAACATTTACAACCTATATCATTCATGGAGAACAATAGTACTCCTTAACATATTTTGCAGTGAATCGGTGAGCTTTCTTCTTCTTCAGCCCCCACTGCTGACAGTTATTTTAAGATCAGAATTAATACTTATGTATATACAGCTCCTGTAATTCAGGTGGATTAAAGAAAACAAATTTTTGGCAATGCTGGAGCTGAAGTACATTTTCTAAGATGGGTTACACATCAGCTATAAATGTATAGCAGAATTCCTCTATAATAAAATAAATGTTTATGAAAAGCCTGGATCACTTGCTAGCTAGTAAGCCTATCATTCTGCTCATTCTAGTCTTTTAGCTCTGTACATCGCTGGGCACATCCAGTTAAGAAGTGGGAACAGACATTTTTATGGGCAACCACAGTTGATTCTCTGACAGCTAAACTGGATAATAAAATCTACTCTGAAACTTTTTTAAAAAATTCACATAGTTGAAGACAGTTTCTGACCAGCTGTTAAATTGGATGTGGAAATGTGTGCATTCTAAAAGAGCTTCATGTTACCTTGTGGGATGTAGCCATGACTCATCATAGCTTTTCTGTTTTTGTTTTCTGGAAGTCACCCCTTTGAAGGCTGGGTAATGGATTGGGTGGGCAGTTGCTATATGACAATTCCAATCTTCTTATCTGAATTGTTCAAGTCACGTTTATGGCTTTTTCTGCTTTTTCTGTCTAACCATGCAGGTCAAAATTTGTGAATGGATCCTTGTCCCTAGTGTCTGCAAAAAGGGGGGTGGGCAACTGGTAGTTTTCCTTGGGATTTCAGTTTCTTTTTTTTTCAGAGGAGTTTGAATCTTTGAATTTGAAATCTTTGCACTGAAATAGTCCATTTCTTGAGCTCATGAGAGCAAAATTTATCTCTTATAGCTGTGACTCTTAAACTATTTTAGAGAACTGCTTTCCTGCTAATTGAAACTTTGTATTTTTAGAAAGTATGCCTATCCCTACATAATTTGTGCGCGTTACAGGGAGAAATGTGCTAGAAGTAATGAAGGTTGAAGTTTTTTACCAGTGATTATCTAAAGATACAATGAGCAGCAACACATTCCAAAGGTTGTCGTAAGCACAAAGCTAACACAAAGCCAAAGGTTACTGGTCCTACCAGCTGAAGGAATGATTAAAACCAGTAAAGATGTTGCTGAGAAGCTGCTCCTTTTCCCCTTCCCCTTCCCCTTCCCCTTCCCCTTCCCCTTCCCCTTCCCCTTCCCCTTCCCCTTCCCCTTCCCCTTCCCCTTCCCCTTCCCCTTCCCCTTCCCCTTCCCCTTCCCCTTCCCCTTCCCCTTCCCCTTCCCCTTCCCCTTTCCCCCCTCCCCCTTCCCCCTTCCCCTTCCCCTTTTCCTTTTCTTCTTTTTTTTCCCTCTTCCTCTTCCTAACTTGCTGAAACAAAATTCGGAGCTTCAAAACCCCGTTGCTTTCTAATGCTCCTCATCGAGGTGAGAGGCTTGGTGCGGCTGGGCACGGATTCCAAGTTTCAAACTCAATAACAACAGTGTCATCAAGCAGGCATTCTTTATTGTGGCGCTGGGCAGCACTGGGGACCGCTCCACCATGAGTGCTCCGCCCAAGTGGTCTCACAAAGTAGCTTAAGTTCAGTTTAACTTGTGCATATTCATTACATTTCTCAGAAATAATTATAGTATTCAGTACTTTCCTAGAACTCATTACTACATGCTAATGATTTTGGAACATGCTCAGTTAGATTATAGCAGGGGTCTCTTCTCCCTCTGGTGGTCGTCTTCCTCACATAGTCCTTTCTTTAACCCCAATCGGCGTGCATGCTCAATTGTCCCTTGAATGTATTTTTGTGTCTCCTAGTCTCATGCTTTACTTGGGTGTTTTCCCAAGTTCTTATTATTTACATATGTTGATATGTCTGTATCTTCCAGACACCGAAGACCACACTAACTGTTCTTCCTTGACACAAACATGTGATTAAGTTCCCTATATCTTAACTGGTAAAAATATTATTCTCTGACAATGTAAACTACAGACAGAAGGTATAAGATAAAATGATTCTCAAAGACTAAACTGCATAGTTTAAAACATCCAGTCTTAACATGGTAAATAGAAGAAAATCTTAGACCTATCATTACTGAAGAAGGTGTTGGGGAAAATACATCTACTTTTCAAAAAATCAAAATAAAAGCATGTAGAAGATACTAATGTAATTATGTAGATTGGGAATATGGCCAAATTCAGAATACATTTCAGAAAAGAGCACAAGAAAGTTTAGGAATATAAAAAAATATTTAAATGGAAAATACTGAGTTTATTTACCTTATAGGGCAAATAAGTTGGCCAAATAAAATATATGTAAGCATGTAAAACAGTGACTGATACAGAGAAGAGAAAGTGGAATCCTTTAGACTTTCCAGTTTTCTAGCCAGGTCATACAATAGTTGTCCAACAGAGGGTTTCAGAGTAGTAAGCAACTTCTACATGTTTCTTATAAAAGTCACAACAGTAAGAAAATTGGTTTGTAAAATTTTAACATTAGTACCTATGAAGATGCTAATACAGAACATCTCTGAAACAGTGGCATTTAAATTGTAAATTTCAAGAATTTTAATGTGTGTCATTTATGGACATTAATTCCATTTAAAATTTGAAAAATCTCTGAAGAGGTGTCTGTAGCTCAGAAAGGGTACAGGCATCTGTCTCTCAAGGAGATTTTACAGAACTTTGTTCCTTTTGGTTTTCATTATTAATTCACACTCAAGTTAATGTAAAATCACTGGTGTGTTGTAGAGGCTTGACAATGCTTTTGTGTCATGAGGAGCTTCAGTTAATTATTTCTACAGTTAGCTTTAAAAATAAAGTACACTCAGTCATAATACTCATTTGCTGTTGCTCTGCTTTCTCAGCAATGCTGGAGTATTCCAAAAATGCAAAAAGAGAATAACAAAAATTGCACTACCATAATTTTTGTAATAAACTTTAGAAGAAGAATTCTTAACCACTGGTAATTTATTTGCTCATGAGAATATTAGACTAGATATTACCCCATTTAGGAACAAGGACATGCCAATATGTGTTTTGTCTCTTGAAAACAGCGAAGTACTGAAAAATCCAAGTGCTATTATTGTGATAAGGTGTTCACGTTGAAGTATTTGTGTATATTCTGCAACTTACTTTTTTTTCAAGGAGATCTTCAACAACATTTCAATGCTTATTACCTGTTTCACAGGCACTGATGACCTTTACAAGGATGTGAAGGCATGCTTATCTATGACAACTTGCTAGGTTGGAGGAAAATAATGGATTTTTATCAGGAGTTGAATTACTTTTGCTTTACTAATTTCTTACACAATATATTAAGTAAGATAACACTTTTTTAACAATGGCATTATTTTAAAATTAAAACTCTTTGCCATGCTTTAATATGCCCATAATGCCATGACATGGCTAGCATATATGGCGTCAAGAGGTCAGTGAAAGATGACTTTTGGTTATAGTTTAAGTGTGCAGAGATTACAGCTTAACTGTGTAATGCAGTAATTTTGATATATTCTTCAAGGTTAGGAATTTAATAGCAGTTAACCCAGTACTTAGTTCAGTACTAAGTGCACTTTCATAAATAACGGTTGTGATGGGCCCAGATAAACAGAGAAATCTTGTGTTCACAAACAGATGCCTTCTGACCGAATTTGTTCTCATGAAAAATAAGCGTTAAAAGGCACTCTAACTTATGCATATATATATAAAATTCATGCTCAGTTGCTGACTGCTGCAAGTTAACCTCAGCTGTGTGCTTGTATATGACATAAGTGATGTCACACTGTTTATCCAAATGACATTGTCACAGGAAATAGCTATTATTAGCCCACTTGTTTCCCTTTTAGGAACCTGATACTGCCTATTTGAGTTTATATTGATTCAAGTCCCTGAAAAGGTCATGCCCTTTTATTGCAAAATCTTTTGCCTCTTTTTTTTTTGCTTGAAAAAGTAGGCGAACAGCACTTAAAACAAGTATTTATACCCCAAGAAAGTTATATAAAGTCCCTGATCTAGAGTTTTGGTAAAATACTATACTAGGCATCAGAACAATTCCACAAAGTTCAGAGGTGTTGTGAGGAATTAGGAAATTTGTGTAGGGCCAACCTAAGATTCGATTAGCTTGAACCCAACCATTTGGAGCTGTGAAATCAGAAATTTCTGCAAGAGTTAAGAATCTGTATGCTAAACATACAGTTTGATGATTGTTTTTTGTTAGGATAGGCTATCTGACGTTGGGTGGTGTAGGAAAATAGGTATTCCTTTTGTCTGTAGCCATATAAGAGAATGAATCTGACTCTGAACAAATGCAAATTATAAGTTTTTGTGGCTTGAGGTCCAGCTCGCTTTTGTACCCTCTTGAGCCCTTTTAAATGCAATGTTAAGACTTAAAACATAGTAGAAACAAGGCTGAGCATTGAAAATGCTGTTTTCAGTTTTCCTGAATGAAAAACTTGCTATGTTGCGGGTATAAATCCATGTTTAAATTACGTCTCCTTGGAGAGTCATCTTAATGCCTACTGATGTAATTCAGCACTTTAGTGATGCTTGAGCCAAACAAGATCCTTTAGTACAAGGATTGTTCAATCATTATCATCACTGCAGGGTGAAAGATGATACCTTACAAAGCAGTGTTTACCATACTAGGTCAGGATTAAAGCTACTCCTTCAGTTCTCATTGCCAATTTAGAATAGATGCATAGGACCGTGCAACACTTAGGCCTGGAGAAGAAGCCAATGTATTTTAGGATTTATTCTTACATTATCAAGTAATCCTTTAATCCCTTAGTAGTTTAAAGAATATTTTATTGTCCTTTAGATTTTTGTATGTGGACAGACACAAGCATTTTCCCTGATGCAATGATTCAACAAGCAAAGTTCAAATGATCAATAAAAGCCCATAATTTCTGCAATGGTGCCTTGTGTGCTCTGTCAGCGAACAAGGAGAGTGAACAAGGATTCGTCACCTCCCTAGAGAAACAAGACAGGTCAGTAAGGCAAGTGGAGGATTTTTATTTTTTTTTGACTGACATGAGAGTGTAGGAATCCTTGCTATAGTTTGTCTTAAGTTTTCAAAAAGAAAAGAAATTGTAATCTTGTCATTCTAGAATGGCACATTTTCAGAATACAGTACACAATGAAATAAAATAAACTTCAAAATAAAACCTTTTTTTTTTTTCTTTTTCTGTGGCACTCCTTTTTAAATCACAGGGGTGAACACAAAGGCCAACTTCTTAGTATATTTTGCTAATAGATCCTTCTCCAGGGGAGAGGCTCCTGAACCAGGATTTAATTCAGAAAAGAAAATAAGCCTAAATTACTATAATCAGTGAATTTTTGTTCAGATTGGTGGTAAATGAGCTGATACTCTAGAACTCTAATGTTAGTATCAGTGTCTGGAGGGATACTAAGGATCAGATGGGTAAAGAATGAGCAAAATATCTAAAGCCTTAAGTGACAACTGTCCGTGAGGAACAAATAAACATCATTTTATTGTAAACAACAGAGCCACTGCTTCTGTGGCTGTCTTGCGTGTGTGAAGGATGTCGTAATTTTTTTTCTCCAGGCTTAGTCAATAGATAGAAGGCCTATAGGGGAGATATGCATTTGTAAATTAGAATCTGGATCTAGAATCTATCAAGAGGGTCAGAAGTGTACCTAGGATGGCTAGGAAGCTGTGGGTGATTACAGATGATAGCATGATTACAGTGTGTTACTAACTTCTGCAAGCTAGAGGTTAGAGGGGTGTAGTGTTTGTGTAACTGCTTATTAATCTTACAACTTGAAAAGTTAAACTGTATGTAGTTGTTTCTTAGGCTTAAAGCTGCCTATGTGTTTCTGCGTAGAACGAGGTAACAAGACAGCTTGCTGTGGGGTGGTATAAAGCTGACATGTTGCTACAGCTCACATTTTGCATGTTTTGTATGGCTTGTAGAGCAGTCCTCGCTGTCTTGATCCTCCAGCCTGTTGACTGTGTTCTGTGCTTTAGACTGCGTTCTGGTGTTAAATAATTGCTGATAGCTGCTTTTCAGTAAACCTCTTGTGTTTTAAATAAATTCAGAATTTGTCTCGGTCTGATACTAGACCAACTGATGCTGGAGTCAGAACTCCTAATCAAATGTTTATTATTTCTTGTAATTGTTAGAGATTTATGAATATCCCATGTATTTCCAGCCCAAAAAATCTGAAGAGCTAACAGTGCAAAAGCACTGTTCAGTAGCAAACCTTTTAATGGGCTGTGGTTAACCATGCTGTTAAATGGTCTGTTTTAAGTTGGTTCAACCACTGATGATTTCTGTGGAAAGCTTCCCCTTTAGAATTCTGCCAAAAATAATAGTGTGAGACAATTTGAGAATACTCTGACTATTATAGACTTATTATTTGGCTAGATCAAACTTTAGAGAAGTACTCTTAGGTCATCTTTGAGAATGTTTCTTTCTGATGAAAATTGTTTGATTTGCACTTCACTTCCAATAATACTAACAGAACAATTCAAATGGATCAGTTTAGTATATGACAGTGAAATAGATCCAGGTCAGGAGAGACCATTAAGTCACTTTATCTGACCTCTGCAACTTGACTTTATTTCAGCTAGAGCATTTTATCCTCAAGAGATGTGGATAGGACCATGATCAGGACCACGATGCAGACATCTGTGTGTTAGGGAACTGGCAGGGTGAAATATGCCCTTGCAAGCAGCCTGGAGGAAGAGTAAGATGAAATCCTACAAAGATTAATGCTATTAATCTTTGAAAAATATTCCTGTCAAGAGAATAGTGTTGTCAGCCATTAGAACATTCTCTATGGCCTAAAAAGGAAGAGATATCTCATCCTTTTCCTTTGGCATCTATCTGATGTTTGGTAAGAATCTATGAAGCCTGTTGTGCGTTGGAGAAGGAATATTCTTTCTGATCTGCTGTAGGCAGAGGATCCTAAGTTTGAGAACTGATTTAATTACTGCTCTACGGCAGACCTGCACGTGGTATGAGGAAAGCAAAGCAGCGCTGCTTATTTTCTCAAAAGCTGCAGGAGAAGATTTGTGGAGTACGTAGTTTCACAAATATACACACATGAAGGCTAAAAAGATCCACTAAAACCATGTTACTCTTTTTTACGTTTTGGTCCTTCCCACCTGTTGTTCACCACTGCTATAGACTTTCTCAGGCAACATGTTTTTCACAGGGCCTTCAGAAGTATTTCATAGTGCACTCTTTAGAACCTGTTACCTTTTGAAGAAATGTTCCTTGGTAAGCAAAGAAAGACTAGAGAGTTTAGAAAGTAATCTCATATTTTGACTTACCTTTAATTTTCTCTGGAATAATTAGTTGTTTTGTCTGGTTAGTTGACTATTAGTAAAAATAAATTAGAGGAGAGAGAAGGCAAGGAAGGTGTCAAAAATAGCTGAAGGTATAGTTAAATATAATCCGTGGTTATAATGAATGGTTATGGTAGACTTTTCAGTGGAAAAAAGGCCAGTTTTTATTTCCAAGGATTAAAGAGCATAGCTTTTATTTAATTTTGTGGTAAGCCTTTATGTTATTTGTCTTAATCTAGCATCAGAACAAGCAGCAACATGTCGTCAGAATTAGTACATAGATTACTTTTTTTTTCCCTCTATTTTGCCCTTTTTGTATCAAGCCAAAGAGAGTTGGGCATTCTTTTTACCTTTTCTCAATCTATAGCTGTTATTTTTTTCAGTTTGGCTTTTGGGATGCTGCTGTTTGCCTCCTTGTTCCCAGCTGTTCACTAGAAGATTGAGGACTGAAGCCAATTCATTTGCTTTCCTACTTTATTACCAAAAATGGCAAAATTTTGCCAATGTTGTCATTTTCCCACTTCAATAATAGATAATAAAGTTGCACGTGGGAATTTTTGCATATCTTCAGTTTTTGAGTGTGGGTGGAATACTATTTCAGGCTCTTACTCTGAAATGCTAAAACATGAAAGACTGTATTATGTATTTTTTTTCCATGATATCCAATATTTTTAGCTTATTTCTGATTCATCTGAATCTGAGCTAAGCTATCAGAGGCACAGAAACAAATGGTCATGTATATGCTCTGGGTTTCCTTTCTCTAAATAAACACCTTGGGAGGACTAAGTGTTTGAGATACTTGCTGTGTAGAGAGGAGGGGGCAAAACCCCCTAAACTTCTGGGAAATGTATGATTTTTCTTTTTGCATTTTACCAGAGGAGTAAGTTTCTTGACATCAGCTGTAGTTGAGTTTGATAGGAACTAGTTTATATCTGTGGAGGACAAATTCTATTGAATTTAAAGACAGTTAAATACTATATTGTACAGGATGTTTTGTTTTAATTGAATTTTTAAATGCTGTATAGCCTTATTAGAAAATGTTTGGACAAAAATTTTTTTAAAAGACAAGTGGAAAGCAAAAATCTGTTCAGATTCCTATACTGTATCCACGGCCAGGTATGGACATGGGGAGGAATTACTGAAATAAGTTATCTGGAAGTAATGAACTCTGGCACACCACATTGCTGATGTAAAGGGATCTTTAGCCTTCACACCAAGTTGACATTGAATAATGTAGCATGTGTATGCCTTCCTGCTCCAACTTAGCGATGTAATCATATGATTTCCACCGTTCCTCCTTCAGCTTGAGGTTGTCCCACCCTTATTAGTGAAAACAAATGTGGCTATAAAACAGTTTTGTTTAAGAAAGACTGTGAATTGTGAGTTACTATAGATTTTAAGGTGAGAAGGGAATATGACATATATGACTCAAGAATTCCTGCAATTGTGTGTATGGTCTCCAAGAGCTCTAAAGGACGTTTTTGCAGAGGAGATGCCATTTGATTTAAAGAATTAGAAAACAAAATGAAACAAAACTAACCTATCCATTAATTTATCTGTTAGGTTGCTGGGTTTTTTAAGGCAGAAAATGTTTATCTTTTGTTCCTTGCCATCAGTAATGGAAGCTTGTTGTAGTATCAGTGTACACATTATCCACTGAGGATGTACTTTTGAAAAATGCAATGCTAATGTTTCGACAGATAATGAAGCAATTTTCCCTCTTAGAGTCAATGTAACAGGGTGCAGATGTGTGTGGGGACTTGAGATACACAGGGACAATACCTGTGTTGTGGAGGATGGACGTCCAATGGCAGGGTTTTCAGTATTGTCAGCTGGAGGAGATACTGGCTTAGCAGCAGCCGACTTTTCTGACCAGGCTATCACTCTGAAAGAAAGAGCTCATCTGTTTCCTACATGAGATTGATTGCCCAGTTTTCATTTATTACTGTGGGCATTCTTGCATTCTTCTGCCTTTTCACTATGCGAATCATCTTCCTCAGAATAATCGAGGTCAATTAAAGCAGTCAGCAGTGAAAAATTGAAAACCGGGGGTTATTACAATGATTAGCAGCAATATGGGGTATTAGGTGATGGGTGACAGAGGTCCAAAACTAAACATATTGATAAAACAGCTAGTGGAGTGTTCCTTTACCACTAAACAGTCATGTTAGTGGGGACCATCAGCAATTAGATGTTAGGATATTCAGGAGTTAGTGCAGCACCCTTAATTTTGGAACACATCTTGGAGAGCAACAAATCTTTTACATACTTCTTTTAGCATTCCCAGTCATGTTGCTATGTTAATATTTTATGTTTCTGAAATCAAGTGCCTTTCTGAGGTATCAAACAAATCTTTCGGCCTCCTAAATGTATTGACTGAATTTTAATTTTCCTTCTAACAGCTTTGTTAAAATACGTTAGATATCATTTAAAAATGGTAGCATGTCACAGGGATATGTAATACAAGAAAAAGACTATGATACTGGCTGATAGAGGTTTGATCTTTGTTTCTAGAACTTTTCAGCTACCACATTTAATCTTCAAAAGGACAAATTTTAGAGGCTATCTAGTTTGAATTTCAAAGAAGCGGTTGGAAACTGGAAGACAATAGGTAACTTATTCTCTCCTGGAAAAGGGAAATATGTCTGATAATTTCATGAGGCGATCCGAAAAGAATGTTCTCCTTCCACAGAATATTCCACCTCAATGTAGTTCTTTATATTACAGATTTTAAGCAGCTGATGTATGTGCTAAGGATGATGTACTGTAGTGGCAATCAGGCTTTAGTGTGCGAGCCACGTGTAACCCCTCATGACAATTGACTCAATCTGATAGCTGCTTATGAAAACTGACCGAATGCCAGGCTGTGTGGTGATGGTAGCTGCTTCCTATGGCTAGTGTCTTTCGTGATGGTCTCTAGTGCTTCTCTGATACATTACTATGCACAGGCTTTTTAAGTGTGTGTCATGCATGAACACAGACACACAGTCACACACTTTGTTGGTGTCCCAGACATGCTTGTTAACTCTGTGTGTTGAGTCTACTTCATGATCAGCGCAGATTTCTCAAGAGTGAGTCCTGTCAAACCAGCTTAGTTTCTTTCTGTTGAAGGGTGATCAGTTTACTGGACAGAGGTGTAAGAGGTGAGGTCTGGTATTTTGTCTGTAATGCTTTTACCTGTGGCATTATCAAATTCAGACTGAGGAAGGATCTAGATGAATCTAGATGAAACTGCTACAAGATCAGCGCAGAACAGTTTGGAACGCCATACACAGTGTTGATTCCCTTCTAAAATGGAAGAATGTATCAAGTGAGTTTCTGCAGGTATTTGCCCCAGGGCTGGCACTGTTCAGTGCTTGCATTAGTGATCTGGATGATGGAATACAGAATATACTTATTAAATTTACAGACTGCACCTTTCTAAGAAGGATTAAGAGGTCTTCTAAGGATAGAGTTAGAATTCAGAATGATCTTAAGAAATTGATTTGAAAAAATAGGGTGCTGTTGAAAAGGAACAAGTGTAAGGTGCTCTATGAAGAAAAAGGGAAGATAAGCATGAGAATATAGTAGAAACAGCTGTGTGGATAGCAGACCTGCAAAAGGAGATTTTGAGTTTATAGTGGATTACAGGCTGAATGTCAGCCATGTCAAGCAGATATAAAGGAGGAAAATACTGTACTGGGAGGTGTAAACAAAAGTATAGGTTACAGATAAAGTAATCCCTGTGCTCTACTCATATGGAGCAACGCTTGTGCTCTATTCAGCCCTGTGGGTTCTAGTGAATTCAGCACATCAAGAAGGGTGTGGACTAACCTGAGGGATAGTCAAGTGGAAAGCGATGAAAACTAGATTTACGGATAGCAATTTCAGTAGAGTTCTCCTAGATGTTTGTATTTTTAGCTGTAGATACGGTTGTTTTAGAGAAGGAGAGTAAACGTGAATTACTTCTTAAGATCTTTCCAATCTGTGTGGTAAATTTAGTAGCTTCTTGGAAAAGTCAGATGACATGGTGTCCTGGAACTGACACCTGAATGGATTATCCAGCACCCTGATTGCAGTGGATGCACATGTACGAGATAGCTCGTGTGAGTATACCTGAGGGACAACTCTTCAGCAAGTGTCATGTCTCTGACACACACAACACCACTAGCTTGTTTGCTGAAGTCTTCTCTTAGGGTAGGGAACATGGCCTATGCCTGTCTCCTGCACCTGCACAAAGGTAAGCGGCCCACCCAGCTAGAAGGGCTGGGCATCCATGCAGTTGTTTTATAATTTACAGTTGACATGACACTCGCAATTTTTAATGGATTTGAAGTTTCACTAGGGGAAAATACTTGCTACTGTAAATCACCTTGTTGACTTTTCGGTACTAAGTTTGTGAATCTGTTCGCACACTACTTGATGTGGGTGCAGGGACATTCAATACAAGCAGTTTGCTCTCTCATGTATGTAGGCCAACAGCATGCTTTGAAGGTGGGAAAAAAAAAAGGAATCATTGTGGTTTGTCAGAATGCTGAAAAGCTGAATAGTAACTTTTTTGAGTAACCGTTACCTGGAGCCCTCTTACCTGCAAGGTCATCAGTGACTGGCTGTGATAAGCAAACCACAACAGAAATCAAGATAACATTTGTATTAGATAGAAGATGAAGAAAATTTTAAAAAGAACTGATAAATGAAAATTTGCTGAAGAAAAAACATGTCAGGTTTTAAATTAAGAAAACAAAAATTTTAAAATAATTGCTGGTTGGACTGATGAAATGGATATTATCTGGAGTGTTTGTTAAGTAGAGCAGGGAAGAATTTATAATCTTGGAAGCAGAGAATGGTGTCTGAGAAAATGACACTCCATTGATGGGTGCTGTAGAGATCCAAGGTTGAATAATTTATTTTCCCAAGTAAAAATATGTGTTTCAATAGTGCTAGTCCTTCAGAAACATGTAAATCTGTATGTTTAAACTATCAGTTGGTATTTACTAAAGCTTTTAAATTAGAGCATAAGGTTGAAATACAGTGTGTATGTGGTTTGCTGGGACTCGGTGCGTGTCTGAGGAATGCTCTGCACACATTAAGGAATAATTGAAGAGAAACTTGGTTGGCCTTTTGAAGGATAATGTTCTCCTATGGTACTACAAATAATTTGAAGGGATCCAGTCAGGAATTTCTCTCAGAATATTTGTGCTGTACTCACCACACCCACTCACTCTCTTAATATAAGATTCTGTTGAAAAGCTTGTATGCAGATGTAGAGACAAGAGAGTCGTGTAAAGAAACGGTAGACTATAGCTCACATCTTAGGAATTTAAATACACATTACAGATAGATCATTTTTGTGTAAGGTAGTTAACACATATAACATAATTGGAGATTGTTTCTTGAATCTGTAAGTAATACTGGAAATCAGTGAAGATGGACACAGTGCTTCTGTGGGTTGAATGGAGCTGCAGAACTTTAGCAGTAAGACACAATGTAAATTTATACATAAAAATGTCTGTGCACTGCAGAACTTAACATTTGCAGTAACACGGTATCATACTATGTTAATAAGCTGAAGGGAACAGTAGACAATTTCCCTCAGTTGTCAATTTCCCAAATCTCTCCCTCCTAGCAGCTGTACCTTTTCTCCACTGGCAATAACGTCATTATGTTGAAACTGGAATCGTATCTTTTCAATCTTAACTTGTTTAGTGTGTGACAGCATTATTAAAAATGTGTGTGACATACTAGTGATCCACTTGAACACCGATAAAGGACAGTATTACATACTGAAGATCTGTTTCTGGGAATTCCTCTAGACTTGTATTAAAAAAAAAGAAAATTCAGTGGATTTCAGTCATCAGAAATTTTGGCAACGATCCATGATTTATATGTCATTTTGATCGCTATTAAGGATATCTGCCTGACCAGAAAACTAAAAGTACTTTTTAACATTTGACTTGGTAGTTAGAGGTGCTAAATTATGTATCATGTAAAAGATAAAATAGTAATTTCATTTTCTCGAAAAGTGAGTATCTAACACCAAATTATTAACTCAACTAGTGTCTAAAAAGCCATTGTGTATAGTTGTATGTATCTTTTAATATCTTTACTTTTTGTCAGTCCATGTGGCTTTATTTACTGGAATGTGACTAGAAAAATACAATTTTTAGCTGACATGCTCAACAGTCATGTATTGTTTAGTCTTTGTGCAAGCTGTTACAAATGTGTGCATGTGTTTTAATGGATTGGTTCATTCAGAGATAATACTAAGTTGCAACATTTAGTCAAATTAATTCTTTGTATTCATGATAAATCAATAAACATCTCTTTTGACCACATATGTTACCTAAATTTCAAGCAGAAGAAAGCAATAATCAAGATTGAGAAACCTTTATGCATCTTCCAGAAATTCACTGTACCAATTCTCATATTTACTGCACACTGTTTCTAGGTGTGCATAGCAAAAATGCTGTTGATGTTCTCTGGTATTCTGTATTTTCTGTTTTGAGCTGAGGGATTGGTGTTTTCAGTAAAGTTTACCTGAGTTTGATCTGTCCTTCTACATTAGATAACTCTATAACCTGCTTTACCAGAATTCCTTACAGTTCCTGTTGCTGTTATCCTTACAGCACCATTGTGACAGAGGTGAAGTACCAACATCTGTGGTTTGCAGGGGAAGAACAGAAGCCCAGAGAGGAGAGATCATGCACCAGATTTATAATGTTCCCAGCTCCTGCCATGCACAGTAAGGGTTGTGGCAGTAGGAAGTGTGGTGTGGGACTACAAGTGTGGGGTTCTCAATGCTGTTTTAGACATCTAGGTTCTGCACTCAGTGAATTAAGCACCTAAGAATGAGATTTGCAGCGAAGAATGTCAGTATATGAAAACAGAACCTCGGCACATGTTTGCAGTTTTTCTAGGGGTGATTTTGCTGGGATTCACCAGCCGCTACCTTTGTTCAGCATAAGTGCCTGGGGCTTCCTTCTAGGCATGGGTAACTGCTCGTTTAATTACACAAGTGATGAAGAAGATGAAGGTGCGGGTGAAGAAGTGTTAAAGTACTTCTTCAGGAAGTGGGAATGAAGGCCAGGGTCATCCTGAGCCTGAAGGACTTTGCCCTGTGTCTCATTTGGGAGGGAATGACCTGCCTTCGAGCACCAGGCAGGGCTGGGGTGCTTGCACGTTGCTGTGGCTGCCAAAGGGATTGGCACTAAGGCACATCACTAGATGATTGTTTACAAACTTATGATTTACTCATGCAGACAGGACAACTCATTTGTGCTTAGAGGTTGGGTCTACTTAATAAAGATAGCATAGACCCAAGGGAAGGGATGTTCATGGTTCAAAAGGAAGAGTAACTAGTCCATTGTGGACAGTGTATTTGAGAAGTTCTGGGTTCAGCTCATTTTGTGAATTTAAGCCCCAGTGGCTTGCTGAAAATCACATCTCAAACTGCTGAATCTGAACTGTAGTCAATGGATTATTTGTTTCTCCCTCTGACTTAAAAGCAGACTTAAGCCATTGAACGAACTGCTGTTTCACAGACTGTTCATTAACTACGCCGCTATTACTTCTTACTCAGGAATTCACATGGTTGAAACTGATTTTAAAAATAAGCTTGGCCATACTCCAGTGATTTAAACCTGCAAAGGGGGAAGGGACAGCAAACAGCATCTTTCATTATTGCTTTCTTTCTGATGCTGTAATGCAGAGGCAATTTAGTTAGGCTTTTTTTTTTTCCTTTTTTGATTTCCCCTTTATTTGCTACTCCAAGTTATTTTTTGAAATAGAATTAGAGAAGGCAGAAGCAGTGATTGCTGCAGGAAAGTACTATGGAAACCTGTCATGACAACAGTTTCAAATGAAAGTGAATCTTCAGCTGTTTAAAAAGTCAAAGTATTTGTCAGATTCTAGTGTCTCCTCTAGAGGCAGAGTTGGAGAGGAAGGAAGTGTATAGAGAGGTGTTGAGGAGAAAATACATATTCTTGCTTTTCACTGGGGGAAAATGCATTTTGGGGCTTAGCTTTGCAGTTCTATTTCCTGCAATGGACTCATCTGGGACATAAAATTGCCCAGTTATTTAATGTGTTACAATGCTGTGCTAGCAATATTGTTCTTTATGGTTGATTAATTATGTTTTCTATAAAAACTAGCTTCTAAGCATATCCAACTTTTTTTTTTCTTTTTCTTTTCTTTTTTTTTTTTTTTTAACAAAAGATGGGCAAACGCTCTCCTTCTTGAAAGGGATTATTCACAAAGCTGAAAAGAAGTTACTGGTGGTGCATACAGCAGTAATTAAATAAATATACCTTTAGCATGCATTTCGGTTGTGGATGATTGTCCATATTTTCCAGATGTAAAATGCAAAGCATGATGTGAATGTATTAGATCTCAAGTCACTTGATGTTTGTTCTCTGTGCCCTTGCTAAAGAAAATACCATCAAATGCATTTTGTTATTATTAGTAAAGCACACAGAAGATGAAAGATGACATGAATATGGTACTGCTAGTAATGTTATGATTGATAGATTCACTTTGGTCTCCTGTTCATTCTCACATTCACAGTGCCGTTGAAAACTTGCTAGCTGTTTCAGCACTATGCTGATGAATAATAGTGTGGATACATCTCTATATATATGTATATGAACATGAATGTTTTTGAATTAAAATAAATGTTTGGAATGCCAGTGATTAATGACTAAAATACAGTGTCCGATGGCACTACCTGGGTGTATTTTGAAAATGTGCAGTGAATTAAAATACCAAAGTATTTCATCTACCTGCAATTACTGAAGTTCCTGGGCACATTTTGTAATGTTTGTTGGTCATGTTCATTGCTACTAGAAGTATTGGAAAGCAATATCTAGTAATGAGAATATGTAAGGGAGATGGTTTTGTTTTTTTTAAATTTAGAAAATGCTGTTTTTCTTGAAGGATTATTAAGAAAAAAAGAAGGAAAAGCCATGTTGGTGGAGAAGTCATCCTAAACTAGTTGATTAGTCTTTTATACTGTGTAAACATAGGAAAGTAGAGTCTTTCTTTTAAAATTACAGAGGTTTTATTTTCACATTTCTGACTTAAATTTTTTACTGCTGAGTTATAAAGCCTTGAAAATAATAGACATGGTGATAGTCTTTTTTGTCCTGTGAGATCCTGGTCTTTCAGATTTTGATGAGTCTGTGTGCATTTATTAAAATATGTGTACTGAATTAGAAACAGATTATGGGATTGTGCAGTCTTTGTCTGCTTTCAGCTGTAATATAGAAAGCGTTATATCACTTTGCCATTGTGCACTTGCCCTATATAGAGGTAATTAGGAAGCTTAATGCAATTGATGTCCAACTGTGACACAGTATTTTTGTAAAAGTAAAATTCTTCACTGCTTCTATAGCCTGTCTAAATGGTTAATCAAAATGGATTGACAGATTATGTGTCTGGGTTTTTTCTTTATTTTTTTTTTCCCTGTAGGTGTTTGTGACTCATAAATGCAGAATTAGACCAAAATCTGTGACTGGATAATGGAGTATTTGCAAGTACTTTACTCCACTTTTCAGAGCAGCACAACAAATAGCCTGCACTTTCCGGTGTTTATTTGTAAGGATTTATTGTTCTGTGGCCCTGCTAATCCCATCATTTCTGTTCTGTTTTTATCATAGTGCAAGAAAGTGGTTTATAAATAGTTTCTATAAATGGGTATTCCTGAAAGTACATCTGATCTGAACAATATTTTTATATAACTGTCTTTTATTGGTAAAGTAATAGGTGAAGATTGAGAAGTCATTAATGTTTTATATCCCTTCACTCTACTATGAATCATCACTTAGCTGTTTGCCAAAATCTTTGTATTCTGTTTAGTGACAACTTTATATGAGAATCAGCTGGTTAATTTTTAAATTCACTCCTGCTCCTTTTCTTTAAAGATTCATCTTGATTAATTTGGCCAGTTGCCAACAAAATGTTAAAACTTAATCTTCCATTGTAGATGATGTTTTAAATGCATATTAACTTAGAGCTTGATAATGCTTTTCAAAGAATATGGATAGCTTTATGGGTCCAAAAATTGTGGATGTTAAATAAATTTTAAGGAATTTAGAATGCAGCTGTGCACTGTGTGTGTTAGGGGAAAAAAAAAAATCCAGAACACTGTAGAAAGCTATCAGAAACCACCTTGTGTGTAGATTTTTCCCTTTGAGATAGCTATTTTGAAATATGACACACTTAGTTTGGTTTCATACCAATTAGTATATGTCATTTGTGATCACTGAAAAATTATTCCCCATGGAATACCCATCATGAAAACACAGGAATGTTTAATAACATTGAGTTCAGCTTTCTTTGTGGACAGAAATTATTTTAAATTAGAGGCTGCTGCATAGTCTGCTTCTGTGTTCTGGTTGTCCATCTGTTTAGGTAGTTTCTCTGGACTGGAAACATGACAATTGTTATGTCTTGGATAGCTCTGACCACATTGCAAAACTGAAACTGCACTAGAACTAGGTAATACCTATAAGGGCAAGAAGGTACCTCTATTCTAATGCTTTAAAGATAATAAATGCAAATATGATAATTGATTCATCCATTTATATGCAGAGAGGCATGGGCCACTGCTATGAACAGCTCGACTGTGAAAGGCTTTGTAAATAGAAATATGCTGTAGGGGAAGAATGGAGGAGACTGAGGACAGTATGTGTCAATACGGAAACTGGAAACTGAGTTTGGGAGTTGAAGGTAGCTCCAAGGAGAAAGATGTGAATGGAAGGAACTGTTGTGAGAACAAGACTACAGAAGGGCTGGAGGATGGAATGGGAAATGGATAAGGTGGAGCTGTGAAATAAGGAAGTGGTGTTTGCCTTGCTACAAATCAAGAAAGACAGGCTAAGATTAGATCTTGTTGAAAATAGTTGAGGTAAGATTAAAATGAGAACCACAGAGGTTTTTCTTTATCAGACATTGCAGTGCCTAATTACATGGGTCTAGCGTTTATAGAATGAGCTTAATCAAAAGGGAAATAAGGTAATCTTCCAAAGTCCTTGTCCGCTCAAGTGTTTGAATTAAAATGATTTATGATTTTGTTTAAACACTCAAAGGTAAACGGCATGTGTGAAATTCTGCTAGGATTCCAGGGACACAACTGAGCAGAGGCTGACCCTGGCTTTGGCAGGGTCTCGGTAAAACACATCCCAGTCTTTTTAATTGGTACTTTAATGTATCTGTCTCTCTTCAAAACTAAGGCTACACTGAGGTTCTTTCTCTACAGATAAGATATTTTGTTATTGTTAAATGCCTCTCCCAGACTGTAATTCTATTTGTGGTTTCTACTGTTGACTGTTGATTGTTAACAGGTTCTGAAATAATGCAATTAGGTGATCCAAGAAAAACGTATAAAGCATTAATAAGCCACGTGTGCATAAAGCAGAGTGAAAAATATGATTGACTAGCCATGATACTCATCTAAATAAGGTAATATAATTAATTTTGCTTTTTTCTCAGGTTAAAAATCTGCTCTTCGTCTTAATCTTCTCTGAAAAATAAGTGTTTCATTGTCTTCTTGATCTGCTACTCAATGCCACATGAAATTCTGTGTTACCTTATATTTGGAGGTGTTTTTATGGTAACAAAAGATACAAACCTTCAGGTTAGCTTGAAATGGCATACAGAACTGAACAGTATGTTTCATTAGAAAGGACAAATCTTGCATCAAAATGCTTCAGTTCCTAGGTGATGAATAATGTCCTCTGTGTGGATAAATTATGCACTTAACTCCTTATTCTTCTCTTCTTTCATCACCCTTCTTTCCTTCTGCAGGTATCACCCCCAATAAGTTCCTACTTGGGTGAAGGTTTCAAAATGCATTACTGACAGATAACTGAAGTAAGAGGTGGGGACTGGCTTTTTTCAGTAGCAGAACTGGATCCCAAATGCATGTGCTAGCTGCAGGCAAAACTAGGCACAGTAATTCTTTTTCTTTAGATGACTTCAGATCTTTTTTCTTCTTAGTAAAGTTTTTGTATAATGTAGCTTTTCCTATTTATTTTTAAAGAGATTACCCATTTATTTTTAAGAAGACTAGAAATATAAAATGTATTTCTTTAAATGTAGCATCTGTAACAGAAAGAGGTCAGTCTTGTCATGCTTCCCCTAGTGGGCAAATTTACAAGAGGGCTTGGAAGACTGATGTTACTATCAGGGGGTGGGTAACATTGCCAGCACTGAAGAAGGGTTGTTAGATGTGTAGACAGATGCTTGCTGTCTTTCAAGCTGGCCTCAGGGAAACTCAGTGAAAATGACTGCACAGGTCTATTGTTACATTTTCCTGGAACTGTAAGCAGAGCTAGGAAGGGAAAATGGAACAGGAGACGGATGTCTTCTGGCTTATTTGAACTAGCCTATCTCTGCCTTGCAAGGCCTTGAGCAGCCCTGGTAGACCCTCCTTTGAGCAGGGAGGTGGCTTAGGTGATCTCCAGCGACCCCTGCCAACAACAACTATTCTGTGATTCTATGATTCTTCAAATTATCTGCAGACCTGAAGTAACCTGTAGGTGGGTGATACAAGGAATTTGAACATTTGAAAAAAAATGTTTTGAAATGTGATCCAACAGCAAATCTGGCATTGATGGAGATCTGTCTTTAGTTGAATATGAAAATAATAACTGAAAAGAATTTAAAATAAAGTAACCATGAAAAGTTCATTCCTTTTAAATATTTGAGGGCACTTCAGAGCTGTTGACAATATGTGCACAGATTCCAGAAATGAGATATTGTCACTTGCATAGGTAATTATTATCTTGTTGCAAAGACTAGCAAGAGAACAAGAAAACCCAGATGGCTTTTGGTAGATATTTAAATCATTTGGCGCATACCATTTAGAGGATATTTTGTCTGAAATTGGATTTTTTTTTGTAAATAGAGAAAAAAAATACTACAACACACCAATTTCAAATCATGATTGTTAAGACTGAGTTAAAAGTAAAACCTGACAGTTCTGTTTTGTAATGGATTTGTTCAACCAGTTGACAGAGTGAGCATGTACATAATGATATTATGGGGTGGGAGAAAACATCTGATCACAAGCTGATCCAAAGATCAGAGTTAGTAATGAGATTTTGTGTCCTTATAATTCTGTGTTTCACTGATGGGACTTGAGTCAGCAGGTGCAAGTCAGAGTTGCACAAGGACAAGAGAAGTGCTACAACCTTGCCCTCTACTCTCTGACCTTCGTCAGAAAGTTATAGCTGTGTTTTTAATAGAGAAGCCACATCTTCAGATTGACTGACCAACTGGTTCATTATTGATGAGGGCTTTAGAGATTGGTCAAGTAGTGTAAGAGGTGAGAGAACCATTTTAAGAAGCTTGATTTGGCTCAAATGCCCTCATTTCTTTGTTGCCCGTTAGGTTTTTCATTTTGTGTGATCTCTACACTCAAATACAGCATTGTAGGATAAAATTTGTAATTGGTATGGGCTAGTTGGTCTAGCTGATCTGCCCTCACAGGCAACAGGTACTTAACTTTGAAATTGCTGTCACATTGATAGCCTAAGGCTTGGTAAACTTTAGAATATTGCTTGATGTTTCATTAGATAAGTCTTTACAACAGTTCCTGATGCCTTTCTGTTCCATTAGCTTTTAGCCATCTGTTGCTTTGATTACACTATTATAGTGAATAAGTGTTTTGGCAAGCTATTTAGCTGTGTTGAAAAATCTTGTTTCTTTGCTTTCTAGTATTTTATTGCTGCTGGGTTTTTTGATTTTTTTGTTGTTGTTGTTGTTGTGTTTTTTCCTCAACCTTTGTAGTGCAATGCTTCTTGTTTTATTCTTCTTCTTACTCTAAGAAACAAAAGTCTGACCTAATTTGAGGACATGATGAGGCTGTTTATGGCTGTTTTCCTTTCCTGTGAAAGTCCTCCTACCAAAAGAAGTTGTGTATTCTAAACATGGGCTCACAGGAGGTAGATGTTATAACCTAACCATATTGAAAAGTTTAGCTTTGGGATTATTGTCTCTTAAGGGTTAAAGTGTGCTTTTCTAGAGTCTAGCCAATGTGTCATGTCAGTATTACCTTCTATAGAAAATTGTAACGTCTTAACCTCTCACTCCTCCCAACACTGTAAAGGTCAAAACAGGAAGAACTGGAAGATGATTAGAAAGAAGTCTGTATTCTCTGGCTTTACATTGTCAATTTGACCTTTTCTTGTATTGCTCAAATTTTAACGATGAACAGAGTAAAAGACAGATGGAGTGATAATGAACATAGAGACGTGCTTCCCTAAGTAGGTTCATTTTTAGGAGTTGTGATATACCAATTAATTTTTTTAAAGCATGGAATTTTGGAAATGGAATAAAATACTGGTTTTAGTCTGCAGCTGAATTTCGTTGGCATTTAATTTCTACTTTTAATTTTTTGTTAATTTTTCCTGCAATTAAAATAGCTGAGTGGTACTGCAAAGCAAAAATTCCAACAATTCTTAGTAAACTGATAATTGTGCTCAACAGATCATTTTGCCTTGGCTGTGAAATGGCTGAGTTTCCTTCACTGCTTACCTGCTTGAGCTCTTTAAACTGAATTGCAACTTTTCCTGGAGTAACTTCTCACTTTTTTCACTTTAGGTGTCTGTAAGAGATGACTAAGAACAACTTGTAATTGGTAGTTGCAAGTGCTTACAAACCCTTCCTCAAGGGTCCCTTTGGTCTTCAAGTAGTAGTACTTGTCAGTAGGGGTAGTGATGTTATTTATGGGAAAAGTATTTGAAGGAGACAGTGTGTTGTAATGGTAGCAAGATGGGAGAAGGAGTAAATATTGTAAATGAAGATCTGACTGGGGATTTTTAACCTCAAAAAGGGGTCTTTTTTTTGGATTATTTCACTGACCTTGTAAAGCTGTGTTGTGTTGGAAATTGCAACTGATCTCATGCAAACAAAATGAGCTGTGTGAAGTAAACATAGAAAAGAAACTGAAATAGTTCTCTATATAGTAAATCTGCTATCAAATGAAATTATTTAATACTAAGTGCCAGTCAAAGATACTCAGAAGTATCGTTCTGGAAACTGGTTTTGCATTTACTCTGGAAGGACAGCAGTAACCCTGTCAGCGAATATATGTTAGTTTACAAGTTTGGTTATTTCAGTGTGTGTCCTGTTCTAGGGTCATTGTATTTTAATGCTGATTATTTCTTGAAGACTAGGGAATGTTATGTTTTTATTCAAAATATTATTCATGATATTTCTTGCTTGCCACATTCTCAGACCAGTCTGTTGAATTCATATGTGGACTAATTAGTAATTATGGACCTTTCTTCAGCTAAGCAACGTATGTAATTATTTTTGTATTGTGTTACACTTTTAGTGCTTGTGTATGGGACATGGTAAATGTTTTACCACATAAGAGGTAAGAATGTGGCAGCACGCTGAAATCACAGCTGTTGAGTAATATATGTATGTACGTATGAATAGAGTGAAAACTTCCAATTGTGCTCTTGCCACAGCCTTTACTGAATAGGGTCATCTGTCCTCTGCAGAATAATAAAGATTTTCAGTCAGTCTCTGTTCTGATTTTAGTAAGCAAAACAGAAATGCTCTTATGTACATTAGTAGCTATGGAATGTAATTTCTAAGTGAGTGACTGGTTCAAGTTGGACTTTGCCTTATATGGTGCTTCCAAACTGTCATGTGAAAGAACATTTCCTTGGAGAGCTGTTCTGATTATGTGGTGCGGGCATTTGTGAAATTTAACTACATGATAGTTAGCAATTAGATTTATAACATTCATTTTGATGTACTTTATGAAAGTAGTTTAATTGTCACGGGTAGTATTGACCATAAATATTTTGGGCAATTAACACATCTTCATTTGAGAAGGAAGTTAATAGTCTACACAGGTGAAAACCCTGCAGCATGAGGTCATATGGGCAGATTTACACTGGGTAAAGAAATAATGATGTGGAGTTACCTAAGACAGCACTGGTTGAAGAAAGGTCTACCTGGTGAATTCCATACCCTGAGAAGATAAGAGTGTGTTTGGAAGCTGTGTTTGTAGCACTCGAGACAATTAGTTTTGTCTGTCATCCAAGTTTCTTATTTTTGGTTCAGCCTTATGCTAGGAGTCTTCCTGTCCCCAAATTAGCTCAGTGTCATCACCACACTCCCTTGTGAGGAGCAGGCTTGCTCGTCCAAGCTGTGTTTCTAATGATGAAGAAGAATATTGCTCTTTATTTAGCCATGCTTTCAGAAGATTGTTCTGATAACACTAGTGGCAATCCTAAAATAAGACTACAATGTTGGACATTATAAAATAGTTGCAGTGTTGGCAGCTGACAGAAAAAAATGACTTGGTTCTATCCTAGGAGATATTTTCAAATTAGAAATGTGGTATGTATTTATTTGTGGTGGGTTGGCCCTGGCTGGGCACCAGGTGCCCACCAAAGCCTCTTTATCACTCCCCCTCCTCAGCTCGACAGGGGAGAGAAAATATAATGAAAGGCTTGTGGGTTGAGATAAAGGAGAGATCACTCTGCAGAATGACTGTAAGTGTCATGCTGGACTGGACAGCATCTTCTGGGTTATTGAGTCTAGTTGCCTACTCTTGAAAACAGCCACGTAATATAATTGGGAAAAAACCATACATACTTAATGACTGCATATCACTGATTTTTCTTCTTGGCTATAATGGTCTACAGAACAAAATGTGGTGGGGTAAAATGAATTGAAAATTATGTTAGTAAAATGAACAGTTCTCAACAATAGAGAAAATGAGCAAATGCGTTTGGTACAAACAACTCTTCGTAGTTGCTGAATGAGTATCTTTTGCTAAAACATACATTGACACACCCATGTCTTTTTTCAAGTGATGGCTAATATCACCCTTCT
Source organism: Leptosomus discolor (assembly GCF_034619465.1). NCBI lineage: Eukaryota > Metazoa > Chordata > Aves > Leptosomiformes > Leptosomidae > Leptosomus > Leptosomus discolor. Next base: position 203,249,627 of record NC_141391.1, read on the forward strand.
GACTGAGCTATTTAATGTATTGTCTGATGGATGCTGAGAAATGTGAATGTTTTTAAGTATTTGTGAGAGTTGCTCTCATTGTAGAACTTGCTTTTGAGCAAGTTGATAAGTTGATTTTTTTTCTTTTTATTTTTTTCTTCATATGTTGAACTGATGATTCACTGAGTCTTCCTAAGCTCTTAAATTTGTGGAATTTAGTTTCCGTAGATCTGTAACATATTATGTTGTGACATGCCAGATGGAGGAGTGCTTTGAATGGAGAAGGGTATTATTGGTGGACTTAACTCCACCTCTGCTTAGCTCCCTGCTTCATTAGAATATTTACAATCTGAAGATCACTGTAGTTAATCTTTGAGTAGGTGGTGTTGTAGGCCTACGGTTTGTGGGGTCATGGTTTTATTTCACTTGTGTATGGTTGTGTTTACGCACATTAGATTATACTGTATTGCTAACATATTACTAAATGCTGTACTATTTTTCTTTGCCCTCTACTCTCTTGATTGCCATAAAGTTTATGGCATATGTACAAATATTTTTAGGATGCTAATTTATTGTGTAAAAGGGTGTTTTCTTGTAAGACCCTACCTTGTGTGAGAAGCAGACTTGTGTCTTGCTGTTGCTCTAACTGCCCATACATTTTTACATAATTAAACCAGCCTGCATTGAGTTTGGTAAAAACTACTACTTCTGAGCCTTTGTTTACAAAATAAGACAGTTAAAACAAAAAGGAACATAGGATCTTACAGACAGAAATTCTAAGGAGAATACTTACAGATTGCTAGGTGTAGTTGCCTGCAGTGGCAGACAACTTGATTATAAAATACTGCTAATGAACCCATTAAATTCCATTTCAAAAATAGTTATGTTATTTTCTCTATTGTTCCTGTTGGAAAGCTGTTTTGAATATTATTCTCTGATGTGATTCCATTTTCCGTTGTAGATCACTTCTACAGTCAGTTTGCAGAAAATGCTTGCTTTCCATTTGATAAAAATTGTGACAATCTTTTGAAACTCTGAAATGTTTGGCTTTAAGCTTTCTCAAATAGAAGGAAAATATTATGGACAAATTCTTATAAATAAAGTCTGTTGGTAGTGGCAAATTCTGCACACTGATCCTGAATTTTTTGTCCAGTGTGTATTAATGATAAACTGTCTAATTTTGAGATATGTATGCAAACCTGAAAGTACAATCGTTCGTTGTCTTCCTTCTTTCCAACATTTTCTTTCCACATAATAATTTTTGTCCCAAGAGGTGCTGAATTTTTTTTTTAACATATTGTCTAAACCTGGAAACTAGTTGTGCATAAAAATGCAGATCTCTTAGGATTAGTGATAAACCAACAATGGACTTTATATAGCCTGTCTGGGGCATATGAAACACAAACTGTTTTTTGAGAGAGAAATACTATGTATGAAACAACCAAAAAAGATATTTTATTGTACATTGTCAGGGTTTTAATGTCTTCTTTAATTCCTGTTATACAAGATAATACAAGAGCTAGCAGCCCTCTGTCATTGGTCATGTCCACAATTTAAATCAAAGAAGAAATAGGCCACCTGCATAATCTTTGTTCTATTGTGATTTTAACTTTGTTACTGGGTTTGGAAGATGCTATGAATGAATAGCAGGTTTCCATAATGATGTGTTTTGGTTATTCCCTAACTATTCCTAAATTCAGAATGAATTGACAACTTTTGACTAAGAACAATTCTTTTGAAACATATCTCAGGCTCTGCTGAAGCACATTTTTATGTCTTTCTTGACCAGCAGCTGCAGAGTTAGTTAAGTGGGAGCTCTGAGATTCATCTTTTGTCTGAAATTATTTGTGCCTATACTGCCTGTTAGTCAGGAAAGTATCTGACCATTGGTTATTCAAGGCCAGATAGTGCCCTGCTCACTTCTTGATGCTGTTCTGGTTTTTTGTTTGTTGATATATGAACACTAGAGTCTGACTGAAACCTGGTTGAATGCTCTTATTATAGCAGTAAAGTATTGATTTTATATTACTGACTGTCTGGGTTTATAGTTGTGTAACTATTCTGTAAGAATTAGAACAATTTCAACAGGAAAGACTGGTAAATGACATGAGTCTTTTCTATCTTTGCTTTCCTTCCTTTCAGTTTCATTCTCTTTCTTCCTTCCAGTTTCTTTTCATTTTATTCCCCATCCTCTTCCCATTTATGTTTTCTTTCTCTTGTTCATTCTGTCCCCAAATTCCCTCCTTGCATTATACTACTCTTCATTTTCTGACATCCCATTAATCTTCCAGTCTTTATGGCTTACTTTCCCACCTCCACAAGCACACCCACAGGATGCTTAGAAATTTTACAGCATACCCAGTTGTCAAAAAACTAAACCTACAAGTCCCAGACCCATAATACTATGCTGGGAATGCTCATTAACACCCACACTGTTTGGAAAAAGAAATTGGTACAGTTAGTATGAGGTCTGCAAACCATAATACATGCCTAATATTCCTTTGCTTTCCACTAAACCTGGAAACTCCTCATTGGAGTTAGGGAAGGAGATGGGATCTGGCTTTTTTTGCTTCAACTATGGTTCTGATCTTTGCAGAAACCCTAGAAAGACTGACATGAATGTGTAGTTACAGTGCTGTGACCTCTGAAACATTAGGTTTGAGGAGAATGCACTGTTCATCAGTGAATCAGAAAACCTGTTGCAGTAGGTGGATGTACCAGCAAGTGAATCCTCAGCACAGCAGCCGCATCGTAGCTTTACTGCTGTGGTATCAGTGCAGGTTCCCCACACATGAAAAGCAGATGATCCTACCCTCTCGCTTTGACTCAGGAGCGTCTGGCTGAAAAAACCCTGTGACCTGAGGAAGGTGAAGCAGAGTTGCATTGGTCTTACACCAGACCCTTCCAATGTTAATGGCTACTACTGCTGCAGCCACCGGCAGGCAGAGCGCAATGGTGTAAGGTCTCACTGCCAGAGAAGGGTCAAAGAGGGGTTTCTAGTGGCATGTGCCTGTGGTCTCAGATGCTTCTGCTCAGTCTGAGTGCCAGGATTTCTGCCAGATCATGTTCTTTACTGCTGGCAGAAGTCACTAAGAAAAATGACAAAAGATTGCATCTCTAATGTGTGTATGATCAACTGATCGCCCCCTCCACTAATTGCCTGTGAATGCTAAATAAAAAAGCAGTATTCAGTGTATGGATGACAGTGCGTAGTTTCCAAAGGCAATAATTTGTGGCTTTTCTCTTGCTAAATAGCACCCATGCCAGTGTTTAATGTTGCTTAGTGGAATTATCATCAGATTTAATCTTAATCAAAGGTCTCTTAAACAATGGACCTGAACAGTTTTTGGATAGTTTTCGCTCTCCTGTGTTTTGGAAAAGCTCTGAACAATGCGGAAAAACTTGGGCACTTTTTTTTTTTTTTTTTTTTTTAGGCTTTGGAAATGATCCTGGTGTTGCTTTACACTCTTAATTCTGCTGTGAGGCAGGTGAATTTATTGTCAGCGTTAGAAATAGAAATGTGGAAATATGAGCTTAAATTCTGCAGTAGTCAGTAGTAGGAGCTTGACCTGCTTGCCTTTGCTTGTCCTTGGTTAATATTTTTTTTTAAGCCTGTATCACATTTAATTAACTGTTTGGCACTTACATAACAGTACTGTAACAGTTATCGCGTGTTAAAGCAATATTACTAGCTACACCATAGCTGAATAGAGCTGTACTGTAACTAACCTCAGAATTATTGGATCAATCACTAATAACTCACCCCAGGTTAGATATAGCCAGCAGTGCTTCCAGTTATTTTTTTTCCATTCTTCTTATTCAGAGGATACACCAAAGGAAGCTAAGCAAAGCATTGCTAAGCAATCAAAGGAAATCAATCCTCTCCTTTACCCACTGTTCTCTGTTATGCAGTAAGGATGCCAGTTATTTAATGTTAAATGAAATTAATTAGCAGACTGAACTTGAAGATGAACTTGCCTCATCATGGGTTAAAAACCCCCTATAGTACAGTTAAAGATAATTATTTTTTAAAATCTTCTTTCTCTAGAATCCTACTCAAGTGGGAACTGCTCTCCAGGTTTTCCATAACCTCGGGACTTTGAAGGATACCGTTGCTAATGTGGTGGATGGGTACTGCACAGTTCTGGAGGAGAACATAAAAAATGCTTTGGACATCAAAGTATTGACCCAACCATCTCAAACTGTTACAAGAGGTATGATACTTGTTTTACAGAGAATGATAACTGATTTTTTTGACAGAAGTACAGTATGTTGTCAAATGGAAGAAACTGTCACATCCAGGTCTGTTATAATAACATTTCCCTGCTTGCCTTAACCAGTAGAGGATAGGAGTAGGCATGTCTCAGAATTCATTTAAGACAATGCCAAAATTTGGTCTGTTTGTTGTTATTGGGCTCACAAGTTTTTCCTGATATGCACAGAGAACCGTCCTCATTGGTTTACAAATCTGCAGCATTTTCTTAGCAGTTTGTCACGGAAAGGTGAATCTAAATTCTGCTTTCTTTGTGTTGGTGGAAGGATCATGGCTAGAAATTATTTGCAAGCAATGGAGCAAGCCTGAAACTACATTGTGACACTTTTGTCGGATGGAAGTTGTTTCAAAGCAGTATATTCAATATGAAGAAATGTTGCAGTTAAGTGTTTAGATCCCACATGTTAGCTCAGATACCAAACACTGAAGAATTGGGTGGGCAGGTGAATTTGAAGTTTGGCAGTATGAACACATAAAACTTTTTAAAAAAAATTTTTGCCGCAAGTTGAGGATCCAAAAGCATAATCACTAGTATAATAAAGAAATACAGCCCCTCTCAAGGAAAGTGATGGTTTAGAAGCTGGATGCCCTTCAGCTGAGTATCACTTTTTTTAGCAGTTCACCTATGCATTTAAGTCCTGAGCTGGTAATAACTGTATTTTTCACATCTACTCTCTCTGCCATTTCACTTTGCTGTTACATCCTGCAACAGTGCTCACTGCATTACCTTGATGTTTCAGTGGAGGTCTGAATTGGTAGAGCAGATAACAGTGACGAACGTTGAAGAATGCCCACCGAAATTCAGAGTTTAGTTGACCTCTCAGCTGAGACAACTGAGGCCATTCACAAAACTCTCTTTTAAAGCTACTTTAGGCTGCTTTGATTTAAAAAAAAAAATAAATAAAATTTTATGTCACAGTGCATAGAGACCTGTATTTCTAATATTTTAATTTTCATATCTGAAAGCTGAAATGTGCTGCTGTGTGTTTTTAAAAAACATTTAGGTGGCCCTGGTCGAGCTGCTATGCCAACACCTGGGAACACAGCAGCTTTTCGAGCAGCTCTCTGGACAAACATGGAGAAACTCATGGATCAGATCTGTGCCGCTTGTGGACAGGTACTCAGCAGCTAATTCCTGTTTGTCTAGTCATGCAATTTTGCATATAAGATGTTAGGTGTCACTTTTCGTCTCAATAAATTCTTACAGGTGCAGCATTTGCAGAAAGTACTGACAAAGAAAAGAGATCCTGTGTCGCATGTCTGCTTCATAGAGGAAATAGTTAAGGTAAAGTTTTAATTTAGCTGAATATGTTTTAGTAATTTTGTTAAGGAAAATGTGATGAGGGAATGCTTTTGTTTACAATTTTACAGTTCCATAAAAATTTTGTAATTAAATTAATGGAAAAGTGTTGAAAGTCAAACTAACATTGAAAGCTGTATTTATGGTCTGTGGGTTACATCTGTAGGGTGTAAACATGTTCTTTTTATAATAATTTATTTTGTTTTCTTTAAAGGGAGCTGATAAGGCAACCCTGTCAGTTTTTATTACTGATCATTAATGTCATTCCATAAAATACCATGTGATTTGAGTAATTAATTAAGTCTGTTAGTTTGCATAGGAGAATGTATCTTCATCTAACACTTTCAGCCATCTGTTTCTCTACTTGGCAATTTCTTCCTTGAAAAATAATCATGGCTGTTCTTTTGAATACCTATTCTTTTCCATTTGATTGCATTTTTTTCTACTCATATTTGGAATAATTTGATTAATGGTCTTCTTCAGTGTTAGGAACAGAATTACTGAAGCTATCTCATCTACCTTAGTAGATGAGAAGAAAGAAAAACAAAAGATGTGTTTATGCAGACATCTCCTTTTCCAAGTAGATGACTGGATTTTTAATTTAAATGAATTTAATTTTTGAAATATGTTGGGAAAACTCTTCATATGCAAATATGGTCTTCTCAATAGTGAAAGCAAATAATGAAGGTTAAATACAGCTTTTAAGTTTATCTATCTGTTAAGCCCATCTCCAAAAGGTGTTGCGGTGTTGCACAGAACATCACTTTTCTATGAGGCACTTCAAGCTTCTCTTTCTGTGTTGTAAAAAAAAAAAAACTAACACAAAACAACTCAAAAAGTTTATAAACTTTTAGCATATTTCTTCATTAAAGAGTTTGATCTGACAAAAACTATCTATTGCTGCTTTGGTGATGCCCTTCAGTAGATCAGCATGTTTAAGGAGAAGCATAGAAACCTGGAGAGAGAAGGAGGAACTCTAGAAGGCTCAGGAAGAGTTTGGATGGAAAGGGAATTTAGATAAATGAGCTTTCAGTGTTCGTGAGTGGCTCCCACCCTAAGCGTGTGCTTCACACTTTCGCTCTTCCCTTTTGTAGAACAGCACTTGAAAAGGGGATAGGGGTTTTTCCAGTTGTCAAGGATGATAGTAGAGGGAAGCCAAAGGAAATCTTTTATCATGCTGGAGAATAAATGAACAGGGAAAACGAATCTCAATAGAAGCTACATGCAGAGTAAGGAAACACTCATTAGAAACTAAAATAAAAGGCATGTTATGTGATCTCTCTTATTATTCTTCCTTCCTTTTGATTTCATACTACGGAATTGCATCTAAGTGAAAAATTGTATTTCCCAAATAAAGACCATCTATTTGTTTCTCCACAGTTATCACTCCTCCAGTTACTTGGCTCTTCAACAGGTGGTTTGGTGTAGTATAACACCAAGCTGGACAGTTGTCTTTCTCAGTGAGGCAGCTAAGGAGTAGTGATACATCCTTGCCTAATGCTACCAGAACTCTCTCAGCATGACACGGTACTGCTGGTAGCACTGATGCTTTACTTTCTTCTTGCCTGAGGTGGTTTAGTGCAGCACAGTGTTTTTCTTGGCCCTTCTCGCAGTTGTACCATTTGTTCTAGTGTCCCTTGAAAGGGATATAGCACCAGCCTGCAGATGGGTGAAGTCACACCAAACAGGAGAGCTGTTATTTAGACAAAACCAAACAAGGACTACATGCTGCTGAAATTCAAGAGTGTATATACAGATGGCTGTATGGGAGAGTATGAATTCTTGTGTACTTTGAAAATAGATATAAGTAAGAAATTGGTATTTTGCTGTTTAATAATGAAGATTTCATCTTGTATTAATCCAAACTGAAACAACGTGCTTTCCTCGGAAAGTGTTCTGGAGAAGGAGAAAAGTTGGATTTGTATTCAAATCATTAATATTCAAACATTCAAATTCATTAATAAACTGAGCAAATGAACAAAACAAACTAAAGGTACTAACATTATACCAATTCGCTAGGGCAGCATGCCCACGCCAGAAGATAGGAAAACGAATCATCCACTCTACAGTCTGTGCACTAATTACTGTTACTGATGTCAACATTATTATTATAGTCATCTTCTGCAGCAGCTGCAGTACCACTTTGCCTGTCCATCTGCTTCCTTGTTTTGATTACTGCAGTGAAAGTATCATCCTAGGAAGCATAAGAGAGGAGGAGACCCAGCTTTTTTAAAGCACAAGTCCTTTAATAGCAAGGAAGCTACTTGCCTTTTTTTTTTTTTAATCATTCTTTCTTTCTTTCTACTGGGAATTTTTTGTGTCTTTCTCTTCACAGATAGCCCAACAAGCGTTTTTTCCAATTTTGTATTTTGATCTCAAACATGTGCTTTCTGGCCTTCTAATGACCTGTCACCATAATAATATTTAGTAGTGTTGTATCGTATTGTATCCAAAGATGTAGTTTTAAAAACACTAACTAATTAATTAATTAAAGGAGTCACAAAAACTCTCTGTTTAAAAAAACTCTCTGTTTAAAAAAAAAAAGAAACAAAACAAAAATCTGACAGATGGAGAAACTGAGGCATAGAACTTCTAACATTTATAAAACCTGGAGTTCAGCAGAAGGGCAGTGATGACACCTGCATCTTTTCTACACTATGGTTTCTGTTAAAGAATTCACTTCTAGATTTTTCCACCATTAGATGTAGCAAATAGTTAAGTGACATGCCCGGGCTTACATGAGTGTCATGAAGAATCTGAAGATTAAATTTACACTGCACTTTTTTTCTACTCCTTCCCTTTGCAGATCTAGATTTTGGTATTTTTCCTTTACCACAACATGAAATGAATGCAGTTTTTGAAAGAAATCTTGCACTCATAGTACATTGTAAAAAAAAGTTAAATTTCATACTAGTAATGAAGTAATAGATTTACTATTAATCTATAAATATTAAAATCACAGATTTAATTTCCAAAAAAGATCTATGAGATATTTAAAGGAGAAATACATTTCTTTTAAGACTGAATGGACATTTTTGTGGTTTTATCTAAGAAAAAAGGCCTTTTATTGCTATATTTTAGTTGAGGAGCAAGGCTAAAAGAATTTGGAATTCATTAAATTCTGATTTCTAGTTTTGGAAAAACAAATAGAGAATTAATTGTATACATTTTTTAAACGGTAGGTTTATTGTTTTCATAATGTTGAGGGTAAAAATTAAAATTACAAGTGAGATTTAAATAATGTAAAATTGATTTTTTTTGTTCACCTAATGACTGGTTATTTATATCACTGCTTTCAATTGGTTAATTCACCTTCAGAGAGCTAATAGGTTACTCCAGTTTATTCTGCTTTACTGCTTCTCTCTTTCAATGTGTAGTGACTAATCCTGCCTCAGCTGTTGTAGTACCTAAGCTACAATTGACTTCAGTGTACATCGCAGAAGAACATATCTTTCTGTGACAGCCACCTTCCTAATTAGAGATAAGAATGCCTCTAAGCCCCTTGTAAAGAGTTGAAAATGATCTCTGATCCTCATCTATTTTGGGTCCTTCACTCCTACATAGGCATCAGGGAACAGTTCTGCGAAGTGAGAAGCAGCCTTAAAAGCAACAAATCATTTTGTAGGGAGGGTTTGGGGTGGTCCATAGAAAGGGTGAGCTGGGGTCTCTCTACTGGGCAGAAGGGTACTCCCTGTGAGAGGACAGATTTGCCCTTGATTGCCTTTAGTCTGCTGATGTCCCGCTTGTTAGAAGCTAAGGCACAACGCAAACCCTGTAATTTACATAAGCTTCTGGGTAAAAAAGTGAGCTGAGAGTTGTCGGGAGTGTTATTATGTACTTTGCAGAGGGCTTTTATCATTGCCTCTCCTGATGAATGTTTTGTGAGTAAGCAGGCTATTTTCCTGAGTTGTCAACACTGGCAATATGAGGTGTTAACGATACAGAAGGAAATGTCCTCATCATTACATAAGATAAAGAAAATAAATGGAAAATATAAATGTTTATTACCCAAAGTGTACTTATTTTTCACCTTCTTATTTCTCCTCCCTGTCCAAACTTGTTAAAAAATGTTGCTGCTTTGAAATGATTCATATCTAACATCACATACTCCCATTCAGTTGACCCAATTAAAAAATAATCCCAAGTGGAAGAAATTGAAAAATAATTAATTACTGCTTTACATGAGTTCAGAAAATAATCTGGGTTTCACCTATTATTACAAGTATGTGATTTATTTTCCAATTTTTTTTGTAGAAGCAGGTTTGGATTACTTGCACATAATTTCTGCTGTGGTTTCTGTTTATTAAAGCAATAACAAGGTAGTTTCTGGAGATCTAAACGCGGGTTATTTAGCAGGTTTTTGATCCCCAGAAGATGCTCTTTATTTCAAACCTATAAATTGTCCTTCTGAATTCAGTTGCAAGATTTTGGAGGCCAGAAAGGTCTGTTAAAAGTCCTGATTCCAGTTTTGAGGGATCAATGTGTCCGAACAGCCATGCAAAAGTAATTTGGTTCTAATTCAAATGGGAGGATCGGAGCCTGTGCAATGGTTTTCTAACGACACTGAGTTTTCTTTAGAACTTTATTTCTGTTTCTCTGACAGAAATGTGCAGCGATAAATAAAGGGGATGGTGGAGAGGTTGCGTGGGTTAGTAGGTTGTAATGACCTTTGTTCTTTTTCACTTCTGGTTTGGTGGGGTTTGTGCAAATTGCAGTTCTGTGGTGATTGAAAATTATTAAGTCAGTTGGTTTTCAGTCAGCTTGCTATTCGAAAAGAAATGCATTTAGCGGAAATGCCACCTCTTATTATCATCGTTCTTGTCAGTCTTACCTGAACAACTCTGGGCTGGGTGGACGTGGTAACAAACCACCCTTTCATCCTTGAATTGGGTATGTTCTAGTCAAGGTGAATGCATAGTTCAAATTGCTGCTGTACATGCTAAATCAGTTCTCTGGATAGAAGAAAGCTGTCAGGTCCCTTGGGTAGTTACTGGCTTTTGGAAAGTTCATTTACGTCGAATTGATGCATATCTTGCAGGAATATGGGAGGATTAATTAATGTTTTAAGTGGTTTTGAAGATATAGGACACTGTTTAAGACCTAAGTATTTTTGTTCCTTACAAATTAGTTTTCCTGAGGAATCACTTAAGAATTCTAATATGGAAAATGCACAGTCTTAACTTTATTTTCTAGTTAAGAAGGTTATATTTTTTTTAAAAAAACCAAAACCAAACAGGTCTTGTTTCTTTTGTCAGATGCAGAGACCTTTTTAAAAATGTTGCACTACTGCTGGAAGTCTAGAAACTATTGCACCTTGGGTATAAGCTGATCAACTCAGTGTAATGAAATTCTATGCCCTGCAGTAAAACAAAAAAATCAAGGTCATTTTAAAAATCATGGTGTCATTTATTGACATCTGTTCACCTGCAATGTGTAATGTAGACAACATTAGAAATTTAAATACATTGTTCTTTTGAGAAATTTAATCTCAGCCACTTTGAGAAGACAGGAAAGATTTATTGAAAACACACTCGGAATTTGTCTGTTTCTTTACTGATTAATTGCAGTGCTGAGGATGATGGCTTTTTATTCACAGTCTAACATTTGGCAAATATGTTGCTATAGAAATAGTGCAAATAGATTTCCTTATTTCTGTCCCGTAAGATCTTGCTGTAGAAAATTGTTAAATCATTTGCATTGTTGCTTTATTGGTGGAAAAATTAGTTAGGCTGGCCTTTAAATGTCTTCTGTTTTTAGAGCAACATTCGCAAGTCCCGTATTTCTTTATGGCGGAGCCTTTGATTACAGATAGAAAACATTGTGTGTATTAGTATGCAGAGCCTGATTTCAGGAGCCTGCAGCAACTAGCTGAATGGTAATATTCACTATATTGTTTTACATTTCAAAGAGGCTTCACAATAAAGATGTTTTTCACATTCTACTCAAAGTATCAAAATTTCTACAGGGAAAAATAAGTTGGAAGTGATTGTCATGAAGTGGGAGCCAGTTTAGAATCAGTGGGTCAGATTTATTATTTGGAAGTTAGAATAGCTATTTTAGACACACACAAATATGATAATTCACAGATGGGAAATTACACTCATTAAGTTCTAAATTTACAGTGTGGAGGAAATAGAGGCATTTGTAAAAATAAATATATGTCTTTTCAGCATCTTCTTGCATTTGTGTCTAATACTGAATAAGGGGGGTACTTTCATTCTCATTTCTTGAATTTAGATATGATGTCAAATACTAAATAGTTATATTAAGAATAGCAAAGTTAATTACTAGTTCGGTATGTTTTTTAAAAATGAGGTAAGCTGTTCTGTTTTTATGTTTGAGGAGACTTTAAAACAGTTTTCCAGGCTGCAGCATTAATATTACTGTAGAGTAACAATGAATACAGATCTTCAGATATCTTTGCTCTCATGGTACTGGTACTCAGCCCACTGTTGTTCAATAGTTTATTAACTTACTAGCAGATACTGGTGAAAATAGGTTATATTTTCTGAACTGTGAAGTCAGTTCACTTCCATGTGAGTAGGTGGGAAGGGCTTTAGCACATAGATTCTGTCAGCCTGTAGTTTTTTTCAATCGAAGATAATCTTGTAATCCTGCAAACAGGCAACATTAATCTAATTTTCAAATCTATATAGCTGAGTAATAATGTCACTTCACACTATTAACAAGTCTGCACACATGCTATAATACAATGCACTAAAGATAAAAAACCTACTGAAATAAAGGATTTTTAATATGCAAGTATAAATGTTTTTTCCCCTGTTCATTCCATGCCAATAAAATAATACTGATCTGAATCCTTTCCTCACCACCAGTCATTGCATAGAAAATGGTTGAATCTGCAGTCTCTCTCAGTTGCACTGTGTGCTGTTAAGCCCTCTTTTTGAAGTTCTGAAACGCAGCTTTTTATGAACATGGGATTGCTCACGAACTGCCCAGCTGAATGGCCAGGCCCAGAGGGCGGTGATCAGTGGTGCAAAGTATAGCCGAGGGCCAGTAACTAGTGGTGCACCCCAGGGATCAATACGGTGTCCCATCCTGTTTAACACCTTCATCAATGATCTGGATGACAGGGCAGAGTGTACCCTCAGCAAGTTTGCTGATGACACAAAACTGGGAAGAGTGGCTGATGGTCCAGAGGGTCGTGCTGCCACCCAGGGGGACCTCAACACGCTGGAGAAATAGGCCAACAGGAACCTCACGAAGCTAACAAGAAATGCAAAGTCTTGCACCTGGGGAGAAACAACCCCAGGCACCAGTACATGCTGGGGGCAGCCCAGCTGGAAAGCAGCTTGGCAGAATAGGACCTGGGGGACTTGGTGGCCACCAAGTTGAACATAAGGTAGTGGTGTGCCCTTGCAGCAAAGAAGATGAATAGTATCCTGGACTGCATTAGGCAAAGTATTGCCAGCAGACTGAGGAGGTCATCCTTGCCTTTATTCACCACCAGTGAGTTCACATGTGGATACTGTGTCCAGTTCTGGGCTCCCTAGTACAAGAGAGATATGGACACACTGTAGAGAGTCTAACAAAGGGCCACATAGATGATGAAGGAACTGAAGCATCTCTCCTATGAGGAAAGGCTGAGGGAGCTGGGACTGTTCAGCCTGGAGAGGAAGCTCAGGGGGAATCTCATCAATGTATGTAAGTACCTGAAGGGAGGGTGCAGAGAAGAGAAAGCCAGGCTCTTCTCAGTGGTGCCCAGGGACAGGACCAGAGGCAACGGGCACAAACCAAAGCGCAGGAGGTTCCCTCTGAATGTGAGGAAACACCTTTTCACTGTGAGGGTGACTGAGCACTGGCACAGGTTGTCCAGGGAGGTTGTGGAATCTCCATCCTTGGAGGTGTACAAAAGCCATCCAGACATGGTCCTGGGCAACCTGCTCTAGGTGATCCTGCTTGAGCAGGAGGTTGGACCAGATGACATCCAGAGGTCCCTTCGAACCTCAACCATTCTGTGATTCTGTTGACTTGCAGCTTGACACCTCTGCCTAAAAGGCCAGTCAGCTGCTTTGAATTTGGCATCTACTAAATGTAGACATTTTCTGTCCTAGACTAGCAAAAGTGTTAAACTTTTGCCATTAGAATATTAAATTTTCAGACTTAATATGCTTGTAGTATTGGGGAAAGACTCGATTTTGTTAGTTTACAACAGAAAGATTTACTTAAGAGTACCTTATCTTAAAATACAGTTTGCTAGTCTGTGTTCACCTAGAGCGCACAAGCCTACGTTCAACTTTGTTTTCTTGAGCTGGGACAGAGAGCAGGATGAACTAGCACTGTCCAAAAGTCTCCTGGCACTGTCATTATGCAGTATTTTCACACATTCTTAATTGTTTTATCTGAAAACCCCTCTATTGTGGGGAAGTTGTATGATATTACTGTCTGTGCAGAGTATTGACAATAGTAACTTTGTAGTAATAGTTGAAACTAGTTATACAAGGTGAATACATTTTTTGCTGATTGTTGATTATGGCCTTGATTCAGCAAAGCACTTAAGCACATTCTTAATTTCACATAAATAAGGTATACCATGGAAGTCAAACAGACTGTCTGCAGCCATTCTTCTAATAAGGGTAAACTTCGCTGAATTACAGCTTACACTAATGATCTTTGTCCAGTTCATGTACACAATAAAGTGAGCCCTACTGTTGAGAAAATTCATTGCCATTTGTGGTCTAGGCTACTGGACATGCTTTGTCTGATTTATGTGTATAATTTCCATGAGCAAGTAATTCCTACGTGAATAGTACGTGTGACTGAATTTCTAAACAGTATGAGAGAGGGTGAAACTATAGTGGGTGGGCCAGACTGGAATCTGATTGTTGCGTTTTTCTGTTTTACTCTACACAGATGCAAGTGGATTACCTAGGAATAACTTTTTCAAAAGTAGCTGAGTGCTTATAGTCCTAGGAATAACTTTCAAAAGTAACTAAGTGCTTATAGTCCGTAAGTCTTTCAAAAGCATCTTTCTATTCCCCTGGTTCTGGCCAGCAAGTCAGAACAGCAGAGGGTTGTCCTAGTTTATGTTACTGGGCAGTTGTTCAGTTTGTTTCTGAAAGCAAAGAATTGACAAGAGGAAGATGGGTCTAAGCTGTCTTGCACTGACCAAGGAGTTGCCTAGGGTCTACTAAGTTGTTTGAGTGCCTGCTCAGCTGTATCAGTTCTGAGGAATAAAGTGGTCGCTAGGCACAGGAACAGCAGCAACAGTATTTTTAATTCCAGTTTGGGTTGGTAGATTATTAGTTTATCTAAGTGTAGTTTAGGTATAGGAGCATTTTCACATCAGATTTTACTGAAAAAATAGCCAGTTCTGTGGCTGATCTTAACCTCCCAGCCATTTTATAGTGGTGCAAAGTATGATTTTTATGCATATTTTCTCTGCTGTGAGATCAAAATAAAGCTGTGAACAGAGAGTACCATCGACTCAAAAATGCTAAGTTAAATGGATCTGCTTTAGGGCGAAAATCCTGTTTTGCCATTATAGTCCTACGGTTCCTTGCAATTAATGTTCATAGATTTAATTCACTTGTATTCCATCATGGGGAAAATATGTATATATCACCCTGAATCTTGCCTGTCCTAAGTTCCAGATACCATCAATTACAGTTAAGTTTCTTTTGTTGAAGAAAGAACATATTTTGTGAAAAGAGGTAATAATATTCTACTGTATGCTGAAGTGTAATAATTTCCTTCTGAGAGACTTGAAATTATATATAGATGTTTTATGTGGGATTTCTGTATATGCAATATGCACCTGAAACAGTTTTGCCCCAGGTAACAGTACCAGACTTCTTCACTTCCAAAGGTTTATGTGTTCTCTGCATTATTAAACACATACACTGATGGGGGGAAAATACAACAGAATGGTGACCTTTTTCTAGTGCTGTTGGTTATCGAATAGGAAGCTGTTGCAAAATGATTGCCACAGAGCTGAAAAGATAATCGGATGCAGTTCATTACTCATCTTGTCAGCTGCTCTTGCTACAAGGGATTGTATCACAAGATGTTAATCTGCTTGTGACTAGATTTCAAAGCAAGCATTTTTATTTTGGAGGGGGTGTAAGTAATTTAATATCTTTCAATTTTGTTTCATTTTCAGAAGCAAGAGAAATGGAAAATTCCCAATTTAAAGTCTCAGAATACTAGTTTATAAAAATATTAGTACATCCTTGTGGGTTCTGTTACAAAAATATGATGATATGCTGCAAAAAGCTATTTAATTTCAGAAGTTGTTCTTTTTAAGCTAGTGATGAGGTAGTATGTTCCTTGAATAGTGGAAGGTAGTCTGCTAGCACACTTCAGTGTGTTCTGCAAGACAACAAGTATAGACACAAGACATTTGCACCAAAAAGAGTCCCTTCTACAGGCTGAATTGCTAATGTGGATGTACCCAATGCTCGCATACATTGTCTAAAGTGAGGATATTTGGTGTAAGTGTAGAGGAGGACCAAATTCCTATCTACAGATGGGAAGATGACAAGAAAGCAATTTTAGCTAGATGACATTTTCTGAAAGTGAAAGGCCCAAAGGAGCAGTTACTTTCTGATGCTGTAGGATGTTGCTCACAGTGCTATATGCAGCATACAAACTTTCCATTACAATAAGATGAGGCAGTAGATTTGCTGTGTACATTTCAGGCAAGCAGTACTGCTCTTTCCTCTTCCACCTTCATCCTGCCTATCTTCTTAAGTCCTTGAAGAAGTTGTCTAGTACAAGGAGGAGGACATTCCCTTAATTTCCTGCTAAGCTGGAGAAAAGCACTCCTTTTGCTACCTTTTTTTTTGGTGTCATTTTCTAGTATTGTTTATTGTCAAATGGAATTGCATGTTGTATTTTAAATAGTTAAATTATAATTTCCATTGTGATCTACAGGCACAGATGTAATCTATATTAGAATACATTATTTAAAAAAAAAAACAGTGAAATACTTAAAAGTACTTAAAAACCAGTGTATTGAGTTACTGTGTAAGCAAAAGAAATTACAGGTTTAAACAAAATAAAGACATGGTTTCTGGATGCTCATGGTTGCATATGGCACTTTTTGCTCCAGCAGAAATATCTAATGCTAATGCCTTGCTGTATTCCATTTTTGGTAGCTGCAGTCCACCCACTTAAATACCCCCTGGTGCATGCGTAGGCAACAGTATTCTCTAGTTCCTGCCACAAACTCTTACATGGTCTTTTGTGTGCTATTAATCAGCAGCTATATTTCACCTCCGGAGTGACTGCATCTCAACACTGGACAAAGTGAAATCCTGTATCTTACATTATAGAAGCAAACAGTAATGGCTCTATAGGTTTTGGTTTTAGTTGGTCCAAAACTGAGGCATTAGTCATTTTTTCCCCTAAACATTTTTGACTGAGTAGTCAATCAGTATGAAATGTTATTTGAATTTTCCATGTAGATTTCCCCCCTGTTTCTCCTCATACATAATACTGTTGTTAGCCGAGACGCGGTGCCTTCCTCGCTAAAAAGTTCTGATGCAGTTAGTGACAGTATTTGCCCAGGTCAGAAGACGCAAGCCAAAGGGCAGAGGCTTAATTGGTACAACTGTGGCTACTATGCAAATGTTTACATGAGTACATATGTATATATATCTGACTTTATAATATATATGTATATGTATAGGCACATACAAAAGTTATGTATTTTTCATAAGAACATTAAATGTTGTCACATGGATGTTCCTGTTAGTTGTCACCATGTTGAATCTGACAATTAAGATAGAAATGTTGATGTGGAGGGACTACATGCAAGTTTGTTTTCAAGACCCTTTAATAATTGTATTTTCTGCTGAGATGATGACAGAGGTGTAGATGGTGATTACAGTAATGAAAAAAAAGTTGTTTGAAAGTGCTCTGTAAGTATTTTTCCACCTCCATTAGGTTATTTAGAAATTGAATTAAGTTACCATGCTGAATAGGCAAACATTGTTCCAGGTTGGGATAGAGAATATGAAAGCTAATTCATTTATTCTATAGTTGATGTGAAAGGCTATTTGTTTTATAATAATTTTCATGTTTTAAATGTGAAACCGTGAAATGAAGAGCTGAGTAATTTCATGTTTATGCTATAGTAATAAATTTACAGAAAAACAAAAACATTTTATGCAGTGCACCTTCCAAATCACTGTCTGATATTATAATTTTGCTTTGCCCATATATGAAAATAAAGTATGATTTTACAGAAAATACAGAGCTATAAAATAAGTTACTTCCGTTTCTGAATTCCTGAGTGTCCTCAAGCAGTCAAAAATGAGATTCCATCATCCCAGTTTATTTTAGTATTCTATGTTAATTCTCATACATTTAACAAGTATGAGTCCGACAGCATAAAAGATGTTCTCTTTCAATTCTCAACACATGAACCATAAATTTTATCTTTCTTTGAATATCTTTAGAGATGAGGGGTAGGGTTGGATGAGTTCCTCATCTAATCTCAGCATTTGTGAAAACATTCTATCTGATAATCTTTTTTTAGATGTCTGAGTGTACCTTTGACTGATTTTCAGGTTTTGTATCAATTCTTTAAGATGGAACTGAAACTTGAACTTGAACTTGCAGTCTTTCAATGACTAAATCTTAAAGTGGGGTGCAGTGGTACCCTGTTAATGGATGACGTTCTAAACACCTTAATTGCTTTGCATGTTATTGCCAATGCAAGTGAATAGAGTGCATTCCTTCTTCCTTTGTCGTCTTAAGTAGTAAATCAATTCTGAGTAGCTGGACTTTTATATTTGCTAGCTAATCTCCTCCTTTTTGTGGTGCTGGGCAGTGCAGAAGTTGAACTGACACTTTAAAAGGGCCTGTCTTATTAACAAGAACTAATGTTGTTTGGTTGGGTTTTTTTTTCATTTTTCTCATAGTGAAGTCACTGGCAGTGCCAAAAAGGAAAGCAATTTCAGTGTTGAGCCCTTTGCCTAAACCTATCTTTAGCTGTGAATGTTGTGCTTTGATTTAAAACTTCGGATGTTTCGGAGAGCCAGGATAGAAACAGCCAAGTGCCAGCAAAAGATCCGTAGAACTGCTGACATTTGTCATCACTGCTGGCACTTCTCATTCTGATCACTTTGTGCTGATTATCATTACTATGGTGACTTGGTCGAACTGGTTAATTTATACAGTAGGGTCAGTACATTACCTGTGTACCATGCAATGAAGAAAACTGTTCTGTCCAGAGTGAGCTTCCCCTTCCCATGAGAACACTGGACAGCCTTCCAAGTATCTAATGAGTGGGCAGGACAGGATACCCATCGTCATCTCTTGTAATTTTTTCTACCTCAAACACACAGACAGGAAGAAAGGAAAAAAGAGAAAACAAAGTCATGCTTTAATGCTTAAGCCTAGGTGCAAGATGTTGGGGGGAGTAAGGAAACAACCTGCCATTTCTCCTGTGTCCTTTTTGGAAGAATATGCTGCCTTGTTTCCACTTCTGACAGCAAGCCCTGTTGACACAAGGTCGTGAATAGTCGACTGTGAGGTTCACTGTATTTTCATGTGTTTTATGTTTTTAGAAACAGGAAACTGTTCTGTGTGAAGCAGGGCAGCATGTGTGGGTTTTGGCCCCTGGTCAGTGTTTGCAAGCATGTTGTAATGGCAGTAACAGTAGTTGCTGTGATGTAGCCAGCATGAGAACCCCCATGGAGTGTGAAGGTCACTACAATGCAAAGAGATTTTCTAACATGGCTCCTGAGGTGTGCTGCTTCGGTCTACACTCATGCCCCTAGAGGGCTGGGAGCATTTCTCTCAGACTTGAAGGAAAACATTCCATTTGAGAGAAGACTGAAGCTTTTATTTTTGGTTTATTCAATATTTTTTCTAGCTTTAAACTTGAGGAACACTTCTCAGATTTCATTTACTTAATTTTTATTCTCAGGGACAGTAGAACGGCTTTGACTGGAAGCATTTGCATTGTATAACATTCTTTAAAAAGAGTGTGTTTTCAAACTTGTATTTCTTTTGTCCCTTGCTCTCAGGATGGCCAGTGTGATATTTTGTACAAATTTTGGACTGCAGTAACTCAGACACTTTCCTCTCAGTTTCAGTCAGCAACAGACTGTAAGTATTCAGAATAGATGATTTGTAATGTGTTCTATAGTTATTTTGAATCTCTCGTTTCAGTAAGCGCTTTGCTCATTATCTCCTCTACTAGATCTATAACAGTGGTTCACTCAGTGCGAGGTCAGTGAAGTTAAAACCTCTTGGTTTTGTAACCAAACAGGGTGCTCCTCCTAAACTGTGGTTGAATTTTCAGAAAGAAATGTTTTCTGCTTCATTAAGTAGTCATTATCTAATAACAAAAACGTATTTTTGCAACTGTATGTGGAGGTAAAAATGTTTGGAATGGTACATTATTCTTTCCAAAGAGAATGGGTTTGCCAAATTCAAAAATAGTAATTTGATTTTAAAGAGCAGTTCTTACAGTCTTTTCCTGTTAAACACTGATTACTTGTAAAAATGTGATTTTAGCCATTTTTTGATACCTTTATAAATAGGAGTTGAGTTTCTTCAAAATTGTGTCTTGTCTCAGTATAGGTAAATGGCTGATGTTCTGACTATACACAATATTTTCTGTACATATGTAATACATAAATAGCAGATACAGTCAAGGAATATTGAATAAAAATAATGTATAAACATAAGACAGTACTATTACCAGTACATGCTAATGCAGCATGCAATTGGATCACAGGTGAGTTTGGTGCTTTCGTAAATATATCTTTCATGTTTGTATACAGTGTATAAAGTTAATCTTTTGCACATACAGATAAAGTGCATAGATTTGCATTTATCTTTGTGATCTCTGCTATTGCATTGGCCCTTCAAAATTTGGACCTTCCAGGCTTTATGGCACCAATATAATTTGAGGAACTAGCTGGTTGATTCATGTTCAGTGGTTGCTAAGTAACTAGATGATCCCAAAAGAAAATGTATTCATATTGTGTTAAAACATATTAATTTTACTGTTTGCCTCACGCATTGCTTTAACAGCAGTATATACATACCCAGAATCTCTATCTGCTACCTGTTTTCAGCACTTGGTTTTAAGATTGTAAAATTGTGACATCAGTTAATGGGATCAGTCAACATTGGAGAAGTAAGAGAACTCTTAGTTTTGTCAGCAGTACTTTTTCTGACAGTTATTCAAAAATATTTTATTACTTATGATTTTTAGTAATGTTTTTCAGGGAAATGATTAGAAGGAGTGGTTGGATTTTTGAACCGTGAATGATATTTTTACTTTGCTACAGCTGAATTTTAGGGAAACAACACTTAAAGCTAGTAGAGTTTAATTTAAGTGATGCATCTATATGATAATGTTCATTTTTAACATATAAATTCTAAGTAATTGAATCCACTGACATGAGTCACAGACCACTGGATCATATAGATCAGAGGAAGACTAGATGCTATCAGAAAAACAGTGTAAAAATAGGAATTTATGCCAGTTTATCGAGTGTGGTAATAGATCATGCTTTTGTGAGTTTGGGACAGTCTATAAACAGCTTTCTGACCTAAAATAACTCTGTGTTTGATAACAAATACGAATAGTCTAGTATTCAAAATTAGAATACATTTGAGTTGAAAGGATATGCTGGGTGAAATAGGGCAGATGTCTGGAACCTGAAGAACCTACAAATGAATGAAACAGTGTTAATCTCCTAATGCAATGGGAAATCCATAAAGTATGGGTGATGTTAGAGCAAGATTAACATCAGTTGCTAAAACAGTTGTACATTTGTTTCATTTCCTGTTACTTGCTGCAAGCCCTTCAAGGCTGAAAATAATGGTGTTTTTTTCTGCTGGCTTTGTCATTCCTTATTTGACAAGTTTAGGAATTGCATTTCAGGTACCATGTTTTAAGAAGTGTGTGTAAAAGTATATGCTTCCCTCATCAGATTTCTTAAGATTTAGACTCATAGAAGTTATCTTTGTTTGCTTTAAATAGGTATCTTCAAAGTTGCACAGACCCACACTTCTCCCCCATCAAACAATGGTTGGAAAATCTCTGGATTTAGAGATTTCTAATCACACTTTGGCCTTAAATGAATGGTAATAGTAATTATTAAGTTTGATACTAAACGCTTCACAACCATGATTAGTATCTTTATTGTACAAAGTAAGTTTTCTATGTCCAGTCTTCCAATTGTGGATTTTATGCTGGTGCTTTAGATACCTTTGTCAACTGCATTTAATGTGATAGCTCATGACACTTTGAAACTAATTATAAATATTACACTATTAATATTAAAGTTAGGGTAAAATTGTATATCATTCACTGCTATAAATGCAAGGATACATGTTGTTTATGTGAATCAAAAAATTAATTTGAACTTAGCAATGCATGTTGCTTACTGCTTTATTTTGCAGCCTCTATGTTTTTGAAACAAGCTTTTGAAGGAGAATACCCTAAATTACTGAGGCTTTATAATGACTTGTGGAAGCGCCTGCAACAATATAGTCAAAATATTCAGAGGAATTTTAATACAAGTGGAACTACTGATCTCTTTGCTGAACTACAACAAATGGAAGAAGATACACAAGACATATTCATGCAAAAAAACCAAGATTATGAGTATGTATTATGAACTCTAAGGCAATAAAATGTAAAGCTTTGCACCCTGCAAAAAACCCAGAATATTTTTAAGAATTCAGTGTTACTCAAATTGTCAGAGTGGGAAAATTTTAAACACTTTTTTTTTTCCTCTTGCATGTATTGCTTTAATATTATTTTAGAGCTGTAGTATTTTCATTAGGTTATATAATTAACAGTATTGGATTGTCTTGTGTTTCACAAAGTCTCTGATGTTGGAATTGATTTTATCTTTTTGTCTCTCTGTGTGAAAAAAAAAGCAGAATGGTGAAAATTCAGTTCTGTGTGTGTTGCGATTACAGCAGTAGCTTTCTGTTAATGATACCGCAATTGTTGGAGTGTCACAAATGCTCATTTGTTATAATTCACAGTTTTTATATTTATGCATCGTAAAATAAACATGATTTGAGTGGTAGATATTAGAAAGATCAGACTGAAACAGGCTCATCAAGTCTATTAGAACTTATAGATTTATGTAAGGTAAAATTAATATTTTATGTGAGATTTGGCTTAAATATGTTGCTGAGCAGTCAGTGGGAGACTTATCATTGACTTCAATGGAAGCAAAGTGAAGAGTTCACCAAACTTCTGATACTGAGGTAGAATGCGCTACTGCTTACTTATCACAAATAGAAATGCTAAAGACTGAAGCTTATTAAAGGTAGATTTAAGAAGAGTCTTTCTATTTGAAGCTTTCTGTACGCATGCGTCTACCAGGAGATACTTTTTTTTTTTTTAATGTATCATTGAGTACAAGCTATCTGCTAATATGCGAATATAAAAAGGTCTTTCATTGCAGTTCTGGTTATCTTGCTGATATTTTGCAGATGTTTTTAGTGACGTTTGTCATAAGAACACATTGAATTAGGGATTCCATGTAGGTCTTCCAGAAAGTGCTAAGAACTGTATTGAACTACACAGAATGGCTCCCTGACTAGTTACATGGTTCAAGTGAAAAGCAAGGTGTCATACACTACTGAAGACTTTTCAAGTGCATATGTTTAAAAAGCAGAAAGAAAAAACAGGTTCAATACTGTAAATATTGTATGGACTGGAAAGATTCAATGCTATTGTGAATTTTAGTTTAAAGTGTAGTAATTTTCTCTTATATCCACAGTCCAGAAAAGGCCTTGAAAGATTCACTGCAACAATATGAAGCTGCTTATTTGTCAAAATCCTTATCTCGACTCTTTGACCCCATCAATCTTGTCTTCCCTCCTGGAGGTCGGAATCCTCCTTCTTCTGATGAGCTTGACAGCATAATTAAAACTATAGCCAGGTATGCACGTATAATACATTGCAAAATGCAACCTTCAATATGTTTTTTCTCATAAGTTACAAGTTTAGAAATTATACTTCCCTAGCCATAAAAGGTTGATTACTCTTTAGTTAGAAAACTAGTCAGTGTAAAATTTAAGTCAGGATTTAGAATAGACTAGACTGGATTAGACTAGAATAGAATAGACTGTTTCAGTTGGAAGGGACCTATAGCAATCATCTAGTCCAACTGCCTGACCAATTCAGAGCTGACCAAATGTTAAAGCATGTTGTTAAGGGCGTTGTCCAAATGCCTTTTAAATACTGACAGGCTTGGGGCATCGATCACCTCTCCAGGTAGCTTCTTCCAGTGTTTGACCACCCTCTCTGTAAAGAAATGCTTCCTAACGTCCAGCCTAAACCTCCCCTGATGCAGCTTTGAACTGTTCCCACATGTCCTCTCACTGGATCCCAGGGAGAAGAGACCAGCATTTCCCTCTCCACTTCTGCTTCCCAGGAGGCTGTAGAGAGCCATGAGGTGGCCCCTCAGCCTCCTTTTCTCCAAACTAGACAGTCCCGAAGTCCTTAGTCGCTCCTCATAGGACATTCCTTCCAGCCCTTTCACCAGCTTTGTTGCCCTCCTCTGGATATATTCAAGTAACTTCCTTCTTAAATTGTGGGGCCCAGAGTTGCACACAGTGCTCAAGGTGAGGCTGCACCAACACTGAATACAGTGGGATAATCACTTCTATTATTATTTATAATTTATTATAAATTCTATTATTTATTATTTATTTTCTGTATTTTGGGGTGGGTTTTTTTGAATAACTGAGATTTTAATTCAGGTTTTACTGTTTAAGCTTATAGAACATCAGGAAGAGAAACTTCACATGTATTGTAAATGTCTGATATCTTAATTATTAATTCTGACTGTGTCAAAGGGAAGGTGGTAGTTGCTTGGCTGCAAGTGATAATACCTGATGTAAATATTCTGTTAGAGTGAGACAGCAAGGTAATAGATAAAGATGACTATTCTAGGTAGAATTTGTAAAATGAGATGCTTAAATTGCCAATGATGTATTTTCTCTCATAAGGTTTCGGTAAGGACTACTGTTTAATACAGTCTGAAAATGGTGGGCAGTATTCACAGTATGTGCATGTGAGTGTGTGTGTGTGTAATGTTAAATACTGACACTGTACTTGTGACTGGGAGCTGCAGATGTTCAGAACATGCGTATTGGTGTGGTTATTGATGTTATTTTGCTCCTTGCAGAGAAGAAGGGAAAACGATATGGAAATTGTGAAATTTCAGCTGAGTTTCTAGAGTGACTTTTAGCTAATGATGTTTGGGCCCTGCAGAGTTCTCGGAGAAGGTTATTCCTATATCAGGGTGCCTAGTGACTGTCCTTCTTGAGAGAGGTTAATCTCATTACTAGCAACACGATTATCTTTGTGCTTATCTGTTTTCAACAGTGCATTTATGAATGCAGCCCTAACCTATGGAGATCTGTGGAGTTCCATGAACAAGAAATACTAGAAGTGATTTAGAAATCTTTTCCTTCTTCCCTTTGTTCCCTGCCATTCCTTTGGGGCTTCTGTTACTACAAGGATTGTCTAAAACACAGCTTATTAGTTGTGTCAAGCTAAGACGTCCCCTGGGTATTTCTGCACAGCTCATGTAATTCCAGAGTTGAGTGACTGTGTATTCACCTGTAATGTTTGAAGGCTGCTGCCAAAGCTTGAATGTAGTTAATTGCAGTCAATATTTTTGAATGGCTTACTAATAGTGATTTCATACTGAAGTGTCATTCCTAAACTTTGCTCATTTTTACTAGAATAGGAACACTGCACATAAAATTCCCAAATGACTTGTTAAATTGTAAACTGAATTACAGTGCTTAGGAAGACTTGGTTGTATGTCTTACTGTCTCTAAATTGACATGCCATGTAACTACACCTTCATAGTTAATTCTTTATCAATTACTATTCAGTTGTTAATTAAAATTTGTAATCTTTGCTTCCAGTGAGCTAAATGTGGCTGCTGTTGATCCAGACCTGAGTTTAGCTGTGGCAAAAAATGTGGCCAAGACCGTTCAGCTCTACACTGTAAAGTCTGAGCAGCTTGTAAGTAATTTTCAATTTCTAAAAACTTATGTTTTTCTATGTACAATGTTCTGTTTTTTATAGATTTGTAACAAAACAGTAAAGCAATCTAGATAGACAAAACCTTCGAATTGGCTTTCCGTTGTATTTGGAAACATTTTCCGTTAAATTCTGCCTTCAGATAAACAGTCTATGATAGCAATAAAATTTGTCTGTATAACTCCAAATTGAATTTGCCATATTAATTTTAAAAAAATCAGAATTGTAGTTGTCACTAAGTAAAATTAAGACAATTTAGTTCGGTTTAATATTTACCAACTTTTGATATTCCATCAGTTACATGATACATTGTCTTTATGGTATTAAAATCTGGACTATTCATATACATTTTTTCACTATTTGCAACAAAATTTGGGCTTTTTTTCCGTATACTTATTATTTGCCACATATTTAAATGATCTTTGATTTGTTTGCATTTGTCAAATGCTTCCGGTCGTTTGCCATGCACTGTTATCTAGTGTTAAACTGAATAGAGGAAGGATCCCCAAAGTCTTATCCTTTGGGGAAGGATCCCCAGAAAAGCCAATGGATGGTAAAAAAATAATTTTTAAGATCAATTTTCTCGTGAAGTCTGTTGCCGAAATTTTAATGCTTTTCTTATGAAGAGATGAAAATTAATTTTTGCAATACGTGGACCTGCAAGAAGTGACTAACTACTTGTATTTGTAAGCAAGATAGTTCACTTAATCAACATTAATTCTGAAAGTGTGTAATTCAATTTCAATAACTTTGAAAGCAAACTCAGACTCCAGTGACATTCATTCACTATCTGGTTCATTTAGATAGAGATGCTTACTAATATTTTTGTAACAATTGGCTACAAAACATTGCAGCAATTAAGTTAGTATGGATTCTGTTTGCCTTTTATACACCTGCTGTCTCTGAATAGCTTTAAAAGAACTGAAATTCAGTAACATATACCTTGTTTACCATGTCTGTCAGGTGAATTGTTCTGGAAGTTTACAAACTAGTGTATGGAAGAGGAATGTAGGTGAAGCAGTCATGAAGGCCATAAAGAATATTTTAAATCTTAAAATAAAAATATGTGCTTATGTATTTCGCTATATATGTAGAGCATAGTGCTTAAGTTGGGTTGTCCTTTAAAAACACT
Organism: Leptosomus discolor; assembly: GCF_034619465.1. Classification (NCBI taxonomy): domain Eukaryota; kingdom Metazoa; phylum Chordata; class Aves; order Leptosomiformes; family Leptosomidae; genus Leptosomus; species Leptosomus discolor. Next base: position 203,276,328 of record NC_141391.1, read on the forward strand.
GAATCACGGCTTCATAATTGCAGAGTGAAATCTGCTCATGAAAGAAATAAGGATTTTTAGTAGGTTGCGAGAGTCATCACGAGTAAAAAATACTACACTTTTGTCTCTATTTATCATGAAGTGTAGTGTCAAGTAGCAGCATTCCCCTGCAAAAAAAGACTTCTTAGCTGTAGCTGTGAAAGCACTAGGGTCTGTTGTGCTCATCTCTGTTGGAGTTTGAATTGGCCATTGGGTTGTTCAAAAGCATACATCGTTTTGTGATCAGCCAGCTGGCAAATTCTTAAGAAACACTGAAAAAAAGGATATGTGGAAATAAGCTGACAAGTGTATGATTTGTGGCTTTGTATTAGCTGACCTTAAACTAAAAGAGTGTAGGAGTAAAGAGGGAGTCTGAGCCCTTGAATGTCTTGAATTTGGCAACTGAAAATAAAACCTGAAACTTTGAAAAACTAAAACTAAGTGACAGTGTTAGTCAAACTGGCAGAATGAACATGACTGTCGTTCAAGAATATACCTGCAAATTGTAAAACAATATCAACTATCTATCACACAGCTACTTTTTTTTCTTTTCTTACTGATATACATGCTGCACAATTAAAAACTGGAAGGGCTCAACACAGTTGCCAAGGCACAGGTGTACAGTACCATCTTCAAAGTGCTAAAATGTCATGCCAAGCGTCCAGCTGCCTCTCCAGAAGAGCATGGCTTTCCCACTTGTCCTGTGCCATGCTTGTGGATATAATCTAGAACATCTTAACTTTTATTTTGGGCAGACGGGTTGAGCTTGAAATATGCACTGTGTGTAGAACAGGAGTTTGTCAGACAGCACTGTTTCGTTATGTTTTAGTGGTGTAGCCAAGAATGCAGTCTTCATTCAGTCTTGCAATCCAGCCTCCAACGATAGCTTTCTAAAGCTGAGAAGGGTGACCATGTAACATTTCCGCTCAGATGCTTCATTTTTGATAGCTGTAGTAGAGCAGTGCTAAAGATGGAAATTTAATTTCCTGGAGGAATTCACAATTGAGTTCTCTTCAAAATCAAACGTCAACAAAAGAATCTCAGAATTCTCAGTGAAGGAAGATTGGGGGAGGGCTTTTAAGAGTCATTAGACATTTTTTTTTAACAGTGTTGTAATATTGCAGGTAGATTTCAATGATGAAAAACTGAAATGTGCAGTCCTAAAAATGTTGAGACATTCATTCTGGTGTCAGGCTTTTTATTTATTTAATTTCACAAAAAAAAAAAGGAATTACAATTCGCTAAGATTTCATCGCTGTTTCTCCAATTGGCTTTAGATAGGACAAATAACAAGAAAAATGTCATTCAAGACTCAAAGATTTTACCTGTGAGTAAAAGCAGCATCTAGGAATCTGTACATATAGTACTAAAGCAAAAACAAGTAAGAAAAACTGGCCTTTTCCTGCGAGTCCAAAATGTTTGTGTTACTTGTGACTTCGTACACTGCTGGCTTTTGCTTTTGAGCTTTCCCCGCACCAAGAGCTAGCTGTCGCTGTGCCTGAGACCTGTTCTTGTATTAAGCAGTTCAAATTATTTCAGAGAAGATACAAATAACCCTCTGTAAGCAATAGGTAGATACATTCTGCTGTTGGGTGAATCTTCAACTAACCCCTTGCTGATGCTTGATGTAGTTGGTGTATGTCATGAAGCGTTCGGAATTATTGTCCTAATTTCACTCAGTGTAATTGCAGATGTTCTTACTCTACACAGCTTGAAGGGATAATTATACACTGACTGAATTAAAAAAAATATTTCTGTTAATTTAAGAGCATTACGTTTCAACTTCACCACCCATCCTGTGTTTTGTTAGGTGGTGCTGAGGAAGGGTGCTTGGTATATTTTCTGTATGCCGTTATTATTTTTGTCTCTTCTTACCACTTTTTCCCTATATCAGGCAACCCAAACATCTTCATAGCGATTACAGACACTGCAAGATTTCCATTTAGTCACCATTTCTACATCCTTCTCATTCCAGATTGGAAGACAGATTAACAGATCTGATCATCATGTTTTGGATAAGAGCAAAATTTTCCTCTTCTGCATTTTCACAGTGTAATCCATTGCTTGCTTTTTAACATAATGGCTACTTGCTGAGCCGGATTTTGTTCACTAGCCACTTTTTCACACAACTGTGGTAGCCCAGATAAAAAAGAACACTAACTTTTCTCCTTGATTTAAGCGTTTTCCAGAGGGGTCTTCCATTCCCATTTACAAATACTTTAAGTTACATGTCTTGATTGACACATATAACGTGCTGTGTTCTTGTTTAACTGTCCACATAAGGAAAATTAACTCTTTGATGAAATGCTGACAATAAGTACAGTGGAGGAAAGAGATTAATGAGAAACTAGTAAATTGCATTTCCTGAAAACAAAGGAGAAGTTGGGTAATTTGGGGTTGGTTTTTTTTGCGGATCTATGCTGCTTAACAAAAGATAGGAGCTCATAAATCTTTCTCCTAGAGAAATTTTTACCCATTTATATGACTGATAGTTGAGAAGAGAAGTAAAAGAGAACTTCTGTCTCACCAGCATCTTCATTAGATGCCTTTGACATGGCAGCAATAATTGCGGGGCAGGATCCTCTAGGGCAGTGGTCTCTAAACTTTTTTGGTCATGCATCCCTATCAGTAAAAACTTTTTATATGTATATTTATTTATTTATAAGTTACATATATGTACTATTGAAGTTCTAGTATTTTCTCCCTGCAACCCAATGGATTGTCTTGCATAACCCCCATGATACACGCACCCCACTTCAAAGACAACTGCTCTAGGGTAATACGCTGCAGTAATTTTCCATAATAAGAAGTGAACAGATTTTGGCTGTCCATTTTTGGTTGGTTGATTGCCAGAGTCTTTTAAATTCATGTTTGATTTTGTTTGTATGCTACAATCAGATTTAAAATGTATATAAAATGAGATTAGATTGAATTTACAGCACAAATCCTATAAGGAGTGGCTGAGGGAACTGGGGTTGTTTAGCCTGGAGAAGAGGAGGCTGAGGGGAGACCTTATCGCTCTCTCCAGCTACCTGAAAGGAGGTTGTAGCCAGGTGGGTGTTGGTCTCTTCTCCCAAGTAAAAAGTGATAGGACAAGAGGAAATAGCCTCAAGTTGTTCCAGAGGAGGTTTAGATTGATCGTTAGGAAAAATTTCTTTATCGAAAGAGTGGTAAAATATTGGAACAGGCTGCCCAGGGAAGTGGTGGAGTCACCATCCCTGGAGGTGTTCAAAAAATGTGTTGATGTAGCGCTTGTAGACATGGTTTAGTGGTCATGGTGGTCTTAGTTTAATGGCTGGACTTGATGATCTTAGCAATCTATTCCAACCTTCCAATGATTCTACGATTCCATTAAAATTATAGCCACCTATTTATTGTCAGTAAGACAAAACTATGTTTCTGCAGTTGATTACCTGTGCTTTTGTCGTTTACTGAGCTGAATTTTAAATGTACTTGAAATGTTGTGATTTCTGTCATAATTAAAAATCTCTTTGTTGCAACTTTTCAATCACTGTTTTCTGTTGCCTCTTGGTAGAGCTATTTCGCTTACTGATACTTAGAACTGGATGTCCTGCTGAGAGAATCCATGAAACATTGAGGGTTAAAAGCTCTGAAAGTTTACACGATGTGTGCTTTTGCCAACAAGCAGAAAAATAGATTGCAAGATCTATTGTACTTACCGACATTTAAGATGGAAGAGCCCTATTTGGTCATCTAGTCTATTCCCTTCCCAGCACAGGACTATTTCAAACAATATTTATTGTTGGGGGTTTTGTTGCATTCTTTCTGCTTTTAGAGTGGTGATTTCAGTTACCTTATATATTGTGAGTAGAAATGTAAGTACTGTATGTTCTCTTACTTTTGTGCTATTTCTGTTCAGCTTGGCATGTGGGTGGATTGAAATACACTAACACACCCACCAAGTGCACATAGATGAAATGTGTTGTGCTGTGAACAGGAAAATGCAGTTGTTTAGATAAGATGCGATTCTCCTACTTTTTGAACCTGGAGACCTCTACTAATTTCCTCCCTAAAGTTACAGTCATCCTGTCAGACTATCTGTATTAATTGCAATCAGAGTCCCACAGCAATCCTTCCTGTCTTGTCTTGTGGAGGCTGTGTCTTGCTGCCTCCTCCCACCATAAGGCATCACTGTCAGAGACAAAGTGGCCTCATATCTTTTGGCCAATAAACAAGCAAAGAGTAATTTGCAGAGGCAGGATTGTAAAAATCAGGTTGCCCACTTGCTTTTCAGAGCAGGTGGGGCTGATTATGCTGGCAACTTCTGGTGGATCAAACTATCTTAAAAACATTTTCATATGTGGATATGTAATGGTAAGCTTATATGATTGAGGCAAACACAAACTTACTCTGCTGTGCTCCCGGATGGCGGCACATTTTAGCTCCACTTGAAGCCAGGGTGACCAGCTTAGCCTCAGCATCTTGCTGAGCACAACACTCATTCAGCCTGGAGCACAAGCAGAGCAAGTTCATGCTTGCTTGAAGTACAGGCAAAGCAAGACTCTGCATGGCCATGTTACACCAGGCGTGTTTATCCTAAGGTTAGGGTAGATAAGGCTAAAATCAGTGGGAGCTGTGATTGCCTGTGATTGGGAGACGTTCCTAAATATGGAACATTGTATTTTATGGAGTAATATGTTTCAGAAAAAAATGTCTAAAAAAAGGGTACTTTCCAACAGACAAGAGGCTGCAGGCAGATGATATAATGGAGGTCTTTCCCACTGTCAGACTTGTAAGCAATCATAAAGAGGAAGCACTCAGAAGATGGAGAAGGAGGGTGGGTGTAATGAGGGAGGAAGGAAATAGAGAATTTGCATCGGTTTTTTTATTCCTTTAACTAAATGTAGTTGGACTTATGTCATACGTCTTACAAAAGTTGATGAATGAGGTGGAAGCCCAAAATACAGGCTGTGGGCAGTGCTCTGGGAGAGCTACTAATCTATCCTTTGCCCACAGCTTGTGGTAGCGGCATGGCTTCTCATCAGGATTTTACCCTGGGCCATGGTTGTGGGATTTTCTGATTATCACGTTCGCCTAGTATATGCCACTTGGAAATTTTTAAGCACTGTACAGAGAGCACAGTCATTCGTGGCGTTTTGGAAAATTCTTCCCCGACCTTCTTAGGAAAACATAAGGTGACACTTGATGTATTTTATATATTTCAAAGTTAAAATGCTAAAGACCCAGTAACAGAAGTGAATTTTGAGATTAAAGAGAAGACCCAAGTGCCTCAAAAATTAGAGTCTCTGCACCAAGGTTCAAATAGTTGTCCCGTATCCTCAAAGGGCAGGACATTGATTCACATACTGAAGACATCTGGTACTTGGCGTGCCAAAAGGCAAAATGGGAGAGAACTTGCTATTCTGATTCCAAAAGCAATGGGGCACTGTACACTTGGGACACACTGAAATTTGTATGGATTTTCTTTGGTGAATGAGGGTTTTTAGATTCTAGGTTGTTTTGAGGGAAAAGTCAGCATCAGCTGGTATTTGTGATAGAGTAGGCAGCCTCTTTCTCACTATCCTGCATCTCAGTAGTACATTGAGATTTATTTACATTTACTTCAGTAAATATCCAAGTTATGTAATGTTATACATGGTTTTAGAACATGTACCAGTCGCAGAGTAGTGGAGCAGTAATATGAGCAGTAATATGCGGGTACTCAGCCAAGTACAAAAAGGTTCTTGCGAAGTAACTGGGAAGCTTTGATTTAGCCTGATACTGTTTTTCAATGCAATGGTGAAACTGGATTTCAGATGTTGTAAAACAATTCTGAATATTTAATTTGATTAATGTTTAAATGTAAAGTGACTCTGACATAAAAATTCTGTGATTAAAACTAACACGTTATTTCTAAACTTTATTTGTTCTGAGGGTTTACTGAAATCTACTTTTCAATTAACTAGTACTAAATATTGTAACTGGGACTATATTGTTGTAAAGTATTATTGTCTGTCATAATGATGAGTAATATGTACTTGATGACAGATGTTTTTAGTGCATTATTGTTTAAGAAAGTAAATACCCAAAAAGAGCATAAGAAGTAGAAAAATGTAACAATTTGTTGTTGTTTCAACAACTCCTTCAGAGTCAAACACTGATATATCCTGATCACTCGCTGCTTGGCCCCAAATGGCCTGGATTTTCTTTTGAAATAGAGTATGGGTGTGGAAAGAAAAACATATAATTGTCCTCAGGACAGTAAATGTAAGTAAGTAAGTAAATGAGCTTGGTCTCAGATCTGTTTGAAGGCAAATTTGTATCATCGAGGCTTGTTCTGATTAGTGTTGGCGCCACTTCAAGGATCAGTAAAACATGTCTGGTTTTGCAGCAGAAAGGCTGTGTATTAAATTGCTCCACACTGTCACCCTGATGTTAATGTTAATGTCTGCCTCTCAGTTGAGAGCACAAGGTTGGTAAAGGTTTATGACTGACACTCGGGACTTAATTTGCCATTGTGAAGTCTCTCTGTCTCTGATATAGGGCATAACAGTAACGCCTGTACTAGTCAGCAAAAGGTGCCTGGGAACATTCCTGGGCACTGCAGCCAGCCGGCGCAGGACAGCCTGCCTCATGGCGGGTAAGGGCTCCTCTTCCCCAAAGTGCCTGGCTGCCTGCCAGCACCCTTTTGGGGCTAGTCTCTGCAATATTGCCCCTGCTGAGCTGTGGCTAGAGATTATTTGGGAGAGTAGTTGTTGACCCAGGCCAGAAACTTGCTAATGACTGTCCTAACAGTTCAGCGATACAGATGATCACGTGCCAGATCCAGGAACCTTTCCTGGCACTGTTTAATTTACTGCTGTGCGTGTAGCCAGTATGTGAATGAGACTGAACGAGAGCAACATGCAAAATCTGTTCAAGAGGAAGCTTAAAATGCTGACAGATGGGGGTAATTTTTTTCTTGCATCTGGAATTCATACTCTCTTACTTCTGATGTAAATAAATCTCTAAGGCAAAAGTTAGGACATGCTGATGTCTTCTATAGTAACATTGCTTTTGGTCTTAAGATTTTCTTAGATTGACACAGCTTCGAAAGATATGCTTTCCTAAATATGTTTCTCTATCTGTAATGCTTGTCAGCTGTACTTGGACTTATTTTCAAATAGCACATGGTGTTTCTACCAGACTATTTGTCCTTGAAAAGAGCACAGTTGTCTGTGGTGGTGTGGCTAGTTAGCAACTCCAAATACTGCAAGAAGACTCTGAGATATTAACTCTTTTCAGGAGTTTCTTTAGGTAGCCAAATATTTCTCTGAGCCAACTGTGATGACACTGTTTTGGATGCCAGTGCAACGAACCCCTTCTGTAATAGGGTATTCTATTTTTAGTGAATGTAATGGATGGAGATAGAGGCTGAGGAGCATCTATCTATCTGTCATGTTCAGATATTTTTAGAGCACTGATCTTTGTAATGCTGATCAGCACCAAATGCCTTACATAAGATTAGCATCAAAATATATATAATGGAAGTCAGCTCTGCTGCAGTTGTTCTTAAATTATTTTTAGTATAAATAATGTTGCCCACAAAACTTGTATGGCTCAGTGCTTTATCCTGCCATTGTGCTCTGTCTCAACTCTGTAGGAATAATTTTTAAAGATTAATTTCTCTTCTCTCAGACCTTTTCAATCACAGGTCTCCTTCCTGGGGCTTCAAATAAGATTGTCAGTGATACACATTACGACAATTTTAATAAATGCCCACTTTCCACTAGGGCTGAAACTGAGAGAGTTTATCTCTCATCATCGTCTTTCAATCTAGTTTATATTTGAACTTGTGATTTGCAGGTGCAAGATTCCAAATTACGCTTTACTTACATCTTCAGCTACTGTTGTGTTCTTTAATGCTGCTTGTGTTGGCTTAGTCTTTTGCAGTTACCTGTAATGATCTTTTCAATTTTCCACTTTTAGTAGATATTCAGAATTAATATCTCCCTATTAAATATCTCTGCTAGCCATTTAGAATGGGCTGGAATAGATTATTTGGGAGATTTTTTGAGTTTAAAGAGGCAGACTGAGAAAACAGACCATCTTCTCACACCACTCCAGAAAATTTATTTTTGTCTTTCAGATTTTTTGGAAAAAAGCTGATCCTTTCCTTTGAGTATGTTTGAAAACTAGTTTGTAATTACTGAGGTTTAAAATAGATCTCAACTTTCTGCACATTCATCCCATCATCATAACTATTTGTGATATAGTGGCAGATGAGTCTTGATTTTTTTCATGATTTCTTTCTTTGTGGGTTTATGGTACATCTCTGATATATGGTAATTAATAGAAAATAGTCTGCTGTTGGTTCTTGGTAATGTAGTTTTGAAAGTGTAATTCTGTCATGCCATAGCTTCACAGATCTTCCAGGATCTCTCTTCCTGACATTACAAGTAAATATGCTCTGATCTTGGTTTATATTTTTACTATTAAAAAAAAAAATCTCTAATTTATTAATGCTTCTCCTTGGTTTGTAAACTTTGTTGCAATAAAGAGAATGAGGAAAGAAAATGCTAAAACACCAGGTGGAATAGAAAAACAACAATTAATTCAGCTTAAATTCTGAGCTGAGAAAGAGACAGCATCTTTACAAGGAATTTTCGTAATGTCATTTGTAGAAGAAAAAGTGTCTGTCATGCTTGATGACGGGAATGAAGATTTAAATAAGCTGTTTTCAGTGGGTTATTTAGATGATAAGCAATATGAATGTCATATTTTTGTCCACGATCTAAAAGGCTAAGTGTATTATAACTGATCCAGAGACTGTATTGGAACATCTTGGCTCAATCAGTGAAATTGTTAAGAAAAGCAGAAATGCAAACGAAGATGGGATTTAAAAGCTAAAATATTGCAATGATAAAACAGTTGGATGAGAAGGAACAGTGGGATTTTTAGAACTTAGTTTTCTCTGAGTATTCATGGAGGCAGGAATTTTTACTGAACCTTTTGGTCTATACTTAGTGGTTGACTAGGAAAAGGCAGACGGGGCTGGTCTAAACAAGTTCTCCATTCATTGTGTCCCTGTTTGCCTAGTGGCAAGGAAAACTACCCGTCACATGTTGCAAGAAAGGACAATGTTGATCTAGGAGGGCTGTAATTCTGGTTTCTTCTTAGGGAAATGAGAAAAAATAAGACGTCATTTATGGAGGAAAGCATTTGTTGGGTTGGCTTTAGTCATATGTTTTCCTAAGGAGAATAGTACCTTACACCAACCAAAACCATTGTTTTGTTTATTTAATTTACACAAGTTCCTCAAATGAGATATGCTATAGTAGCAAGAAAACAGATGTGAGCTGCATGTCCATTAGGATGTTCACTGATGTTTACTGACATAACTATGTGGTTTGGGGTACTTGCATTGTTGTTTTTTTGTCCACCCATCCTCTTATCTGACATAGCTAAATTTAACTAGCTGAATAATTCAACGAAGTAAGGAAGAACAGGGTGGAGAGGGAGAGAGAAAAGATTTCCTGGAATCAGTTTCTTCCAGTGAAGGGAAAATACTGTTCATGCAGTGGAATTTTGGCACCAGATTTTAAACTCCAGGAAATTTATGAGGCCTGTGATGGTTTTGAATTGAAAAGCATGATGAATTCTCATTGTAATGACATTAAGTGAATTTCTAATTGCCTTTTTTATTATGTGATCTTCTAAGAATTAATCTGTGACTCGTATTAGATGGTGTTATATTGAATTGTGAGCTTTCATTTGAGGGTGAATCACTACTCAGGACCTATTCCAACAATGGGATTTATCTGACAGTTCCAGGGAAATGTATCTAGTTCTCCTGTCTAAATGTCGAATATTGTAAACTTTGGATGGAAGTATGAAATGTAATAAGCTCACAAATAGTCAAGAACAGTAGTGAAATGACACTTCGGGAAAGGTTTTCTGCAAATAATAGGTCAGTTACAGTAGTGTAAGTAATGTGAAAGATTGTATTTTCCCTGCCTCTTTTTGAGATACGTGAATTAATTGTATTATACCGGTACCTTGAAGACACAGTGTTACTGTCATTGAAAAACTTGTATCTATGCTATTCAAGTGAGGGAACACAAAAAATATTAATTCAATATTTGGCACATTAAAGGAATTCATTAATAGGTATTTAAATAGAATATGTGGGAGGCTATTATATACTAAAATAATTTCAGAATAATTACTATTTCACTGTACAGTAATAAAAGCTAAAGATGGCAGTAGGTCTAATTTAAAAATAATCAAGTCAGCTAAGGTTTTGCAATTGTTATTTTTTTATTGATGGAAAGATTGGAAGAGTTTTGTTAAAACAGTCATTAGGAGGCTACTTATATTGGTCAGAGAATACTTAAAAATGTCTAGCTGATAAGTCACTTAAAGCATTTAAATTTAAAAAATGAATTGAAAATCTAGAGGAGAAAGTTGCATTAAAAAATAACTTCATGAAACATTTTCTTCATTCTCATGTTGTCTTTTGCTGGTTAGATCGTGACTCACATAACAAACGTGTGATTTTTATTTTTTTTTAAGAGATACTGGCTAAACTCCAGAAAAAATCATCCAAGCATAAAAGCCTGGTTTTGAGAGTACTGTGTACTTTATTTTATCTTGCTGGGAAAGTGGTTAAAAGACTTCTTTAGATCTAGCATGTAATTTTGCAAACAGGTAGAAAAATAGCCAGATTGCACAATCCTTACAATATTTTGTTACAGTGCGCTCTTAAGTTATTTCGTATGAAATTAAATTCTGTGATTCAGAAATGAATTTGGTTAAATTTATGTTGATATGGTAAAGGCTTTGGATTTTTGCAGTTTTGGAACAACTCTAATGAGAGTTGGACAATGTAAAGCGCATTTATAACCTTCTGCAGGGTAGAAGTATTCTAGTCTCAATTAACGCCTGGACTTGATACCAAAAAAGGCAGATAACAATTAAATAAGTTGATTATATTTTATATGTGTAGGTGAATATCACCCTGTCATGTTGGACCCATCTCACATGTCTTGGGGATGGATGTCTGCTCTTCATCTCAGGAGCTGCATTCTCAGTAGTTGGTTGGGACCAACAGCTATTGGGATGACATGTAAAATATGATTAATCATTCAGTCATTGATTTGGCAAGCATAAAAAATTCAGTAAACTGTTACAGTCAGATGTATCAGGATCAACACACATTGTCCTTGAAATCCTCCTCAGACTTGGGTGAGCTGGATAAACCCAGTCTGAAAAAATGTCATATACAAGGGGCATAATATTTGGAAGCTGAGAAATGATACCGAGTGCTTCAGGTTTGGGATACTCTGAGATTCCGTAAAGGAACTGGGTTTAGGTGCTTTCTGATAGAAGAGTTGTTTTAAAACATACCGTTGTTTAAGAACCATGAACCATTACTCACTTTAGATTATTTGTACAATGCTTTTCTTCTCAGATGGTTCAAAGATTTAGAAATAAATCTTGTCTTTTCTGTTACAGAAAGACCATTTGCTGTTTTCCTTCTACTTTTGCTTTTGAAAATATTAAGAAAGAAAAACAAAACAAAACAAAACAAAACCCAAGTACCCCTGAGGAAGTGGTTCAATTACTGTTGTTCTAGCATGAGTCGTATGAGCATGATGTTCAGTCTTTTTTCTTGGTCGAAGACTTAACAGTCCCTTCAGATTTTTCTTCCCAAAATAATGATTTCTGTAAGATTTTGAATACCTTCACCGTAAAGCTCCTTTTCTATATTCCTAGACTATCAAATTTTCTCTTTTCTGAGGAGGCTAAAAAAAAAAAGAAAAGAGATTCTGGAAGCTACAAGAATGTCCTGACGGTGCATTATAAAGGTTTTTATGTACATTTTAAATTATTGCCCGAACTCACAGCTTATTCCTTTCTTCATGTCTTGAAATATTTCTTCTTCTTTGAAAAATTAGAAGTTGTTCTAAGAACATAAAGTCTTATTTATGATCTATTCTTAAATTTTAGTTGATTTTTTTTTTTTAAAGCAGAATGTTCATTTTCATTTATCCTCATCGGTCGAGGACCTTATTTGCCTGGACACATTCATTCAAATCCTACATTTCAAACCTCTAAATTATGTCTCTTCTTTTTGCAAATTGTCCTCTAAGTAGCTAATATATTACATGACATAGCTAGTGGAGTTCAGATTGTTATGTATTTTTCTCTGAAATGGTGTCATATTTTTTACAAAAAGCAGCAAACCCATTCTAGTAAACTTTTGTGTTTCTTAGGAGATAGTAAAAGGCTGCTTCTGCCATATGGAAGACATTAAACCTGATAGCAAATCATCCAAATTATTCGTAGCTTATGGGAGAAATCCCAGGGCCAAGCCCTATTGACTCAGAAACTCTGTAAATGGATTCTGTGCTTTATAATAAGTTGTTATGATCAGGCAGGAGGCCAAGTGCCAGATGGATTGATTGCTTTCTGCCAGAGGTATGGCCACATCAGCTGCCTCTATTAGGACTGTATTTATTCCTGAAAATGTCAGCTTGACAATTGGAGTTCAGTTTGTGCTATCAAAACACATTAGTCTCGTGATCCTAGAGTTAGATCAAATGCTTTGTTGACAGGCACTACTTTTGTCTTATTTTGATTAAAGATCATCTCTGTATTCCTAAACTATGATGCTGTTTCCTGCTCTTTAGAGAGTGGGTTTGCTGAGGCTGTTTTAGAGTAGAAAAATCAAATAAATAGAGTTTTCCAAAACTGTCAATAAGGATGCACACAAGATCTTAGTTACTGAGCGTGAAACTGAGCTTTTTCACAAAATGTTCAGTCTGTGAAGGGAATGGTAGCAAACCAGCTCACAAATCAGTGTCTCTTCTGAGCTGCCACCTGTTGAAAGAGTGGAAGTTAGTCACTTTGAAACACTAAACAAATTGTAGGAAAAGATGTATTGGCAGTCTCAGCTCTTCTACAAGAAAAAGACAAACTCAGTTGGCGTTTTTTTATAGCCCAAGGGAGAACTAGTACTGATTTGATTCATGTCCTAATCTAAATTCTATATTCATTGCTTCATGGTGAAAACAAGACTTGAAACCCAAAGCAATCTTATCATAGCACATGTCTCAACATGTGAGATCAAATCCTTGCTGTCAAATTACACGTCTGTTCTTAGGTATTAAACATAGAAAAGTGTAAAATCCAGAACACTCAATCCAGTTATTTCCAAGACACATTTCCAAAATGGGTCTATGCAAAGGGGTGCAAATACATTTATAGGGTGAGAATTCATCTGACATGACTTCACACGGTATAACTACTTGTATGTATCTGCGGTACTGCTTTAGATTCCCTTTATAGTTAGTGGAGGGAAATAGGTGCGTACAGGGTACAGTTATTCTCTCCCTAAAGCAGGGTCTCTAAAATGGGCTAGATGAATTACTCAATAGCTTATTTCTCTACTTTGTGGTTTCCTGCACGTAGTCAGGTGAATAGTGCCTGAAATTTTCTGCATTGGGCAACTTACTGACCCAATATGAGGCACCTGCAATCTCTGCAGGTGAAGCAGTGTAATGACATTAGTGTACTGAACGATACAAACTAAAAGAAACTATTTTCCAGGAGGACTTCTGAATTTGGTGAGAGCACAGGGCCAGTCATGGCTTACAGTTTCTTGACCATGTCAGGCTGAAGCAAGTCAGATGGCCTTCAGTCAGCTTGTTCCTCTTCATGACACATTTTTTTTGTGTATCAGCTTCTGGAAGTGTCCTTTTTGGTTCAGTAAATTCATGGATCTACTACTTAGTCCTCAGATTCTATTGAATTAGATTAAAAAAAAAAATCTTCCAGGCAGCTTCCTCCAGCTAGTCAGCTACTGGATTGAACCTGCAAATTTCAACCTCCTGCCTTAGAGAATGTCCTCATACACACATCAGAAAGGCAGGTCCTCCAGTGTTTCTTTCACATTTTATTTTAACAGCTGCCCTTTGAGTTTTCTTGAAAAGCTGCATGAGATGGAAACTCACGTTCACATTTTTGAGGGTACCACAAGACACAGCCCTTGTCCTAGTGCCTGGATGCACGATACAAGAGTCCTGGCTAATATTTACTGGTGTGAGACTATTTCTCTGCCTCACTCCTCTCTTCTTCACTACCATCTCATGTTGACAGTGTGCTGGTAGCTCATATTAGCAAAGGGAGCTCCTACTGATGTGTCACTCATTGTAGAATTGCTGCTTGCTGGGGAATGGGGTGCCTGTGCTTTCCTAGTGCCCATGAAATTGCTGTAAATAGTAGACAGGCTTTGAGGTAAAAGCAAAAACAGTTTACCCAACCAAACTGAAGAAGCGTAAGAAATCAATTGCTATCCTGAAAGACAGATACAGAAAAGTGAAACAGTTACACTCCTTGTTGTTACTGCTCATTCAGGTCTGGCTTCAGCATAGTTTCTTTTCCTCTGTTCTCTTTTCAGCTAGCAGGCTCAAGCCAGACTAACTCCCAGGGTGACTGACAGTTCCCTGGAGATGGGATCTGATCCTTCAGCTACACTTTGCCTTTTAGTTGTTTCTTTCCCAGAAAAGATTCTAATTTGGGATGAAGTCACCCCTTCTGTCCTCCTATTTCTGCTTAGCATAAATTCACCCTCCTGGCCTTCTGCCTTTTGGGGTAAATCTACCTGATTAAAAAGGCGATAGATTTTGTCTCTAGTGCCCTCATCAAACAGAAGGCCCTTGGACTGTGTCTTTCAGCTGCGTGGGTGTGGCTAGGCCTCACACTTACTTGACTTAATCTATTTACATAGTGAAATCCCCAGTGGGCAGATAACAGAGGAAAAGTTGGGCTTAAATGCATGAGCTGTGTCCAGCACAGAACTTCAAAAGTACTTGCTATATAAATGAGAGTAATGAATCTGAATCATTGGTAAAACCTGGTTAGGCGGAAAATAAACTGAGGGGTGATTTGTATCTGAAGTAAACAGGCCATAATTGTGGTTGTTTGGAACCAGGGAGACAGAATGATGGTATTTTCTATGCCATGGATGCATGATTGTACAATGGATATTAGAGGTGTCAAGAATTCAGTCTGAGGCATTGGAATGTTGGAATAATGATAAACTGCCTGAAATCCAGAGACATGCCAGTGACAAAGTGTATGTACATGAACCATATTGGACGTAGTGCAGTATCTTCTTGCGTCGAGGCAAGGTCATAGAAATCACTGTGGTGTCAGCAAAAGATGGGAATGACCAGCTGAGACTTCTGCTGTAGATGGTAGGGCACACCTACCCATGTAAGCGCGAGGTGTTCCCATGATGGTAGGGCACACCAACTGATGTAGGTGCCAGGAGTTCCCTTGACACACCCTCAGAAGAAGTGGTCCTAAGGAGCCCTGGGCTGCCCAGTTCCTACTGCTGGTTACAGGTCGACTTTTCCAAGCATCTTTGTTTTAGACCAGTGATTTTATTTTAAGATACACAAGGGATCGACACATCTTGCTGTCAAAGTTCAAATTGATTAATTTAAGAGAATTTAATATGGAAAACAATTCTAGAAAGGTTGGTTGCTTTTAAGGCATTTTTAGACTTGGCCTGTGAAGCTCTGGTGCACCATTGCTGACTGCAAGAGTTGGTTGTTGCTGCAGAAGGGTTGTGTTTGTGCTTGTTATTATTGGTTTTACTTACCAGCTGAGCTTTTTCACAGCAGAAGAGACACAGTCTAATGATTTCATAATGTCTAAGAAAGAGAAATTGCGAAACATTTACAAAAGACTGAGTAACTGAAATTTAAGTGACTAGGATGTAAAATTTTACTGTCTTAGTAGTATCTTTTATGTTTACTAGTTGTAAATGTGCAAACCCTGACTGAATAGTCTGTACAGTGCTTAAAAAAGGTGGAAAAAACAGGTTATTGGGGTCTGGGAGGGTGGTCAGCTGGGTGGACAGGTGTTTCTCTGCACAGCTCTTTTATTATTAATTTGTGAAGCTGTAAGCATGAGAAGCAGAATTCTTAAAACCAGTCAGGTCTGTCAAATAGAAATATCAGGAAGAAAACAGAGATGTACATAGCTCACATGGCTGTTCTCATCAGGAAGGCAGGAAGATGCTGGGATGATCTATTTGTCAGCTAGTCTAAAGATGCATTCTGATGTCAAATAATTGCAGATACTTTAGAAAAGAGTTTTCCCTCTGCAAAGACCTCAGAAATCTATATATCCTGAAATAATCCCTAAATTTGAAGAAAGGGAAATGAGTTGATATTGTCACCATAGTGCTGTGAGTAAGTTTGAGTTCCTGTGTGCTTGCAAAATCTAAAACTTCATTATTAGCCGTGCTGGCAAATACTAGATAACTTTGTTTGCATGCTGTCTGTGTTTATGTTGAGTGAAAGCTATGGGAAGTACAGGAATAGTCTTTCACTAGTAAAGATTCACTGTTTCCCAGAACTTAAAAATTTTCATGTTATATTTGTTCCTTTTGTTCTAAAACAATTGTTACTGTATATTCAGTTTTAGTGAGGAGCTTTTTGTAGGACCTACAACTGTGTTTAATAATACACTTCATAGAAGTGTCTTGATAACTTGTTCAATGAGTTGAATATATTTTTACTGAGAGACTTTTGGAGCTAGGCATCTTCAGGAGTTTCCTGGAGGATAATTTTGTATCCTGAAATACAGATAACTAGTCAGATAATTATATCTCAGTAAAGCCTTCTATAAATAGCTATTCTTGCTGTAATATTTAGATATACTTCTAGAATTCACGTAGCCCTTTGTCAGTTCTTTGTATTTGTGCAGCTTTCAGTGCAAAAGAAAATTTCCATTTGTTTCCCGATTACAATTTATTTTATTTTAAATTATAAGCATATGCTGTGTTACCCTTATGGTACTGTTCAGTAGTTAATTACTGTTTATGTATCACCCTGGAACTTTGATTTCTGTGGCAATGATAAAAAATGCATGCTTTGTGGAGTTTAAATATGAAGAATTTTTTTTTAATTTTTGCTGAAAGATTAATGGCTAGAATTTTTTTCATGACAGGACTGCAGTTTTGGTCCTTGCAGTTCTATTTTCCCACGCATTTACAAGCAACTAATATGTAAAAAGCTGTAAGCCATCTATTTGAAGAAACAGAGTTTTTAAGGAGAGACTTGGATGGTTGTCAGAAGGACTGAGGGTATACAGAAAAGCATACCCTTTTCGGTTCTGCTTCTGCTAGTTTATGCTGCATCCTTGTGTAGGTGACTTCACCTGACTCTTAGATTACAAAGAGTCAGTTATGCTGGGACTAGATATCTCCAAGAGATCTGGGTCTGAGTACTGTGGTTTGGGAGCTGCGACAACAGTCTCTCACAGTTCCTGTTCCTGTTGTTCAGTTTGTATTATCTGGAGATTGAAATCACATGAACCAAGGCAAGAGTTAAATGGAAGAATATTGGCACTGAAGACCTATAGCTTTCTGCCATAGTGTAAGTTTAGTTAATTATCATTTTGTGGTGATGCACTGTTTAAAGAGTTGTACTGTTTTAACCATTTCTGCAATCACTGCAGCTGTCTACTCAAGGAGATGCCAGCCAGGTGATTGGACCACTCACAGAGGGACAGAGGAGGAACGTGGCTGTAGTTAATTCGCTATACAAACTGCATCAATCAGTTCTGAAGGTAGGCTTCCTTTGGTATTTCTCTTCTTGCCATGATGTTAACTTCTTTGCTCTATCATATGCATATTCTCCCATTAGCTGATGAGAACTCTGACAAATACAGCCCAATTTTGAGTGGAGTGCTGCACCTTGCTATGCATTCATACGACTTTTTGAGACTTGGTTGGCCGCTGTAAACACCACTATGTGAGAAACTGTCAGTATTAGAAGAGGAGCAAAAAATGTGTTTATAGACAGTAAGCATGTCTACAACAGCCATTGATCTGTGAGCCTAAATAATTGAACTCTTTCTGTTTCTCTTATCAAGTCAGTTCTGTCTTTGTACTGGTCAGCCTGATAGCCCTTGTCTGCATCTTTCCCAGCCCAAGCTTATCTTTCTTAGAAGACTCTCACTGCTTTCCTGCAGCTGTGACCAAACTGAAAAGGGGAAGGAAAGGGTGAAATCAAGAAAAGCAGCACCTCAGAAATACCTTTGTGCATTGTTGCTGTGACTAAAGTCTGGCCTGGAAACCTTTTCAGGACTAAGCACAGTTAGGAATAATTCCAATTTACTGGTTTAGTGATGCCAATGGTTATACAGTCTCTGTAAATTAAAACAAACGGGTATAGTGGTAGTTGTAGTTAGTTGTGTTTAAATCCTAGCCTGATTAGAAAAAAAAGAGTATTCCTGACTGTGGATATGTTTAAATAATGTTAAAAAATGGTAAAAAGCCTATAAAATTTGCTTGGATTTTGCAAACAGATGGTAGATCAACTTTTAAGTCTGCTTTCTCTGATGTATTTAGTAATGAACCTCATGTGCCTTAGTGTTGGAGGGAGATCTGATATGATTCAGTCTTTGAGTTCAGTACTTATCTGGCTTAAAAAGACTATTGTATAGCATATTCATAACTATAAGGAAATTGGTAGAATATTCCTTCGGATCATTCCTTGACTTTCAATTCTAATATCGTTGTAGCTGTATGTAAACAGCTATTTAACATGTAGTGTTATAATAGTCATAATACTGAGAAAGAACAACCATTCTTTCAAATGTTTGCCATAGAGGTGCTTGTATAGTTTCCATAAATTCTGTGCTCAGCAGTGGGAGAATACACCACTGATTTTTATTCTGATTCTGTTAACCCTTCAGATAAATTTCAGATGAATTCAGTTGAATCATTTCTTTGCCAAGGCAGAAGCAGAGTCCATAGGAAATTTGAGAGCAAAGGACTGATACTGGTGCATTGAAAATTCTGTCTGTGTAACACGCACTTGATAAGTTATCTATACCTATGTAAACTACTCATTACTAAGGATAACTCAGTGTATTTTTAAATTAAATATTATGGATTATAATAATTTGTTGAATGTTAACATTTGGTGACTATTAACAATTACTTTAAAATTTTTAGGTCATTACCAATCAGAGCTCATTTCCAGCAGCCGCTGAGCAAACAGTCACAACTGCCTTGAAGGTAATCGAATGTCCATATGCTCCAGGGATAGGGCTGAGCTGTGCTTTGTTACACTTAAAATGGGCGCTTGTTCTCCCAGGTGTTCTTTTATGTCAAAATATGTTAGTCAAAGGTACACAAATATTCTGCAATTTGTATTTTGTTGTATCTGCAGCTACATGTATGTTGCATGTGACAAATCACTGCTTGAGTAGCGTTTGTATTCAAGAACATTCTTGTAATGTTCGGAACCCGTACCTCATCTGACTGTGAAAACAAATGTCTTTCTCTGCAGCATTCACATAGCAATAACTGGATCCTTCCTCACCCCTTCACCCCCCTGACACACACATAAAATTATGAATTTTATGCTACCTGGTGCTTTTCGGGAGGCGATGTGGATGGCCGTGCAGCCCTCTGTGGGTGACAGCTCTCCACATCCGTCCCTGTGCGCTAGTCTGGGAGGGGTTGTGTGCAGAGGAGTGACGGGCAGTTTGCATGTCTGGGAATGAACAGCTGAACGAAGTGTGTGCACCAAAACATGTACATTTACAAACCAGGAACGCCAGTTTGTTGTGCACCTTTTTGAAGGAGGGCTTTACATAGAAGTAGTAAACAAGCTTATTTCTGTACTTTACTGGTAAAATCAGTTACAGAGGCTTTTGTCCTTCTATTTAGCAGTGTCTAATGCACTGTTGAAATGAACTGTTTGTCAAGGTATTGTTGAGGTGTCAAAATGCAAATGCTTCTACTTTCAGTTTCCTTACTTCTGCCTTTTTGTTATTCTATTTTAGGCAGTCCATGATCTAATGGGTAGTGCTGTTCAGCCCTTACTGAACTCTGTAGGAGACTCAGTAGAAGCTATTATCATCACTATGCACCAGGAAGATTTTTCTGGGTAACTAGAAGTATTTTTTAAATTTACCATTGCTTTTGTAAGACGTCATGCATATGCATAATAGATTGTTATTGCCACAGTGTCCTTGGAGCAAGAGTGCTTGTTTGTTGAGGGGAAAGGAATGCTTTATGGTCAATGAATACAGAAAGCAGAATTACACCTATCTATTAAAACAAATGAATCGGGTAGCATCTGTCTTCTCCCCCCCCCCCCCTTTTTTTTTTCGTATCTGTTGAGTAAAATTAATTTTAAATAGAAGAATAAAGCCAAGCGCAGGCCATTTTTGTGCTTAAAAAAAACCCTTTTGCTTTCAAAACTTATTTTTTGTGGTCAGTCTTCAGAACTGTCAGTATTCTTGTTTCCCAAAAGAAAGCATAACCTCTGATTTAAAATTACACAGAATTTTTTCTAAAGTATTACTGAATATGAAGTGGTTCAAAAAATCTTTTTCATTGAAAGCTCAGTTTGAGTGTATTATGCTATTTTCCCCATAGCATTTTAATTAAATTTTCTAGTGTTCTTTATCTGCAAAGATCTTGAGTCCTATCTATAATTGAGACTTCCTTCATGAGCATTATTTTGATTATTATCTCTGTTCTGACATCACTTATATCATCATCAGATGTCCTGTTCCCTGTCTTGGAAATTCATTGAAAATAGTATATTTTCAGAAGTGATTTAAATTTTCCTTTTGACTTCTTTTTTTTTTTTTTTTTTTTTTTAAACAATATTTTAAACTCTCCACCTTTTTTTTTGCCATCAGTAGCAAAATATCTCTCTAGGTGGATAAACTGATTCCAGCCAAAGGCTGAGTGGTGTTAGATAGCCTGTATGCTCAGCTTCCTGAGTTTGGAAGAGCTCTTTTGCCTGACTGTGATTCAAAGAAACAGAAAGATGATTGATTTCTGTGTCCTGTAGCTTCTGTGCCGCTTCTGTGATAATTAGATTGACTTTATAATCCTGGATTTGGAGGAATCTAGGAGACTAATTCTATACAGAGAACAAGTCTGGGACATGCTAAAACTAGTAACCCTCTGACAAATGCTTGTATTTTCTGATCCATGGGGTTTCAAATCAACAGCTGGGACATTTAAGCTTAGGGGCTGGCTTTGAGGTTTAGGCTCCAAACTGGTGGAGGCTCTGCAGGCTGCGTAGGAGTGGGGTGATTTCCTTTATCTTGTTAGGATGGGAATGGCTGATAGAGATATTTTTTGACTGTAGTTTCAGAGAGTGCTACATGCTCTTTGTTCTGAGTAGAAATGAGACTCTAGAATTCCTGCCATGACTTCGTGGGATAGGAAAAAAATTAAAAAGAATCCAATAGTTTTTGGTTGTGTTTTAAAGATGAGTTTAGCTGTCCCTATTTCTTTTTTCTTTTCTTTTTTTTTTTTCCCAGATCGTTATCCGGCTCAGGAAAACCAGATGTCCCTTGTTCTCTGTACATGAAAGAATTACAGGGTTTTATAGCAAGAGTCATGAGCGACTACTTCAGACATTTTGAGTGTTATGACTTTGTCTTTGATAACACTGAAGCCATGGCTCAAAGAGCAATTGAACTTTTCATTCGCAATGCCAGTCTAATAAGGCCCCTCAGCGAAGGTGGGAAGATGCGGCTTGCGGCGGATTTTGCCCAGGTACCCTTAATACTGATTTCTGCTTTTTACTGTGTTCACTGAAAAGCCTCAATACTTATGTCCCCATCTGAGTAGAAACAGTTGTAAAAATTGGTGCATTCTAGGTCTAAACATCCTCTCTGATGAGATACTGTATCCTGAGAAATGCATCCACAAAGTAGCTGAAGATCCCTCATCACCATGAGGCACATTCAGGGAGGTCTGACAGCCTCCTATCAAGTGACTGTTGCATTTAAATTCAGCTGTGTCTTGACATTTTATCCCACTTGTCTGACCTATTCGGTACGTCCATCATTTGCCACCATTCATTCACTTCATTCTTTCTTCTAACGGAATGGAGTGTCGCTTTCTTAATCGCTTCATATATCACAGTGCCCACAGTGGTTAATCGCTAACTCAGCTGTCTTGCAGTGTAGGAAACAAGCTAAAGAAATACCAATATCCTGTGGAAGAACTGCCCTTTCAGTAACAGAAGGGCAGTTTTGTGGGATTCTTTTCATGACCTGATTGACTTATCTGCCTCTCAGCTTTATCTAGATCTTATACTGGACAAAAACACAAAACAAATTGCCAGATTAATATCCACTACCTGTCTGCATTATGTACTGCATTCAAATTTAATTCATCAGTAGTAACGCTGTGTGATTAGCTTGCCAAAGAATACAGGCATCCACTAGATTGGTCTGAGGGTCCCAGTTATTATTATCTAAGCAGAAAAGGGAATCAGCACCAGCTGCCTACATACCAAGCGCTGCTTTTGGCTGGTAGGTAACTGAGGTAGAAGAGGAAGGCAGGGAGGGAGGAATCGCTGCCATCTCCGCTCCTGCTTGTTGCTGCTTTGTGTCATTTGCCTTTGAGTTACATACTCCTGAGTAAAGTTTTTTTATTCATTACTCAAGTAGCAAATCAGCTTTTAATCACAGAAGTTAGGGGCAAGTTTTCAATTGCTTTCAGTGAGAAGGTTCTGTTCCCTTTGCTATTTTGAAGACAATGTCATAAAATTGGAGGAAAAAAAAGGACTCTTGAATCCTCCTCTGGAAGGAATATAGATAATTTTTGTAATTTATGCTGCAATACTTTCATGGTTTAACCCCAGCCAGCAACCAAGCACCACACAGCCACTTGCTTACTCCCCCGCAGTGGGGTAGGGGAGAGAATCAGGAAAAAAAAGTAAAACTTGTGGGTTGAGATAAAGACAGTTTAATAGGACAGAAAAGGAAGAAAATAATAATAATGGTATTAATAATAATAATAATAAAATAATAATAAAAGAATTAGAATATACAAAACATGTGATGCACAATGCAGTTGCTCACCACTCGCCGACCGATGTCCAGTCAGTTCCTGAGCAGCAGCCCCTGGTTAGCTGTCCTCCCAGTTTATATATGGTATGGAATATCCCTTTGGCCAGTTTGTGTCAGCTGTCCTGGCTGTGTCCCCTCCCAACTTCTTGTGTCCCGCCAGCCTTCTCGCTGGCAGGGCATGAGAAGCTGAAAAATCCTTGACTTAGTATAAACACTGCTTATTAACAACTAAAACATCAGCGTGTTATCAACATCATTCTCATCCTAAATCCAAAGCACAGCACTGTACCAGCTACTAGGAAGAAAATTAACTCTATCCCAGCCAAAACCAGGACAAGTACTGAAGTAAGTTGTATAAATTTGGGAAATATCTTCACCTAATTCTACATTAAGGAGCATCTGATTTAAGCACCTATTATGTTAAAAACATCACTTGTTCATCTTCTTTAAATACTTACTTTTCTCATTCTGACACGGGCTGCCTTTTAAGTGAAAAATGAAGGTATGTTTTCATCTGAGTGTAGGGGGATTGGCATGTTCTTCCCCACTGTGCTGAGTATAACTCCTGAACGGACAACTGTGTGAAGGTAGATGTTCCGATTTCTCTTCTTTTGTACTGTGGGAGAAAAAAATAGGTTTTGAATTCATTCTTGTCTCCTGTCTTCTACTGTTGCTGCATCTGGGGGCTGCCTTGTCCTTTTCTCATCTTCACATTGTGTCATAGTTTTGAGTTGTTTAAAAACGGGCTTAAGACCAGAACTGTCTTGGTCCAACCAGCCCCATACAGCCACCTCAGCACTCACTCTGTGCCTTTGAGCATCTCTGCGCAGAGCTCCTTAGGGCATCCCAGGCTGCACAGGGGCTGTACTGTCCAGCATGGCCTGGACACTGTCCTGTTGCTTGGGATAACAGAAAAAGGACCGAACCATTTTGTATGTGGAAGCTGCCTTATATCCATGTTTTCTGGGGTGTGTCTGCCCCCTCCCAAAAACCTGGTGGGTTTTAGGCACATGCTCATGACGTGATGGCTCTCGATAGCCCCACTGGGGAGGCTGTAGTTGCTCTGATCCGACCAGGAGTCCTGGGCATGTTCGCGAAGATGAGGCTGTGATCCAGAACAGGACTCGTTTCACTTCCATGCTCCCATTCCCATGGCACGTGGCTTTGTTGAGGAAAAGACTTGATTCCTCCAAAGAGAAGAGGAGGTTGCTGCTGCTTTGGGCTGAGGAGAGCAGCGAGCAGCTATTAAGCTGGGCTGCTGGCTTGATGGGAAGGATAAACTTTTCCAAATGGCCATAAATGCTGTGTGTAGGGGTTTTTTCAGTCCCAGAAAGGCACTGCATTGTTGGACGCAAAGGGAAGGACCTGCCTGGAAAGACACTGTGTGTGTAGAAGGAGGTTTGTTTATAAACTGTTTTTACTTGTGCTCTATTTTCTAGAGTCATTTTGAATTTTCTGTACTCAAAAAGGGTTATATGTTGCAACTTAAAAACTGGTTTTTGAGATCTAAAATGCCTTTTAGTGTTTTCATGTTACTTGCAAGCAAAAGACCTGGGCAGAAATCTGTCTAGAAGCTTTGGTTAATTTGAGGTCCTATTATAAACACACATGCAGTAAATCAGATACTCTTGGGTTGCATCAGATTTGGGGTATCTCATGTTCATGTGCACATTTCCTTCAGGGAACTTAGAGTTACAGCTGCCATATACTCAGCAGAATAGCTTTGTCTGAGAGTCAGATTTGAAAACTTTTACACTGGAAATGTGTTCTACTGATAAGTTGCCTCAGAACAAGAGGTGTCTACACAGAAGGCGGAAAACTGGGTTCAGAACAGGGTTCGGTGAGGTGCACAACAGACAGTTTTCTTGAGTAAGGCTCAGCCACTTACAGAATCAGGAATTATTGCTGTAATTCTGTTGAATTCTCTATCTTAACCCTGTTTCTAGTGTCAGTATTGCATTTTGCTGTTTTGCACATTACAGATATTTCAGCAGTAAGACGACTAGGTATGTGCTAGTGTGGCAGCTGTAAACAAAGGTACAATACGCTTGAAATATGCCTGAATATCACTAATATGATTTCATGAAGATCAGTGCTTACAGGATGACAGACACATTTTAAGCACTAGAAAATGTCTGCAGTACTGCAAGGTTATTATCATGTGCTGTGCTGTTCCTTGGGACTCTCATTTGAAGTATTTCCCGTCTATAGGCTGAATTCGTCTCTTTTCATGCTCTCAGTTTTTATGCAGGCAATTGCACAAGATTACTTTTCAGTTCACTTGTATAAATTCCTGGTTCAGTTTGTTTTCATTTGGTTTTGTATTTTTAAGGTGACCATAATTCAGTATTCACATATGTAATACCAAATTTCACTTTTTAATTCAGTACTAGTCAGACTGAAAAAAAAAAAAGTTTTCCTGGAAGCAAGCAAGCCAGCAAGCCCTGATGATTTTTCAACATTTATGTTTCTGAGGAGTACCAGTTCTTCTCCAGAGGACCTTTTAACTTGCTTGGTATTCAGAGTTGTTACAGCACTTACACTTAGGCAGACTTCGGGAGTGGTGGCTTGTGGTTCAGGCCTTCCTAAAACCTGATGGAAGTGCTGGACAATGCAGCAAAGAATGAAATATCAGCATGATCAGTTGAGAAATTTGTTTAGAAGAAATGAGGAATCTACAGTAATACTTGGCATGGAAATTAGTAGTCGGCTACATAAAGTTTGTAAGCTGATACAGGAAAATAGCTGTTTATTAATAGCAAATACAAGTCACAACTGCATTGAAATAAACTAGTCTAGAAATTGTAAAGACTAAGTAACCTTTATGCTTCATGGCATGAAGGCGTGACATGATTTCCCCTTTTTTCATAGTACAGGTGTGTGTTTGGAGTGACATAAAAAGCAGGAGCCACTGTCTGTGCCAAGAACCCCATCTCATGTCGTGATTGATTATTTTCAGCCCTGTCAAGTGAGCTATTTGTATTGATCCTGTTTGAGTTAGCACTGCTGTATATGTACCTTCATATTTTTCTTATCTAGGTGTGATTGATAGTTGGTTTTTTGGCATTGTTCAGTACTGTGTTCAGACAGTTTTGGTGGGGCATGGTTAACACTACCACCAACTCTTCAAGTCTTTATCAATAAATTACTGCAAAATGTTTTGGTTTTATTGAATTTTCCTAGAAAAATGTTTTTACTGTAGAAGTTGACAATGCTGGAATTGTAGTGCAGAAGAAGTGTTTCTATCTGCTGGTTAGCTTATGGTCAGAATCTGGTTTCCTGATTCAATATGTGGCATTAAAAAAGAAAGAATATTAGGCATTTGGGTTTTTAAAAAATGTAAACAGATTTGCTCATTTCATCAAACATGATGATACAAGTGTAAAAGTGCTTTTTATCATTTTTCCTGTCTAGTTTCTTACGGAGAGGTGAGAGAAGCAGGGTGCTGCCATCACAGTTGTAGTCATAAGGACAGAAATTACTAAAGCTAAAATGCACTTAATGTTTAATGCTAACTATCTTACTGTAAGGAGGAAATTATTTTCTGATGTGTGTTATCGTGGAGGTATTGCAGCTGAAGGATTTACTTAAACATCAGCCATTTTGGAATTGCTGCATGGGGGGAGAAATCAAATTCCACATCCCTTCAAGGCCAGCTTCTTTCATATAGTAGTTCAGAGCTCTTCTGCTTCCTTGCTTGTTAAAGCATTCTCTCCCGGTGGATGGCTAGAAAAAAGCATTTTGAGTTAGCATTTAAAAACTTGGAATTCAGCTTGGCCAGGAGGAAATGTAATTGCTAAAAATTTAATGTTAAGATTTTCCAGCTGAAAAAACAGCTGTTTAGTAATGAGAGATCTTGAAAATACCACAATAGGCACTAAACAATAACTTCACTATGGGGTTTTTCAAAGCACTCTTCAATATATATGCATTATCTGTATCTAGACTACATATTAACTTCACCCTTGGGTTGCTGAACATAATCCAATTAGAGAAGCCTGCCATGTGATGTATTTTATACAATATGGCTAGCCAGTGAATAGTTCAACGGATAATTGACCACCTAGCCACGGGCTATGGCAGGGTCATATGAGAAGAAAAGATAATATAGCCTTTTTGGGCTTAGAAAGCAAGAATCATTGAGAAGAAGCATCTGTTGGGCAGGAGTGTGCCACTGTGTTCTGCGAAGCATAGCAAAATAACATGAATAAATCATGGAAAAGCAATGGGTTTTGAATAAAGTTAGAAGAAACGAGGCAGAGTCATTAGGCCTTCTGTTCTAACTGCGCTTTCCTTTTCAGCAGGCACGTGCGCTTCCTTCTGCTTCTCTTGGATCCTGTGTTCATGATTATCTCACATTAGTCGATCAGGCCTCTGTGGTTGCAAATTAGTGCTTGGACACCTGATTTACCACTGAATTTAACCTGGATATTTGTGTTTTCAAATTTGCAGTTCTGGGAGAGAAATTTGGAAAAGCAGTGAAAAATACTACTTACCCTCTTGTATGTAAAGTCCGTAGGACATGGCTGTATGAAAGGCCTTGCACATGCGATACAAATAGCGGCTTGCAAACAGCCAAAAACATCACCTGACCTGTAAAAGCTCACCAAAATTCTTTGGAAAATATAACTTTATATCATAGCAAAAGCTGCTACGGTGTAAATATGCTGCATGAATCAACAGTTGGTGCAGCTTCAGGTGATGACAGGTAGCAAAACCAAGAAATGATGTATGCTCAATCTTCTGCCCAATTCCAGCACCTTAAAAACAGCAGCTGTTCCAGCCAAATGGTTCCTCCCAGGCACTCGCTCCCGGGCCAGCGGTGCTGGCTGGCACGATGCTCAGCGGAGACACGGAACCCCGCTCAGTGGGCCTGCAGAAATGAATGTAACAGCAGAAGGATGCTGTAGCATCTCAATACATCATTGGGCTCAGACAAAGAGCTAAAATTCAAGTGAAGAAAACATTCTTAGTTATTATGCGACGTATAGTTTTTAGTGGAGAGATCGGGTTATAACACATAGCAGACTAGTGTTGTAATTTTAAAAATTTTTAAAAAAGAAGAAGTTTCTGTGGTTTATGTACATTTTTACTACATTAGTTTTCACTCATTCCCACTCTGCATGAGTCAATTTGAGATGGTATAGTATGCTGCAAAGCTTAAAAACAATTTTTTTCTTTGGCAACCAGTACTTCACGAATCAACCATCTGCTGCCATTAAATCTATCTAGTTCTAGCCATACTAATAATTTCCTACAGTCAATAAAGGTTGAAGATGAAGTAATAGAATTTTCCAAAGTAAATTTTATTCTGTAGTACTGAAGATGAAAAATGTTGATTTATGGAAACTGCCAAGTGTGTTCAAGAGTGATAATTTACATTTGTTTTAATAAGGAATTGGTTAAACTGTAGAAAGTTTCACTTACCTCTCATTGCATCATATTATGTTTTAGGAGTGAAACAATCATTTAGAACTTATTAAGCGAAATTATACTTTGCTGTGCTGGGATTTCTTTCCCCTCTTGAGTACAGTTTGATCCATGCATCTGTTTCCATAAGTCAGACTGGCAGTTTGTTGCCTGTTACTAAGTTCTCTAAAGCACCTAAAAGAATTATCTTCTCCCCAGTTCTTCACAGCTACAAGCCCACAGCTCCCACCAGAGCTGGGACACTAGCTCCTGCAGGATATCAGTTACTTTCAGCTGCCTCAAGCCAATACTGATGCCTGAAAAGAAGCTCTAGAGAAATCAGTGTCTTGCTCCCATTTGTTTTTCAGGGTCTGTAGGGTTCTTGTATCATGATGCAGCAAAGCCTACTTAATTAGCTCCTCCTTTGGATTCCTTGCTCCTGGTCCCGTGCAGCAGACCAGCCTCTTGGCTCCCATACATGCTCAGAAGAGTCCTGGAGGATCTGAGGAACACCATGCTGAACTTGCTGTAAGCTTCATGGCAGTTTGGAGTTGGAGCACCTCCCTGCAGAAATCCCCGGGGGGAACCTGCCTGTCCTGGGACTGTGCACACAACCATGCTCCCTTCTGCTGGCAAATTCAGCACACGGCACAGCTGACGACTCCTCCTCAAGCATGGGGACATTTGTGCCTTTTTCACTGTCTGGTGGATAGCGTGCTTGCTCAGGAACTGCAGAGCTGGGCTGTATGTGCTCTTCAGCCCAAGAAACAGGTACCCCATGTGCCTGCACACGGGAGAGGTGACCTAGCCCTCAGGCTGCAAGGGTTATGGGGGACAGGGCAGGGATCCTACCTGGCTGTAGAGAAGGGGCCAGTTCATAGCCTAGAGTAGAAGATTTGGGGGCCAGAAGGGCAGCAGGCAGCAGGGAGCCAGGCTATTACCCAGGGCTGGAGCATTCATCTGAAAGAAGAAGATAAAGATCCTTATTTCCACTTCCTGGATTTTTATTCACTTTCTGCTTCTGTGAGTTTCTACTTAATGTAAAATGCATATTTCAAGCTGTCTGGAAGTGCTTGCTGTGCAGCACGTACTCCAAGGTTCCTAGGCTTGGGGAGCGGCTTTGCACTGCCTGTGGGCTAGCTCTGTAGGGCTCTGCCCATTGCCGTTCAGAGGTGCCCTCATCTGCAGAGGAAGCGTAGGTGCCTGGGTCAGGCTCTCTGGCTTTCCCAGCTTTGTCTGACTGAGTGTCATGTAGGTGGATACCCCTACAACATGACCCACCTGACCTATTTTAGATGTCTACCTCGGGGAAAGCTGCATCACACCCCAGGAGTGGCTGTTTGTCTCTACTGAGTATGAAGAGAACCTGTAGATGTTGAGAAGTAGGTGAGATGACTCCTATCCTGCCACCTGCTTTTTAAGATGGGTGCCTGAAGTATAAGGCCTTGATTTGCATCAGTTGCTAACTTAATTTCTTCTGGTTTTAGGTGAACTATGGCATCATAGTTCGTTACACAATCTTTCTTGTTTGTGCTGGAACCCCAGCATAGGTACATGCTCTTGGTGAAGCCAGTGGCCCAGCAGCCAGCTCTGTCTAAGGGAATTCTACAGCTGGAAAGAAGAATAGTGTTAAAGACTTCACTGTAAATAGTGTCTTATCACAAATGCTTTGAAACTTGTTCAGCAGTGTTGCTTAAATGGGAAACTCCTTGTAT
Organism: Leptosomus discolor; assembly: GCF_034619465.1. Lineage (NCBI taxonomy): Eukaryota > Metazoa > Chordata > Aves > Leptosomiformes > Leptosomidae > Leptosomus > Leptosomus discolor. The sequence continues at coordinate 203,306,330 of NC_141391.1, forward strand.
GGTGTTTTTGATTGTAATTTATTTTAGCTCTCATCCTTTGAAACTTTGCTTAATTGTGCATTATGTGGACATCAAAAGACTGAATAGTCTTTCAAGTTGGGAATTTTAAAAAACGTACAGGGAGAATAAAGCTTGCATCCCTCTGTTGACTGACACTTCAGGAATGCAAAAAGATAAAGACATAATCCATATCTGGCTAAAATTACATTGCCTATGCGGTTTGTTTGAGTGGTGCTGTTTACATTAGTGTGCATATTAACTGAAATTTTGCCACATAATACTCATGTTCAGTCTGGGCTCTGGAAGTGAAATTGTTGTTTGTCACTTCTGTGTCCTCACTGTTAAAAGAGCCTGTGACAGAATTTAGTCTCACATGAATCATGTAAAACCTCAAGCGGAGCCTGGCTCTTGTTTGAAAAGGCAGGTGAACTCCACTGCTTAAAAACCAGAAAGTGTTTAAAGATTGTTTGTTTTTAAAGATGGCTGCTGTAACTCAGAGACCGAACAGTATAAAAATAACTATGAAATTAATGCTCTTACTGATGCTCTTTTGCCTGTGATTCCGTACGAGCCTGTGGCAATAGGTCCCAACTGCCTTCTGTCTAATCTGCGTAGGTTTTATGCCCCAGAATTTGGGGCTGAGTGTTGAAGAAGGAATCACTTTAACCTTGTTCTTCGCCAAAGGAGAGGGTGCCCAGCTGAAATGGGTATGCATTTTTAGTGCTTCAGGAGTGGCTCATGGAGACCTGCCTAGATTTGCTTTCCTCCCGGGCTGCGGTCAGATTTTTGGGGTATTGACATAAGTGCTTCATCAGGAAACTCATCACTAACAAAATAAACGTGCTGAGAGAAACAAAGCTTCAGTCTCAAAAAGCTCGTGAGACCCCTTCTGTTGTTAACCACAGACTTTCACCATGATTTGTCATGGGATGCTTACTGGGTTGCCAAGAACAAGGCAAAAGTCTTGGCTTGGGCAGTGCAGTCTCCAATTCAGCCACCAGCGAGAACTCAGTGACTTGGTCTGCAAGTTTGGACTAATGCTTGAAGGCGGGCTGCTTCAACACCAAGTTTTATATTTTGCCTCAGTCTAATTCAAACTAAAATGTTTGGTTTGTAGATGGAGCTAGCAGTAGCACCACTGTGTCGGCGAGTCTCTGACCTAGGAAAATCTTACAGACAGCTGAGGTCATTCAGGTGAGTTGCAGTCACAGGAATTGGCAATTGGCAGTATGACCAAACCGTATTTCAAAACTGATTTCTTACCTCGTGTTAGTTCTGATTGAACTGAGCTTTTTTGGCAACACCCACCTGCAAATTAGAAATAGATTAAAGTTCTTTTAAATTTTATGCAGAGTATAACTATGATTTAACAATCTTTGTCATGCAAATGTTGGCCAAATTGTACTTTTTTTGTGTTGCTTTCAGTGCAACTTCTGTATGACAGTGAGTTCTATAGTTACCTTAAGTGTTTTCACTGAAATATAAAATTTACAGTCCTGTATTGTTTCATTACAATAGGCAACTTCTGTAAATGTTTACAAACTGAACCTGTGTTGAAAACCTAAGATGCAGACTAGTGGAAAAAAATCAGATGATTCTGTCCTAACACAATATTGCCACCATATAGACATTTTTCTAATGCGTAAGATAAGCTTTTTCTTCCTTTCACAAGTATATTGTTACATTTTTCCAGACCGCTGCTGTTCCAGACCAGTGAGCATATTGCCAGTAGCCCAGCTCTGGGAGAGGTTATTCCATTCAGCATTATTCTTCAGTTCTTATTTACAAGAGCACCACCAGAGTTAAAATCACCCTTCCAGGTAATAAGATCAACCTGTCTTTCCTTTCGAGATGTCCTAAGGAGGAATGAACATGGTGGTTTGCCCTCATTATTTTAGTTAAAAAGTATTCAAGCTCATACTTTATATGATTTCTTGGCTTTTGTTTTTATTGTGGTAAAGGTGTTAATGGTCATTGACTTCATATTTTGATTGATTAACAGTAGGAAGATGATGATTTTAAATAGACTCTCAATTCTTTAATATTGTGTCTCATAGAAGAAATTGCAGGTCTTATCCCAGACTGCAAATTGTGGGGATCCTGCTCATGTAAGATGCAGGAAATCTCGAATCAAAACCCTGTCAGAATTGAGCGAACAGCTGATGTAGGAGATCACCTCTGAGCTCCCAAATAATGAATGTATTGGGCTATTTCTGTTAATTGTGTCTTATTCCTTAACTCATTCTGCATCACTGCAGTATTAAGAGAGCCCCATGTGGCCTTCATTTGTGTCATCGTTGATTCTGAAATTGGTGTGTGTGTTTCCTTTTTCACATTTGTGTGTGATTGGTGTTTGTGTTTCTCTGTATCAGAGGGCTGAGTGGTCCATTGCCCGCTACTCCCAGTGGCTGGATGATCATCCATCTGAAAAAGACAGGCTTGCTCTCATACGGTAAAAATCATGCTTCTTTCTTCTCTACATTTATGGTAATGGAGCAGTAACTTATCTGCACACCAGGACTGGTCTTGAAAAGTAAAAAAATGTGCTATAGAAGATGTGTCATAAATACCATTGCCCTCTCTCCACTCATGGGATGAGTTGCAAAATGGGAGAATATATAAACTGAACACTCACCTCCACCCACTGTACCCAAACCCTCCAGTGCCTTTTGAAGGAGCACATAGTCCTCTTGCAAAAGAAGGAAACCATGCACCATGATGGTTTATATTCATACTGTGTTCTAGCAAAACTGCCACTCCCAACTGTTGGAAAGTTAAGGCTGCAGCCATCCTGTGTTCTGTATTGGGAAAGAGACGCTTTGGAAGCTTAAGCAGTGAAAATGTAGGTAGGAATTTAAAAATGAAAGTCCCTTGTTACAGCCCTGTAATGTTATTCTTCAGGAAATCAGTCTGGGATTGTTAGGAAGTGATGATTTTTAAGGTCTTCCTACTGTAGATGACTTTTTAGCTAAATACTATTTTGCATCTTAAAATGTCAGGAAAAGTTATGAAGAGTCTTGTTTTTCGAAACAGGCAGATTTTAAACGTATGTTAAGAGAACAGAAGTGTTGTATGAACACGGCAGAGGCAGCCTGAGGATCCTCAGGATTCAAGGCTCAGATGATCATTTGGCTCCTAACGTCCTAACTCTTCCAGCCATCTTCTCAGTGTCCTGTCCTGACCTCGGTGCCACCCGCGCCAGTGGCACGGGAAAGGTTGTCACACACAGCTGCACCAGGCTTGATCTGGCCTGGGAGCCAACTCCATCCTTAGACTTCTGCTCATGGATGTTGCCAGCCTTTGCTGAAATTAATAAAAGCTGACTTTGAAGTTCCAGCCAGCAGTGGTTGTGCTTGAGAATATCGACTATTGTCTGTCCACACTTTTAAAGCCTCCAAGAGGAGTCTGCTATAAATATTTACAGTTCTTGAAGCCGATAGCACCGTACAGTCCAGTGTAGTGCTTGGGCCAGTTAAGGAAATACTAGTTGGTCACCAGTAGATATTAGTAGGATTTATTTCCAAAATATTAAAATGCAAACTGTGTCTCTTAGTATGTGTATTAAAAGAACATTTTTTGAAAATCATACATGTTGTTAGTCTAGGTTGGCTACAAAACTAGGTTTTCTTGAATCTCAAGCCACGACACCTTGAATTACAGGGGGATGGATAATGGGTACAGGGCTGATACAGCTGTATATGTAACTTAGTTATTAATATTTTGATTGTAATTTCTGTCCTGATAGTACTGGAAAAACCGACAATGTTGAATTTCAGGTATGTTAGGGAAAGCCAAGAATGCAAATAATTTGAGAACTGATGGGATTTTGTTCTCTTCGGTCCTTTTACACAAATTTGAAAATGCCATCCTTAAACTATAACACATTTTTGTCTTTGCTTGCAATTAAATTTCATCCAGACTGATTCAGTTAATGGGCTTGCTGGTGGTCATGTTCAGACACTGATGAATTGCTCTGATCATGGAGGTATTAAGGGACAAGCCTTGGGACAAGAGTTCTAGGCAGAGAAAGCGTCATCCATTAGACCATGTAGCGTAGCTGGAATACCTAAGCTTTTCATTTCAGTCCGTTCAACGAAACCTTTATTCATTTTGCATGGGATACCACTATTAAAATATTTTAACTTTGTAATCTCAAGAATGCTGCTGCAAGGTTGTCACTTGGCAAGGTTGTCACTTGAGCATTTTACAATGAGACTGTGGTCCTTTTGCTTTGCACTGTGGGGTGCTTGGACATTGCTCAGACTTCTGTCCTCCCAGGGCATGGAGAGGGCAGCTTTGAAGATCTGCCCTTCCCAAAGGCCTCTGTTGGCACTCCAGGGGCTCTTCCCTACTCTTGGTATGCCGGAGCAAGGCTGTTTGTCACTGCCCACGCCTGACTGCTTCTCCATCCATCCCCAGGCCCACCGCTTGCAGGCACCGCTCGCGCGGCTTGGCGGAGCTGCGCTGGGTTTGTCAAGCGGGCTCTTCCCTCGGGGGGGCTTGGCTGGCAGCTTGCAGAGCCCTGCAGGGCTGGGAGCAAAGAGCTGACCGGCGCTTGAGTGCCGCGAGCAAAGGGGGTGGTGCTCCTCTGCAGACACTGGTAACCTCTGCAGGCAGGGCTGTGTGCATTCACCTTTTGACCATCTCCTCATGCCTGTTGGCCATTTCTAAATGGGCCGGTTGTCCATGCGTAAGGCCAGCAGGCAAACGTCGGTCACTAGTGTGACTGTCTTTCACTCTCTTTAATACTCTATTGAAAGATTTCCGAGTCTGCTCTTCACGTGTCTCCTGTGAACCGAAGTTGAACTACAGGCATCTTGCTCATTTGTCTGGAGTCTCTTATCAGTCACCCTCGTCGTGCTTTTTCTGCCTGTAGTTGTTCAGCCGTGCTAATCGAACCTTGGGTGTTTTGAGCCTTCAGATCCCTGCACTGACTTCAACAAGAGATTATGTTTGCTGCAACCTTGCAAGTGGTAATTTTCTGCAACTTCCCTTTGTAATGACTGTGCCACTCTAGGGACCTGCTGCTTAGATATTAGTTTACTTGCATTATCAGAACCCTTACATCTTCACGTTAAAGCTAATTGCAGTGCTTCTTTCCTTCTCTAGATCTTAAATGCTTCATATGCAGCGTAGTGTTAATGTTATGAATTAGTAGCATTCTGAGCATTTTTGTGCATTTCTTTCTGCTTGTCTTCAGCACAAAGGGTGGGATTTACCTGGCCAGAGGTCTATTAGCCAGACTCCCTTTATAGTCAACAGAGAGAAACGGGCGCTGCTGGGGCTGATTCATCTCGTCTTGAAGTAGGTGCCTAAAATAGGTCAGTTGCGTTGTGTCCTGAAAGCTCCATTTTCTCTGCTCAGTGCAGGGAGCGTGGGCTGGGACACGGGAGCTCTCTCAGGCAGGCAGCTGCCCTGCAGGCATTCAAAGTTAGGTGAGATGACCCTGCTGCAGGCGTCCTCCCCAAGCGGGGACTGTGTTGAAAGGAGAGCTTCTTTAGGCGGCCAGGGCCCTTTTTTTTTCTTTTTCTTTTTAAATTAAGTTTGAAAACTCAACCTATCTTCCATAAAAGAAACCCTGTTAGACGTGGCAGGATTGGAGCCAGCCTGAAGGACAGTTCATCCACGCAGGGGCCCAATTCTTATCTTTACCATTAGAACGTGGGTAAACTCCTCATTCAAGATCAGTGTTGCTGGAGCAGAGTTGGAAGGTCCAGCAAAGGGTTCATTTTCGTAACGAGCCGGTGTCCTGAGCCAGCAAGTGGTGCTGACCACTGACAAGCACCCGCCTGGGGACCGCCACGAAAGCCCCACCCGTGCCCGAGGTTCAGTGTGGCTAGGCGCAGCAGCCTGGCAGCTTTGCCGCCAGCAGCAGAGCCGGGCTGGGTCACTGCTCCGCTCTGCTGAAACCAAGCAAGCGGCAGCCACGCAGGGTGGCTGGAGGGCTGCCCGTGCTGGCTGCGGCGCCTCCGAGCAGTCCCCCGGCCAGCGCCAGGCCATGCGTAAAACCCTCCGTCACTTATGCTTGTCTGTCCGCGCACAGTCCCTTTGATCTCTTTATTACGCAGCCTGGAATAAACCGGGTATGTCTCTTGCTAATCTGTTGTCCTATAGATGATGCTGTTGGAGATTTTACTGTTCAGTTTTACAGTAACTTTTATAGCACTCAGTTAAATAGATCTGGTGTCAGACAGATCTGCTCTTACACAGCATATTTTCCGTTTTCCTCTTTGCCCTGAAGTTTGCAGAGCAAACAGACTTTTGACAAAGTACTAGAGAAAACTGCCGTCCTCCAGTTGCCCTGCTAATTGATTGGGACCTGAGCGCACAGAGTGCTACCCCGCTACTGAACAGAAAGATGATCCCTGCCTCCTCTGGAGGTTACGGTTTAAATCAGGCTCCGTTTGACCGAGTCAGAGCCCAGGACGGTAGCACTAACATTCACAATTCCATATAAAATTAACTAATGGATTAGAGTAATTCTAAATGATATGCATTAAGATCCCTTTAAGAACTACAGCCCAAATCGTACACTTTTTTTTTTCTTTTAACTGTAGATACAAATCTTTATGGGTTGAAATAACATTTTAAAAAAGAACTATCTGCGTCTTATATAATCAGCTTGTCCTGATTTCCAAGAAAGCTCATGTTTTTGCTCAAGCAAGTGAAGTAATTTAATAAGTGCTTTAAAATCCTTTTCCTTATGTGGGAGGGCATCTTAAACTTAGATTTTTTTTTCCTTACTTCTTATGGCATTTTTAATGAAGCATTAATATATGCAGAACATCCCACCAACCCTCTTCCCATAGCTCTCTTTTACAAACAATATTGGTAATGTATAGCATAGCTTGTCTTTTAAAATAGAAACAGATTGCTGAACAGGTTTTATGTCCTTTATTAGACTGGAAGATGCTGAATTTAGGGCATTATTTAGTCTAATCCCTTCAAGAGTGTGTTTTGTGTATTACATAAACAGGGTTTCTTCCATCTTCTTAAATACCAGTAATACAACTATAAATTACATCTTTTTATATGACAACAGCTGTGATCTCTTCTGTGCTGGAGACTTGATGATACTGCTTTCACCCATGATGCTGTTTATTTTTCCATTACTACTTATGCACTAGTGTTTTTACAGTGTCCTCTACAGGAGCAGGCCTACCTTTTTTTAAGACAAGATTTGAGTGGTAAAGTGGTGCATATGAATTGAATTCTGTACTGCCAGCATAGTTTATAAAAGCTCATTTGAGTGAGGACCGGTAAAGTTTACAAAAATGTCGTCATAAAATCTGCCTTTCAAGTGTTAACAAAGCTGCTAAACTCATTATCTCCCAAGATGAGACACACTTACTTACCAAAATGAGGTACACTTACATAGGCATCGCAGCAACTTCAGTGAAGCGTATTGTTACAAGTTGCCCAGCTCAGCCAGCCTCCTCTGAAATCTGGCTGGGCACAGCAGCAACCATCTCGCTTTGCTGTAAGCAGCTTCCTGCATTTCTGTGTGTTGCAATCCTGAAATCCCACACTTAAGACTTGGTAGCTGTCTTCAGAGAAGCAAAATTCCCATCCCGAATGTACTTCTGAAATCACATCTACTTCATGACTGTTGGTGCTTGCGGTTACCTCTCCCAGCCCGTTCCTCCCTCGCGCTCTGAAGCAACCTCACCGTTATTCTCTGGGCTCCAAACATCCTTTCTCCCTGGATTCATGATTTCTGCCATTTTGCTACCTGGACCTTCCTTTGCCAGGAATGCTGTTCCTAATAGGATGGACGGGCTTCCTGGCCTGTCGCCGTCATGTCGTTACCGTGGACAGCAATGCAGAGGAGAGTTTCCTGAGCCGATCAGAGCTTGAGCAAGATTATGAGCTGTTCCGTGGTCACCAGGTAGCATATGGAGCTCCAGGTGACTGCAGCTGCCTCTTGGTACCTCTAACAGGTACATGAAGCAGGTCGTTCTCCAGGCCAGTTCTTCGCTGGAGGTGCCCATGTCCTCTGTTCAGCGGTAGGTGTTTCTCTGTGACTTGTTTGTTCTCTTGGCACTGCAGTTCCCATCAGTTGTTCCCCCAGGGTTACAGTGAAGTTCCTGCCAATGGGAGACATGGCATCTGCAAAATAACCTTCAGAAGTTGAAGGCTGACAAGCCAAAACTTACATAAATGTTAAATTTGGTGAGAAGGTGGTTCTCACCATGCCTTTGGCATGGTCATTAGCGAAACTCTTTACTGTCTGAGAAGAACCAAGCTTTTGTTTTAGCAGTTCAGATAAGGTTATTGTTTGTGAATTGCATTTTAACATTCAGCTTCAGAGGGTTTAAATACTTTTATTGGACATGCGGGCATGAGACATGGGAAAATAGTGAATGCATTGAGTCTTACAGTATTGAGAAAGCTTTTATTTTCATTGTTGAATGTAATACGAGCTCTGGTTTAGAAAAATGCCTGAGAATTCACCTTATAGTATTGATGAAGTAGTAATTATTGGTTGTCTTTTGAGCAGAAATGAGAGTTAGTTAAGATGCTCCTGGGCTGGTCATACTGATGAAGGTGGACTCTGTCTCTCTGAAACAACACAAGCAGAGCCACAGTAGAAGAGCAAGCACAGCAGAAGAGAGCTGACAAAGATCAACTTCTGTCGGCTCTCGGTCTCTGCTGGGAAGGAGAAGGGTCTGGCAGTTTTGAGGCCACCAAACAATTGGCCGAATTCCTTTTAGCTGCTTCTTGAGTTGTAAGAGGACAGCGGCTGCCGCTGATGGAGGTGGTTTTGCCAGTGAAATCAGATTCTTTTGATGCAGGAGAGAAAGAAAAAACATAAAAGCTGTGGGAAGGTGTGACAGCAGGACTCTAATACTGGTGTTTGGCACTTAGCGTAGCCTAAGTCTCATTCCCTCTTGTTTGATCTGATGGGAATTACAGTCTGGCTAAGGATTATCAAGGGTGACGCTGAGTGGTTTTGGGTGCTGCTTTTAAGGTAAAGCTTCTCCCTTTCATCTGAAGGGATCTGGTTATCTCTGTCATCTTTTTTCAAGGGCTTTTTCAAAGCAAGGAGATAGATAGTCAGGAAGGGATAGCAGTGTTACCATCTGGACAATGATGCCAACCCACAACTTCACCAAGAGGTGTTAGAGCATTCTAAATTAAGCAGGTCAATATGTTTTTTTCTATTTTCAGCTTTTGATGACTTCTAAAAACTATTTGGGCCCAACAAACTTTGGGGAGTGTATAGAGGAGAAGACAGGGACACTGGTGAGTGGACGGGGAGAGATTCATCAAGATGAATGACAGTTACAGTAAGAAAACTATCACAGGAGTTTCTCAACTGTATTTTTAATACAAGGGACTATTCATTGTAGAAGGTAACTACCATCTGACATGTTTAACGATTACTGCTGGCCGGAGCACTTGAGTGCTGACCTGAGTGGAAACTGAGACACAGCTGAGTCTTCTGAAGCATCCACCCTCATCCTGATGGGATCCTTGAGCATTCCCTGCCTGCGCTTCCCACCTACTGCTCAGTCTGCTCATCACATGCTCTGCCCCTCATTGCCACGAGAGGCCAGTTTATCGACAAAGCACACTTACCTGCTGTCCCTTTCCCCCAGTCTCACTTCCTCTCTTTAAATCTTGGCATTTAAAACTTGTGGATGTGCCTGATCTCTCTGCAGTCCATCATGCCGATGACCTTTGTTGGGAGTGAGGTGAGCTGCACCCAGAGCACTTCCTGGCTGCAGCAAGCAGGTTTTTAGTTGTTGCCTCTTTCCCTGTAGACTGTGTGCTGCTCCCCAGAGACCACTGGGAAGAACAGGCTGAAGGTTTTCAGGGAGCTGACCAGGTGCAAAAAGTCAGCTTTATTTTAACTAGATAAAATAAATATTCTCTCCTTGCCTTTCTGGCTGTAATGAGGAAGTAACTTTTCTCTTGCTGTTTGTTGATGTGCAAAAAAAAGCAAGTGACTCTTTGGAGTGTATTGGTACCTGGTGTGGACCCTTCAGGAGTAACTCACTAGTAAGTTGTTACCAACATTGACGGCTCTCAAGTGCACCCAGGTCAACATGAGGGACTGTTTCTGTGCTCGGTCACTTTATTCTTCTGAAGCCTCCCAAGTCTCCAGTGCTCCAGTCCATCCTCCTTTTGCATCACCTCAGTCTCGGACAACATGGCCTGGGCTTCAGCGAAGGGGGAGGCTCAAGTCCAGCTGCCCTGCCTGGGGATGTCAGGAGCTGTGGGGGGTGGTGAGCATCACCTTGTGTCCGTGCTGGTTCATTCCCAGCCTGTGCTCAGAAGAAAAGCTACCTCAGGTTTCTTGGTGGCACAGGTGCAGGCTTCACTCTCTCCATGTCAAACTCCATTAGTGACAGGCTCGGGAGTCTGACTGCCTACATGCGTGCTCGGTGGGCCCTCCTGTTGCACTCGGCCGTGAGGCTTACAGGTCAGTGCCCGGCTTTGAGGGGGATGAGAAGTGCTGGCGCGAGCGGGTGCAGCCCCAGGACCAGCTTGCTGGGCCGAATTGTCATTGCTGTCACTGGCTTCTCAGAACCCAAAGCTCAGGCTCGTCTCTCCAGCAAACCAAGTACAGGCTCTTGGCCTCAGGAGCGCTTCCCACGTGTTAGTAAATGCACTTGCTGGAGGTTCCCAGCAGCGCTCTGACATGGGTGGGTTTTAGTTTTCGTTTAGGACGTTCAAAGCCCTTGCTGGTTTAGCAATAGCTTTGCTCTCAAGCATCAAAGTGTATTACAGCCCCACTTCTTCCTATCATCTCCTCTTCTGGTTGGCCAGGTTTGGTGGGCTCATCTGTAGCTTTCCAGTGCTACACAGGGATCTTGGCCTCTCCTCTCATCATCTTGCTGCAGGAGGAGACCATGTGTGTAACATCGTAAGCCAAGTCTCACTCTCTAGTGCTTCTGCTTTCCTTAAGCCTTGCCTAATTAAATGCCTACTTAGTGCCTGTCACTCGCCTCCAGTTGCCAGCAGGCACGTGTGGGTCAGCAGCGCTGCCTCAGGTCCCCTGAACTCCGTGCGGGAATGCAGTGTTTCACCGCAAGCTTGGCTGTTGGAAGCAGCAGCGACCATGAACAGCGCTCTGCCTCGGCCCAGCCCACCATCCTACACCAGCTGATGTGTTCATCGACAGGACACTGCAGTTGCTCTGTGGTGCCACCTCCCTCAACCCGGTTTTCCCCCCTCCTGCCCATTACCAGATGTGCACAACCACCACCTGCATGCTTCCCCAAGTGGGACTGGGAACGTTCCTGCCACATTACCAAAAACCCCGCAGACCCCTCCCTGTCAGAGCAGCTGTGCTGGTGTGTCCCACGCTGCCATAAAGGCATGCAGGAGACGAACCCCAGGACTGCTTCCCCACATGGTGACCCAGAGCGACGACTTCAGCTCTGCTACTTGGGCATTAGCAGCAGGACCCACTGTCCTGCAGGTGGTGCCTGGGTACGGCCAGGAGTCTGTGTTAGTGCTGCAGCTGTCACCATCCAGCAGAGGAACAGCCATGTACCAGGAGCTCTTACACCCTGCTTGAAATGGGGCCTCTTGTTTGTGCATGCGTTTGCCTGACTGTCAACATTTTGCTGTAAATAGCACCAATGGAACATAATATAAACAGAGAGTTTTAGCTGGAAACCCCAAGATCATGCTATCTGTTACATGAAGAAACAGAATGGGAAAAAAGGAGGCCACAATTAAATTAGAAGCATATGTCTTAATATTTAAGTATGGCCAAACTAACTCGGTGTACTTAATGAACTATTAAGCCAGACTCTGAAAAGATCAGCCTTTGCAAAGTCTTTGTTTTACAGCTCTGCTGTCGTTCGCCATTTACTAGAATTGTTGGATGAAAGGTGGCCCTGTAAAGCAAGTTAAATTATGCACAGACAAGCATGTCATCACAGTTGCCCCTTTTAGCTTTGAAATGTGTTTGTGCAACTCACACACGACTACTGTGACATTCTACAACGTGCAGAAACACCGCAAAGACACACACACACACACACGCACGCACATGCTTTGTCTGTGGGTTAGCGCAGCATTTCCCAAAGGACAGTGGCAGTTCAAAAGACTGAGACGGGAAAACACCCAAAGGCATCTCGGTCGTTCACCAGTGCCCCAGTTTTCGTGCTGCAAGTTGTACTCTTAGCGTCTGCAGCAGCTGGAGTCTATTCTTTTCGTTTCTAAAGGTTACCAGAACAGCACTGTGCCCATGTCTGTGCGTCAGAGCTGTCATTTCAAGCCATCTGCAACATGCTGCTGATGATTATTTAAGTGTTAACTTGTTCACTCCTCAGAACATGCAAGGAAGGAGAGAAAGATCATGAAACATTATGTAGAGCTTTGTACGGCCTTTCTTGCCCCACTTCCTTCCACAGAGACATGCAAGATGACCTGAGGAAAATGCTGTAGGGGGGGGAAGAAGTCAGTTAAATTCAGTTGCAGATCCTGAACTTCCAGTATTGTACATTACTTAACTGCTTCAGTTACTTTTTTTTTTTTTCAGGGGTGCACTGGAAGCTTATGTTCAATCAGTAAGAACAAGAGAGGGAAAGGAGTTTGCACCCGTCTATCCCGTAATGGTTCAGCTGCTGCAGAAAGCGATGTCGACCCTTCAGTGATCCTATCTGGACAACTCTGCTTCAGACTTCCTCAGAAAATTGTACTTGTGGAACACTAGAATAGTTAAAAGTTTCCATCTAAAAATCACTTTATTTTAACACCAGGAAAAATAGTTACAAATAACGTAAATGATTCTCTATTGCACTGCTTTTTGCTTTGACATACTATATACTGATTTCAACTCTTTTTGCTAAAACTGTAATAAAGAGCATTGACTGTACAATCCTGAATTCAGTATCTGAAATTCTTCAGCAGGTTCCTGACTGCCAAGCACCAGAATATACTTCGGATGGGTTCAGGTAAAGACTTCTGTGCAGAACGTGCTCATCGCTGCAGGGCTGACTCAAGGATCAGCCTTCTTCATTTTATAAAATACGCAACACCACAGATTTTAATGAATTTATTTGAAATAATATACAAGAATATAGTGTGCAAAAATCTTAGGGGCAACATCATGTAGACATGTGTCATAAACTGAAATTTACAGTTGTGATTCTAAAAAAAAAAAAAAAAAAACGAAACACACAGCTGTTTAGTACATGAAAAGCCATGACTGTAGAAGTTCACAGCAGAAGCAATTGTAATCCTAATGCAGCTGCTCTAATTTTAGACAGTTGGAGGAAAAAAAAAGTAAAGTGCAAGTGTTGCACGTATAGTTAAGTGCAAAGTTTGCCCCCACCATAAAGATGTCTTATGGCAAAATAAAATATTGTAGAATATGTGGCAAAGAGAAAACACAGAGTTAAAACTATGATGGTGATGATATCGACAGCACCATTTTTCTTGAGATAACGCTACTTACTCACTTCATCCTGTCCTGGGCCATTGTTTCCACTGGAAGCAACAGCTCTCACTAGTGCCAGCTGGTGCAGAAATACCTTGCTCGTGGGTACAAACTTTATACGTGGCAACCCAAGAAGCAGCTCCCGTGCTACATTACACTGCGCTCTCCATTTACCCCGTGTTCTGGTAGCTTGTTGGCGTCTGGGCAGGCTGGGAAGCTAGAGGCTGGTTATACACTTTGCCATTTCAGAAAATCCCAGGCCCCAGAATCGTAATTAATAATACAGTTGTGCAATACGTATTAATCAGCAATAAGAATCAATGGATATAAACAGCTGTTACATAGTTTAAAATTCCCCTTTTTGTACATTTTCTTTTAAAAATAAACATTTATACACATCTCCTTTGCCTCTTTCTAAAGTACTTTAGCACCACAGGATATCCATTTTCAAGCCTGTATTACCTGATACATATATGAAGTTTGGAAGAAAAATAAGGCAATTTGGTTTAAAATGTTGATAGTTTTAGCTTACTTAATGTTCTACTGTAAAAAGCAAATCTGCACTCCTTAGATCATTTCCGACTTGATGGTGCCAGTATTTTATGGTCACACAAAGTCACAACAAAGAGTAAGACCTTGATGTTGCATCTTCTTGCCATTAAGCAACAGCCATTTTGTAAATACAGAGTTAACAGGAAAATTCTGGCTTAATGCTGTTGTGAGCCCTGAGAAAAGAGAAGAGAAAAACCAGGTTAGCGGTTACCCAGCAAAGGGGAATGAGATGCTACCTTAAATCTCGCAAACACTTGTTTTGAAAGCCATGAGTAGTTGTAATCATTGGTCAGTTATGCAGAACAGAAGGCCAAACCAGGTGATTATATCCCCTGATCATCAAAAGACCATCAAGACTTCTTTGTCACAGCCTGGACCCCACCATCACTACCTAACAAGGTAACCAAGCTGCAAATACAATTCTTAGTTCACTGAAATAAAACAACTAAAAAAGGTATTTCCTGACGTAACACTGAAGTAAGAGGTTCTACAGATACTGTAACCTTGGCCTGAAGGCCCTAAGGACAAGGAAAATCCTACTAGAAGGCAGGGTAAGAAAGCCACCCTTCTTACTGAGGCCAACTCATCGCTATTCCTCTCAGGGGTGCACACGTGAAGTGAACTTGATCTCACCATCCCATGACCAGCACTGCAGCAGTGTAAACACAAACTAAATACATATTTTAACTAAACTCACAAGTAAATCTAACAGAAGCCATCACTGTTGATTAAACAGAATACAGTGATCAGAAAAACAGCTTGTCCCTAGCAGCTGGGATTTGGTGAAACCTTCTGCAACATGGGACTGAAGACTCGGCACCAAGCACGTACAGCAGTAAGCAGCAACTTGGTGTCAGAGCATTTCTTATTCAGTCCTAAGGCAACACTTGCATATACGCTTGAGATCTCAAGTGGCCTCATTTACACATGAAAGAAAAAGGGGTAATTTGAGGATGAAATTTTAAACCTGTGAAGTCCACACCACACTTGATGCTCCCACCCTGGCACAAAATGGCTGATGAAAGGACCTGCCATTCATTCTGTGCACCTCGGTGGATCTGCCCTTCCAACCTACTCTTCTAGCTGACCACTCAGGATGGCAGAATCTCCTTTTTTTTTGATGTTCTCTTTATATGATGTATTAGCTTGAAAGACCTTATCTTACCTAATATATCAAAGCCCCTACTAATACGTGGCTGCTAACTCTTAAATTGACAGCCTTCTAAATTTTTCTCCCTCAATAACTTCATATATGCTGACACAAATTACGAGTAAAAAAGATAGGAAATGGAAAAGAAAAAGCTTTTACTAAAGAAAAAGGAGACTGACTAAATCGCAGTAGAGAAGGATTCTGTGAAAGTTTTAAGGGTTTCTGAGGGGAATGGATGGAGGTATTTTAGGTACGACCTTATAAAATCAAGTTACTTCAAAGAAAAGCTCATGTGCCCTTCCTCTGCATTTCACCAGAACACTCACTTTCAGTCCAACAGAATTCACAGAACTCTCATAAAATACTCAGAGACAGACCAGATCCTCTCCTGATCCTCCTGCCAACTGTCCAAGAGTAGGTTACACAACACTGGCAAGTAAAATGGAAGGTTTGAGCTACTAAGAAGTAGACAGCAGAGTTTACCCTGAACAAAAAACACTGTAGCTACCCTAAGAACACATTTACCCACATAACGAAAAAGACTGCTTCACAAACATACAGAATTTGTTCGTTTTCGTTTCCAACAGTCAGGATTTAAACGCTTCTGTTCTTCTGCCAAGGCCTTGGCTTCTAGTGTGTACATCCGTCTCTCTTCATTTTTCATCTTCTTCCACCTGTCACCGAGTATCACACTTATGGCTCTGCAAGATAAATGTTTACAGTACGGTCAGGACAGGCTGTTAAGAAATACCCTCATTTTTTTCCTTCTTATCTCAGCACTTTAAAGAAGATAGAAATGTGGAAATAATACACAGACAAAAATCAACTTATCTTTAAAAAAAAAAGTCTTTAAACAATTGTGTTTGTGATTATCTTCACATACTTCTTGTAACAGTTGAACAACTGAGACTTCAGCGTTAGCTGAGCATGGGTCAACACACATTCTACCATTTCAAAGGGTGTACGTCTGAATACTCAACAACTCGCATAAACCAGCAAAATAGGGATGTTAGAAAAACCACCACCAAATGGTAACTCACATTTGCTCTGCTTTCGTACTAGAACATCGTGCAACAGATTTGCTGCAAATATGTTCGCTAGTGATGAGGGCAATGACGTGAAGATGACCTCAGCCAAGCACCTGATGAACTGCAAACCCCAGTGTCTACTTAACAGATGTGTGCAACTCCCTTCACCTTTAATCCGTAAGACTGGGCGGAACACACTGGCAAGTTCATGTTCCTATGCAAAAGGAACCTTTTGTCTAACACACCCATCATCACTTCCAGAAGCTGGATGAATTGCTTTTCCTACTCCTTATAAACCTCCTGTCTTTTGGACAGTATTTCCCCATATTATCATGTCATATTGCACCGCTGCACTCCAGATGTTGGATCAATATTCCCTAAAGCTTTAACTCCATCCTTTAGCTGAATGAAAATCTCTGAACAGCTTTTTTATCGAAGACCATTACTAAACTACTGAGAGGGCATGCTTCAGTTTCAGAGTACAGTGATGAAAGTTCTATGACCAGCTTTAAGAAAAAGGCATATACACCAAGTACTCTGCTTTATCGTATTAAAGAATTCCTTGCTAGCACCAAAGCTATTCATAGACTTTCTAACAGAATCAAGAGCAGCAGGGTGTCATCAACCATTTCCACAGCACCTCACATACAGCAATTCTGAAGGCTTTTCTGCACCATACCAAGAAAACTGATTTTAATCCTGCAAGACAGTGTTCAGGCTTCCACCAGCTGCAGAGCACTCGGAGAGCACACTAAGAACTCCACTGGGGCTGCCCTTAAGCCTGTGCTGTCACATACTCTGGTGACTCCTTACAGCAGCCTCCTCAAGTTGCAAACAGATCCCATCCACATCGGATCCTTTTGCAGAGCCTGTCTCTTTGGCAATGGAATTTCTGGTTTTCTACCCAAATTAAGAACCAGTCTCTTTGGTCTGTCATCAGAAGTAAAGACACTGCAGTTCAACCAGCAGATTTTCCATGCTTTGGCAGTACCCAGGGGCAAATCAACAGCACCAGAAACCTGTCTCGTTTTGGTCACCAGTTTGTACTGGGTCACTCACACCCCCAGGAAAGAACACAGTGACCCAGGGAGAGCAGGTTTGCTGACCAAGCCATTGCACTTCCGAGTAAAAATGCACTAGGAAATCTCTGTATTTGAAATGCAAAAATATGTATTTTATACCTCCAGAGAAAAAACTGCACCGACGCACTGGAAGTGAGTACAGATCTGTACTAAAAAGCTTGAAAAATCTACTGCAGAGACAAAAACTCCATTTCTCCAAGGAAATAGCTTTATGAGCAATCACTGAGACTGAAAAAAAAGAGAAACTTCCTGACGTAACAGAGACCTAATTCTCCTGACCAGAAACAAGTAAGAAAAAAATGGACTTACTGCATCATTGCCTTAGGTGCCCCTCACCTCATCAGAACTCCGCAGTGCTCTGCACACTGCCTCTGTCCTCTTAAAACCCTGGTAAGATACCTGACAACATTTCAGCAATAGACCAATACTGCAGTTAATTCAAAAGAAACTGTCAAACAGCAGCTGAGAGTGCCTCGAGTTTACTCAGTAATGATGTTCAGCAGGAACAAATGCTGCCAATAGTTCAGGTGACTTCCTTCATCTTTAGAACATACACTATTCAAATTATTCCAGTATTTCTGAAAGCACAATCAAGTCCAACTATGGTTACAGTCGGAGTATCTTAAAGAGAAACACGTGCTACCCTAACACCAGTTTCTCAAGTACGGTCTCAGGGTCCTCAGCACTTTCAACTTGTGTTCTGAATGTTTACAGCTCACTATCTTGTTGACATAGCTTGAGCTAATTTGTCTCAGAATAGACCATTTAACTCAGAATACCTCCAGTTCTGTCCTTTCTCACATGGTAAGAAAAAACAGCTGTAGCAAACAAGAACTCCAGCGTACAGAAATAGGTACTACATGTAACCAACCGTAAGATCTACTTGGTAATCTGAAAACAACACATACTTACATTTAAAAAACATGAGGACTTGCCTCTGAACAGCTAAATTAATAAATACTTCAGCAACAGCAGCCGAATGCCAATTATCACTAACTCTTACACTTTATTCTGTACTATTTTGTGGATGCCAGGAAACTGCATCCAAATGCACTGCCTCAAATGGGACAGCCACCAGTGCTCTCTGAAGCTTACTTCTATCTTTGTCATCACGTTCCTTCAAGGTAAACCTGCTCACTGAAATAATTAACTTAGCTTCACATCCATCCAGCTGCAGCTCCAGTTCACTGCATCCATTTGAAATCATCATTTTAAATTAAATGTATAACCATCATAAACTTTCCCAGCTGCCATCCTGTTCCATTTCTCACTAAGAGCTGCAATGAATGTGAAGCCAGCAGATCTGCTTCACTGAAATGACTATAAACACTGCAGAATATCACTGCCAGGACACCCAAGACTGGCTGGGATTTAAGGATGGGTTATTGTATGGTAGGATTTTATTTCTCAACAACAGCTACAGCCTCCTTACTAGAACATTCTAGAATAGCCAAACCCTCTCAAAGCCCTGTCACCTTTAGTTTTTGCTAGAGTTCGTGCCAGAATTTTTACGTGACAATGCAATTTTTACAGTAACATTTTCATAATGTTATATACATAAACAATCTGATTGTAACATCAGTGCATGTTCATGTGGTTTAGTTTACATTTGCATACCCACAACTAGCAAAAATATTACTTAAAATATATATAATAGAGATATTTATTAAAAAATGTTTAGACATCAATGTGCCTATAGATAAAAACAAAAGAACAAACCAACAAAGAACTCTCCCCCAAACACACAGTCACATGACTCTTCCTGCAAGTTTCAGCAGGTTGTTGAATGCCTTTAGGACAAGCAAAATTTGGCAACATACTGTTTGGAATAAGATCTTTCAGATACCCTAAAAATCAGTACTCCGTTATGCAACACTATATACAGACTGAGAACAAATGACAGTAATTTCACTGAACAATCTGCAATACTATGTCACGACTTCATTAGAAGAACCAGAAATCCCCTTTTCCCCATTACAACACACGAGCAGAGAGCCTCGTACTTTTTCCCTATGAACATTTGTCATCAGAGTAAACAACGACTGTCGTGTATTTGTGACTCTGCCGGTGCACACACATACATATGTCAGTTGCTTTACCCAAATGCTTTCTCAGAAGGTAAGTCTGCAAAAAATAGTTTGTGTCAAATTTACCAAGTAGTGTAAATATTTAAGTCCACCCATCAATTAAGTCCTGTGCCAGCATCCTTCTCAGAACAATATACACACACTGTATTCAAATGCAAAATTTAGTCCACTTAAATTTAAAGGTGGGACACGGATACTCTGCTAGCTCACCAGTAATAACAAAACTACCATTTTATACCATTACCTGTTATCTTTCCCTGGATACATCTGAGTATATTCAACTCTGTATTTTTTGGCAAAAAGCATGAAGGCATTCATTGGTCTTTTGCACTTGTTTGGAGAAGTGGCACTCACAGTACTTGCAGTCCCTGAGCTGTGGCTTTTGCCAGCTTTGCTGTACAAAGAACTGGAGGAAAGATGTGATGATGCAGTAGATGCACAGTTTTTACTACTGCATTCTGATCTCTCAGCATCTTGATTGTTTGATCCTCCACAAGACAGAGAAGCGCGACGCTGGCGAGCCATGCTGCTTAGCACATAAACTGCAGAGGAATCCATTGGTGTAAAGTCGTAACTACAAGAAAAACACACACCATAAAATGATGAAGTGATTTTCATGTAAAGTCTCTAACTGTTCACTCTTCACCTGTACTACATTTCTAGTATACTGGTCTCTTGTGTGTGGCATAATGATCTGTGCTTGATGCAGGTGTCCGTGTGGGGGAAAAAAAAAAAAAGACCCAAAACTTTGGCAGAGGAATTAATAGTTTTTTCAGTGGGATGGCAGACTGCAACTTTGCAAGATCCACTGTGTACTACTGACTCCCCAGCTGTGTATCAATTAATTATACGCCATCTTTAATTTCGTCCTTATTTGAAATAAGCTTCTTTCTGCTTCTGTGCTTACCATAAATCAAATCTGGTCAGTGAATGACAGGTACTGAAAGGGACAACTGATGTGGGAAGAATAAGCATTGAGTTCACTTGCAAATATGTATTAAAATACAAATATGAAACCACTATATTAAAACAAATTACATATGCTATTGTGCAAATAACTTCTCTAGGCAGTTAAATACTTATTATTTTACAGACAAACTTTCCACCGAGATTAAAAAAATCGTTTAAAAACCCATGATGTTGCACAATTTGACTCAAAGCTGACAAATGTCTGCCCTCTAGTGAACAAAAATGTGAGATTCCTCGGTATTTCAAGAGCTTAGATGAGTTGTTTCCATATAATTTAGACTTCCAAATACTCTAAACAGATGTAATTTTTTGCTGACCAACAAAAACCTCTAATCACTACAGAAGTTGTTTAGTTCCACAGACTATTTATCATCTCCAGGTGTGTGCAGATCAGCCTGGGAACCACACGCTATGCTGCCCTTAGCACGCTATATGGGGAAAACACACTTGTAAAGGTGTTACTCGATCACAAACCTAAACCACTAAGTTACCACCACAAAATAAACATAAATGTATATAACTCCAAGGCTCTGCTCACCCTGCTCACCCACTGCTCAATGTGGCTAGAGTTACTTTATTTATGGCAAAAATAAGGGATCTGAAGAGCTTTTTTCTGAACACAAAACTAGCAAGGAAACCCTGCAAGTGGTAGTCCAGCCCCCACCTGCAAAAGCAGGCCCTTTCTGAGGGACAGATCCAAAGCACGAGTGGAGGAGCCTCAAGGGTTGTCTCCAAAATCCCTTAGAAAAGTCAAAAGCAACAAAGACAGGATAATGCCAACAACCTCGCAAGCAAGTTCACAAGATAATGAGAAAGGACCTCTCTGTTCTACAAACAGTCCAGCGCCCTTTCTATTCCTAATCTCTTTCCCATAACACAGCAGGACTTTGTTTTTTCATTCTTCTGTCCTGTTAACCACAGCTGCTCCTTTCTCAATGACTTACTCCCTTCTGCCCAGAAAGAGCCAAGGAATCTGAAGTGTCCAGGCAATATTCAGCTGGGCTGCAGGATGAGTAAGAAGCCAGAAGTCCAGTTTCTTCGGTGAGATGTAAATATAATGATTGTAACAGCTCTCTGCATATGCAGCTCAGAATTGCAGTTCAGAAGAGGAAGAAAACCCAGACAGCAAATGAGCAAAGACAAGCAATTTGAACTCACTGTCTATGCCAGACTGAAACCATACAAGAGCTCCTAGAGCTTGTACTGCAAAGAGCATTTTAAATTCACTTTTTCTACTGCAAAGAAAACCCAACAAAACAGAACAAAACAAAAAGCAGAAAACAGATGCTAAAAAGGAGATAACATCATAGGAGATGATGGATTCTACTAAAAGTAGGAATCTCAAAATAGTATGGCAAAATCTTTATGAGTAATACTATTTCCTTAGGATCTTAGAATAACTGACATTGGACAGGACCTCTGATGCTTATCTGGCTGAACCTCTTGCTCAAAGCAAGGCAAAGCTCATCAAATTTTGAAGTTAGGCGAGTTTGATATATTAGAAAAGAATGACAAGAAAGCAGAATATACAAAAATAGTAAGACCTAATCATGAAGTGCTACATTCTAAAGCCACAGCACATGCATGTATTACTAAGAACTGCTCAGGCAATTCAGATACAGAGCTGCACAGGAAGCACAGGTTAACAGCTGGCAGACATCCTATTGTGGGAAAACTGTACTAGGTTTTCCAAACATAACCCACTTTACCTAAGGAATTTATACAGATAAAATATATGTGTTTACTGCTTTATCTAACCTGGCTTAAACTATCACAAAAAGGGACTTTCACTCCAAGGCACTACTTTGCAGTTTAGCAGAGCACACAATTACACAGCTTTCCTAGTATTCAGTCTCCATTTTTCCCTCTATCTTGTATTACCAAAATTATTCTCTCTTTGCTCTACATAATGCTTCAAATTCTTGTAGACGTAAGGTGCCTACTCATTAAATACAAGAACCACTGAGGCCACTTTATCCAAAATTTACCTTTTAAATGTATCAAAAACACCTGAATCATCAAAGTTAATGGCATCAGGGTGTCCAGGAGGTAGACACAGATCTCCAAGATGCATTTCACAGCATGGAATGCCATGCTGTACCACAGTCAAGCTTGGATAAAAAGATGACCAACCTGAAGTGGTAAAGAGTTAAATTAGACAGACGGCCAGACAATCTCTCTAGTTCTTAACTGGAGCAATCCTAAATCTCTAAATGGTATCATTTTACAAAAATGTTCTGATGTAGTTTCTCTCACCCAAAAGAAAAATCAGAAACACTTATGCAGGGAATTCTTACTGCAAATAGTATATTTTTATCTCAAGTAAAATCTCATTCTAGCAAAAAAAGTAATCAAATCCTGGAAACTTTTACCATCAGAAGTTTCACGTTTAGCAAGGGAGGGAGAAAAGCCTCCCTTGTTTGCAGTTTTCCTTTCTTCCCCCCGTTTTTTCTGCTTTCCTGAGCTCCATTGATATACTTGATCAAATCTTTCCTTAAGAGATACGCAGTATTTCTCCAGCTTTATAGCTTTACAGTTTGGTTTGCTCAAATTCTGGGTTTCTTTACAAAGAAAGTAAATTCATTCTACAACACTGCTTTTATCAATTTCTTGAGCAACATGGGATGCCAGTAAAATCTGCAACCACTTTCTAAGAATATTTTAATGCACAACCAAGTATACTTGTAGTATCTCATACCTTTATTTTTAACATAAAAAGGATGATCGAGTCTGCATTCTACTGTAAGCAAGCCATCTTCTACTGTGCCAGGATCAAAAGTCAACTTCAGCACTGACTCACCAAAGGAAATGCTTTCTTCATGAGAAATCAACTTCAACCCATCGGAACCATAGCCCTGTAGACATACACACAGTCAAAAGATTTTTCCCCTAAGAAAAGCATATTCCTATGTATATTCATCATCTTATATTACAAAATACCAGCACTCTAAATGCTCTCACTAGAAATTAATAAAGACAATGTAACATTCAAAACATACCTAAATGAATTCAGTTCAATTCCCTTACAGCAAGATACTCAAATAGTACACTGACCAGCTCTAGACAAGTTTAGTACAAACATGTCTTCCTGAGACAGTAATTAAAAGCACAGGGATAACATCAGAAACTAAATATTTGCTAAAAGTATTGAAATGAATTTATTATAACTAACAGCTACCTTGTAAGGACTCACTGGGAGATTTTCCTCTTTTCCACAGCTTTCAGATCTTGCAAAATCTTCAACATCCTGCCATTCCTTATTTCGTCCTTTATGAAAGCACAAACGAGAGCCTAATACATTTTTTCAAGAAAAAAAAAAGAAAAAAAGATTAGTTTTATGTAACAAAGTCTGTGTTACCAAAAAAACCCCACAAGACAAAACAAATAACAATTTGATTATAATGTTATTTTACCTTTTAGAAAACAATGCCAAACAGTTGAGGGCCAGGAATGGCACCATCCTAAATCATCATCATCTGAAAGTGATGACATGCAGAAAATGCCAGATTCTGATTCACTATTTGCCTATTAAAAAAAGGAAAATGGTGTTGGTATTTTACTGCGAAATATTTTAGGGCTGGTCTTGCGCGTCTTCAGAAACATTCCCTAATCCGTACCTGTGCCATCATTTTGCCTTAAATACCAATAGGAACGTAACAGGAAGACAAAGGCTCAAGGAATGCAGTAAGTGTGAATGGAGTATTTTCATCTCCTTTTCTTGAAACGTGCCATCCTGAAATTTTTGGGTTTCATTCTTTGAGATTCACTTCGCACCTATGGATTATCTTATGCTTAGGTACAAGCATTTTACAAGCTATCATTCCTTGGTCACCCACAGAACCACTCGAAGCACACATTGCTCTATGGACAAATTAGCAGAAAGCTGTAGGGCCCAGATAAATCACTGGAAAAACTCGATGTCTTTAACAGACAAGTTTCAGACACAAATTTATACACAGGAAAGGGAGAAGCACGACTGACAAGTTTTGTGCATCTAAAAGGAGATGGTTCTGTATGTCCTTTTCGAGACAGCAAACAAGTCAATACAATTTTTCAAAGCTTGCTATAGAAGGAACTACAAGAGAAGCAGAGCTTTCTTAGAATGTGATCTCTTCACAAAAATGTGGACTCTATTATGCAGCACTACAAGCCCACTGCGTTTGGTAAAAAAAAAAAGTAACAGAAAATACGGCTTAAACAGAAATGGCATTAGAACTAAACACATGATTTTTTAAAAACTAGTTTGTCTTTTCAAAAAGCTTAACCCATTATTCATGCATCTTTATTTTTTTTAGAAATGTTTCAGAACAACTCACCCTTTCATGTCTGACTGGTGTTTCATCCAAATCATTCTTGGAGAAGTTAGGATCATTCTTTGAGGATCCTGGTGGAGGACGTGCATAGGAATGTAAACTTTTGCTTGTAGCTATTATATGAACAGGAGATGATCTACAACAGAAAAACGTATTTTTAAAAATATCTGAGATGGAGACAAAACAAGACTTAGCTACCATTACTGTAAAATGCTTTTCTTTAACAAGCATTTCTGTTTGCATGAGGTGAATACCAAATAAACTTCCCACGCACCAATCTTCAAACGGGATGATCAAAGGGTGCAAGCTCAGGCAAAGGCAGTATTTAGTGTAGCTCCTGCGTAGCTCCTGCATACCACCCACATGACAGTACTACCTTCACACCAGTCTCCCTGTCACAATGCTGAAGTTTTTACAAATATCTTGAAGTGAATACCCCATTCTTAGAGTACATAAAGACATCTGCTCGGTCCAAATGATTAAATCCCAACTGCATTACTGCTAACAGCACTGCATTTAATTTTCTTATTATAAACCTAAGACCGAAGCTGTACAACAAAAGGTGAAGCCCAGAAATTTCTAGAACCCCACACTGCTTCTCGCAGCCTTACGGAATTCACAGATCACACATCTGAAACGGCACCAATAAAAAATACATTGCATTAGACTTCCAATTAGCACTAATAAGTATTAAGAATTTAACATAACAAATTCATCTCAGTTTTTCATCTGCTGCTTCACATGAGATAAATGCTCATAATTTCTGAGCCTTCTGTGGTTAGGCAACGTCCTTACACCATCCTACCTCATTCATGGCTGGCAATTAATCAGCTTTTGCAACAGGCTCTGAAACAAGTCCTGTGCAATCGTCCACAGAAGAGTAAAGTCAATATATAGAAAGATCAAAAATAGGGCTCCAGTTCAAAGTCAGAGGGTGTGAACAGTGAAGAAAATGTTTCTGGACACATAATACTGCAAATCTTAGGAGTTCAAAATTGAAATGAATGTCGGTACCTGTTATAAAAAGAGCACTGCATCAAAGGACTCTGAGGACTCGTGGCTATATTTGCTAATTCCGTCAACCAGTTCACCCCATTCTCACAAGAATAAGCACTTTCCGAATTGCTGTTTGAGGTATGTTGGTTCCATGAAGGTCTTGAACACTCCTGATGGGAAATATCAGCATCGAGCTGAAAAAGCGCAGGTGGAGTAGAATCCGTCTGCACAGCCTGTAGCTCAGGAAGATCATCTACGACCAAATGCACAAAGCACCAAAATTATACCCATTGATAAATTCCAGTGGACACCAAATCTTGCAAATAAAAATCAAAAAGGAACTGCAATAGAGTAACTGATTTTATTTTTTCATATCACAATTACCAACATTTCACAAACCCCATTCACAATACTGACAAAATGGCCACAGAAATAATCACCTCTCTAGTCTACTGTACATTCATACAAGCAGTTTCAGAAAAACATTAACTAGATTAAAATGTAGTTCTGGGTTTAAAGTTTTTACTAGATTGACTAGTTTACACAGAATTGTACTGCAGAATTATGCAAAAGTAACAACATGCTTCACTAAAACATTACAACATGCTACACTAAAAAACACTGAACCAAAGGCAACTAAATCTATCCTAGCAGGCGCGACACTAAAAATTTTCAACATCAGGGGCTGCACGAGGTAAAAGTTTTCCACGTTTCCACCAGGAACTGGAATTAACTCGGAAGTCATGAAAGCTGGGTATGTAGCCTGGCAGGGGTGAATTCCTATCAATAATCTACATGTTTCACGTTATACGGAACAGCAGAAGAGAGCCCAGCTTGCTAACAAAAGTCTGTCTTACATGCTTTTGTGCAAGTAAACATTTTTATTCTTAATTGCTCCATGAATTCGATTAAATGTCTTCACATTTCATTGATTATATCAATACTTTCTAATGCACACACTGTTTTTCTCCAATACACAAGAAACCGAAGTTATGTGTTCCTCCAGCCCAGAATCTCCATTTGCAGCCGATCTAAAGCCACATAATTTCCTTTAGGAGGAGCTCTTGAGCTTTCTGTTTGTTACTCTTGTGCCAAAAAAAAACCTCTGAAGATTAGAAGCAGAAATTTGTAGCTCCGAGTTCAAGAACACATTTAAGTCAACAGGCCAGTGTGTCAGAACTGGAAACGTGTTAAAGGGAAAAGTGACTGCAAAATAAGACTTTCAGATGTCACAGCTCACTGCCATATTCCCTCTCCTACTTTAGTTAAAAATCAGTAACCTTCCATAAGCTTTCAGAAATGTCACTACAGGAAAATGACAACAAACTTCAGAATTTGTCATCTTCTGAAAAAGTCACGTTACTTACCAAGTTCCATGTGTTCATCACAGGATGCATATCCAGGAGAAGAGGGCAGGTTTTCATCACACTTCAGCAACTCCAGTGACTCATTCATCCCTGAAGTTCTCTTGTCTACTACCAGAAGGAGTTTCTGAACTGCATTAGGCATTTGATTTGTCTTCACTTCCCACACCATGTTAGGATGCTCCAAAGTATCTGACTTTAAAGAGACAGAGGTTAAAAACCTGTATAGACATAAACTGTTTCAAAGTTGCCTCTGACAAGCTACTTAATTACCAGAACCCTAAATCTTCCATAATCTGTTGAGAATCACAGCATAATAGAGCTTGAAAGGGACCTCTAGAGATGATATGGTACTACTCCTGCAGAAAGCAGAGCCAACTCTGAAGGCAGACGAGGCTGCCTGGAGCCCCGGCCACTCAAGTGTCTAGCAGTTTGAAGGATGGAGATTCACAGAATCCCTGACACTTCTCAGGAACCTGTTCCAGTGATGACTGTTGTTGTAAAGGAGTAGCTCCTTACACAACACAGCCTGTGCTCACTGCCTCCAAGAGTCCGGGGTCATCTCCTCAGCCACCACGTGAGCCCAGGTAAACAAAATTCACTTGGTACCCTGAGCCACGCACCCTGTCACAGAAGGCAACCGCACAGGTCAGACAAGATTTGCCTTTGGTTATTCTGTCCTGGCTATTCCCAGTCACCTTCTTGCCTTGCAAGAGCCAGGACATGGCTGTCAGGAGGATCTGCTCCACAGCCTTCCTGAAGACTAAGGTAGGCTGATCAGCCTGTAGCTTCCCCACACCTTCCTCCTTGAAGCCAGGCGTGACATTTTCACTTTCCCAGTTATTGGGAGCCCTTCTGCCATCAAATCCACCACCTTCTGGGGACTGTCCTCACAATGACACTGCCCAGCTGCCCCCTGACACTTCCCATCCAGTCTCACTGACTTGTGTGTGGCCGGCTCACAGGACTGGCCTGCCCCCAACCTGCTCTGCCTCTACCGCAGACAAAGAAGTCCCTCGCTCTGTCACACGTATGTTGCTAGGCCCAGGGACTCGAGGAACATGGAAACAGGCCTTGCAAATAAAGACCAAAGCAAAGATGTCGCCTTCGACCTGCTGACATTAGGTCTCCTACGCCATTCAGCATCAGGCCCATGTTCTTCCTGGTCGCCCTGTCACCACTGGGGTATCCACAGAAGCCTTTTTCACTGCCCCTCACACCCCTTACTATCTCAGCTCTAGGTATAGTCTCCAACACAGCGGACTGCTAACATGATTAACTGTGTTGTAAATGGAAAGAAAAGGAAGCCTCTGCTAGTAGATTTCACTGCAGTTGCACTTCCCCAAATCCCAGTACTATGACATCTATATCGAAAGAAACATTTCAAATCATCTTCAGCAAAGAACTGTGTGGTTATTCTACACAACCACTGCCTCTAAAAGCTGGAAAACAAGGTTATCCAGCCTTTAGTAATTTGGTTATCTACTGTTTTTTCCAGATGATGATGAATTAAAGCTACCATAACATGATTTGCTTGTACTTTAACGAAGTGTCACTGAAAAAGTGATCATAAGTCCCTCATAGAAGAGCAGAAAAGACAGCTTAGTAAGAAAGAAAATCTGAAGTCTACCACACGCATGCCCACTAAGTAAGGTATCATGCACAGAAATACAAGGAATAGCTAAAAACAGTCCAATATTTTAATATGAAACAGTAAACCTATCATCCTGAAAGTTCCGCCAGTGTAATGCACAAAAAGCCATCTGATAAGAATTATGAAAAAAAAGGCTTTATTTTAATAAATAATTAAAAGGTATTGTGTGCATGCAGCCAACATGAACAATATCCCATGGTTTTACTCATCCCATGCATTTGTTTCATTCATTTTGCAGCTTGTCCTGTACATAATATTAGCTCAGACATAACCCTTGGAATTACATACTGGCCCTACCAGAAGAGGCCTAACCTAAGTAGCGAATTTTTTTTACCGGAAAATTTTTAGTCTTCTCATCTCCTCATCTTTCAAACACAGGCAAAACTTACATAACATTCCAAACATAAAAAAGACATTTGATTCTACTCAAATAGCACTACTGCAAAAGCTGCAACAGTGTAATGCTGGTTTTAAGGATGTGGAGAGGGAAGGTAAGAAAAATAATAATATACAATCAAATAAACAACCAATGGCATGTGTCTTCACCTCTAAGCAGCATCTCTAATGCAAGTTATTCCTCTGTCACCTGTGAGGGACAGTAAAATTACAGAAAACCATGAAAGCAGAAAGCTCAGTCATTTCTCAACAGAAAAAATCAGACCTCAATAGTAGAGGTCAGGACCCTGATGATTATCTCCACATAATCAACTCTGAAAAGCCACTCCTTGTTTTTCTAGCTTGTTGACGTCCTTCCTTTCCCGTCTTCTGCCTTGTTTTTCCCTCTATTTTTTCTCTCTTCCTTTCTCATTTTCCTGCCAAAATGAAAGAGCTAATGTATTCTGGGAATGTTACCTTCTCCTTCCTTCCCACCAGCTGCCAAGATTTCAAACTGCCTGTCCTGGTACCCCAACACACTGAAGGCCAGAGATAAGGTACAGATACAAAACGCTAGTCTGACAAGAAACATACTTGTTTGAGAAATGGAATTGTTCTTCCAAGTCATAAGAATTTCTCTAAACCACAGCCACCCGTGTACAAAAGCCAAAATGCTTTAACAAATGAATTAAAACCAAAAAAAGTGACCAACTTTACTTTTCGGTTTTCATATTCTACTTGATTAAAGCATGCTTTGGACACCATGAGCTTTTCCTCAGCCTGTGTTTTGGAACGTGAAGGGGAATGGTCATTAATTACCTTGTAAAGATTTTTTTTTTTTTTAATTCAACTTCACATTCAAAGCTTGCTGTAACAGATGTTTTTGAGAAGCACGCTTCACAGGACTACAATTACTGCCACCTTCTTTAGAGGCTAATTTATTTATGAATTCGTGCTTTAAAATAAGTCAATTTATCACACTAAAACAAGCGGCAGTATTAACACAGAGTTTATTAATTAAACCATAGCTATTTTTAAAGGACAAAAATAAATCTGGGACAGAAGTAAATAAAGGCTGTGGCTGGGAAGGGGCTCAGCAGGAACCGGGCGGCACCCACCCCAACCGCGCCGCGCAGGAGCGCCTGGGTGGCAGCGCTCCCGTGGTTTTCCTTCTGCCGTGTCCCTACCCTCCTCCAACCGACCGCCGAGCCCCGGGCCAGCTCCCGGCCGGCGGCAGCCCGCCGTCGGCGCGGACCGCGGAGCACGGCTCCCCCGAGCCCAGCACGAAGTGCCGGCGGCGCTGGAGCCGCACCAGGGCCTGTTCCTGGCACGGCCCCGTGACCGCCGCCCCGGCCCGCGCCGCTCTGCCAGGAACAGGCCGCGGGGGCGCAGCCCCACACAGCGCCCAGCGGGACGCGACGCGCGGGCCCGACCGGGGCTTTTACCGGACTCCGCCGGGTGCCTTCGCCCCCCCTCCCCGTGGAAGCGCTGCCCCCACCCCTCGCCCATTTAAAGGCCCGCCGCAGAACAAACAAGACTTCCCCAAGTTACGTAAGGAAGGTGTTTACAGCACAATCAAAAGCGCGTGAGCACGCGTCAGTACGTGACCCCCAAGCGACGGACGGACAGACGGACGCGGGCGCAGGGCGGCCCCCCCCGCCTGGGGCAGCCGCCGGCGCCGCGCCCGGGAGCGCGCTGCCCCCTCCGCCCCCGCCCGTCATGTGATCCCCGCCCGGACGCTGCCCTTGTTTATAAACTTCAGCGGGCAACGCGCATGCGCGCAAGGCCCCATTCATTCACAACTGCGTAACAGCTCGGCTCGGCTCGGCCGGGGGGGAAGGAGCGGCGGGGGCGCCCTCCGCGCCGCGCGCCCCCAGACCCCGCCACCAGCCCCGGGGCGAGGCCGCCAACCCCGCCAGCGCGGGGCTCACCGGGCTCAGAGTGCCGCCCCACCCCCCCCCGCCAAGCCGCCGGTGCTCCCCGCGGCGCAGCGCCCTCGCTCTGACAGATCGGGGCAGGCTGCCGCTCCCCGGGGGAAAAAAGCGGGGGTCGCCCGCTCGGTCTCGCTCGCTTTCGCCGTCTGGCGCCGCAGCCCCAAGGGGGGCCGGTGCCCCCGCGCACCCCGCGGGTTTCAGCCCAGCAGTGCCAGAGGGTGGCGGCTCCGTCGGGCCGGTGAGGGAGGGCGCCCAGTAAACAATGTCCGGGCTCCTGCCGCCGCCAAGGGCCAGGAGCAAACGGCCTCCTCGGCTCGGCCCGCTGCCGCCGCCGCTCCCCTCCGGCCCGGCGGACCCCGTCCGACCCCCAGCGGCGCCTCGCAGCCCCCCAAAAGCGGCAGCTCCAAACTTTGTAGCACTTACCAAACCCGTCGCCATTACCAAATTCCCCTCCGCTCCCCCCCCCGCCTCCTCCCCATAATGGAGACCCGCCCGAGCCTGGCGGTGCTCGGTCGCCGACTGGTCGAAGACGACGTTCCTCGAGCCGCAGCAGCTTCCTATTGGTCGTCTGGCCTGCCTATCAGGAATCCGCCCGGAGGGCGGACATGTTTTGACTGTCCTGCGCAGCGGATTGCACCGTGCTGCACATCAATCGCTCCCAGGCAGCGCCCCGATTGGCCAATGCCTCCGCTGGCTCGCCGAGGGGCGTTCTGGGAGCTGTAGTCACGGCCGCCGCCACCGCCTGCCAGCTCGGGTGCGGTAAGACGACAGCCCCCAGGATGCCCCGCGCGGCGCCCGGGCGATAGTAAACAAGAGCCGTAAGGACACGTGTAGCCGCGCCTCTGGCCGCCCCGGCCCGCAGCAGGGGCCTTCCAGCCGCAGCACGCCCGGGCCCGCCTGACCTGGTGCTGCCGCGGGGGCGGTAGCGGAGAAGCGGGCCCCGCGGGTTGCCCGGCCTCCCGCGGCAGGAGGGCCCTCTTGCTGCCGCAGCTCCGCCGGGCTCGGCGAGGCGCGGGCCCCGAGATGGCGGCGGCCTCCGCGGCGGGGCGCTGACTCACGGCGTCAGCGCGGAAATGGTGACTGGGCCCCTGGCTGGTGCCGGGCCGTAACGCTCCCCGGGGGTGCCCGGTGCTTCTCCTGACGTACCGCCACTAATTAGCCCTCCGGAACGCTGTTACGAAACGGGCGCCACTCGCATTTCACCAAATAAAGGCTGCGGCGTGCAGAGGTTAAAGGAAGTTGCTAAAGGTCAGAGAATGAGTCAGCAGCTTCGCTCCGTCTCCACTCCGGCCTCTGCCCTCATTTTCGTTTCATTAAAAAGACATTGGTGGTAGCTTAGGTCCAACAGACGTATTTATTTTTTTCCCCATCAACTTGTTTTTTAAATCCATGTCAATTAGTGTCTCCCTGACATTCCCATACATTTCTTGTCAAAATAACAAGCTGCTTTGGTTTGACATTACTTCCGTTTTACTGACAGAGAAATGAGACTACAGCTCTTGGGAGATTTGCCCACCTGCACAGTAATTCTGAGAGGCTGCAGAGGTAAGAATGGAACCCTGATCTCCTGAGGCCAATCCTCATCATAAAATACATTACTATGGATGATCTGACACAAAGCAAATACGCGTACAATTCAGAAATAGTAAGATTTTAGAAACATGGAGAGTTTCAAGATTTTGCAACTGTTGGAATTTTTCCAAGAAAAGCATTTCTTAGTCCATTTTCAACATCATCCAAATCACGTGAACATGTCCTAAACCCTTTTGTTGTAGTTTGGCCTCTACACTGTGCCTGACTGTCAGGCACACTAACGTCGTGTGCGAGAAGATAAGCAAAAAAAAAGTAGTTAACTATTAGAATTTAAATAAAAATGGTTCCGTATTTAGAGTTCTCTGCCAGCTTCGTGTCCCGTGACACATCCTGTTAGTGACCACTAGAGGGAATGCTGGTTTTATTGTTTCCACAGGTCTAGAAGGGTAATTCAATTGAAAAAAAAAAAAATTATCACACACCTCAAAATCGTACTTAGCATCAAAACACACTCGGGATGCAGATGTCATTGATACATCAGTTTAAGATTTGGCTTTTCCAAGAAGTAATAGTTTGCCTGTCAGTAAAGTCATTGCCATCTGTAGGCACTGTTTGAAGAGAAACATTACTTTCAAAAACATGCAGGATCTTCTGCAGCGTGAACTGGAAATTATTACTTTTTATATATATACGTGCAAGTTCAGCTCAAAAAAAAAAGAACGAGTAGAAAAACTCATGCCATGGAATTTAACTAAAAATCTTCTGTGTTTAAATCATGTAACAAACCAACCCTTTACAGATAATTCTCCCAGTTTGAAAACACAAGAGTTATTTGAACAAATGCCTCCAGGGAAAATCTGAAAATCAATGTGGAGATTCGACTATTAAGCAACCAGATGGCTTAGTATAATATCAACTGTCTAACCCTACATCCCACAAGCTCAGATTTTTCCTATATTTAGAATTCAGGCTCTTCCAAAATAACTGATACATCTCTATATAAGAAAGCTTTCATGGCATCCTCTCTCTAAAATACATTTTTTAATAAGCTGAAAACTGGTAAACCAGGAATCATCTTTTCTACACCACTGCACAATAAAATTAACTTTAAAGCTGTGTTCCTTCCTCCCTTCCCCCCTTCTCCTCTGATCTCCCTTATATATCTAAAACAGCCTTTAGGCTCTTTGGAGAGAGACCAAAGCTTCTTGGATTTTTAATGAATTTTACTGCAGACCCTGCATTTCCAGATTGAGGCTTGGCAGAAGACCTGTATATGCAGATGTCTCCACTCTGGAAACAGGCTACTCTGCTTGTGTACAGCCACTTACAAGGTAAAAAACTCACCCTTTACTCTTCTGAAAGCTCCGTCTGCCGCAGTGTGGAAGGGGGAGAGCGCAGAGGCTGGATCAAGCAGCTACTGAAGATACGAAATCCTGTCTCAAGCCCCACCAGGTTGGCCTAAAGGCTCGTACCTTGTTATGCAGTACGTTTCCACCCCACTACGTACTCTTTCTACCCAAAACAAAAAGCATTTTTCCCAAACTAAATGTTAAATCTATTTGCCATGAAGGTTCACAGTTCTCTACAAAAACTTACATGAGTGTTAGGTGTGAAACCCCAGTCCTCTGAGATCCACTGGCCCAGATTCCAGATACAGGTCTAGACAAGCCAATACCACTGCTGAATTAGAGCCTTGGTATCACACCATCTATGACATACCCAGAAAGCACAAAAATATGAATCCTACCTAGGACTGATATTAAAATCTTGTGAAGATGAGTGCCTGAATTGATTTGAGATTCTAGAGAGACATGTAACAGCTTTCTTATTTTCAAATCTACCTTTTCTCCTTTGTATACGGTAAATTAACATCTACTCAATGAGGATGTTAGAGAAAATGAGTAAAAGGATGGGTAGTCCATGCAGTATATGGCAGCAGGACACATAAAAATGTATCAAAGCTTACTTACTAACCCCCTTGATTGAAGTCAAATATGTATCTTCTAAATTCCAAAATTAAGATTATATGTCAATGCCATACTCGTCCTTGCTCTGTATGCTGTCTCTAATTAAATCATTACTCCCCCTTCACACACCCTACCTCGCCTTACTCTGTGCCTAAAATGAATGGGTGCTCAAAGAATGAATCAATACTGTGTAACACGGACATTGTTGGTAGCTGTGCTCATTCAGTTGCTTCTGCTGTTGTAAGAGATGTAGAAAATAAGGTGAGGGATTGGGAAGCGTTAGCTGTGAGTTCTCTACACATTCCAGATGGCTACCAAGAAGCACAAAGTAAGCAGGAGAGACTACACAAACAGAAAATAAAGATACAGATAAATTTGCATCCTGGCTATTTACCTCTTAAAATTGCCAGCAACACAGTTAATAAACCTCAAGGCAGATTTTAAAACCAGATATTATTACAGTCAAAGTCACATTAGTAAAATATATATTATATATTGGGTTTGTGCCTATCTCCACTTTTAATCTCTCCAGTCCAAAGCCAATGGCCTGTCATGCCCTTATGACACAGTTGCCACTGCTGACTCTCTGACTTACAGCATATCATTATTTTAATTCTGCTACAGGAGCTTTCGCATCCACAGGTAGACATCCACCCTCAGTAATTAACTAAATACTCCCCAGACATCAGAGCAACCCTGCTCACCAGAGCTTCCACTTCTACCCAACATGGCAGCCTCTGTTCTGCAGCCATCCTGCTACACCCTCTCGCATCAGTCTTCTCCTTTCACAATGACTTCTGTAGCTCCTATTTGTACTCATTCTCTCTTCTCACAGCCTTTTCTGGCCTAGCTGCAATGGTGGTTGGCTCTCTCCACTTTCCTAACGATGCCCCCACATTTCACCTCTTTAGTCTCCTCACAGAGGATGCTGTTGGGAATGCAGAGCAGAGGAAGAGAGGACTACTTGCTCCCAGGAAAGATCTTTTTCTTGAGTGCTAGGAGGGAAAATTCACTTGCCTCCTGCAGTGGTTCAAGTTGGGGAGAAACAGAACAAGTAACAGGCCAGAGGTTTTTTTTATCTTCTTCCAAGATAGGTCAGGAATTAATGAGAAATTTATTTCATGTCATTATGGCACAGATTCCAGTTTTAGCTAAACTTTTATCACCTACAGAGATAGAGCAAGACAAAAAATGACAACAGTATCAGGAAAAAAGAAAGACCTGACATAGCAAGAAACAATCCAGAAAAGTGATAAATAAGACGACCCTCTATCCAGCTCAAAGCTTGTGGAAAAACAAGTCAAGAAGAGACTGCAGATGATGGTAGGTTCCCTCTATGCTGGTTGGTAAATTAAAATGCCAGGGAGTGTTCCTGCGCACTGGAATATAATCATCTGTACTGTAATATTTTTTAGAATAGCCCTGGCATAGTTTGTGTGGGGGCCAATAGGGAATAATTTTCAGATACGGTTTGAGAGCTACTATAGGCCCAGGACTATTCCCAGTTGGCCATCTGCGTATGGCCACCCTATATGGAAAGCTGGGAAAAGTCTTCTAAGACAGCTTATAAATGAGCCCACACAAATACTAGAAAACAATATGAATGTTGGTCATTCAGTGCCTCAGACTAGTAAATGGTCTCAGGCACATAAAATTTCCTATGATGGATATAACCATACAGGTGCAGCCAAAAACTAAGGGTACAGGTGAAGCTAAGGTTGCTTAAGTCAATCACACCACCTGACTCCACAAGGACAAACCAACAAAGAGAAAAAGAAGATACAGCTTGGTGATAAGTTGGATGGCTTTTTCCAAATAAGACATTTATCAGAACTGAGTTTCCAGCATCTTCAGAGATGTGGGGGAGCAGGTCCCACAGGCTCACTCGGCTGCCAGAGAATTAGTCCTCCACAGAGACCTGCACAGAGCATTATCCTTTCCCAAAACTTCATAGCTGCTCAGCTGAAATAATTCAATACCTTCAAAGAAGAAAGGACAAAGTATTCATACCATGCCATGATGCTATATTTAGCCTGTCCTAATTTAATTTACCTCAGTAAGAAAATGTTGAGTCAGCAGATATGTCACAATGGCCTAGTATAACCTAGTGTCAGAGTTTTTCACACATTTTTGACTGGGCACACTTTCTTTTATGTAATAGTTTGGCCTTTGTCTCTTCCCTGTTCCCACATACATCCATATGCCTCTACCAGTTCTAAGGGAGAAACACAACCCTACCCGTGGTATTCACAGAGCCGTGACAAACCCATCACTGCCCTCCAGCTCAGCTTGATTTGCCATTGTAGAATGGACAGGGATGGGCCAAAGGGGATGAGGAAAAGAGAGTCGCTGCCAAGTCAACCAGACCACTGTGTCCCAGCATGGACCCAGCCAGTCACTCCACTTGCCTTACATCCCCCTACTGCCACTGGCTCTTCGCCTAGCTGTCAAGAGTAAAGATAATTTAGAGGGAAAGAGAGAAATGGGGTGAAGGAAGGGACAATGTTAAAATGCAATTTTCTTTGGGCTTTTCATGTCCTACCAAGATTATTCAGCTTCCCTTCAGTCCATGAAGTGAGAGCGTCCACCCTGTTAAGCATCTTTCGAGCCAAAAAATAGATTAAGAACTTGGAAACAGCCTTGGTATATATCTGAAGGAAATACAACTCTCAGAAGTATTTGAAAATTATCCTAAATTTTGTAAGACAGTCAACAGCACATACTTGGCAAACAAAGAGGCAATTACACCCAGGGAAAACTGCAATAGCACTTATTTGAGAACTACAGACACGTGAAAGTCTCTTAGAAACTCCAAAAAAATATAACCTATAACCATCACAGGTATCAATGGACAAAAAGAGCTTTGAACTAACATAAAAACTTTAGCAAGAGCATGTAAGAATGTCCATGCTGTGGCAAACTGGCTTTCAGCAAAACATTTTGTTCAGCAAAAGCTATCAGATGCACTAAGTGTTTGAGGAATTTTATGTGCCAGGTCTGTGAAGGATGACCAGCAGATACTGATTTGGCACATCTGGGAATTCCTGATATTGACAAACAATAACGCTTACCATGGAAAATGTGTCATAAACTACAAAACGACACAAATCATAACATAACTATCCCAGAGTCACCTCATAGAAAGCTTAAAGCACCAAACATTTCTAACAAAACAAAACCACCAAAACCAAACGCACCATGCCATTAAGGACCAGAATAGTCTTTACTGAATAAAAAAGACAACACAAGGAAAGAGAATGGAGGGACAGTGGTTTAGGTTATAGATGGTTTCACAATGCCCTTCACAGCTTTGCCCCAAGAGTTCCACAATCGGTCACTTCTGGACCTCAAACAGGAGATCCAGAAGGGAATGATTTCAGAAGGGTGTATTCCAGATGAACTTAAATGAAATCTCATGAAGCACGAACAAATGACATTTAAAAACGGATGGCATCAGCACTAGGACCAAGGAAGCTTGCTTTTCTCAGGGTTTCTGTCTTGTGATCGACTGAGGGCTGCAGTTGATTTTTTTTTCTCATGGATATGGCATTTATAAACATTTGCCACCATGTGGATTCTCTTTTGCTTAGTACCATGTGAGCCCATGAATGCCCTTCTTCACAGGATTTCTCTCAGGATTTTCTCTCCTCACCCAGCAGGGCATATTTTCAACAAACTCATTGGAGCTCCCTGCCCCCCCCTTTAGAACTCAGATATCTGTCAAATTCATTTAAATCATCTGCAGAATTATAAACTGCTGGTGAGGTTTGAGAAAGAGGAGAGAAACTAACTTTTATGTGCCAAGGAATTGCCAAAGTCCTGTACCTTTTGCAACCTGACTACAAACAAGGAAGATACAAATCTTTAATAAGAGAAGCATCAGGTACTCTTAAGTATGGGTAGTCTCATAAGGTAAACATGACATAGTATTGTTTAACATTATTTATTGTTTAAAATAATTAGAAATATCTATCTTTTTTTGAAAATTAAAAATCAGTGACGTGGTACGATTTCCTTTTCAGGATGAACACTCTCCACATTTATGACACAAAGAGTGGCATGTTTGAAGAGTACATATGCACAGATTCAGGAGAAATCCCAAGTGCTGACTGGTGAAGGACATAATGATCTGGACGAAACTTACAAAGCAACAATGTATTACTGTTGGTTCAACTCCCCTGAATTCACCACAAAGAAAATTCCAGAAATCATCCAGTCCCCTAGATCAACATAACAGAACTAGTGCAACTTGAAGCTGTACTTTGGGACTCAGAAAATCCAAAGTCTCTGATTATGTTAAATTTGTCACTCCACAGCTTTTTCCCAGCTATAAGCTACAAGCAAATCATCAAATACCAAGTAGCTATGACAATTACCACACTGACATGTCATCTATTCTGAGGAGACAGAGCAGCTGCATAGCATCATTTATGAAAAGCAACATGAAAATGTTAAGAATTATGAATGGTTTAATAAATGAATATAAATAGGTCACTTGTAGCTTTATGATAATTGAATTAAAACACAACAATCTCAATAAACATATATTTTTATATATAAAAGTGTTGTTTATTGTAAGGAAACTTTAAATATAACCAACAATATTGAAAATATTGTGACTGGCATTTATGGCCTTGATTGTAGTTTACTGCTGTACAAGTAATTTCTAGCATTTTTCTTAATCACATCAAGCTAGTGCAAAATATAGGTAGCTTTTAGAGATTAAGCGTACAGAATGACAAGAGTGTAGATTTTGGTTACCTGATATTTCCTTCTAGTATAACAGGCTTCTCTTTTTTCCATAAATCAAAAGTACAAAGGCAAGTTATCATATGTGCAATTATTCATACCAGGTTTCTAGGTAAAAAAAAAAAAAATTACATTTATAAATTTTGCTCAGATTGTATTTTGTTAGGAATCTGACTTATAATTTATACCATACTGTATGATATAAATTATATATTGTAATCATGTTATATAATCATAATTTCATATACAGGTATGATTATATAACTTGTCAGAACATATCACTAACTATAGGATAATAATTACATCAACATACACAAATATATGGCATTAGAAAAGTCATTATCTAAGAAGGAAAGATGTTATAATTCAGGTGTTTGAAACAGGGCACAAGCAGCCTTCCTACAATTCTTGTAATATCATTTTGGCAGAACTGCTGCCAATTGCCATTACGTGCACTAGCTTTCCATGTACATCAACAGACAGGCCAGTAAGCAGTATTAAAATTGGGCTGTGCCTGAAATTTCCAGTCACAGACCTTGTAAGCAATGAGCCCTGTGCTCCTAATTAAGATAATATTCTCTCTCCTCAGTCTCAGAAGCTATCCCATGCTATTATGGCTAAAAAGATATTATTTTACGATGACCTACAGGTTTTTGAAAGCAGGACATATTAGCTTTAACAATGACATACTTTCCAGACATGTGCAAAGCTTTAGAAGTATTAATCTTTCAAATTAAAAATATTTTTGTACTTCCTGATGAGGATTTTTCAAGAACAAGCGTAGTTTAGCATGGCTTTCGATATCAATCCCTTCAGTAATTGAATCTGGTCTTTGACAGCTAAGATTAGACTGCAAGAAGAGAGATATACAGAGATCATTTAATTTGAAATAGGTAAAAGGTTTAACAAAAAAGGTGAGA
The DNA here is from genome assembly GCF_034619465.1 of Leptosomus discolor. NCBI lineage: Eukaryota > Metazoa > Chordata > Aves > Leptosomiformes > Leptosomidae > Leptosomus > Leptosomus discolor. The sequence continues at coordinate 203,346,405 of NC_141391.1, forward strand.
CCTAAAAAAAATTAACTAGAGAACAAGCATAGATAGAGAAGACAAAATGCATAAATATAAAACAAGGGAGAAGGAAAACAATATAGGTTATCTATGATCAGGTAGAATGTGACAATGATTATCCCTTTGCTTTTAAAGCATTAAGGTTAATTTGTCAGCTGTCCTCACTCTAGACTGTACAGAATACACGTAACTAATAAAAAAATGCAGTTTATTGCAAAAATATACAAGTCCTCTGAATTGCATAAGATATTACAATGTCGTGCTGAAACATGACATATTAAACAAAGAGGACTTTAAAACAAATTACAAAATGTTAAAAATCAGATTTGGGTCATGAGCGTTACAGGAAATGCATCGTCATGCTTTATCTTACGATTAGTCTTGTGATTCACTACATCTGTGATAAATGCAACATAAAATCATGACAACTCTAATAGTCAGAAAGGAATATCTACTGTATATCTTCTGTATTAATACATATAAACACTTTGTGTGCACTAATACTTTCAACATATCACATTCAAACTAACAGTCTTTCCAGGAAAGTTGTAACCTTTTTGAGAACAGAAGCTGGTTTGACAAGTTCATTGCATGTGGGTTTTTTGAAATCTATTCTTTAAGGAAATTGTGTGTTAAAGGACTTGATTTTCAAAGGTGCTGTGCCACTTCAGGTCGTCTCAATGACAGATGGAACCATCAGTGCCAAGCACTTTCAAAAATCAAGCCCACAATTTATTAAATTCCTGTTTTATTTTCTAGTATTTCCACTGAAATAAGTCCAAAAAATACCCCTGAACCCACTCTTAAAATCACAGAAAATGCTTGGCATCTATAGGAAGAGAGACAATTTCTCAGTGGACTAACCACTACTGTGCTATATTCTCATAACAGATCTTGTTGCTCCAATGTTTAGTTCACGCACTGGGATCAGCAATGTCCATGTTTGTTCCAAACAGAGCAACTAGCTGCTCTTCATAGTTTGCAATGTTTCGTTTCAGAATTTCCATACAAGGTCCCAAAAGCCTTTCAAATGCTTGCACATCCATAACTAAGATAAAACAGGAGAGAAAGAGAAAGAATATAATGTGCTTGTCAGTTGCAGACACTAATCTTGGTGTCATCGGTCATGACATTCCAGTGTAAAGTTTTAAACAGGACAGATACTACTGAGGCATATACTTTGTTTGCACAGAAAAGAACCACTTACCGTAGCAAAACCAAGATCAGCCAAGACATTGCTGTCTTGAAACTTCATAATCAAACTTAGAATTTGCTGCGTTTCTTATTTTGAAAGTATTTTCATATTAAGATTTATTCACCCAAGCGCTGCTGAAGAAGTCTGGAGGGGCTTGGATTTCTCCACAGAAAGTGTTCTAAGACCCTTGAGATTTCAAAAAACCACAGCCTTTGCTGATGTCGTTGGCTGTATTTGGGGTCTGACTTAGCATACTTCCTTGCTCTTTTTACTTGCTTCCACCCACAGTGGAAACTGTAATAGATGTTATTTCCCAGCAAATGTACGAAAATTTGGAGGCAGTAATTCATGTGCAATGTCAATGCATAGCCAACCAGCATATTTTCTTTACTTGGTCACATATCGTTATCCTCTATAGTTCGAGCCAATAGGCCAGGGAGGAAACTTCATACTTCAACGACTTTCCAACCTGGTGGCCTGTAGTCTCTTGGCTCATGAGAAAAGTTCAAGATCTCTGCTATTTGGGAAGTGCCAGAGATCTTAGTGACTCACCCAGACTAGGTAATGACACTCTTCCTCACCACTGACTCTTGTTCTTTCCTCTCTATCATCTTTGATCTTTATTGCCTGATCATCTGTGCGTGTTTGGAGGTAAGGATTTAAAAAAATAATACCTTCATAAGTAAGTGAGAAACTTTTTGGTTACTGGCTTGCTAATCAAACTGTCATTCAAGAATGCCAAATCTGTCTTTGCAGTTTACAGTTTTCCCATAATTAGACACAAATATTTAGGAGCTAAACATTAGACCATGAAAAGCAAGGAATGTGAAGGGTTGTCTATGAGCACAGCTCCTATAGTCTTTGCTTTTGCTGTGCCTGACGCTAGAGTGCGACAGAACGATTAAATTAACAGCTGATCAAGACAAAGAACTAGTTAAAGCTTAAATCATCGTGGTAAAATGGGACAGGATTCTTACCACAGTTACTTCTTGGTTAAGGGTCAGTCTACTGAGAAAAGAAATAACTTTACCTTTCTGCACAGTATTAGACATGTATCTGATAGCTATACATGGTTTGCAGCAATACTCTCTGTATGTACTTCCATGCGATCAGAGAAACGTTGGAGAGTTTGTGTTTAATACCAGTTATCAATTGCAAATAATTTCTGCAGATAAATAATGTAAATAGGAATGCACACTAATAGATTATGTACTTAAAGTGTCTTATTTGGGTAAATAAAATTAAATCTTATTTCTGGAGAAAGATAGAGTTCACAATAAAAACATCTAGATAGGTTATGTATAATTTTATATTAGATATAAAATATTATTGAACAATACCTAAACATTTGACAGTGCCAAGAGCAAATGCAGAGGCGGCTCGCGGTTTGTTAGTTACAAGAGCAAGTTCTCCAAAATATTGTCCTCTTGAGCATCGAGCTATTTCGACTGCTCCATTCTCTTCTACATCTTGTTTACCCTGAAATATGAAGTAAAAAAAAAAAAAAAATGAGAAAGGAAGAGCATGTGAGAGATTTGTGAACTCAGGATTGCATAAGCAAAATTAGTAACAGTGATAGCATTACTGTTTAGCACTTAGAATACATAAAGATTTTTAAAAAATTAAATTCTGTGGTTTAGGGATGTTTACCTTCCTTGTCATTATAATCCTTACTTCTCCAGATTCCACAATGAAGAAAGAATCAGCCGAGTCACCCTATAAAAAACAGAGTAAAGGAAATGTGAAATTCCCTTTTTTAGTTTCATGGAAACATTAAAGATTTTCAGCCAGTGCCTTGAAGCTCATCTTTTTGATACCTGCTGCAAGAGAAATCACTTTTAATGTGAAAACCATAGTCTAAGCAGATAGTAATCAAAATATCTATACAGAACAGACAGCAAGGCCTGTTCATGAAAAGACATAGCTGACTGTGCCTTAAACAAAAAGCAGAGAAAAACAATGATATGGAAGATTTTAGGATCCTTACTCCTGTTTCTCCCCCTTTGTATTCCTTTCAAATTATTTACCTTAGAGAGTTTCCAGTAGCAAAGCCTCCAAGGGCTATCTGATATCCAGTAATTATTTTGGGGCAAGACAATCTCAGTATCTCAGTTGCCTACCCTGAGGAGTTTACTTCTGCATTCTTCTTCAAGAGATTATAATATTTTAACAACAAAACCAAGGTAAGTCTTCAGTGCTCCTTACTGAAAGTAATCATTCTGGAAGAGTTTGAATTTTTAAGTGTACTACAAATGTTGACTCCTTTAATCATACCAACAAAGAAGGATGTTTTTCAAAGTACTGTAAGTGAAAAATTAGCTTCTGAAACAAAATAATCACCTCTCTTAGATGCAAGATTCATTGGTTTTGTTTCATCTGAGAAAAAAAACCCCATAGTTTAAAAGTACGTGTTGTCTATAGATAACATGATAATTGTTACCTATTGGGAAGAAAAACTAAAACCATAAATAAACTGTACCTGAGCAATGATTTGTTCTCCATCTTTATACACTTTGGTGCCAATCACATCAACCACTTTTAAACGCTCAGATACCTTCATTTAAAAAAAGAAAATGTAAAAAATATTTGGTTAACATTACGATATTATATTTAGAAAGCCCTTTCATATTTTTCTTTTCATACACCTTTGCAGAGATTAGTGTATCTTTATTTTCCTGTTTTGATAATCATTAAAAAACTAAGAATTGCTGAATAGTGTTCCAGAGGGTATATTATAGTCTTAACAGTTAGGTGTTTTGATAGAGCTTCCATTTTTGTAAGAAGTCTATATAGCCCAAGTCTTCAAAAACGATTTTCAGAAAAGCATGCTTGTAAAAATATAGCTGTTAAACGAAAATATTTCAAAATTTCCTAAGTCATTGCTGAATTTTACTGGCTAATATCTAGTAAAATGAAGCTTAAGAAAATGAAGGCAAAGGTAAAAAAAATATTTTTTTAAAAAATACAATATTAACTATAGTTCTTTATCCTGAAAATTTAGAAATATCAAAAATATGGTCTTTCTCCAAAACAAAAGTATGTAAAATTTTATTGTGAAGAAAATCTGAATTCCAAATTTAAACTCTACAAAAGCAGAATCTTATCAGGTACTTCTGACAAAGCCATTAAAATAATGCAATAGAAATCTTACTTCTAAAGATTTAAGGAATGGCAATGACTCAATAAAATTTTCATACATTCTTCTCTTTTTGGCATTATTTTTCACAATGATTCTTCGGAACGTTACCCTGTCCTGTAAACACAAAGAGATAAAGAGAGCTTTTTAACAGAAAATACATGTGTGGTAGAAAATACTTCAGAAATGGCTGAATATGTTCAAATTACACAATTTTAGGCAGTCAATGTAGCTGTCACACTATCTGGCTAGTCTTCCCATGCAGTCAGTTGAGGAAGATTCCTCTAGAGGTCAATCAAGAGCTCCTAGTTAAGCTCCTGGTCTGATTCTCGTTGTGAAAGCTTCTCTGCCCTTGGGCAGAGAATACGTATAGAGTTTACATATAGAGGGTAGAGAGCTTACCTTAAACAGGTTGGCTACACAATGAATCCTGAGTGGGTAATTTAAGATATTTAAGAAATCCTCAATATTTAAATATTTAATTTACAAAGTGTCTTCATTATCCTGAGGTCCCATACATATTGATATGTACTCAAAGAGATTTTTATATTAGTATACAAACAAACCCAAAATACATGGGTTTGGGTCCCAGGTCACAATCCACTTTCTGCTGTTTCAGCAGAACAAGACTCATTGCTGCCCTAAATAGCCAACTGGACGTTCCTTAGTATTTGGCAATCCAAGTGAAGCAGACAGATGGAAAAACTACACGTGTGTTGTTTTCTTCTCTTAACTTCTGGTGACAGACAGAAGTGAAATGCTTTGCAAGCCTTCACTGCTACAGGTGGGACTTGCTGGCGAAGACAACCCAGTGCAATTAAAGCCATTCCTGTGGTGTCCTAAACTCTGCAATGATCCCACAAGTCATGTGGATTAAGTTAGTGGAAAAACATGCATTTCGCTTCAACAGGAAAATGTTATCTTGGGATCAGTCATTAGAGTGATAGGTACATCTTGAAGAAGATGGCTATCCCAGTTTTACTCTTCTAGTAAATTCTATTACTGTTGTCAAAGATCCAGATAGCATAACGCTGATAAATAAACTCATATTTGAATTTTACTCTGGAACCAAGGGCATTTCCTATTAAGATGTGGGAAAACATTTTATATATGCGTCTAAGTAATTGTCAAGTGGTTTGCAATTTGGGAAATATTATAAAACAAAATTATTTTTTAAAAAACTCAAGTGTTTTCTTAAGCCTCAGGTTTGCTTCTGCAGATTCTAGAAAAGACAATATTGTGTTGGGAGTTCTCAGAATTTTTAAAATGAATCTTTCCAAAACTATAATTAATTTTTTTTAATGCTGATATAGCATACCAGTGCAATTTATATAAACTAATTAAAACAAATTATATCCTAAAACAAGTATTTCACTTACCAAACCCCAGATGGCACCAGGAGAGGTAGCTATAATTGTAGCTGCTCTGGGTGTATTGTACATTAAGGCCAACTCACCAAAACTTCCTCGGTTATCATAGGTTCCAACACACCTCCCAACACCATCGCATTTTACATAAATATCATATGTACCTCTGTTAATAAAATATATAAATACAGTCAGTAGAATCCAGCCCTGTTCTTTGCTAAGCAGCCTCTCACTATACTTTTTATACCATGAATTCCAAAGACAAAGCATTTGAAATACACACTTTCTTGTTTAAATGATACTAAAGACCTTGCAGAGACATCTCAATCACTTCCATAAATAACAAAAGTAGTTCCTTTATAAATGGGAAGGATAGGGTTATTAGTTTTTACATTAATTCAGTTTAAAGGTAGACTGGATGTACAGTGATCTGTTGATCATCAGCACTTATTAAAACTTAAGATCTAACTTAGTATCTGTTTCTTAATTGCATTTTAAATGCACTAAATACAAATGTAACAAGTCTTTGCAAAAATTGCTATGATATAATCACTGAAATAATAATACAGAATATTTAACATTTAAAATATTTTAAAGTAGAAATTTATAATAGAGAAGATGCAGGAAACAGAAGGAATGTATATGAAAAGCAACATAAGATTATGAAAAAAAGATATGTATTTATCTAATATATTGTGGATTTCTTCTCCTCATCATTAAATCAGTAACTTTGCTTTGGGAACACAGTAAAACCTGTTATCTCGTAAAACATGACATAGCCATCCCCATTGATGCTAAGCCATCATTTTGTTCAGTGCTGAATACTTGTATGGTATGTGTTGATAAATCATGTGAATGTAATGCAAAAATCTGTACAATGATTTCATTGATAAGGGACTTAGAGGTGACTCACTGCACCTAAAAACTTCAAGGCTGACAGAATACCGTGAAGTCCCTGCAGCTTTTTGGTTAAGAGATGACAAACTAACCTCACAAAGCTGAAGAACATTGACTCTTCAGCAAAGAATCCCAACACACTTCTACGATCTTCTAATTGAGTAGTTCAGTTGGAAGGAACCTACAATGATGATCTAATCCAACTGCCCGACTACTTCAGGGCTGGCCAAAAGTTAAAGCACGTTAAGGGCATTGTCCAAATGCCTTTTAAACACTGACAGGCTTGGGGCATTGACCACCTCTTCAGGAAGCCTGTTCCAGTGTTTGACCACCCTCTCTGTAAAGAAATGCTTCCTAATAACGTCCAGCCTAAACCTCCCGTGATGCAGCTTTGAACTGTTCCAATGCGTCCTATTACTGGATCCCAGGGAGAAGAGACCAGCATCTCCCTCTCCACTTCCCCTCCTCAGGAAGCTGCAGAGAACCATGAGGTTGCCCCTCAGCCTCCTTTTCTCCAAACTAGACAGGCCTGAACTCCTTAGCTACTCCTCATAGGTCATTCCTTCCAGCCCTTTCACCAGCTTTGTTGCCCTCCACTGGATATATTCAAGTAACTTCCTTCTTAAATTGTGGGGCCCAGAACTGCACACAGTGCTCAAGGTGAGGCTGCAGCAACACTGAATACAGTAGGATAATCATCCTTTTGACCTGCTGGTTATACTGATTTACACTGACCAAACCCCTTTGCATTTCTTTTAAGAGTTCTAGCATAACGTTCCTTTCAAACACTCTCAGAAATCACTGTGTTAGCCTAAAACTAAGGGTACAAATAAGAAAAGGTGTTTTGGGACAGCCTGGCTGGAGCCTGAGACAACTGACTAGTGAAGGACGCCAAAGTAAACGCTCTTCCTAACTCACTGGATTCAAGAGTAATTAATATCTAGGATCACCAAATGAAGAGTAATTAATGACTTAGCTATTTGAGGTGTAATAATATTCAAGAGAACAAGAAAGTCTACAGATAGTATTGAAATGCAGTAAGATTTCAAAATTGAGCTTTGTGTTTTCTGTTAGATCTCCTTCCATGTAAAAAGAACCAAAAAACCCCAGCCTTTGGGACAGCAATACATAAAGAGGACAGGGACATATTTCCATATGAAAAATCTGCCTCCTTTCAAAACCCGCTCTCCTTAGCTCAGACAGAGCTGTACTGGTTCACGAGTGTTCTTTTTTCTTTCTCCCATGCAAACATATGTAAGCGTTAAAGACAAGTGTGTAGAAAAATACATTTTTCTCAATGGACTTTTACATAATACTTTGTGCTGCAATAAAAGACAGTGATTCACCTATCAATGACGTAGAAGTTGTCACCATCATCCCCTTGATCAATGACATGTTCTCCTCCTTCAACCAGCTTTTCAAACATCGCATCTAACACCTGAGACATCTGTTCCTATTTAAAAGAACACAGACAAAGACAAGAAATTATCTGCTTTTAAAATTTTACTCTTTAAATTAACTAACTGTCCAGCCTCCCCAATATGCAGATTAAAAAATGTTCACAGATGGAAAAGATTCATGGTACAGAAAGGCATGGATCAATCAGAAAGACAGTTTTATTTAGTACTCAGTGTTAGCTTTTTCCTCTTCCAGTGTTCAGAGCCCAGCTTTCCTTCTTGTCCCTGCCAATGATAACATAGATCTTGTCTGCAATATAAATTGCTCATGAGCATCCAAAGATAGAATTTCACCCTTCACAATTGTGTCATGTTAGGCAGTTAAAAGAAAAAGTGTATCCCTTACTGCAAATAACACACTTACCTGTTTTTGTCTTTAGAACTACTTTACAGAATTTAAAGTTTCAAAATATTTGTAAAGTATTTTGAAAATCTAAATTATACAATGCCTGCACAATGGTGGGACAGACATAACCATAAAGGTCTGCAGTGCTTTGGCTGAGTAAGTAAATGCTGGACTCATTGGGAAGTAGGAATGTACACAAGGCTATAAAACTACTTTGTTAATTTGAATGGAATACAAATGTTTAGAGACAAATGTTCATCATCTGAATTATGACTGTCCAGTAACAAAAAACAAATCACCAATTACATAATTTGTCTTGTTTGGTGTAAATCTGCTAAAATTAACTGTTCACATCTAAAAAAACCAAACACAGCTTATTGTGTATTAATGATATGAATCCTACAGAGATAACTTAATAATTTAAATTTTATTTTCAGTTTATGGAGCAATATACACAAAATTATCCTCTACTTTTTGAAATTTACTAAGTATGTATCATACTGGAACAAGCAGGTTCTAGTGAAAACTATGGTGAAGAAAAGCCTGTAGATTTAGATCCCCACACATTTTACAATGGCTCAATTCATAGCATTTCCAGCCACTGAAAGGTGGCATTTACTTTCCAAACAAGACCAGGCTAGAGCAAGACCTCTAGAGTCCTTCTGCAGCCCACGGACAGAGATAACCATACTAGATAGCTCAGAATCATTCTCTAGAGATTCCCCTTTCTTTCCCCTGATGACAGAGAGATCTACTGTAACTCACAGTTAAGACACGTAGTTTTTAGACAGATAAAATTAGGTGGAATGAATTCCATCCTTATTCTCTTGAATTTCTTCACTTACTCAAAGCATTTAAAAATATCAGCAGTACTGTGATATCCAAGCCTTTTTAAAAAATGGAAGTTAAATACAATTTTACTTCACAGAGTTCATTGTGTGTGGACACAAAGAACAACAGAATGGCAGCATCCATCCTCAGTACAGCTGATCATGGTAAAATACAATAAGACAACATGCAGTCTACCTAGGCCAGCAAGGAATCATTTAACTATGTCTCTATTTAGTACCTTTTTTAGTATAGACAGGTATGTATTTGGAAAAAGAAGGATCATTTTACCATCAGTGAATGGGTAATAGTTCATTTCAGAGAAAGAGAAAAGTGTGTGTGGGTGCCATTGGGAGACTGAAAATTAGGTACAAGAGTTGCCTTTTAAAAACTTCCATGCTTGAATTGTAGGTAATTACTTCAGTCTTTTCTGTTTTCCCTGTGTAAACTAAAAGGAACTCCTACAGAACCTGCAAAACTGACCTAATGTCAGTTAGTTGACTAAAGCATTTGAAGCAGCACATTCCCTTCCCCTTGCTTTACATCTGAATTGGCAAAATGGCTCCCCAGCCAACAGCCCTCGGCTGCCATTTGAAAACAAGAAAGAACAAGCAGAATGCTCCACGCTTTATGGGAGGGTGGAGGGTATATGTTATGCTCTAAACGCAAGTAATGCAAGAAAAATGTGTTATATAGACCCTGATCCTTGGGAATCAAAATACTCCCAAGACATGTTGGAAAAAAGATTAAACTAAAAAGACAGTTATTTGTGGTACTGAAGGAATAATAGTTATAATCGTTAAACAGCGTGCTTCATCTCAGATTTCAGGTTAAAACATTTTCAATCTCACAATTATGAATCAAGCTCACCAAAACACGACTCTTCTGGTACGTAAACCTCTCTGACTTTTTAGACAACAGAGTAGAATTCACAAATTCTCTTTTAAAAAAATGTTTTAAACACTTGAAGGTATTTAATACATTTGAGAGCTGTCTATTATCTGCTGAAATATTGCTGAAATATTTTAAGTTTCTAAATAAATTGCAACTAACTTAAAGACAACTGGTCCCTTTCCCAAAGCTTTCTACATAAAATTAAGATAGAGCAGACTGCAACAACCAAATCAGCCACGCGGTTTTTTGCTTTTACTGTGAGAACCACAAAACTTGCTTGCCCAGCTTGCTCTGTGTGAATCCTCTTGATTCTCTGCCAGACTGAGGCTCAATTTACTGGCACCCTCCATAGTTACTTTGAAAGGATAAAGATGGGTAATTTTAGAATTAAAAAGAAGATCTGTTTTCATACACAGAATTAATTCTGGTATTTTGTAAAATGGTGCAGTCTGAAAGCTCTTCTTCCTTAAAGTAGTTCTAGCTCTAAAAATACATACAAAATGAAAATAGGAAGAGGCTTTTCTATATCAGTGTTTGTAAATCTGCTATCTGTAATGCTGTGGCAATCGGGTAATCAATATTCTAAAGAATGATACTTTAAAAACATGATGAAAGTTTTTAACAGAAATTAAGTTTATAAAGAATCTGAAGTATTAAACGTGTATGTTGCGCAATCTTTGTGACCTACTAAAATGTCATTATCTTAATATCTTTTTTCAAATATAATAAAGCATCTATTTTTCTTAAGGATATAACACTCTAAAGAAACAAAATTAAATTATTTGAAATTTGATTGTTTATGTAATGTTTATTTATATACTCTGATTAATAGTCTCAATAGATTTTTTTTTTCCCCTTCTAAACCATGAAGCATGCTAATGCTTCAAAAAAGGAATATTTTTGAGAAAACTTTGGGAACCTTGTGCCATGAAAGCACACTTTGATCACCATCCCTTGTGATAGAGAAAATATTTTAACTTCCTTAAAAGTGAGGAGGCTGAATGGGAAATCAGATTTTCTGAAAGACTCATTCACAATACAAACTAATCTATCAAGATTTTCTTTTTATAAAGATATTTTCTTTTTTTGAAGTGTAGTTAACCACATTTCTCTCAAAAAGTCTTTCTAACAATTGGACTTTAATGGCAGAGTGATTTCACAAAACAGTTTACTAGACAAGTGAATAAATATGCCATAGTTATAGCCATCATTACTGTCTCAATCACCCTTGCTTTCAAGCAGGGATTTAACTGCTGGCAAGCAGGAGTGCTAAGGAGCATTAGCTCTCTTATCAGCATCAGCCAGCATGACATATCCTGTCATATCACCTAAAGTGGAGATGATGTGGTTTTCTTCCCTCTCTTACTTAGACCAAGGTGGTACTACCCTAGTTTTATACCAGCTTAAATGAACTGTGCTAGTAAAGTTCTGTTGCATATTTAGATCAGTCAGAATCAGAGACTACAATTATGAAGTGCAAACTCAACAGGACCAGGGGATGGACTCAAGCACTGACACGGTATAGTCTGGGCTGGCTTGCTCTTGGCACAATTGTCAGCATAGCTGGTACTGTTTTCGCTTGTGACAACTATCACTTCCGACAGACCCTGGTCATGGCTTGGAGGAATGCTTGAGCCAGGGCTTCTTCCCAGTATAAGTAAAACCACCCTGGTTAGTTGCTTAGTTTGGTGCGACTGGGAGGAGAGGAATGTGCAAGAGAGTTTAGCAGTACGTATATATGTCATACTGCACTTGCATGGCCTCAGGGACAGAGAATGGCCTCTGATCTACTTTGTGGTTACGGATTACAGAACTGAAGAAAGGTGAAAAAAACGGAAAATTTAAGAGTAACATAATCTACTGCAGTCGGTCAAACTCTGCCTTTGGGCATCCTTCTTAATTTCCTGACAAACAAAATCTGTATTTCTAGTTAAACAAATTACATTTTTCCCTGTAATTAAAGCCTTCAAAATACTGAACTAAGGAAACATTTAATGTAAAAGGCATGTGACTATGACTGATAACTAGTAAAAACCAGTTAGCATTATTCTTAGCTCTTTAGTCCCAAGACGTGTAAATTAACGCTACAACCTCTCTGGGCAACCTGTTCCAGCATTTGCCCACCTTCCCAGTAAAAAAAGCTATTCTTAAACAGATTTTTTTGTATTTCAATTTGTGAGTGTTGTGTCTTACCCCATCACAGCACCACTCAAGAGCAAATCTGGTCAACAGACTGGTGCCTCCATCTGCTATAGAAAGACACTCTTGTCTCTTCAGTGGACTCTCAAAATGCTGTCAAGCTCCTGTTTGTCCTGCCTGGTGCTACGCCGTCCTCCTCACACCCTTCTGCAGTTCCTTTAGCTGCTGGCAGCTCAGCACTCTGACCGCAGTGCATCTTCCATAGGTGAAGCCACCATTGCCCCCCAGCCTTCAGGAGAGACACCTGCCGCTCCCAGCAGCCTGAGACCAAGATGATGACATCCTACCTACGAAACCTCTAGACGTGCCATGGTTGGCTGGTCCAGCTGGTGCTGGGGAGCACTCCCTGTGGCCCACCATCACTGTCATTGCACCTACTCTAGCAGCTCCTGCGCACTGTTTCCAGTTCCCCTTCAAACTCCCATCTGCACAAACTACCTCAACTGCAAAGTCTCTGCTAGTTCGTCCTCTTTGCTGTCCTTTGCAAGCTGTCTCTCCTCAATGGCAGTTACACAGATGCTCTTCATCAACACTTCACTAGAAGCCTGACAGTTTTCATGTGCTAAGTATTATACACACTACACACTTGTGGCAAAAAGTAGTTGCCCCCTCTCCCCATTCATCCCATGGTGGCCACATGAACCTCTAGCATCGAAGCAGAACTTTAGTGTAAAATACCTCTGGTACTTATCATTGTGCCCATGAACAGCATAGCACCTAAGCAGAGGTTTTATGAACCATTCTGTTAGGGTTAAGAAATATTTTACAGTACCTAAAGTGAAACCCAAGACACTGGGTACCCTTATGAATCTAGGTCTGTGGAGATACCCATGTGTAAGTAAGGTATGCGTAAGCCGGATGTATTGCCATTTCACATCTGAAACGTACAAAATTGTATGCATGTTTATAGTCAGTTGCAAACAAAATACATGACATGAGATGCAAAAGAACAAAGCCCTGGACAGTAATGATAACTGGTGTACCAAGGATATCCCCCTGGAACAGTGTCCGATCCCAGCCTGCTTGCCAGGTCAAGTGAAAAACTGCAAATAACCACTCATAGCTCTCCTAACACATACGCTGTATCACATAAAGTACTGTCCTCCAGATGCATGTTGCATTATTCTAAAGTAGTACGTTTAGCCTCAATTTCTTTCAAGTCAACAAAACAAATATGGCAATTACATCTCAAGACAATTAATTGAAAAAAAAAATCAGATAAATAATGGACATTGAGTATAATTAAAACCGCACTTTATTTACTATACATTTCAGACAGATTAAAAATCCAGTCACTTGTATGTCCTTGCAAGACAGCTTTTGATTCATTCAGGAGGGCTGGCAGACCATGACATATGCTTCCCAAATGCCAATGGCTCTTTTAACTGCCAGACTACCAAGTAATTTGCTACCACTGTGCCAGGTACATGTCTTTTAATATCGGTTTATAGATAATCTATTGAGCAATATGAAATATAAACAAATTAATGCTCAGCATGATATTAAGAAGGTGATGAAGCAGACAGAACACCAGAATAGGAAGAAAAAAGAAAAAAAAAAAAAAAAGAGATAGAAAAAGTCAGCAAAACATAGGCAGGGAAACCATGGGAAGAAAAGGAGCTCTTAATCAACAAGTCAGGACCTTGGAGAGGAAGAGTAAATTACAGAATTCATGTCTTGAGCTCTCCACATTTGTTTTCCAGAACAAAACCATGTACATATACTCCCCTGGAACTCTGATACAAGTGTTAGCAGCCCCATTGATCCAATTCAAAATGTTTAGCTCCCTTGTGTAATAACCACTTGTAAACTAATCAAAAGGCATTTATTTCTTCACTGTTAAAGAATCTAATTTATATTTTGATGTATAATCAATATTGCTGAGTATCAATATTTTCTTTGAGAATTTACCTTAACCTTCCTCCACCCAGTTATATGTTAAGTTGGTACTGTGCCTCTCAAATATCATGCACATGCCTATCAATCAGGCTCAGTAACACCTTTTATATTTTATAACCAGCCTCTCTGAGCGAGTTGTCTGACTTTTTAGCAGTTTGCTAAAAAATAGCAGAAGTAATTCAAAGTTGCAAATAGTTTCCAAAATTCTTGAGCTCAAGGCACCTCACATTCGGTGGTTCTTTTGCAGAACATCTTCAATAATTGATTCTAGGCAAGGTAGAGATGATCCCTGTTTGCTAGATCTGATGTAAGCATTAATTTTGCCTTAGGAAAAAAAGAGAGGATTAAATGCAGTGCTATTTGTTTGGGAACCCCTTAGTTTGCAAAGAGTTTTGTGGCATCTAGGAGGGCAGAATATTGACATGTTCAGGCATTAAGGGCTCTCTCTCACATATATGTATTCTCATTAATTCACCAGAAATTTTAAAAACATAAAAGCATTATGTGACTCTTCTGTTAGTAGCACTTTTCAAGGAATGCTTTGGCCCTAAGTATAAGAGTCCACTATTCATAAAACACAGTTGCACTAAGCCTTCTTTCATCTTCCTTCGAGTTAATAAATTCTAATTGATTAATCAATATTTGTGCTCTCTTATAATAATTCCCCAGGTGCATGAGTGGCAATATGCCCAGAAATTGCTCTTGCATATTTGTGAAGATTATGTATAATTTATTATCTTTCAGAAAAGGGTCAAGACCTATTTGAAACGTTCTCTACAAGCATTAGCAGGGCAAAGCTCTCCAAAATAAAATTTCCCTGAAATAGAATAGATGATCTAACACTGCTTGTGGATTTTTGAGAAATAAAGGGTTCAAATTTTAAGTGAAAGGTTGCAGCACACCTTTGATGATACCAGTCCCTTGAGCCACCCTGCTACTCTGATAAAAGGTCCGTCAGGTTTTTTAACTGCTGGCCTATGGGCCATATCTAGCCCAGAACGGACAAACAGGATAGCCTGTTAATGAGCTTCAGCTAAGTTTCCTCTTAAAAGACAAACCCAAAAGAACAACTTCTCTGAATTGCATTGTAAAAAGAAAGCGTAGAAGGCTGCGTAGGCCACTAGATGAGCTGCTGTTGCTGCTGTTCCTCCCAATGTTAAAACAGCTGCTAGCCTGAACAGAGACAAAGCCCAGTCATAGAGACGTGGGGCTTGTCACCAGTAATGGCCTGAAGTCACCATCTCATTTTCTTCTTGCTGGCTTATACAAAGTGGAAGCGGAGGAGAAAGAGAGCATGCAGCTTCTGATTCCACTGCCAGTAACCTCCAGCATCTGAAGCTCGAAGAAGGTGTGGTAACATGCTTTGTGCATGCCTGTAGAGCAATCAGCCTGACACACTATGGCAATCCTGGGAGAACAGAAGTAATACTAGGTTTCTGTGCAGTGGTGTGGCAGGCGATCAAGAAGAATAATAAATAGTACTACTAATAAATAATAAAAAGAGGTTTTCTGGGAAGAAGAACAGGAAGTGGTGCTTTAGAAGAGGAATGGGTTAATGTGACATAGATTAGATTAATAGTGTGGGGAGAGGGAAACAAACATGCACCTTTCTCTCTTTTAATTCACTCATCCACACAGTTCCTTTTCTGGAATTTCTCTCGATTCTTTCCTGATCTGGTCCTCTAAAAAGCAGCCAGAGAGCTCTGTAAAACCCTCTTTCCTTCACCTTGTTGCACACACATGTTTCACTCCATATTTTTCTCTTCTACTGTTTTTTTCCATACTGTTAAACGCTAGCTAAAACTGATATTGAGTGACAGCATCCCAATATGGGATGTTATTAAGTGCCCAGAAAGGTGAAAAAAATGCTAAAATATTGATTTTTTTAAAGTGCTTTTTATTTAAGGGAGTTAACTCAGGAGTGCCTTGCTGAACTGACATTAACTGACCAGCCACATCCTCAGCAATCCACAAAGTTAAAGAAAGCTTCAAGATAATTCAAGTAATTCACAGACTTTAAGGAATTTATAAGAGTTGGCCTTCAAAACATAAAGTGCTGCTTACTGAATTATACCATAGCTAGTGTTCCTTTATATCATGCTGTATTTTCAATCAGAGCCTACATGTAAAATACTGATATTTATAAATAGTTCTCCAAAAGCTTACTATCTGGTATTCAAACACTGCTGTCAGGTAAATGCAGGCTCAAGACAGTTTTTCACGTTTTTAGAAAGTCCTAAGTTGTCCCAAAGCCTGAAGGTTATCTTTTTTCTCCTTTCTCTCATTTTGTCTAACATCCAAATGATTCCGCCTCTGTTTGGAATTCTCTCCTCTTCTGGACTCTAATTACAATGCTGAGCAGTACTGTAAGTCACCTCCTAACTACTGCAACCTCTCCTGCTTTAATGATATCCTTATCTTATCCTTCCATTCAAATTAAAACACAGTGTATTAAGGCGGCGTAAAGTTTTAAGAAAATACGGACTCCATTTAGCATCATCTACTGAATGCAATTCTGATCATGCCATAAGCCGTGTATTCAGAGTGGTGTCCTATCTAGGAATGGCGTTTGACACCTTGCTAAAAGGCCATCAGTGAAAAGCCATTAAGCACTTTATATTGTCGTCTCCCCTCTAACTCACTGACCTCTGAAACAGTGTTTTTCATACATGGAACTGCAGCAGAAAGAGGCTGAAGTTCAATGCAAGAATAAAACAGTAGGGGTGGGAGATGCTATTGATATACAGCTTGACTTTTGCTCCAGAGACTTTAGCTTTAGCAGCAGAAGATATTCTTTCTCTCCTGGAGTTTTTTTTTTTTTGCTAATCCACCAGAGTGAGCTGCAGCAGCTGGCACCACATGCACTCCTGCTGCAGGGTGAAGAGGCAGAGGTGAGGAAGAGAGCTGGGACAGAAACATTGAAATTACCGCAACTACAGTGGCAGAGCTCCTGTCACTGCCTAGCAGCAGAACAGGAAGGAGGAGGGGGACTACAGATCTTGACTCCACAGAAGGAGGAAGCCAGACTGAAGAAGGCTACATTTTAATACCCTTGCTATCTTCATAGCTCAGTAGCTTTCCAATGCCTTTTATGAGTAAAGTTACTACAACGAAAAACTCCTTTACAAAAATTATCTTACTCAACTTTCCAGAACACTGTCTCTGAAGGATTTAAAGCAGAAGGAAGTGGACAATCTGAGCAAAGTGGGGTAAACAAGACTTGGGAGATCCCAGGAGCAGATTTCAAGGGATTAGACTGCAGAGCTCCACAAAGGGAGGACTCAGCTAGGAAGTCTTCTGCTAAGCACCTGGAACAGACCGTGGGAACTATTACCAATTACAAGTAACCGATTCATAAACAAAAATTAAAAAAGGAGTTCAAAACATCAAGGGGGTACGGCATCGAGACAGCAGCAGAGTCTTGAGAAGACCTCCACAAACAGGGTAAGTAATCACTCAGTATTCCTTGGAAGAGTTATATCAAGTGCCCACACTGGAACAGTTTATGTTCTACATCTACACAACATTACAATATAGCTGATGTGAAGCCAATAGATCCCTGCTCTGCAGACCAAGTGGCTGATGACTATTTAGACAGAAGATCTAGTTCTCACTGCCAGGAAAAGTACATCTCATTCAGAGGACTGATACTATAAGCAAATATTACCAAGAACCTGTGTAAAGCCAGAATCAGGAAAACAGTAGCTCAAAATTAATATCATGGCAGATTCCAGGAGTACACAATAACTTGTTAGGTCACAGGGCTCATAAGAGAGAAATGCTCAGAGACTAACCAAGAGGGTCTGCCAAAATGCCATTGGCAGGCTAATGTAACGATGTCCAGCCAAGTAGAAGGCAGGACACAGCAACAGTAAGGAAAATTGTAATAAATATTGTAAAAAATATGTAATAAAGCAATTTCACATCCAGAGCAGATGTCCACAAACCACTTTGTATCCCTGAAGTTATGCAGAAAAATAATTCAGGAGGGGAAGGGGCAAATGTTTGGGTGACAAGCTTGAACAAGCATAGTTAATTAGCTATGCATTAAACAGACAGCATGAGGGAGTGAGTTAGGAAATCTTCTGTGTCAGGATCCCTACTGTCCCAAGAATGCACATGTATTAGCACCTACCTTGAGACTTTTGATGCCCTCCTATAGCTCTAACTCCAGGGTTCTACAAAGCTAGGAGTCTGTGGCTCACTGCTCCTCAGGGCTTCTCTGGGAACAGGCACCCAGGGTCTGGGCTCAGCCTTTATGCAGGCAAAAGCAGGAGCTGGTAACCTGCAGCATGAATTAGCATGCATTCTCTGTAACAGCATCTGACTTCCAAAGAAAGCTGCAGGCTGGTCTTTCCATTAGCTCCCTCTTGAATCAAATTTAAAACTTCTTGTTCTCATTCTTAAAACTCTACATAATTATTTCTCTTTCCCCCATGCTCCTTCCCCTGACAGCACTGAATCAATTCTCTTGAGAAAGCACTTGGTGTGCTATGAGTCATGCCAACCTCAGTATGCATGTTTTGATTGATACACTCGCCTTTTCCCTTAAACAGCCCTGTGCTTTTTGTAGCATTATCACCTTTGTCTGATTCAGATCACTCATTCACTGCATTTAAGCTTTCTTAAAAGCCCATTAATTGTTTTTATAGGCAACAGAAGGACATTATCTGCACAGAAGAAAATTATCTGTAGCGTTTTTACGGTATCTGTATTAAGTGAAATAATAATGTAAACATCTCACTATTGCCTTTCTCTTTCCCTCTACTTCATAACTTGCTTGTTCGATTACATCTATAGCTAAACTGTAGGCTTTGGAGGTAATTTTAGGTTTTGATGGAGCACTCAGCACACTTTTGGATGATAAAAAATAGTTAGTAGAAACAAATGTTGCAGTTAACTGATGAGCTTATATACGACAATGTACAGCAAGAAGATTTAAAATAAGAAATACAATACTGTACAATCATACTAATATATACATTCATATTAATGTACTTCAAGACTATCATTCATGGTGGTGAACAAAAGGCTCTCTATATATGACATATCATTTATAAAAATGGCATTTCTGGAGTTTATGAAATGGTCTAGAAAGCATACATAAGAGCTTACAAAAGTCAAATCTGTAAACTTCTGATCGAAAGTTCAAGAGAATTAATTCTTAGCAGCACTGCTAAATGTTGTTCATTACAAAGACTCTCTTACCGGATCTAGGTTCTTAAAAAGAAGAATGTCCTTGCATGCCTCCTGCAGTCTGTTTCTTTGATCATCTGTTTTAGGGTGAATAATCTGAGGGATGTAACAGAAAAGCCTTTAAAGTGGTTATCATATAGCAGTACCAGCTAAAGGACTGAGCTAATTCAACTAAGCATTATACACAATATTTTGGCCATGCTTCATAACACTTTCATTTCAAAACCTTCAGGATTTGAATAAACACTCAATGATAACATTATATCACCATAGCATTAGCAATTGAAGCACTGCTGTATTTAAGCTAACAAGATCTTTACATTTGTAGAATCCAGTTCATTTCTGCAAGCCATTCTGGATACCTTTATCTCAACTATTGCTGTATAAACATTATTCCACTACTCTCTAATCATATGGATGCATGTTTTATAAAAAGCACCACTGTTACATTTAGCCATTTACCATGACTACTTCTCAAAGAATATTTTGTGAAATAGTATCTATGTTCAATTTATATCATAAGTTTCACAGAGTAAACAACAGACTTGACACTACCTTAGTGAGGCAGAGATTTACTAAATTACCGATGTCTGGTTAATGTGAGTATCAATCAAGTCGTTCATTCAACTCATATGCTTAAAAAGGTATGCTAAGTTTCAAAGCTGTGATAATACAGAATAAGCTTTTTGACAGTTTTACAAGCCAGAAATTAGGTAGACTAAACATTTAAACTTGTCTTAAAAGTCATACTTACGCTATTTCATACTAAAAGCTAAGTTAAATGCCTTTAAAAGGGTGACATAAGTAAAATAAGTAAATATAGTTCATTAGTTATTGCATTGTACATCTGAAAATCTTAGTGATACTATAATTTACCTTTTTTCTGCATTATGAAAAATATTGGAATATTGAGGAAAGTACTGCAAGTTTATAAGGACACCAAATAAATACTTTTAGGAGCAGGCACTCTCTGGGGAAACATACAAAAATGTTTCCTTAACAGACCATGTGTCAACAGTGTGTAAGTTAGAATAAAACTCACATCAGGTCCTACATGGGTGACTATTACAGAGACTTTTTAAATGTTCCTTTAACATGAAAACCCAAGAGATTATCAAAGTATATTATAATAAGGATGCTTTTGGAAAGGAATGGTAATGCTGGTTACATTTTTCTTCCTAAATGTAATGCCCAAGAACTGATAAAATAAATATTTGACTCAAAGCATTAAATACCCTGGATTCTGCGTCGTCCTCTTCTTCATCAGGATTGTAAGCTTCTGCACACACTGAAATAAAAGAAAGTATAATCTTAATTCAAAGTACAATAATATTTCACAAGATTTACAGAACAGAAAATGAATTGTGTTGCATAGCAATAATAGGCAGTAATGCAACACACTCAATAGAGAATCACAGAAGATACTGCTGATAGGGTCCATAGCAGGTAATCTCCAAACTGTCAGTGAAACAAAGCTACACTTGTATAATTTTTGGCCACGTTTTCTGCATTTTAAATGACCTCTAATATACTTGTAAATTTCTCACCAGTTCTAAGTGATCTTATCTTACTATCAGATTTTTTTTCTGATGTCTAAACCAATTCTTTCTTATTAGAATTTAAGCTATCCATACTGGATGCAGAGATCGGATCACTCCCTTCATCTGTGTAAGTTCAAGGTGGTTTGGGGATTTTTGGGTTTAGGCTGGGGTTTTGGGGGATTTTTTGTTGTTGGGGGGGGGGATTGCATACTTGAAAACTTTTCTCTCCTGCCTATCTTTTACCTTTTAGGATAAATAATCCTGGTTCTTCAGTTTTTCCCTTACAAGTCATGTTTTTCAGCTCGCTATCTTCATTGCCATTCTCTGAACTCCCTCCAATTAGTCCTATCTTGAAGTGTGATGCTCAAAACTGGACCCAGTATTTGAGCTGAGCAGAGCACCAAGTACAACAGATTAATTACTCCATACATTTTGCAGACTATATGTCTTTTTCATCCATCCATACCTTGTTCACAACAGCTTGATTATGTTTATTCATGTAATTTTCATGACTTACGTATTGTTTTCAAATCCCACTGGTTAACCAGCTGTCCTGTGTCCCGTATGTGGCTATTCTGCCCAAGTGTAGTACCATGCGCTTACACCTACTAAATATTATGTTATTCCCCCAGCTATTTCTCCAATGTGTCAAGATCATTTTCAATTCTAATCCTGTTCTCTGGCACCCTTCCAATCCATTCTCAACTTTGTGACAAGTGCAAATTTACTAAGCATATTCTCTAATACATAATCCAGGCTATTCCGAAAAAAAAAAAACCACAACAGAATAGTGTCTAAAATAAACTCTAGTGGAATACACACATGTCAGTGAAACAGCAGTAGCTCCTTGGGGGTTACTTTCTCCAACCAGTTTTGCAGCTATATCCCATGCAACTTATATTAAGACACTGCTTGATGTTCCCTAGCTTGTTTATAGTGGAGTCTTGTGAGACAGGATTCAGAAGTTTCTTAAAGTAAAAATGTAGGACATCTGCTCCTTTTCTTTTACCCACCAGTCTGAATCTCTCATTACAGGGTATTAGACAGTTCCAACAAACCCATGCTGATTGCTGTTTGTTGCTTTCCACCAGGCACTTACAAAATGTTTGAATATTTGTTTGTAATTTCTGTAAGAACAAAAATTATCTGTAAATCTGTGATAGGCCTCTTCCCTCCATAGCTCCCCTACCTTTTTGAGGATCAGTTTTTCTATTTTTCTGTTTTTTCACACTCATTTTTCTTCTTTAGATTCTCAATGGTAATTGCTAACACGGCTGAGGTTGATTCAGCCAGTTCTTCCAGTTTCCAAGTATAGCTTGTCTCAGGCACAGCTAACCTGGGACCTCCTAACACATTAAGTACTCTCTGATTTGTCCTTTTTCTATTCCAGGCTGAGTTTTCCATATGCCTCTAATATCCCTAGTGAAGACTAATGTGCTTCTGTGAAGCAGTAGAGCAATACTTTCCTGGAACACGCTCTTATCAGAAATCTACTTCCATAACAATTTCTGTTACTCCTCATGTTCTTTCTGTACACAGTCTTTTCTTGTTCACATTTTTTGGCCTCAGCTTCTTGGATTTTTTCTTTTTCTCTACATCTTTTGCTATTCTTTTACACTTGTTCTGAATAACCCGAATTAGTTTTAATTTTCTACATGGTTATTCTTGTGCTTGATATAAAATGGGTGCTTGTATTTTAGACAGATTTATTTTATTATGCTTTTTGTCCTTCTCCCATGCTGTCTCAATTTGTATTTTTTTCTCTTTATACTCTTCCTTTGAGGAACAGCCAATTCCTTTAACTTCTCTTCTCCAGACTCCTTTCCAAAAAGATTATGCCCACAGTCCTCTCATATCCCCTTGAAACCAGCTGTTCTGATCCTTTTACTCAACCTCTTTCCCTTCCCGAAATCTGTGGCTCTGTCATCCCAGGATAATTCTCACTCAAGCTGCCTTTTCTCTTCCTATTCTCAAACAGTTTCTCCCTTAGAGTTGGTATCAAATAGAATAGCTTCACCTTTGATTGCTTTTCCCACCATCTCAAAATTTGGTCATAAGTGCACTGCAAAACATGCGGGGCAGTTGGTACGTTCTCCTTTATTGGTTTCCAACAGGTGACTGATTAATTAAAATCTCACATCATCACCTTCCCCTGTACTCCGCCAATAAAAATCCCCACCTACCTGATCTGTTCGGTGTTCCGTGCAATGCCTGCATAACGACGGAGCCCATGAGCGTTTCCCCTTTTAGTACTAGTCATAGAGCACCAGCATGTCCAACTCCCTCTACAGCTGGATCACAGCACAAGTGTCTGAACCCGACAGACAACAGCAACAGCCTCTTCCTCCTCCCTGTCCTCCCACCGCATCTTTGCTATGCTAGTTCAATCACGCTCTTGTACATGGATTAAGATTTTAGGTCCTCTTGTTTATTCCCCGTATTTCCTATATTATTATACAAACAACTTCTAAAGTAGTGACTAGGTAGACCCATTAACCTCTTCACTACCCCCATCCATTATGCTTCATGGCAAAGCATATCACTGCCCATATATGCAGAGTCACAAGGGAAGTCTTGGTCCTCACTGTATCAGGCACCCAGCAAACACTAAAATGTCAACTTTATAAAACCTGGCATCTTCAAAAACTTAAAGAAATTTGATACAAGTCCCTCTGCAACTGACTGAAAGATTCCTACCGAGTTTACTAGGGACTGGATTTGGTCCCAAATAATTACAAATGCCCACAAAAGGAAGTCTGCAATCTGTTGAACAAATATAATATTTTACCTCTATATAAACAAAGCATTCCTACTGACTGTTTTATGGTTCCACAGTTATTTCAATCTTGCCTGAAATAAACTTTAGAGGATTTTATTTAAATAGCAACAATAATAACATGCCAAGTAAGCACTACAACCCATCATAATATAAATCACTACTTTATTTCAGCTGGTATCAGCCTCTGTGTCCTACTGCATGTATATGTACATGGCAGTCAACAAATCTGTATTCCAGCAGAGTGTGCTGCTGGGTGCACGAATAGTCTGTCTCAGCCTGCGTTACACTGACATCCTGTCCTTACCTCTGATAAAACTTATAAATGAAAAAAATTACACAAACCAGGAATTTAATTTAATAGCTTTGATGCTGTTATCCCAGAATTGACAGGTCTCAGAGAGCCTCAATGAACATTTCACAGTCTTCCAGACCACACAAAAGAAACTGAATTTAGCCTCATCCATGCCCATCCTGAATCATCTTATCAGTCCCTTTCACATAGCCTGAAGCATGATCTGTCCAGAAAAAGAGTATGTTCCTGAGGTCTTCTGTCCTCTAGCATCTGTGCTCTAACTTCATTCTTTTCTGCTAGAAGCTCATTTCAGACAGTCTCATTAACTATTATCAGCAGATGCCTTCATTAAATATGTCTTCTTTATCACTGATTATGGACAGTATATTTAACAACTGCAGTTTCTCCTGGCTAGTGCCCATCTGCCCAAATTATAAAACACTTTATTCTTATCATCTGTGATGAGAAACTTACCCTTCTGGATACAATACTGTACTTATTTTGCCTTGGCTTATCTTTTTGCCATAATCAAGGATGCATCTTTCATTTGGATCACAACTTAAAGATTATACCAATGCTGTGGGTCTGTGGTTTTAAATACGGAATTTCCGTCATTGCTTATTTCAGTAGCTTCTCTTACAAACTTTATAGTCTAGTAATGTACTAATTTCTAAGTGCATACCACTAGATGTCTCATGGAAAAACTTGATAATTTTCGTGCTGGTTCGGTGTCTGGTGAGGTTTTGGCAAGGTTTTGGCAGTGGGGGAGGGGGCTACAGAGGTGGCTCCTGTAAGAGACTTCACGAAGCTCCCCCGGCTCCAATTTCGGACCCGCCTCGGGCCGAGGCCAGATCAATGGCGCCTCTGAGAATAACTATTTAAGAGTGAAAGAAGCGGCTGGTTGCGTCTCTTTGTTCTGTTTGTGTTGGTGAGCGAAGGGGGGTGGGAGAGAGACAGCCCTGCGGACACCCCGGTCAGCGAGGCAGGAGAGGGGGAGCTGTGCCGGGGCGAAGGTTCCCCCGCGGCCCGCGGTGGGGTGGCGGCTGAGCCCCTGCAGCCCCTGGAGCCCAGCGGTGGCCCAGAGGTCGCCCTGCAGCCCGCGGAGGGCCCCGGGCCGGAGGAGCAGGGACCGGGCCCGGAGCAGCCGCGACTGCGGCCGCGCTGGAGCCGCCCGTGGGTGGGAGGGCGGCAGCCCCGGGAGGGCCCCGCGCTGGGGGGTTCTGGGGAGCTGCGGCCCCGCGGGAAGGACTCGCGTTGGGGCAGCGGGAGGAGGAATGTCTGCCGGGAGAGGGACCCCGCGGTGGGGCAGGGGAGGGTGCGAGGGCCCCTCTCACTGAGGGGGAAGGAGCCGCGGAGACCCCTTGTGCCGGACGGGCTGTGACCCCCATTCCCTGCCCCTGCGCTGCTGGGGGGGAAGAGGGAGCAGAGCTGAGCCCGGGAAGGCCGGAGGAGGGTGGTGGTGGGGAAAGTTGTATTTAAAACCTGGTTGTATCTCTCATTATCCTTGATTGGTTGTTTTGTATTAAATGTGTGTTGTTATCCCCTGTTTTTCGCCCGTGACCATAACTGGTGAGTGAGCCCTCCCTGTCCTTTGTCTCGACCCTCAAACCTTTTTGGTTGCATTTTCTCCTTCCCATCCCTCAAGGGACAGGGTAGGGGTGAGCGAGTGGCTGCGTGGGGCTTTTGGAACCAGCTGGGTAGGCTCAAGCCACGACAATTTTACTTCTGTTCTTGAGATATGGTCTTTGACATTACTACAGTCCACTGAATTTCATGACGTGAACACCGGGGTTTGGCACATGAGAATCCCAATGACGTAAAACATTTAAAACAAAACAAGATGCCTCTTATGTAGACATCCACGTCTGCAGAAGTCATCTGGATTCCAATTACAGTCAATGGAGAGAGACCAGCACATTTACAAAGTGATTCATGTGACCTGTATTGCATGTTCAGGTTAAGATAAGATTAATTAAAAATGTGCCTAATTGTTTGAGATAAATCCTATCCCTCCTTGAGATGAGTCCTGTTACAACAAGCTGCAAGACTGGTTCCCCCACTTGTCCACTTAGTCCATATTTCTTGGAAAACAAATTCATCTGATGATGATGATGAAAGGTTGCTCATGCAATAGTACACTTTCTTTATTCATTTCTTATATTCCAGAGAGACAGTCTGTGGTCCCCATCTCTTTTGTTTAAGGCTTGACTGGCACCACAGACATTAATTACTCTAAACCACTTCTGGTGGCTGTAATATTCATAGTGTTCAGTATTTTATTCTTCTACCTCTCCAGCTCATTCCACACTCCTGTTGGTACACAGTACACAGTGACTTTATGATGCTCAAATGCTCTGCCACATTTTGCTACTTGTTACTGCTGAATGCAATACTCACATCATTGCTCAAAAAGCAGTCCTAATACCGTTCTTAGGGACCTATTTCATCCATGCATAATTATGTCATTAAAAAATAGTGATAGAAAGACTGTACATATTTCTCCATTGGTTGCTAAGCTCAACTAAGTGAAACTATTTTTATTCAGTTCTTCCAACTGAGGGTTATGTTTCACATATAATTCCCCAAGATGGACACAAACAAGTCCAAATACATCAATGCAAAGTATTCTAGGAAAAATCTGAACTGTCAAAAGGCAGTGCATTATTAAAATACACATGCACTGAAAACTGCATACAACTCTAGATGGATTGCTTTGTCAGCAAGAAGAGGTAAGCTTTTATAATTTCTAACTCATCACTCCAAATAAAGTCAATTTTCTGTTTTTCAGCTAATAAATATGTTTGATATTCAAAACAAATACAGTCACTTCAGATATGAATGAATTCTAAACTGAAAATTAACATACAGTTAGTAATTTTAAGATCACAATAAAATGTTAGTTGTGCTCTAACTATTCCCTTGATGTATCAAGAAATAAGAAGCTAGCAATAATGAAATGAATGAAAATTCATATATAATCATAAAATATTGTATTATACTAAAAACATGGCAGGAAAAACAATCAATGTTTGTGTACCCCTTCCAAAGCACAGAACTCCCAAGCCACAGAGCATTTTGCAAAGAATTTTATAAGAGAAAGAGCCGTGGAAACATTTCTTCATCCCATTCAGGGCAAATCAAGACTACAGTTTTACCAGCATGACTATCAGGCTCTAGAGTGTGAAAACAGACCTTCTCTAGCCACCGTAGCTATGCCAGCATGCCATACATCCCTACAAACATCCCTATGACAGCTATGCCCATCCCGTCGTACAGGAAGAACGTCACTTCCCTGGTTTAGCTGTACAAAAATTGCTAAGGTGACTTAATGGCAGTGTGAGATTTTTTTTTTCCATTTTGCCATGATATACATCTCAATCTACCAAACACAGATTAGAAATGTGGTGCATGGAGACTCCTCGCACGGCGGGTGGTAGTTCCAAACTGGCCTGCAAATACTACCTGACCTTCAAAGTTGCTGGCACAGAAACCCGTTTTTTAACATCCCACCACTTCCTATAACTACAGGAGGAACTATCAAGAGAGCCCTACACCCCAAAAATCCAATTTCATAAGTAATTTTTATTTAAACAATAGCAACCCCGAGCAATGCTAACAATGAAAAAAACTGGTCATGGTCTCTGATGCTTGTAACTATGAAGTCCCATATTATTTCTAGACCTAGTTTTGACTGGACCACATGGAAGATGAGATTGAAGAGCTGTAAGTAAACATAAGGACTGAAGAACAACCCAGAGAAAGGAGATCAACTTTCTTCCCTATCTGAGCACACAATGACATGAGATAAAATTTATCAGATTCCACGCATGATATATTAAGGCAATACTAACTGGCTCTGCTGCTGATATCCACCATTTGTGACAAACCCTGAAACTATTTCAAGGAGTTCGTTTACTTTATAAGCTAATTTGGAACAAAGCATGATCGCTGGGGGTATCATTTCTAATGATAGTGCCAAAAAGAAGGAATCTTTGAAACGCCTATGCCTGATAGGGTCACTAACTGAAACTTTACCTAGGCAAAATTAGGTGAATTAATACACAGAATGCCCGATACCTTGCAATTTCATGTTATTACTATTTTAGACAGAGCATTTATATTACAAATGCTACCCAAATTGCAATAAAATTATGTATGCTCAGAAAAAAGGTCTGGCAATTACAGAGACATGAATATTCTTAAGATTTCCTCATATGCAGCAAAACAAAAATTAAAGAAATTCCCCTCCAATCTACCAGATTTATGGGGTAACAACTTCTGAGTGGTCCACTACCTAACACAAATCACTAAGTGCTCAGGACACCAACCTAAAAATTCAATGCTGGATAAAATCCAGGCAGCTTGTTTCCTCTTAATTATCAGGAAGGTTGTCTTCAGTTCATTGAGTGGAACTGACTGAATCAGAGTCTTGGGAGCACTGGCAAGACAGTCTGTTTCAAGATCAGCTGCTCACGAAGGACAGTCACCTACTCTTGTCTTCAGTGCATAGACTGAAATTCTCCAAAGACTGCCTGACAGTCATGAGCACATACCAGATACTGGGTTTGTGCTCAGCTACGCAGCTCAACAGCAAAACCTTTTGGCAGTTGGAAGACCTTGCTCAGCCTGCACTACCTGCTTGCAAGAAATTAGACTCATCCAATCAGCTTTTCTAAGTATTTTCTCTTTTCCATCTGCTACAAATGCTATTTCTAATTAGTCAAACCTCAAGATATTTCCTCCAGCATTTCTAAATGACACAAAGTGCCTAATATAACATGTAGCATCTTGAACAAGGTCCATGCCAATAGTGAGTCACAGAACCTGCTAAGGATTCTCCATTCAAAAGTCCACATCGAGTTTATTCGTATTTCACCAACCCTCACACCAAAGTGGGGATTTCATCAAGATTGTACTGAACACTATGAAAGCCCATTTGAAGAAACATCACGGCTCACACAAGACATTTTTGGATAACTTTATCCCAGTTGAGTTATTCATGTGTGGGCACCTTTGCACGAGTTCCTCAGTATTATTTGGTATGTAACAGTGAAAATGGCAACATGTTAGATCGCCATACCTTCCTGTACTCCAGAGGCCAAAGCATTCTGCATCACAGGTAGCAAGCTCATCCCTGGGTCAAAGATGCACACTCTTCCCTGGAATCACAGGGGCTGGAATCACTAAATAGGCTCCTCCACAGAAACAGTATGTTCGAACTTCACCACAAGTAGCTGAAAAGACTTCCCTATTTTTAAATAGGGAACCAGAGCAGCTTTAACAGAATTTCCCTGAGGACTTACATAGTACTTAGCCCTCTTTCTACTCTAGCCCTCTTATTTCAGTTCTTTCCATAATTGTGTGATTTGTCAAGATGGAGCTAAAAAAACAACCAGGCTTCTGGCTCATGATGGCAGGAGACAGTTTTGCTTGGCTTCTCAGGAAGTGCATGACTTCATCTGTCTGGCTAGTGAAAACCAGCACAAACACACATCACAGTGTTCAGAACACTGCAGGTAGCTATTAAACAATAAAATAATTAAAAAAGTAAGATGCACTTCCACTAGAAGAGTTTGCCAGTATGTACCATGTACTATACAACTTACTCTATAAGCTTTCCCAATATAGCATATGGAGTAGCATACCGTATAGCAGCACACTGTACTCTGATGTTGACTTGTATAACCTTGTGTTCCCATTCTCATACGAGTCCAAGCAGTTCACAGTGCTACAGTGTGTTATTTGGGACATATCTAAAATATGCATAACTATTTGACAAAGTCTGAACAGACACCGAGCTCTTTGCATACATTTCAACTTTATGTTTGCTAATATATTACAGGATAAAACCAGAACTGCACCCAGCTCTTCCTCCCATATCTAGTACTTCATAGCCACCAACTACAGATTTTTTTTTTTTTCTTATTGAAAAGTCAGCATCAGGAAGATCTCAGAGACTGTACATTATTTTCCCAGTATAAAACTCATCCCTTATATAGAAAGTGAGCAAATAAAAATTACAGCTATTAAGAAAAAGTATTCTGAACAATGCAACCTAATCTTTTTGTCTATTTTGTATCTGCTTTATACAATCAGATTTAATATTACTTTACACCAAAATATTTTTCAAGATTCTAAATACATTCCAATTAATAAACAGCTTTGAAACCTTATTTGCTACAAACATTTTAAAAACTGAAGTTACAACTGTTCATCTCCAGAGTCTACATCCTGAGATGAACATATCTGCATTTTTAAACTAGTAACATAGTAGTACAGTTTAAGGAAACTATATACAATGCAGTAAACCACAACAGCAGCTTGTTTTTACCCAAAATGAATTATCTGTCCAGTCTGACAGTGTTTGTAATTTATACTGTACATCATGTCAGGTTTCATATAATTGAGACAAAAAAGATAAAATAGTTGCTGTTGATTTTTACTAAACAATGTAAACTTCAACAAGGAACTATTTAGATGAATTCTAACACATTTGAAGACACATTAAAGCGGTCAATAGAATACTTAGCCACTTCTTGAAAAACTACCATAGCCAATTTTTTTCAAACTTGGTGGCAAAATTACATATATTGAACATCTTAAAGAGGAAACATAAATAAACATTCAAATAAATTTATCACCCATCAATCTCTTTTAATCTCTCCTTTGGTTTGTCCGCTCATGTCTTGCCTCAATCTTGCAAAACATCTGAAAAGCAGGCATTGGTTTTAGTTATTAAATGAAATATGTGCAACTGGGGACAAGGGCAAGGTCCTGCGCCTGCATCGGGGCAATCCCAAGCACAGATACAGGCTGGCTGACGAGTGCATAGAGAGCAGCCCTGCGGAAAAGGATTTGGGGGTGCTGGTGGATGAAAAACTGACCATGACCCAACAGTGTGCACTCGCAGCCCAGAAAGCCAATTGCATCCTGGGCAGCATCAAGAAAAGCATGGTCGGCAGGTCAAGGGAGGTGATTCTCCCCTTCTGCTCTGGTGATCTCTGGTAATAAACTAAATTAATTTTTTCCCCAAGTTGAGTCTGTTTTGCCCATGACAGTAATTGGTGAGCGATCTCTCCCTGTCCTTACCTCAACTTACAAGCTTTTCATTATATTTTTCCTCTCCCCTGTCCAGCTGAGGAGGGGGAGTGACAGAGCGGCTTGGTGGGCACCTGGTGCCCAGCCAGGGTCAACCCACCACAATAAGGTAAGTAAGGACATACAGCAGGGTAAGCAGTGAAAGACACTCTTCTCCAAGGCACTCTAACTAACATACTGGAGGAGGGGGTGTGCCTATGCTGTGTAAAGGAACACTTGGAAAAGTAGTAGTAGAACCAAAAAATCAGAAGAAACACAGGATTCAAGAGGGGAAAATGAACAGCAGAACACAGGTCACCAGGTAAAACAGCCAAGCACCACCCTGATTTAATGGGACTGGGGCAAGGAGGGGGGAAAGGAGAGAGACTAGCATTACAGATTGGCAAAGAGTTACAAAGGCTAATGAAACCAAAAGGAGGTGGTTATTTTTTGAAACCACATATTTATGGCTATTTTACATGCTGGTGTTTTAAAGACTAACATAAGATATTGATAGCTAAAGGAAGGATGTGGTAAGGGAAATAAAATGGTTAGGATTGACACACAAAGAGAATGTCACTGATGACAGGACATGCAAAGATATGAAAGGATTCAAGAAAACAGGAAAAATGTAGATTAAGGGCAGACAAAAGTAGATAACCTCCAAGACAAAGACTCATGCACAGAGTGACTGTAGGGAGGTTAGAGACAAAGCCAAAACGATTTGCTCTGACAAGCTTGTCTCCGTGTCCTGCGAGTGGACTGAACTGATTTGACCAAGATGAGGTGGAAAACCAGCCAAGAGCAGTATGATCAATCATCCAGCAAAATGAGGAAGGTACAAATAATATTAAATCTAGAATACTCCTAGAAACCTTTGGAATGACATCTAATTAAGTCATAATTACGAGAGTTCTTCAGAGGCACGTGTCAAAACCAGTGTTCCCATGTATGGGGTAGACTTGGATTGGGCAGCTAAGGGAGTGTAAAATTCAATTTCAACAGGCTTCACAGAAAACCTTGGATCTGTATGGTATTCAGAATAGCAAGCTGAGGACAGGCATCTAAAAAAGAGGTGGAGTCATCCTTTTAAAAGAATGGTTGCTATAGGAAATTTACCTTTGCTTTTCACAGCTATGGGACAAAGGGAAGGAAGCTTGAACCCACTTTTCCCTGTTTTCCAGAACTGCCCTACTTTCTACATTACAAAATACTCTGTAATGAGATGCTCTTCATTCCTCCCAGGCCCAGACTGTTAGGCAAAATGAAATGCAGTAAGGATTTCTAAAGGAAAAGCTAAAGGAGCTTGTCTCCTGGAATTTTAGCATGCTGATTTTAGATATGTTTGCTTTGGTCAAATGGGTAATTCATGCTCACATAATCCTCCATATAAGAAATATGATAAACCAAATTTACTAAACAGGTTCCAGATAAAACAGGAAGACAGGTAGACAAAAAACATAATGGAAAATATTTCTGCCAAGTTTTGAAAAGGCCGATTTTGAACATCTGGTTTCTCAACAATTCCAGAAAATCCATTGAAGACTTTTTGCTGACAGGATTTTCTTTAGATAGCTAAAGGAAGTTTAGAAGATATATCACCATTATGAAACAATATATGCTGTTTTACTTTTTCATAGTCAAAATATAAACTGTTGTCATGAAGTAACACTGGTACTACATGCTAAGGTGAGAAAGCAAGCACCCAACATAGCAATCACTACACACTCACCTATATCTGTAATGATGCAGACAACTATAACAAGCCAAAAGATTGACTACAAATATTATCCTTCCAAGAACTGGGACTGTAATCACCCTGACAACACAAATTACCACACTTATATTACCTAATAATAGAAGTTTTCCATAAATGTGTGACTACTTACCACTCAGAACATGAAAGAAAGCATCAAGGCCTCACAGAACTAGTTAATCCTTTTCTAAAAGAAAAAAAAAAAAAAAAAAACAACCAAACACCAAAACTCTACCATTCAGCTAATAAGCCGTCACTACTTGAAACTAATATTTCTCAGAAAGTTGTAATGCCCTCACCATGCTGTGCAGTGGTAGGTAGATAACACACCAGTGTTTTGACTACTGCTGAGCAGGGCTCGCACAGCACCAAGGCTGTTTCCCCAACATTTCCCCAGTAGGCTGGGGGTAGGTAAAAATGTGGGAGGGGATATAGCCAGGACAGCTGACCCAGACTGTCCAAAGGGATATTGTCTGCTCAGTAATATAAGAGGGGAAAACAGGAAGAAGGGGGGGACATTCATTTCGCGTTTGTCGTCCGGAGCAACCACTACGCGTACCGGAGCCCCGCTTCCCAGAAAAGTGGCTGGACATCGCCTGCTGATGGGAAGCAGGGAATAAGATCTTTTGTTTTTCTTTTGCTTCCGCGCACGGCTTTTGCTTCATTAAACTGTCTTTATCTGACCCACATGCCTGTTGTTATATTCTCTTTCCCCTGTCCAGCTGAGGGGCTGAGAGTGATAGAGTGGCTTTGGTGGGTACGTGGCATCTGGCCAGGACCAAACCACCACAAAAGTCCTTAGCCAAAGGTAAATGCAGACAGTATACTCTGATGACTGAAAAAACCCACATCTTTATTCCCAGCTTTCTAAACACCTTCCAACCCTCCCACACATACACATTTGATACCATTATAAACTAAATACTACTGTATCCAACAGACTAAATGGGTGAACACACACGTGAATCTAGCTTTTTCCTACATGCTATAAAACCAGTTTTATTTCTTCTTCTACCTACGGATCTTGCAGATGTCCACAGTGCTGTTTCTCTCCCTCTTGTTTCATACTATTATAAGAAGATGCAGAAAGGCTGGATGAGGTGTCATCCACACATGTAGGACACTCGAAGTTGTATTTCTTTTTTACGCTGGTCACCGCCACTTAACTCCATTTTGTCAGTTCCTACTTAAAACCACATTGCACTTGAAAAGAAGCTGGCTAAAGATGGACCCAGGAAAACTGACGTAATGTATCCAGGAGAAGATCATTGATGAACACCTGACAATGTGACCTCAAACACCTCAGACTGTCGAGACAGTTGTTTTGGACTTCCCAGTCTACTCCATACCCAAAAGGCTGTGATGACAAAAGCACACTCGTACACCTACAGCTGACCAAGAAAGACTGTGCTCTTTCCACTTAACGAAGAAAGGACCAAAGTGATCCATGCATGAATGGTCTCCAGACTTCTGCAACAAATCTCTAATAATTACATTATTGGAGATAATAATGCTACTTTACCCTGGTGAGGCCTCATTTGGAGTCCTATGTCCAGTTCTGGGCCCCCCAGTTCAAGAGAGACAGGGAACTGCTGGATAGAGTCCAGCAGAGGGCTACAAAGACGATGAGGGGACTGGAGCATCTCTCTTATGAGGAAAGGCTGAGAGACCTGGGGCTGTTTAGCCTCAAGAAGAGAGGACTGAGAGGGGACCTTATCAATGCTTATAAATATCTAAAGGGCAGGTGTCAAGAGGATGGGGCCAGGCTCTTTTCAGTGGAGCCCAGTGACAGGACAAGGGGCAACGGGCACAAACTGGAAGTTCCGCCTGAACATGGCAAAAACCTTCTTTATTCTGAGCGTGACAGAGCACTGGAACAGGCTGCCCAGGGAGGCTGTGGAGTCTCCTCCGGAGAATCTCAAAACCTGCCTGCATGCAGTCCTGTGCAACCTGCTCTAGGTGATCCTGCTTTAGCAGGGGGGTTGGACTAGGTGATCTCCAGAGGTCCCTTCCAACCCCTGCCAGTCTGTGATTCTGTGATTACACTACATTGTCTTGTAAAACACTGACCAACACTCCACAAATACTTTGCTGCTGTATTCCGGTCCCTGTTCCAGTATTCTCCATTTCCGCAGAGTTCCTCATTTCACACAAACCTCAACTCATAGTCTCTTATCTTAATACACAGGATCTCCACTGGGACCGGCTCCTGCCTTCCCCTGCACAACCATGACCTTACTCTGTTTCAGCAGAAAATGAAACTGTCGGACAACAGGAGAAAGCTCATGAGTGGAATGCAGCAACCTCCTCAGCAACTGAATCCACACCAGAAAACCTCAGAGTAAAAGTGGACTTGCCATTTTGAAAACTAAACATAAAATTCATGCTTCTAACTCTGTTTTCCTTTTGGTCAGCTGTAAACGCAAAACAGATCCGTACTTTCAGGGATATAATATACACATGAAATTATTCTTACTGAATGGAACCAAAGAAAGATTATTATTTCTATTTTTACTTCATGAGAAGAGAGATAATAACACATGCCCCCTATGTAAATCACAATTCCTTTGAATTTGGAGAGGAAAAAAATAAAGATCCTAACCTGAGCCAGACACCTTACATTCTCTGAAAGCAAAATCCTAGGAAATAGTGTACCCCAGGTGACCACTTTTCAGAAAATTCCTAGAATTACAGCACAAGTTAAACAAAGAGTTAACACCTTGCTTTGCAGGGTGCTAGAATTCAGGATTACAGTTCAATCATTTTCTCCTGGGAATGGAACTACCTACAGATGCTCTCCAGCAACAACTCTATTAATCATATCGTAGAATGGTTTGGGTTGGAAGGGACCTTAAAGACCACCTCGTTCCAATGCCCCTGCCATGTTCAAGGACACCTTCCACTAGACCAGGGTGCTCCAAGCCCCATCCAACCTGCCCTTGAACACTGCCAGGGAGGGGGCAGCCACAGCTTCTCTGGGCAACCTCTTCCAGTGTCTCACCACCCTCACAGTAAAGAACTTCTTCCTAATATCTAATCAAAATCTCCCCTCTTTCAGTTCGAAACTGTTACCCCTTGTCCTATCACTGCACTCCCTGATCAAGAGCCCCTCCCCACCTTTCCTGCAGGCCCCCTTTAAGTACTGGAAGGCCGCTATAAGGTCTCCCTGGAGCCTTCTCTTCTCCAGGCTGAACAATCCCAACTCATAGGGGAGGTGCTCCAGCCCCCTGATCATCTCTGTGGCCCTCCTCCAGACCCACTTGAGCAGACCTAGATGGTCATTAAGGTCCCTTCCAACCCAAACCATTCTGTGATTCTATGATGACCTGACAGCAGCCAGGCAGTACCTATAGGGAGGTCATTGAGGCTCTGCACAATGGTGCATGGTGGGAAGATAACAGACAAAGGCATGAGTTGAAACAAGAAAGTCCCAGACTGGATATAAGGAAAACTTTTCATCATGAGGCTGGTCAGGTGGTGGAGCTTGTTGCCCAGAAAGGTTGTGCCATGTTTCTTGGTCCTTGGAGGTTTTCAAGAACCAACCCTCAGCAACCTGGTCTCATCTAAGAACTGGCCTGTTTTGAGCTGGATGTTGGACTAGCAACTTCCTAAGGTCCCTTCCAACCTGAATTATCCTAAGATGCAGAAGAATTCAGCCATTGGAAAATGATCTTTTTTACTTTGAGTCCACAAGCCTATTCACATTATCTGTAGTTCTAAGTTGTTCCCCTAATGCCGTTAATTACCTGGCAAAGGGTATCTGATTGTTTATCAAAAAGAGCAACTATAGAACCACTTTAGAAAGTGCCACAGGCAAACTCAAGGTTTTTCTATCTTCATTCAGTAAAGGACACATCTGATGTCACTGTTCTTGAAGATGGGTGCAAAAACTGGAGATATTCCCTTGCAGATTTTGGCCTGATCCTGTCACAAGGAAAGTATCGCAGAACCTGAAGAGTAGTGACCTGCTTTCTGTGTAGATTTATCACAGAAGACTACAATGAAGCCAGATCTCAAAGTAAAATCTAGTATGAAATATCACAAAAATTCAGCACACCCCTTGTCACAGGAGACATTGATGCTGAGCAGTTGACTGGAAGGTAAATCATTGATTCACAGGTAGTATAAACTAGAATTTATTGTTCCGAAGTCAACAACTGATCAAGTGAACTTTATAATCTGTGATGATACAAGATTTTACTTTTAAATGCTTATCTTGAGAACCAGATGCACAAAGAAATATTGATAACATGGAGAAACTGAAAAGTCTCATTAATAATGGCACATACAGAAGAATGATCATCAAAATAGTAAAAAAAAAAATTTCCAAATGCTTAACATGAGCAGTATCTACCTTCAGCATGCTGGTGAAGACTGCAGGAACTGCAGACAGCCAAATGCATAAAAGACAAAAATGCTATCGATTGTAGCCCTGAGCACATTATTGGTCTTTATGTCCTGGTGCCCCTAACAGATTAGAGGGACCAAAGTTCATTACTGGTTTATGGTAAAGAAACTTCTGCTTCTGTGTAGTCATTTGAAAATATTATTTTACAGATACTGCCTTTAATTTAACCATCTGAGGCCTGACCTGAGGCTCCTCACCCTAATAAATGCACAGAATGAAGCAAAAGGAGAAAATGTTCAATATATCCAACGATGGCCTGCAAATTTTTGAAGGAAACCAGGACCTTATCCTGGTGACTAAAAAAAAAAAAAAAAAAAAAAAAAAAGAGGAGCCATCATACGACAGATTCTTAACAAACATCAGCACATTTCTATATAGGCCAGAACTCTGAAACCATGATGTCCCAGTGAAAACAGCAGCTGCCATGAACCTTGAGGCCACAGCTACACACCTAGAGTACCTTGAAGAGATACTCTGCAAGCAATTTGGGCTTCAGCAATGAGTCCTGTTAGTCAAAGAAAGCAAAGACAATGCAAGGTCTCCATAAGTTGCCATCTTTCAGAGCAAACAATCTGATAAATTGCAAGTCAGAATCACAATGATGAAAACAAACACACACTTTTTTTTTCCCTAGACTGACAGGCATTTAACATCACCAGGAATGAAGAACTGGTGCATAGAAAGTCCAAATTCATAAAAATATGATGTTTCCTCAGCAATTCTACAGGCAGTAAAATGGCAAAAGATAGAATTTCTCCTAAGAAAATCAACTGATTTCAGAATGACTTTATTACCAAGGAGCAACACAAGAAGTGCAGACAACTGATATAAAATGCCCATGGGGTTTCCATATGTTTTAATTACAGAAATCTTAAGCTAACCTTCCACTCACCTGAACATAATCTGACAAGAATACTGGCCACTGTAGTGTATTAAACACTGTCCTCTCTAGCATGAGATGAGAACACTGAGCCAGAGCCACTGTCTCATGAGAACATAAGGGAAAAAAACTGGCTGAAGTGAGCCACATATGTCTACCTACTTCGCAATTAAGCAGTTGAACCGAGGTACCCAATACTAGTGCTGGTTGAATTATAAACAGAGAAGACTCAGTCCTCAGTATTTACATCAAGAATCCAATAATCCGTCAGGTGCAATGAATGACCATTACTCTTGCAATACCTACAGCTCCTTTTCCCTCTTCTGGAATAAGATGCACTTCCAAATGACCACCACCACACCGCAAGGAAAGTGCCCAAGAGAATGTTAATTTTCATATCCACGTTCACATCCTAGGGACTGTATCACAGCACTGAGGGTCTAAGATTATTTCTGTTAAGGTGTTGGGGGACCAACGATAAGGCTGAGAAACCATAGTACTATAACAAGTTGAACTCACTTTCTTGAACTTTCTTGAACAAAGGGCTGTGTGTTACTACTGAGAACAAAGTAGCACTTCTACAGAGGTATCCCCAGCTGGTGCCAGGGGATCTGACATAGGTGTAAATCACACAGTTGCTGAACTGAAGAAAGCTGATACACACTTAATGTCTGGGTGTGTATTTAGTAAGCCAGTGCTATGGAGTCAGTATCAACACACAAGCTTAATCCATGTCACAAGACTGTAGTAGCTCCACAGGCCCCACTGGTCTTGTCTTTATCATGATGAGTCTGGAGAAAGAGACAGGCACCTCCTTGAGGAGTCATCTTAGGAACAGGATCCCAAACGATTTGGTCCCTGAGGTGCACAGAGTGGTGCTGGTCCCTGGCAATGATCAAGAGGCTCACTGCAACCTCGGACACTTGAACCAGGTGAGGCCTTTGTGGCTTTCTCAGCTCCACTCCTGTGCAACAGAGGCACTCAATCCCTTCACCTGCTAAATTTAAAAGAACAGCAAATGGAGTACTTATCAGGAATGCATCACTTTCTAAGCAATGAAAACACTTCACATAGGATCAAAGATAGAATTCAAACTTCCCAAGTCTCACAGCAATAGTTGTAAATTATAAAGACATTACTGCTTTAAACAAAAAGAACAGGATACAGAATAATACACCATGCAGAAGAAAATCTGCCTAAGCAGAAAGAGGTTAATCTCTGCAGAGTGGCTGGAGGAGCAGACATGTCCCTGAGCATGTTACAGCTCGTGCTGTAACCCACTCTTCCCTCCAAGGATGAGGAAGGGTCAGGCATCGAGTCCCTACAGGTACTGACAAGGGAAAATGATGATTTGATCTGCAGTGAGGAGGAGTATGTATACTGACACTAACAATGTTTACTTACGAATATCACCCACAGAAAGATACAATTATTTATTGATGATAACAAAACTATCTAAAATAGACATGAATTCCTACTGTTACACTTACACTCAGTAAGAAAAAGGCCTTTCAAGAGGCTCTTTTTCAAGAGCAGTTCAGAATAAAGTGTTTGCTATCAACCACGCTGTCACCACTGAGAATCTAATGACTTAGGAAAGGCACAGTACAAGAGGGAAGGCAAAAAATGCAGCGAGTTTTTAATGAAAAGAAATTTTAAGATCTTCCAGATCATATAAACCTATTCATAACTCATCAGCATACTACACTGACATTTGAAAATTAGAAATTTAAAAAAATCAATCAAAACAAAGTTTAAAAAAACGTATAAATATTACCACTGGTTTCAGTGGGCATGGCAGAAGACCCTCAGAATACTTTTTGTCCCTCAGAATACTTTTTGGCCCTCATCAAGTTGAATATTATTAACATAACACACCTGTAAGGATGAAGCCAGGTAATAACTATAGGACTATATAAGAATTAGAGACACCATGTAAAAGCACTGTACATACAGCACGGGTAGCCTGTGGGATCCAGAGAATGGCGGATACACCATATACAGAGCCTCCGCTCCCTCATACTGGTGCATCTGTCCCCCGTAGTCCCCAGCCATTCCTTATATCTGCAAGAATATAATAGAAAGAAAAGGCGTAACAGGGTGCTTCAAGACCTGAGGGAAGATGGAAGCACATGGTTCAGGGTCTCTGCTCCCTCACCCAGGTACTACCCAACAACTCTGGGCTTTCAGTTCTTCATCATGAAGAACAGACTTCTAAAGTTTAATGGCCATAAGGGCATGGTGCAAAATGCTTCTGTTTAATACAGTTTTTAGAAGGCAGAGGATCACTGCTGAATGAATCACAGTTACAGGCTCTTGTCCCAATCTGTTTTGTAATGTTTATCACTGTAATTATATATTGTGATAAGCACAAAAAAGATAGTATGAATAAAATTTGATTTCTCAAGAAAGCAAAGATTGAAAGACCTGAAAGTAAAAAGAACCCTCAAAAGCCAAAAAAGAAAGTTTTCTAGTCACAAGTTTTGTTGCCTGCAAAAAGAAATTAAAATTCTAACTTATATTCCCCAATATCCATATCAGACGTAAAGGGAAACAGCATACAGTTCCTAAAATATGTTTGTGGCTGTATCAACTAAGAGATTAAAAACTCAACTGGAAAACAAAATTGTAAGTCTTCATTGGACATGGTCCTCCACAAAAAAAAAGGACAATATGAAGAAGCAAACAGGCATGCCGCTCTCACTTCAGTTTTGTGTGGAACACAAAATAAAACCATAGGTTAAAACCCCCAAAGTTCTGATACTAAACATTTGTTTAATAGAGAAAGAAGTGTACATGCATATCCCAGATGGCTGGGAACAAAGAGCTTCCATTGATCCAGCCAGCCCAGGGTTCCATTATTCCCTTCTTGTTAAGCCACTTATGTATGTTCTACCCACTTGCATCTATGTGCAATTTCATAACCTAATCATTAAAGTGTGTTGACTTTATCTTCAGAAGGAAGGACAATGGCATTTTTAACTTTGCAGTCATGAAACCAATAGCAAGGAAGTAAAATGAAGACGTTTCATTAAAAAAAGTATTCATTAAAAATGGCGACACGGGGATGTAAATACAGTGTTCCTGCTGGTACCACTCATATGATAAATGCTCTAAGAAACCCAGCAGTCAGATGTGATTGCAACCAGCCTATAAATAGACACAATTCCAATTCCTCATATAAATAATGTCTTTGAAAATGATCCATCAGTCATGTTGTGTTCTGATTAAGGAGCCCTGCATGAAAAGTGTGAACTGAACAGAAATGCCCCTGAAATTTCCTTCCTCTCTTGCACAATACAACCACTTGCCACCTCTATCACCATCCAGCTGAGCACCTTCATTCTTATTGAAATCGGTGGGAGATACTTAGCACTTTTCCATAACAAGGTCTAGTCCTTAATAAATTCACAACAGAAAGTCTAACTCACAATCAGTCAGTTTAAACCTTTGATAAACAAGGTTTTTTCTACTTAATAATTCAACTTTAATGCAGAGCTTTTAACCATAAATTTTAAAGCTATTTTGTCACATATCTGGCTGTTAAACTGAAATCACATAACACAGAAACTGGTTTTGCTTCAGCCTTGAAAATATCACAGATACTGAAGAAACTTTGTCCAAACTCCAATCAAGAATTACTTATTACAAAACATTACATCCTAAAAATTATCTGCCAGAAATTTATGGGTATGTCAGAAATATGGGTATCATTGGCAGTTTTTAGTAGCCACAGTTATGTAAGTCCAGTTACTTAGTGTTGTTTAATAGAATAAACACATTCTGCAACTCAATAAACTACTTTTTATGATAAATAAGGCTGTACAGCTATTCTATAAAAATTTGCAATTCAAACCAAGCATTTCAAATAAACTTAAGTGCACTATATCACAGTTACAAGTGGTTTTTTCCACCAGCTTGATCACCAAAATACTATAAAAATTAAAAAAAAAATTGGTAAATCA
This sequence comes from Leptosomus discolor, assembly GCF_034619465.1. Lineage (NCBI taxonomy): Eukaryota > Metazoa > Chordata > Aves > Leptosomiformes > Leptosomidae > Leptosomus > Leptosomus discolor. Next base: position 203,388,520 of record NC_141391.1, read on the forward strand.
TTGCCACAGCAACTGACAGAGAAAGCCAGTTAGCAACACTGAAACTTTGTCTGCTCTTTCAGAATGAAAGAAACTGAAAATGTAACGCAAACAATAGAAACTGAATAAAAATAAAAGAAAATAATAAGTAAATGTCTACCTGCCATGGGAGATGAAACAGAGTATTACTTTAAGGACAAAAAAATTAGGATTCCACAAAAAGTACTGAGAAAGAAAACACGTAAGAAATTCTACTTAGAAAGTAAGAATACAAAAATGAACAAGAGTACATGACAAAACATATCACAGCTTTTAGGTGAATTTAACAAATACTATTACATAGTATTTTGTATCTATCATATATTTTTTCCAAATTTTTTTTTTAACAAAATCATTAACATAGCCCATGTTCCACTTAAAGTATCTCTCTACACTAACAGTTACATATTCTGTAAATATTCCACTAGATTTACCTAATTTAAAAATCTGGAAAACATAAAACATAAGGTTGGGTGCAATGACTGTATGTGTGCACACATGGCCACAAAACCTGCACGATATATTATTATACAGTTAGAAGAGAAGCATACATATGGCAAAAGCTTCATGTGCATAAGCACATGCGTCTGAGCATGCACACGCTCCTTTAGTCCTTTGTCAACATCATACGCTCTCCTCCATCCACAGACACGCTCTAGAGTATTTTGAGACTGCCATGGGCTGACCATCAACCCAGACCAAGACCCCTCTGTTCCTTGTATGCTCTTATGCCAGAAGGGCAGGAGGCCACTATTCTGCAACCCTAAAAAAAGTTGTCTTTTTATTAATTTTATTTTCTTGTCCCTTAGAGACCACTCTTGTAGCTCATTCCAGGCACATCACTCACAACCATTTAGAGAACAATTACACAGATTATTTCATTTCTAACTTTTTATTTATTCAAGACACCATTTCTACTGCTGCTTTGTAACACCACAAGAGCCTCAGCTGTAATTCCAGCGACCTGGGGTACAGTCCCCCACACATTTGTTTATGATCTCCAGTGTGTCATAACCAGATAAATGTACTTGTGAATTCAATTAACTGCTTTTGTTCTGTCAGGTGACAGTAATATTCTATCTTTGTGGGTTGCAGAGCATCTACAGGAATGATTTTGTTCCTGTTACTTTCAACTTTAAATCTACACAGTTTCTTGACCATTCCAGTCAAGTTGTGTTCAGGAGGTTTTAAGCAACTGGCATCCAGAGTCAGGTGGGAGCATTCCATGAGCTGCATGACTACATCACTAAGTGTAGAGCGTTAGCATTGCGATACACACAGTTAACACTGTCAAACCGCAGCAAACCACTCTCTAATAGCAGGCAGTCTTTGTCTCCTTTATGCAGCACAGCTTTTATGTCATCAGGCATTTTAATTTTCCTTCCCTTTGAGAATAGGTTCTCTGTAGAGATGGGAATGTGCACAGCGCAGGAAATGAGGATGTCTCACTGCTGCTGGGCACTTGGTGGTATGCGTACCACAAAGGATTTGAAACCCCACTTAACTCTTACTTTTTGACTGTATCAAGCGTAGTCTTCTAGTTCCTTACTAACCCAGTGTATCAGCTACTGTCACTGTGTTACTCTGTCTGCTTTGCTGCTGTGACAGCTGCCTGACCACAGCTCTGTAACAGCCCTTCTAGTATTTTTCCACACCACCCTTTACACATGGATTGCATTTCTTGACCTGATCCATAAAAACTGTACTGCTTCCCCTTCCTCATTCTTGCAGCAGATCAGTTTATTGGACGGCATATGAAAGAAACCAACTGGGTTGGTTTAATAAGCCCCATATATATGCTTTTCCCCATAAGCCCCAGACATATTTGGTCTCCAAGGGACAATAAAATAAATGTTAAAAGATCAGACCTTTTTTTAGGGTTGCAGAATAGTGGCCTCCTGCCCTTCTGGCATAAGAGCATACAAGGAACAGAGGGGTCTTGGTCTGGGTTGATGGTCAGCCCATGGCAGTCTCAAAATACTCTAGAGCGTGTCTGTGGACGGAGGAGAGCGCATGAAGTTGAGAAAGGACTAATACGTGTGTGCATGCTGACACACGCTCACATACATATAGAGCTTATTAAGATGAAGTATGGGGGACTCCATATTTGTCCTTCCTACATGGTTTGACTTGCGAGCAAGAAATTTAATTAGCAAAATGTAGGGTCTTCATTGACACGCAACAATATTCTGTGATGTTGGGCACTACTGAACTACAATGACAATTTAGATTCTCCTCTGTAATTACTCACCAACAAACTGATCCCAGAAGTACACCTCAGGAGGATCTTTTGTATTAGGATCTCATCTTTTTTCAGTGTAATTATGCCACACAGTAGGCGTAAGTATGTCTTTCTCCTTTCTTAGTTGTCTTGCATCTGAAGCATTCCCTCAGATTGACTATGATTGACTATGTGATGTGCCTAAAATCCCACAGAACAGCAGGTAAGCCTTATACAGGGAGCCATTTTGGCCATGTTTTATGTAAATGCATATATACACACAAATTTTTGTCTGCTGATGGCTGATTCTTTGACTGAGTCTGTTTGAGCCTAAACCCCAAACTGGTGATGGCTGATATTCCCCAGGAATTTATTCCCAAATTGCTAGGATAAATTGGGTGGTTCTTTTAAAACAAAGAATGGTGTCTATCTTCTCAGTAAAGAAAATGTCTGAAAAAAATAAATTGTGTCCTGCCTGAGTATCTTCGCACAATACCAAAGTATATTACTATGACAGGATATATAGACAAAAAAAAAAGAAATTAATAAGAGTCTGTGTACTTCGCTCTAGACCTACCCAGAACAGGTGTGAAAATAGTTACCAAACCAATGCTAGCAGGAGAAAAAGGAATAAAGATGTCTCTTCCTGTTGCTCACTGGCAAGAATGAGGGAGCAGAAAGTAATTCTTGTTCAGGACTCCCCCCTTTCAGTGTTTTAAGTCCTCAGCTCACAGAGCACACTGAGAGCTACAGTACTGCTCCACTCTAAACTGTATTTCCAAAACAGACTGTGATAGCAGGAAAGATCAAGGTTGGCAAGTAGGCATTGAATTTGTGCCTTAAAAGATCACTTGTTGCTTACTAGACTACATGCACAGGAATTTTAAGGGTATAACCTCCCAGTTTTGTTGCAGTGTGTAGCTGATGTTCAGCATGAAAGACTGTTTCAAAAGCTCACAGAAGCTTTGAGATTAAGCTGATGGGGCTCCTTCTTGTGTGACTTGTTATTTGAAACTCAATCTCCACATTTTCATTATTTCCTTGTGTATGGAGTGGGGAAACAGTTAGTGTACCCATCCATGCAGCCTGACATTTAATAAGAAAAGTAAGCAAGACTTTAACATTTCCACTTAGAATATATTCCTCAGACAAGTTCATTTTTCTTTATTTTCTGATCAAGCTCTAGTACCTAGTCTAACTATGTAATAAATAAATATATAAATGCAATTTTCTTCATGAATGGATTGTGGCATATCGCAATTTTTCATGTTGGCATGCTCATAATAATTCTTCACAATACTTGTGAAGACACCAGAAAACAATCTTTCTCACTTTCACACAAAATAGTGATCAGAACAAGAACAGGGATAATTCACTTTTTTGTTATTGATCTACATCACCAGCTTAAAACCAAAACCCTTAAAGATGCATTGCATACAACAAAATTTTATTATTTTAAAATTTAATTTTCCCCTAAAGAAGAAAAGGAATTTAATTTGGGTGAAAGAGATACAAGTAACAAGAATATTTGTAATATTTATTCAGAGAAATTTCAGAAACTAAAACTCAGGAGAGATTTTCAAATTCATGTTTAGTCTTAAAATTTTCTTACCAATTTTATGCTAAGAAGCTATGTATACCCTGCTTTACACACACATGAACACCATTGCTGTACAGTGGCCAGATTCTTCTCCATTTGCCATGTGATCAAGCACTGTGGGAGGGAGCAGGAGTCTTCCTGACTTACACAGAAGGAGAGACACATCCTGAGTTCAAAATCTATTAAGAAGATTGCTTAATAATAAGCTAATAATCAAATGGGACAAGTGGGAGTAAAAATAGTGCAGGCAGAAGAATGTCTTTATTTGCTCGCTGCAATATGCCTTGCGATGCTCCACTGCCATTTCATGCTGCTAAAACACAACTATACACAGTACAACAGCCAGTTATTCATGCTTTGCTCTGCCCCAGCTGTTTGTAAGTATGTAGCCGTCACACAACCGTTTCTGTTAGTTTCTGTATACCACAATAATTCAAACAAACCTTAATGCACAGAGTGTTATGAGCTAGGATTTGCAAGTGTTAAAACACTGTATATAATAGCAGTATGACAGCAATAATGACTTGCCTAGCACGGTTCTAAGTAACCCCATTTGAAAGAGCATACATACACACTAGATTTAAAAATTAGGTCTCTAATGAGTTTTCAAGAGAAAAGACTTCTTACATCTTTTATCAAGAAGACAAAGCAAGATCTGAAATGAGAAAACGGGCATTGTCTAGTGTTAAAACGGGCATTGCCTAGTGTTAAAACAGGCATTGCCTAGTGTTAAAACAAATACAGTTCCAAGTTAGCAACAAAACTATTACTGGGATGTATCAATCTGCTTGGCTGGTAAACTTATATGCATGTCTAACACAGAAGTATGGATGGCTTCGGGCGCAATTGTAGGACCCACTGACAAGAAAGCACTGATTTCAGAGATGTTGTCTTTCCTGGCTATACTTCCTTTGTATATTTCCTCCCATGCTTCAAACTTGTGTTTAGCCTCCAAACTAGACATTAGAGAAGCAGATCTGAGAGATATACGATAAAGACACATGAAGCAAAGATGCTGTGGAACAGGATTATGTGGCAGCAGGGGGGTGGGTGCAGGAAACAGGGAGCATTTGATGGTGAGAAAGCCTTGGGCTTGTGCTTTGACAAGGGACATTTTGTTTAAACAACTAAGAAGTACACCCTGCAGCTCAAGGCATCGTGCTTCCTATGAAACATACAGAATTGATGCGGAGCATTTAGGAAGCAAAACATCAGGCTTCTGTTCATTTTATACAATATGCATAAATGGCACCTGGTGTTTTAAACACCACAGTATTTAGCAAAGATATTTAAATATATAATTTTCCCCTCTCTTTGACTCCACAGTATTTAAAAGAAGCAGTACTTGCCAAATATTAAACCAAACTTGAACATCAAAGACCAAGCCATTTATATTATGGTGTTCTACAAGAAAACTTGCTAAGCAAAACGTTTCACAAATATTGTTATTCCATTTTGAACAACTCACTACGTAAAACATGCCATGTCTTACTCATCTCTCATCCTCCAGAACAAATCTTCCATAACATGAAAGCCAAACCACATGAAATCACAGATGGAATGGAATTGTTTTGGAAAACTGGTAAGCAGATACTATAGCCTACAGATTCACGCTCTATCACCTATAGTGGAGGTAGCATACCTCCCTAACCTAAATATACATGTTGAAGAACAAAACAGCACAGCAACCAAAGTTGAGCTTAGCATAGACACAGATACTGAAATATTTTAGAGAGGAAAGATCAAAATTATTAAATAATGACTATCAATACATGTCTGCTCCAAAAATAATTTAAAATTCTTCCTACTTCTTTCGGTAATGTGCATATTCCTTCAAAAGAATAGCAATTATTTAATTTCTTTCAAAATCATGAGTTATGAGTATCCAGATAAAAGCATTGGAAAATTATTAGCTTCTCTGATCATGATTAGATTCTGAGGTGTTATTGGGACCGCTGAGATTATCAATGGTGAATTCAACTTGGAAGCAGGTTAAAACAGAAAATACAGTATGACCTACAGGTTGTCAGACACAGGAAGGATTTGTTGCGTACCAAATGTTAACTAGAAAAAAGAGAGGAACTACTGATCTGAAAAACCTGGCTATAAGATGAAGATAAATTAAAATACAACCGAGAATAATCTGTATATCAACTAGTTCACAGGACTTACTGCAATCTAAGAGCATCCATTAAGAAATCTTAGTACATTTATTCAACAATCATTGAAATGTGCAAACTACTGCTTGCAGATAAACAACAGCCTTATTTATTGTTATTAATATGAACATTTGGCCTCATTTCAATATTTATTTTGGTAGAAAGTCTGTTTTGTCTGAAAAACCTGTTTTCTCCGGAATTTATTCACTACTGCTTAGTTACATAGCAAGATGATCTGCTCTTTGTAATGCATTAGTTTGGTCATGAAAGAAATACTAGATACTTCATCAAAACATTCCAAGTATGAGAGTGCCAAATACTGGTCTGTATAAAATAAGAGGCAAGAAAAAGTAGCTCCTTAGACAGACTCTTATCTAGTCTCAAGCACAGCAGGCAACTACGCCAACCAGAGTACCCAAGAAAGCAGATGGAGCCAGGCTCCAGCACAGTCCCTGGCACAGTCCCAAATAGTGGTATGGATGTGGCCACACTGCTGGCGCTGGGAAGGGCTTAGCATATAGACACAAGCTCTACTGTGGCACTTTCCCATACCTGTCTTATTTACTAGTTACATACATAAAACGAGTTTAAAGGAATTGGTCAGTCAAACAGCTCCATACCTTGCTAGGGTATCTGAGCTCTTCATTAAACTGACTGGGCCCATTAAGACGAGTTTGAGTCATATTTCAACATCAACCTCCAGTTTATGTTTCATATATCTAAAACAAGATCAGCCCAAATAGCTGAAAAAACTACGGTGATTAATTTTATTGATACAAAACTATATGCAGAATGATTTCCAAAGGTAACACTGAAATGGCAGGAAAAATTACAATTTCCCGTAAAGGGGTGTATGTAGTAATTTGTGAACTCAAAACACATTCATAACTCTCTTATTTTCTAAAGAGGTTACTATCTAGCTTTACCAAACCACACAATTTAAAAATAATTACTCTGTACATTTTAGTCAGTCTATAAAACGCAGTCTAGAAATACGTGCTTGCAAGGATATCTAAACAAACACAGAAATACAGATGAAACCTCAAGAAGTCATCTAAATCACCCCTATGCACTGCTACAGTATGAATTATACCTCTATCCCTGCAGAAAAACATCTTACCTTTCTTTAAAACTTTCGAGATAATGCAATATTCCTGAGCAGTTTAGTCTATTGCTTCACTAAGTGTTTAGTTAGAAAGTTTTCCTGAAAGTGTAGCCTAAATATTTGTGTGTTTAAAAGTTAGGCCATTGCTATCTGTTTATTTCCTTCCTTCCCTGCCACCTCCTTGGGACAAATATTGATAGACCTCTCTATAGCAACCTATCACACCGCACAAGACTTACGCATTCATTCCTACCATTGCCCCTCCCTCCCTTCTCTTGCCTTCTTTCCTCCCTTCCTCCACCACCTCGAACTTTGCCTTATATTATGGATCTACTAAATCTCATCTTTTATTAAGCTTAGCTTTAAAGTGTTATGAGAAAACATAGCCATATCTAAAATCTGCCATGACATTAATTTGCAACAGTTAGACTATTCCTGCAACTTGGCTTCATAAATGCCTTCGAAAAATTCATATTCAGCCTCTGCTGATGATCTATATAAGGGAACACCTGCTAGAATCTATATGTCAGATTCTGGAGGTTTGATAAAGGAATAAATGAATGTTGAAAGTGAACCACTTAAGTTCCAGAAGTAATGCACAGATAGCCTAAATTTGGTAGGTTTTTTAATAAGAATAGTACTGTCCAGCTATACTCTGTAATATGGAATCATTATGGTACAGAGGCAACGCAATCTAGAGAAGAAAAAGTTTCATGGGCAGAATCTTTCACTGGAACAGCTAAACCAACTGAACCAGTAAGGAGACAGACAAGCTTCTGAGCACACACGCTCTTCTTCAGATCTGCATCAAAAGCAACAAATCTCAAGGTAACAACAGGTCAGGAACAAGTACTCCAAGTTTAATATCATGATGTTATTTTATTAGACATTCTGAACAAAAACAGTGGTTAGCACTGGGAAGCAAATGTGTATGCTCTCTAAGCATCCCTAAGCCTATGTTATTACACCATTTTTCTACGGGAACTCTTCTCAAAATCCCAGAAAATATAAAAGACTAAACAGAGCAAATTGAACTCCTGTTTCTGCGACTGTCTCATTTTCAGCAGAACTTGTGAAGTGCACAGCAAATAAGCTACTCAAGGGAAGCTAAGAAAGGAAGCTAAATCACTTGGTTATAGATTAAGTGGGAAACAGCTTCTACTGCTAACTTTCCACAGACCCAAAAGTGTTGTGGGGCAGGTCACTGAAATCAGTTCTTCATTCTCAAGAGCTAAACATGTGCTTCCAGCAGAACCAGGACCAGACTGAAGCACAGCACTCTCCCTGACCCAGCAGCTATAAGGTGCCTACAGCTCAGTGCACCATGCCCCTCAGTCTGGAGACAAGTCCCACCAACTCTTGTGGCACCTGGTATCAGAGGTTACTCTTGGGAAAACAAGCTATGGCTTGTTTCTCCCTGACATTGGTCATAGGATAAGCCTGCAAGAGCAGACAGAATATATGAGTTGCAAGTTTCTCTATGGCACACAGAAAAAAAATACAGCCTAGACATACCACAGGGCAAAGACATATAAACACCTGATCTTTAAACTGCTGTACACATACAATTACAGCTATAGTTTGTCAGAGTTATGATGCTAAGCGCTTCACAGAAAGAAAACAGGGATCTCATGTAGGGCATTCAATTTCTGACGCAGGCAAAATTAGTGATACGCATTCTGACTTGAATATTGATGCTCCACTTCCTCTAAGCTTGGGATACTCGTCATCTATTAACGGAAATGGGTGTTGGGAAATTCCTTGAGATTCATGAGGTGTTTAACTGTTATAAGGATGGTAACTGTAAGAAAGACCACATTCTCTGTAAGGACTGGAGAGTACCAACTATACAATGCATTTTTGCAAAATCACAAACTAAGTGAGTACGTTCTCCCTTGGCTGAAAGACAGAGCTCAGAGGGTTGTGGTCAGCAGCACAGAGTCTAGTTGGAGGTCTGTAACAAGTGGTGCTCCCCAGGGGTCAGTACTGTTCAGTATGTTCATCAACGACCTGGATGAAGGGACAAAGTGCACCCTCCGCAAGTTTGCTGATGACACAAAACTGGGAGGAGTGGCTGACACACCAGAAGGCTGTGCTGCCATTCAGAGAGACCTGGACAGGCTGGAGAGCTGGGCAGGGAGGAACCTGATGAGGTTCACCAAGGGCAAGTGTAGGGTCCTGCACCTGGGGAGGAATAACCCCGTGCACCAGTACAGGCTGGGGGTTGACCTGCTGGAGAGCAGCTCTGTGGAAAAAGACCTGGGAGTCCTGATGGACAACAGGTTAACCATGAGCCAGCCATGTGCCCTTGTGGCCAAGAAGGCCAATGGTATCATGGTATCCTGGGGTGTATCAAGAAGAGTGTGGCCAGCAGGCTGAGGGAGGTTCTCCTCCCTCTCTACTCTGTCCTGGTGAGGCCTCATCTGGAGTACTGTGTCCAGTTCTGGGCTCCCTGGTTCAATAAGGACAGAGAGCTACTGCAGAGGCTACAGTAAAGGGCTACAAAGATGATTAGGGGGCTAGAACATCTCTCTTACAAAGAGAGGCTGAGGGACTTGGGGCTTTTTAGCCTAAAGAAGAGAAGACTGAGGGGGGATCTTATCAATGCTTATAAATACTTAAAGGGTGGGTGTCAGAACGATGGGGCCAGTCTTTTTTCAGTGGTGCCTAGTGACAGGACAAGAGGTAATGGGCACAAACTTGAACATCGGAAGTTCCATCTGAACATGAGAAGGAACTTTACTGTGAGGGTGGCAAAGCACTGGAACAGGCTGCCCAGGGAGGTTGTGGAGCCTCTGTCCCTGGAGACGTTCAAAACCTGCCTGGCCACTGCCCTGTGTAATCTGCTCCAGGTGATCTTGCTCTGGCAGGGGGGTTGAACTAGATGATCTCCAGAGGTCCCTTCCAACCCCTATAATTCTGTGATTCTCAGCAATTAGTGACTGGGGCAGCTGCTATTACAAAATATGGTGGAAGAGGCACGGCTGCACAGGAAAACTACATGAAACAGAATCGACAACTGCCCTGCAAGAGAAGCAGAAGTAAATGGAGGGCATGTCCACTCACACAACCATGCACAGTACATGTCTGCACCCACACACAGCTGCAGTCCCATGGAAGTCAGCACAGCCTAACAATCCCTTCAGCAGGCTGAACTTAGGTAAGATATTCTGCTTCTGTGACCTCCAGTAAGCCACAACTTTCCACACTGATGTGCTACCATAAGCTTAGGTGTCTTCTTTATTGTGAGCTGTCATGCAATGTAGATATACCCTAAAGTTCTGTCAGCACTTTTTTTTTCTGGTTTTCCTCACCACTACAATGGTAGCCTTAGTGCTTAACTGAGTTTTAGTATTAGATACTACTGTGTCAGCTCACTATGGCCCTGGTTTTTTTAAAAAAAAAAACTGAAGGATTGGGCATTTTAAATTATGGATTGACTACATGTGTGTAACAAAGAACAAAGATGAATCCAACATCACTTCAATTCAGTTTGGGGGTTATTCATCACTCAGAACAAGCAGAACCAGTAACTCTGCTTGAAGAACTACACTACAATTACTGGTTCATCAATAAAGTTCTTTACTCTCTTCCTTCTGTCACTATGACTTGATATACTTCAACAACACCACTGCCTCCTACCTGAGCATTTCAAAGGGGAGTTTACAGTTACTTCATTCCTCACCATTATTTTTAGTACAACTCCAGCTTCTGCCTTACTGTATAAAAGGGAATAGCACTTCCTTTCAGTTAGCTGCCTTTCTATGACAATTTTTAACATGCTATAGGAAAGTCAGTGCTATTCTTTAAGAAAATCTCAATATAATTCAAGCAGACTGAAATTACAAATGAAATATTGTTTCTAGAAGCATACTCTAACAGTACCAATTTGCTCTTCCTAAATACTAGTTTATATTTAACAACTGAAATTAATATTGCCTATGTTCTTCCATACTTAAGATTTCAGAAAGCAATTAGCCATTCCTTCACTAACAGAACTCCCATGGTCTAAATTCAGTAAAATTCCTCAGTGTTTCTTAAGAAGGTTGTCACATTTTCTGTAGAAATCATTAAATTGAAAACTAGCAGTGATATATGTAGATGCTACTGTAGGCATGACTAATCCACAGTCCACACATCTGTTCAGAATAATGAAGCCCGAAACTTTTACCTTGTCACTTTCTTCCTAATGGCACCTTATGCAAAAATGAAGAATGAGATGAAGAATAGATAAATTGTTCTGGCAAACTTGCTCCCAGATTTTCCCTTTTATGAGGGCTGCGCAGAACCTCCCTCCTCCTATCTGAACACATGCCAAAACACAGGCATCCATCATATGCCAGGCAGAGGCGTGAGCCCTGTGCATCAAAGGGGGAGAGCTGAGAACACCCATTTCCACAGGCGCATGACGAAGGCACAGCCAAGCTGGGCAGGAAGGGCCAGAGGCCGGACACGCCGTAGGGACAGCCCTGTAATGTGACCTGTGTGTGACAAAGTGTGTATGCATGTGTCCAGTCTCTGATGTGGTGGCACTGTCCTCCTCCTAGCTGTGCGGTCACAGGGCTTGGAGGTCTGACAGGTAACCCACCACTGATGTCATCATTGTACATAATGATGCTATAAAGCACTAATTTGTTTATGAAGTGTTGAGCTGTGTGTATGTAGTATTTTAATAAAAACAACTAGCTTGAGAGGCTTAGAAATTAATCACTGTGTTTTGATTGAAAAAGTTACTTATATCTGAAAATTCTAAAATGATTCAAAATGTCAAAGGTTTCCTATTAAGTGTTTTCTGCTGACTGAGTTAACAGAAAATATTTTTAACCCGCAGAAATTCTTGCTGGAAAAAATTGCAAGGCTTGAGCAGAAGTGAACTAAATAGATTTCTCTACCAATTTGAATTAACTACCATCCATTATCATGGCTTTTGGGCATCTCAAGCAATTAAGAGTAAAGAGAATGTTGCATCTCCTTCCTTCTCTTCAAACATTTTCTAAGTCTAAAACTGTAGAGTTAAGTAAAACGAGGTTTGGTTCTTACAGAAACTTCTGTAGCTCTGAAAAAGAGAAGAGGGGAAAAAAAAAAAAAAGATAGGCCACTAACTGCAGCCCCATCTTTATTAGAAATTACCACAGTACGTAAGTGTACATACAAAAATATTTTTGAGTACCTGCTAAATTAATCAAAGACATCGTCACAGGGCATAAGAAATGGCTTGCTTCTTTTTCAGCCTTTCTCCTTCAGCTAACCAGCCATGTACCCAAAACTGACAGTTCTTAGAAATGTGTGTAAAACCAAAAAAATATTTCCAATTTCAATAACTGCAAATTCAAAAAAAGTTAAAAAATGAAGAAAAAAAAATAATATATTCTGCGCAGATATTTCCTCTAGTGTCATGTGAGATTCTCTCTCTCTTTCTCACGTAGGTTGATGGCTGATGCAGTAGGTGTATAATGTAAGCATCAATTTACTTACAATGCGTTTCTCTTTTCTTTGGAGAGGTCTTTACCAGCACCCATGGTGAAGAAGCCTGAAAGTTTTCACCTTCTCTGCATCTTTCTGGTCTTTCCACAACAGAGTATCTCCTTGATTGCAAGTTTGTTCCAGATACACGTAAGCCAGTATCTCCCTAGAGGTTCAGCATGGATGTACTCTGCCTGTTGACTATGTTTAAATGATTTTTTGTGGAGCTTTGTGGAGAAGCTGACAAATAAATAAAGCTACTTCTCTTTCCCATTTGGTTGAGAGAACAATATTTAAAACTTCATTTATTTCCTTTCCACAGGATGAAAATGGTATTTTGAAGTTAGATACTGTTTTGGAGAGAGGAACGATGAAGTTTACCTCTGTTGTTAATAAGCCAGGCCCCACAGATGCCCTTGAGCCTATCTACCAGTTCTTGTTAGCTTAAAGTGGCTAACTCACAGCAACCTCAGCTAGGTTATCTTTGCTCTTTCAGAAGCTTAAGCAGATACATAACTGAAGTAACTTTGTAGACTGTTATCTATTTCTTAATTAAGATGATATTTTACATTTGTGTGTAATACTAGTAAAGGGGTATAAATAGCCTCTGTAAATGCTATCTATCAAGTAAAAATTTAAGATCAGTCTAGCAAATCCATGCTGGTTTTGTTGCATTATTCTAAACTCCTGACAGTATTTCAGAAGATAATTTACTTGTTTATCTATCCATCAAGATGCTGAAAGGCAGGAACCCAATGCTTCTGCTAACACACAGAACCACATCAGCTTTCCATCCCTAGGTATCTCAGATGAAAACTAATCTCATCCATAGCAAGAAAGTATACTCAGAAACTGCACCTCTTGGCTACCTCAGCTTGTTCAGGAATTTCCACTAATTTTTCACCTCACGAACATACTCACAGCTTTCTCATCCACTCATGCCGCTTCTACCTCCATGCCCCGCTTTCTTGCCATCCAAGTCTCTTGATTACCTCAACAGTTTTTCTCTTTTCTCTCCATCTCAGTCCCACCAGATTTTAAAAGAAAAATTAAGGATTAACTACTTAGAGCTGTCTCATTATTCATTCTGTCTCTAAAGTATTTTTAATCTGTTCTTGCTAAACTCCTCTATTTAAGGCCATGCTATCTATTATTCTTTGTGCATATCCTAGAACAATGGAGTGCATTATTAACTAGCCTGAAAGCAGCTATGTCATCAGCACTATGGTATATGTGTATTTTATCTATACAGCCCACATGGCATATATACACACATATGCATAAACACATGGAAGAGATACTAAACTAGGTAGCTCAATAAATTTTAAGAATTTAAATTCAAGAACAATTAATTGATCCTAGCTTACTTAAGCCTTTATCCTCTACATACCAATTACAGTACATTAATACATTCACAGCATGTTAACAGGAACAGACGTTTAATAATAAATGCCTTACTATATTGTTTTCAGCAGGTGCTTCAGCAATTAAATTCTGGCTGCTTAATTTCTATCTCAGTTAGGAAAAATAACTGTATCTTATGCTACCAAGTAAAATACTAGGCATTATCCAAAGAATAACAGAAACATCAAAATCAAGATATCCACTGCACGAATTACTGTTCTTTGTGAAAAAATATGTGTCATCTCCTGGCTTCTCCCTGCTTATCATTGCAAGAGCTCAAAAAGCAGCTTTTAAAAGCAGAATAGTCTAGGAGCCTTTGCTGCAGATATCATTGGATGTTTTGCCTTAACTAAAGTCAGTAGTTCAGCTCTTTCTCCAGCCCACTACTGGCTAAAGGCAGCCACTACTACCCCTCTTACAGTGGTAGTTATTTGGGAGTCACACCCCAGGTCAGTTGGAGACCCAATGAAAATCAACACACCAAAACCTCCTATATTTCTATTTTCTTTAAATCAACGCACCCTCAGGCAACACAACTCTGAGGTCTATGCAAGGGAAGCAAAGACAACCTATGGGCAAAGGCATGACAAGGGCAGAGGCCCTAAAATCGCTCCCTCAGAATCAGTCTGCAGTATCACTAGAGCAGATGCAACATGAAATCACATGCTACACCTAACTCTCCAAATATTCGTCATTAACTTGGAGTAATGTTCGTCAGAAGCAAACCTTCAAAACCACTCAAGAAATCAACAATCTTTCACATTTCAAATTTGAAAATAGCTCTCAGCTAAGTAGCCTAAAACTAAGAGAGATCCATATTTGAGGAAAAACCCTACGTTTCATTTGGTCAGATTCTCACTTTCTAAACACAAGAATCAACTTCAATTACAGCTATTAAGCTATCAAGCATAAAAAAATCAGCTACTATCTGGCTTTTCCACTTGAAAACTTGACTACCTTAATGTATCCAAACAATTGTTCAATTTAAAAAAGCATCTAAAAATATGGTTAGGACTGCAAACATCCCTGTAAAATGTTTGTACTATCAGCATAGTTTGTTTCATATTTTTAATTTTATATTTTTTCAATGACGTTTCTTAAGTGTACTGTACCTCTCCAGTTGTCATTTAGTATTTAAGAAGAAAAGTAAGAACTCTGACTTTTCACAGGCTTTCTTGTTTAAAAATAATTATTTCTGCTACTAAATCTGCCAGAAACTTAATAAAATAGTACATACAGTAGATTGAAGTAGACTGTATTACCTTGTTCCAGCTTGAAGTGTATTCACATGTTTTACATCTGGACCATACCATACAACTTGACTTATTATTCTGAGATAACTCTATTTTATCTCTTCACAACAAGACCAAAACACATGAAACATTAATTGCCCATGGAAATTATTTCCCCAGTAATAATTGTGTAAAAATTTCACGCTTCTAACATGTTTTCTCCTTTTAAAGTAACATTAAAAATAACTGATTTTTTTTTTCCTGAACAAATATTAGCTTTTCAAACAATCAAACTCTGCTACTGAAATGCAAAAAATTATCACACATCTATTATAAGGACTGCATTCATTAAAGTCAGCCATCAATCAGTCACAGTAAAACTTTCCTTAAAAGACAAAATATAATTTGCATATAGCCCTGTTCACTGTTACTGAGTACTAGTTAACGAATAATTCCTTTCATCTCATGCTACAGTACCTCATGAAGTATTATCATTACTTAAAACATGAGAATATTCAGAATTCATTAGGTTTTCTTTCTTTGTGCTACATATGCTATGCACCAATCCTGCAAATTCAAATCTCCATTTTTCTATACAGTTTCTTAGTAACCCTGAAGATCTTCACTAAGATTTTTATATTGACAAGGAACTATCTGACTGAGGTTGTAACTGGCGAAATTAGAAGCCTGAATAGACTTACTGCATTATGGAATACAAACTTTAGTACAAAAAAAATGATCTGCAGTTGAAAATAGAATGCATTTTAGAGTGAGATTTTAAACTTAGCATATTGAGATGACTAGGAACTGCTCACATCTCCCCTCTGCTGACTCTGAGTCAGTCAAGAGCCTCATTATATTTAGTGGTGGCTTTTACCCCCCACTTTCAGATTCCAAGTATTTCAAACAATTAAGACTTAGGTTCTGAGCCTCATGCTTCAGGAGAAAAAGCCCTCAGAAATGAAGTCTAAAGGCTATGATATAGCAGAACAAGAAGGAAAGGCCAAGAAAATTTTCAAGGATACATAATTTGGAGGGATCTGTTCCATGTAATGGAATAAGGTAAATAGTCCTCTGAGCCATCACGAACCAAGGTAATTTGAAGAATGTGCAAATGGGCACCAAGCTAGGCAGGCGCACTCCTAGCACAACACCCCACCACCATGGCAATGCTGCTGCTAGGACCTGATCTGCCAGCTCTGTGCAGCAGAACAATGCACCCTGTACGCAAGCCAGCCCAGTTTTGAAAAACACAGGGAGATTTCTATCATGGTTGTAGATTTTCTCATGCATAGATGATCACCAAATTGCTGTTTCAGACTGTCTATGAAGTAAGCAAGACAACCCTGCATCAGATTATGTTCAGTTCTGGCTTTCAAAATTCAGTTGTTAGGACTAAAATTATTTTCTTTAAAGGAAAACAGAAAAGCTTAGGTTTTTCATAAATTCCACAGCAACAAGAAGGCTTTGTGCAAGTTCTGTGATGTAAAACCTTGCCTACATTTTTCAATAAATCAGATAACAAATTGGAGGTTAACTTAAGTCAGTCATCTTTAAAGAAATCTGACTAATGTCATATGACATGACAGTCACGGTCAGCATTATATTTCAGCTACTATGTAGACCAATGAAACATGCAACTTCATCCAACTTACCTGATGCGCGTCTGGTGAATCGGTTTATCACTGGAGCTGAAAGAAAACACATTTCCGTTAGATTCTTTTTGTAATAATCAAACACACTTCAAACATAACAATGTTATACTTCATCTAAAGTGCAACAACTACAAAATTCTGTTAACCATTATTTTTGTATCTTTATAGAAACCCTTAAACTTTTAAGCAGCTTTGCAAAAGATATGGTAGATAGTAACCAGAAAGCTTTCAAGACCATTTTCAGCTTCTTGAGAGTTACTACTGTTACTTATTGCTGTTCATGACTGGCTGTGAAACATTTAGATCTGCATTTCAATTATTTATTGACAGCACAGAAATTAGCATCTTGCAAACAATGACACAAGCATGGATTAGAAAAAGATGTAAAAAAATTAATTTTCCTTTTACAAAATATACCTATTAGAAATCTGGCGCCAAAGATACAGAGAAAAACACTAGTTCACAATCCCATCTGAAAGATAACTTTTGTTTTGACTAACCTTTAAAACTCTTTGGGTAAGTCAATAATAATGCCAACGCCCGCCCAAATCCCAGTTTTACGGTACAAATGACTGTTTTATAGTGGCATTATGGCACATCTCCAACTGCGTGCTGCAAACATTTGGAATCAACTCCTGTCTTGTTTCCAACTGGGAGAGATCACAAAATATATCTTAGTTTTGCCTCTGTTTCATTTCTAGCTTTACCAGCCTCTTCAAGAGCTACTAGAAATGAAATAGAGAAAGAAATAAAGTTTTATGTTTTGCCTTCCAAATACAACTTTCAGTCTGCTTCTAATTAGTATAAAACACTGGTCTTGAACTCTACTTTCATGGGATACATTAACTGCTGGAATAAACAGTAAAAAGAAAATATGAATGACCTAAATTCAAATGTGGGCAGCACCTACATTAAAAAAATGTATGTCCTTACACTGCTTATTAATAGTCAACCTTAAAAATTGCTCCTAGTGTTTACAGGGAATAAAAAAAAAAGAAAAATATTGAACTTTTTTATTTTATCCCACTTAATTTTACATGCGAATTATGCATCATTTCTTGAACATCTAAGCGAAGATAAAGAGAATAAAAGTTGCTGAGAAAACAGGAGAGACAGTAACAGCTGGAGATGCAAATTGACTTTTTATTCCTTTGGTGAGAAAAAAAAACAGAGCAAAGATACAATTTCTGAACCACAGCCACAGATGGTTTGTGCAGCACATACAGTAGTGACAGGTCCAAGTGTCAAGAAATACACTGGGAAACCCGACTACAGTGGTTCAGAGTGCTAGTCATAAGTAAGGAAACCTCTGGTGAATAAGCTATCACAAACCTCAAACATATATATAAATAAACAAGAGAGTGACATCAGCAAAGTTATTTTTTAAAAATGAATTCTAATTCCCCCCAACAATTTAAATTTTTTTAATAAAAAGACAAGACATTTAGACACATTTTTTATTAGAGCAGACATTGTATTTTATGCAACTACTGTTTTGTAATACAAAGGCCTGTTTCATTCCTCAAAAGTGTTCATTTTGTCACTAGGGTTACGGGTCAAATTCATTTCAGGACACTAGTCATGACTGTCAGCATCAGACGGCTGAGCTGTTACCTCAGTGTGTAAATTAGCAGCAGTTCTCAGCAGATCACAGAAGGGTTCGAAGGGACCTCAAAGATCACCTAGTCCAACCCCCGCTGCCATGGGCAGGGACAACATCCACTAGACCAGGTTGCTCAAAGCCCCATCCAGCCTGGCCTTGAACACTGCCAGGGAGGGGGCAGCCACAGCTTCTCTGGGCAACCTCTTCCAGTGTCTCACCACTCTCACAGTAAAGAGCTTCTTCCTAATATCTAACTGAAATCTCCCCTCTTTCAGCTTGAAACTGTTACCCCTTGCCCTATCACTGCACTCCCTGATCAAGAGTCCCTCCCCATCTTTCCTGTAGGCCCCCTTTAAGTACTGCAAGGCCACTCTAAGGTCTCCCTGGATCCTTCTCTTCTCCAGGCTGAACCCCCGCAACTCTTTCAGCCTTTCTTCATAGGAGATGTGCTTCAGCCCCCTGATCATCTTCATCACCCTGCTCTGGACCTGCTCAAGCAGATTCACGTCTTTCTTACACTGGGGGCCCCAGAGCTGAACACAGCACTGCAGGTGGGGTCTCACCAGAGCAGAGTAGAGGGGGAGAATCACCTCCCTCGACCTGCTGGCCACGCTTCTCTTGATGCAGCCCAAGATGTGATTGGACTTCATGAACTTCATGAGGTTGCACAGGCCCACCTCTCCAGCCTGTCAAGGTCCCTCTGGATGGCCTCCCTTCCCTCCAGCATGTTGACTGCACCACACAGCTTGCTGTCATCAGCAAACCTGCTCCGGGTGCATTCAATCCCACTGTCCATATCACCAACAAAGATGTTAAACAGCACTGGTCTCAATACCGACCCTTGAGGAATGCCACTCATCGCTCACTAGTCTCCACTCAGACACCAAGGTGTTGACCATGACTCTTTTGAGTGAGATCATCCAGTCAATTCCTTACCCACCAAGCGGTCCATCTGTCAAATCCACGTCTCTCCAATTTAGAGACAAAGCCTTGCTACAAGAACATCTCAGATAATCATCGTCCCTACAGAAAATTAGCTGGTATTTTCACTACAAAGTAGATGCATAATCAACCAGGTCACTGTGATGGCTGGCAGGATAAGAATAGTAAAGCTGGCAAAAGGAATTCTAAGCAGCATTTTGCTGGAGCCATAAAAACAAATAAAAATCTTTCAAATATGTCAGGAGGTGGAAGTCTTGGCTCAGAAACAAATGGACAAATCGATGGCAGAAATATTCAATGAGGGATATTAAACGCTCCTCCTGGAGCCACAGAGCATCAGGAGCAGCAGAGAGATTTCCAGAGAAGAAGCACTACTTCCTCTGCCTGTGCTTATCATCTTCCCTGGATATCTTTTTTTAGCCACTGTCCTTACTGAGTTCTGGGCTAGGCTGCTCTTAGGTTTGGGCCGAGATGACTGTCCTGATTCACAAGGCTCAAGTGAAAGTGGCACCCAGGGAGTACCACGCCAAGAGACAGTCTTGGCATTCAGGTTTAACTACAAGGGCAGCTTTGAAATCCTGCTCACAGGCCACAGGGATATTATACTTATATTGCACCCACCTAGGCGTTCAAGCCCCGAGCTACACGCACGCACAAGAAGCGGTGCTTAGGTACTGTGCTGCCCACCGTGCTGCTGCAGCCACTCCCCAACACCCCCGCTCACCGCTCTCCTCCCAGCTGCATCCACAAGCGGCTTCTCAGGACTTTTGGTGCCTGCCTGCAGACACAGCAGAAAGCCGCTGGTGGTTGGGCTCTGTAGGCTGCCCAAGGACTGCTCCCCACCATGAGAAACCCAGGCAGCCTTGTCAGAGGGCTCCGCCATCCCCAGCAACACCCCGCTTGCAACACTGCTGACACACACCAGTTCACAGCTCTGCAATATTCCAGTGAGGGTAAACTTGGGAAGGGAAAGGGCCTGAAGCAATACCTACGTGGCTACTGAAGTTAACGCTAAGCAAAAATATACTTTATCTTAAAGGTTATAGTGACATTGTGCTGACGGTTGGTTGCTCAGAATGATTCAATAAAACAACTTGCTAGAAAAAAACCCAGTAATTTACAGCTACACACACACACGCACTCACCCCAGACTCATGCAAAATATAAAAGAAACAAAAACTGAGGGTTGCAAAACCTCGTCATTGCAAAATCCAGGGATTTTTCCCAATAAAGGGTAAACTGGCATGCAGATAAATTCAGAACATGTCCAGTGACATTTGATCATCTTTTACAGTAAGAAAAAAAGCGCTGCACCATGACTAATGTACTGCTATGCACAGAAGGACTTATTTAAGTGCATGGTGTCACCCCAAAATTAAACATGGCTCTTCATGTTCTAGTTCGTCTCAACCAAAATCTATTACAAAGTTACATAGAGGAAAATTAATAAAAGTAGGAAAAAAGTGAAATGACAGGGGTCTGTACCCTGACTAAGTTTTGATTAAATTATCATTTGAAACTGTGTAAGCTATTGATCCTTATGTGACATATTACAGTTGTTTTGTTGTTAGTGCTACTTAAGAGAGAATTCCACCATCTAAGATGTTACCTGCTGGTGACTGAAATTCATGTTTGCAAATCCTTCCTCAGATGACTGTACAAAAGTATAGTTTTCAAAATATTTTGGCAATACAGATCAAGTAAATAAAGAGAAATAATTGATAAATGATCAAAAGAGGCTGAAGTGTTTTAATATATCTATTCACCAATAATATAGGCTGTAAAAACAACATCAAACTACATGAAACATGCACTAAAAATTTTCCATCACTCAACAACTAACCATTGCTTCTTTCCCCACTGTACTTTACCTCTCATACTGTTCTTTATGAACATTAATCAGTCATCACAATAGCCCTGCAAAACAGACCATAAAAGCAGCATAATTTTGTAAGTAGAGGAAGAAATGGGAGTCTATGGGGTTGTTTGCAGAGTATCAAGACTAAGAAGGTAATGCTTCCTTAGGATCCCTAGCTGGGCACCCTCTACATGATAAACTTGTTCTGAGAGCTTGAGCTGTCCCTTTTTGCAGACTCCCAATTTAAGTGCTCAAAGTCAAGTTTGCTTCAGACACTGTCAGAGATTCTTGTGCCATTAATGTCACCTGGAATAAGAAGCTAAACACATCGCAGACATTAGACATGCAGCCTTCCTAACAGGGCAGGGACTGTCAGCCTGGGCTTTAACAAGAGGTTCTGCTTACCAGGGGCTGCTAAGGACGTGCTCAAGCACTCTGACAACCAGACCTGTAAGCTGGTGCCTTCGGCAGGTCTGCAAACCGGGGCAAATACACAACCCTGACCCGTGCTGCAGAGTGCATGGGACCCCATGTGTGTCCAAGCCAGGGTGAGCACACCTGGCTCCCTGCAGCTACTCTGGTGGACAGAGGCTGGGAGAAGACTGCTCAGGCCACATCTATGGCAACTCAAGGCAATGCTCTTTTAGAGCAAATTACACAAAGCCAAAACTCCTGCTCTGAGTGATGAAGGCTGCTGGCATGAGATTAGTGATTAACCTTCAATATTAGTAAATACTAGAACATTTTCCACAAGCCCCACTTTCAATTAGCCACTGTAATTTCTTCATAGGGCAAAGGGCTAAACGCCCTTAAAAAAACCCAACCAAACAAAAAAATTAAATTGAGCCATTACATGTCTAAAACCCCTCAAATTTGGCAGCCCATAGCCCCCAAAAACCCATCTCTATTTACATAACAGGAATACCACTAATACACTTAATGGGTACACACAAACAAAAATAGCTGCACCATAGCGGAAGATGCAAATGCCCCAAGTAAGATTATGAAGCAAAAGTCATAGTCAAATTAAACATGTTTTCCTATCCTATTGAGGGCAAAGTAGTGTTAAAACTCTCAAGGACCTCACTGAAGTCAATGGGTTAAACATAGCTCAAACTTCAACAAGACTGAGGACCTGCTCTCACACTGCATGACTTTATACAGTTTAACTCCAGTGGTCTCAGAAGAGTTATTCCTGGTTTACGCATTTTTTTGTCACATATCTCAAAATCCCAGGCCAAGTTTCAACTGATGAGCATCATGGGCACTATAGGCTCCACCTTTTCAGTTCCAAGCCCACCTGTTTCTCAGAAGTCCAGCAACTTTCAGAAATACTTTGAATTATGCCTATTGTAATCACACTCATATATTATGCAAATTAACATTTGCTTGTCTTCTTTCATAAACAGATAATTAATTAGAATGAACTTATCAGATCAAGAGAAAAATCACATCTAAATGAATGCCTTTCTAAACTACATGCTTTAGTCAGACTTATGTTTTAATGTCCCAAATGGATGAAATACAGCTAACTCCCCATTACCCAGGACAATGATAGAGTGGGACACCACGGATAATAATCACAGTAATAATGTGGAGCCCCTCTAATTTCCCTCCATCACAAGAAACTTTCACTTTAGGTCAGGATTACTGCAGGCCGAATGTATTTCAGAGCACTCCCAGGTTGAGACAGACATAAGATAATACAATTACGTTAATGTACCTTGATGCTAATAAGACCTCACAAAATCTCACAGAAGGTCGGACAGGTACCACACCACTGCCACCACCTTGTGCGCTCTCACCGACGGGAGTCACCCCCAGCCAGCCTCAGCAGGGGCACGTCTGCCTCTTCTCGCAGTGCGGCAGGTTCAACATGGCTGGTGCTGAGCCTAGGCTAACAGAACGGTCTGCCCAAAACTGACTCCAGCCAGATGCCTCTGCGTGCCAAGTTCTGCAGGCACACCACAGGGGCACCTGCATTGCCCCTGCACAGGGGCAGCTACGGGGCAGCACAGGAGCTGGCTTTAAAACCAGTTCAGCTGCTTGCCCAGCACTATCAGCACAGGTAGCAGTGGCACAGGTAGTCACAACCACAATGGCACAGACTACCCATAACAGATAATTTATCAGTGGACAATCAACAGCTGATTATATTTATGGTCAGTATCATACCTCAGGTCAAGGTACACAGTCTTTTGCTTAGAATCTCTAAATATTAAATTGTATTAGAATACAGATTTAGGAAGATGAAAAAATCAAGCTGTTGAAGTTAAATGAAATTATATAAATTATGTAATAAAACTATACAATATATAGATCTCTATATTCCTTAAGAAATTTCTTACAGTTGGAATAACTTTAGAAACAGTTCGCTTTACTCTGAAGAGCTATTCTTCCTTCTAGTTACCAGACTCCGGTTGGTACATTCACTGGCAGTTTGAAGAAATGACTCTGACAAAGGAGAGAGTTGTCAGGTCTATGGAGAATGGTTCTCGTCTCTTCTCTGTGAAAGGCCGTGACGACTGTGAGGAATGAGGAGAGCCCAGGGAATACGCAACTATTATCCTTAAGACAAATAAACAGTCCTTGCAATACAGTAGTTAGATAGAGCCTAGCTTTCCATGTAAGTATGCTTCATTTCTGGAACTGCAACAGTAATATTTTAATGATTAAATACATAAGATATATTTTATTATTTCCCTCACCAAATAAGTCAGTCTCAAAAGATGATTTTTTTACTGAAAACAAAATTCAAGAACAGCACACAGGCTGGGGCTTTACACAAGGAGAAAGGGTAAATCACGACCAAGCAGGTGCAAGCTGTAAGTAACGCTCAAAGAATCTGAAAGGTTAGACAGCAACAGTGCCGTCAAATTTCCCAATAAACAAACCTTAACATCTCAGGAGAACCTGAAGTTCACTCCAAAACACTGATTTTCCTTGGGGAGGAGAACCCGCAGCTCCGCAAAGGGTAGGATCTGCACACAGAGACATCTGGCTCCATCCAAAGGAGGTTGTGTGGCTGGGAGGCATTGCAAGTATGTGCTCCTACTAAGAGTGTGCTCCCCAAGGAGTTATAGCTGCTACACACCCAAGGAGGCAGAACGCATACATACACACGCATTCATATACACAGGCAGGGAGACACGAGGTAAATGCATGCTTTCAGGGAGTCCCATAGACAGAGACTGAGAAGCCCTAAATGAGGAAAAAACAATGCTACAGTGGTAGTATTTTCGTGCTACTGTGAGAAAAATTGAGAAAGAATAATTTGGCTGTTGCAAGAAAAATAGATGTGGGTGAGAGAAAATAGCTACATCAGATGGGATGCCCTAAAATATTTTTTTAATTAGAAATGACATCTACCAATTTTAAAACTATTTGTACCACAACAAATATATACATAATTATTCCTATCTCTGAAGACATCAACACATCTGCGAAAGAATAAAAATACACAAAAACCAGAATATCCTGTTATCCTCATTTTTATAATATGCAACAAAATAAACTAAATTTACAAGGCATTGTAGTCCTAAAATGCAGTTAGTCAAAACCAAATTTTGAGATTTTTGTTGACTCTACGGATTACTTTTTTCATTTTTCAGTCTGGAAAGTGAGTTCCATTTCACTGTAGTTTCTCAAGAAAGCTGGAAAAGCCTTACAGTCACAATAATTTGAAAACTAGACCAGATAACTACCTTGGGCTCCTTGCAATTTAGCTCTGGAGCTCATATTTCCAGAATTATGTGCTACTACATTAGGACTGCCCCTTTCCACACACAACACCACGCACTTCCAAGTGTGGTACGGGATTCTGCAGTCTCATAGGATAACCTTCAAATGAAGCCAAGATGAAGAAACCCAGTAACTTACTTTGCTCTTACATATATTAACTATCCTAAAAAAAGGCTGCGAAAAACAGCACAGAAAAAAGCTGCTCTTCTTTATGTATTTCATTCCATATGTATCTTCCAGGTGACACACACGAGTTGCTACTTCAAACCAAAACCAAACAGCAAATTCTCCTACTTGACCTCTCTCTGACAACTACAGTCTAATAAGCCAAAATTATTTCTTCAAAACCCAAAAAGCTTGACTAGATAATTTGCATCAAAAAAGACAAGTAAAATTTTTGGCAAATTAATTCATTGATTGTTAAGATATCACCACACAAGAACATGAATTAAATATGTGGATAAATACGTTGGGTTTTGCTTTGTTGAAGATGAAATCTCTGTGTATCCATTTAAATACATCACTATGGTATCAGGAAAACAGCAATGTTATAAATGGAGTCCCTGAAAACATTTAATAAACAGAGAATCTAATATACTATTTCAAGATTTTTACATTATTTCCAGGTTATAATTAGTGCTGATGTTACATATATTTGTTTTTAAAATGCTACTATGGAGCAGCACATTTTCATGGTCATGTTTTGACATGTACATACAGCCAGCCATTATGCTGCAAGTTGGCTGGTTATTTAACCTGTCATAACACAAACCTCAAAAGAGAGGCAAAGAAATCTTTCCCACTTTATCAGTTAAGAGATTTCAGCTCTTATGAATAATTGATGCTGTACATAATTACTAACACTGAAAATAAAAAGATTAAATCCCCGTCTAATGTGTTAGACCAATGACCCAACGCAGTGAAACAGATTGTCACAGCTCTTTAATGGGAATGAAACGCTGCTCTCTGAGAGCATCTTTACTTTTCCCACCCAAGCAGATTGTTCAAGATTTGGGCTTTTTTTTTTAAAAAAAAAATTATTTTTAAATCTATCACTTCTTTCAGATTAATGTTGTATTTTAGAGCATAAAAATATTAAGTGAAGACAATGTTGTATTGAGTTTTCCTATCTTAAAACGCGCATTCAGTTACACAATGCTGTATGCCACACACGTTTCCCCTTAGAGATTCATCCTTGTTATTGCTTGTGACCAGTACTCTTAGTCATTATCTCATTAAAAGTAATCAGTCATCTAGACATCTAGACATGGGGGGGGGGGAATAAATCATTCACAGCGATATTTCTAATCCTCAGTTATACCACACGCTGCAATAAGTTAATTTGTGCTAGAATCTGCCTAGGCACAAACTGAAGACATGTACTTTGCGGAAGTCCTGGCTTGGAGTGCTCGCTGCCCTTAATCCCAGGTTAATCAGTACATGGCATGAAAACTAATAGTGTGTATACAAGAAGATTTCTACCCACCAGAGACAATGTATTTTGAACACAAAAAAGGAATATGAAATTGAGCCTGAAAATACCAATGGAATAAATGCATGAGGGAGATCAGCCTTCCTGGGACGTATCCTGGGCTATGAAGACGCAAGCCTTCCCACAGAGCCAAACTCCAAGATATGGAGAATGGCTTTAGCTTGGTCATCACCTATAGATCCCGTTTTTCTTTCACCTTGCTTTGCATAATTTACCCAACTGCCTATTTCTGCCTAGCAGAGCGGGCTGGAGTTCTTTAGTTATTTTTTTTTAACATGATCACTATACCCCAACACCTCTTGCGGTAACATCCCTTTTTACTAAGCAATTTATTACCATCTCCAGGGAATATTCTGCTATAGCCATAGCACAGTTTACAATTGGTACTAAACCCCATCCGATACAAAATGTCAGTAAGGCTTTTTGTCTTCTTACCATCTGTAAATGGCTTCTTTCCACTTGAAATTTCACAAGCTATTTTAAGAATATTACGGTTATTTGCTTTCTAACACAGCAGCGTAGGCGTTTAGATCCAATTTCATCTTCTTTTCTGCTTTCTAATTTTGCTGCCTGAAGCATATTTACTAACGTATGCATGTTCCCTATCAGAATGTGAGAAAAACTGGTCACTCTGCCAAAACTCTACCAGCAATGCCCAAATCAGTTGAGTGGTGCTGCTCATCTGTAAAACTATCAAATTGACATTTTATATGACATTAGGCTTCAGGATCACCATATCATAAGACAAAGAATAATCTGCACCTGTCCCTGAATCAGTATTTCTGTCAAACTGCAAACTAGACCACCTAAGACTTTACAGGAGTGACCTGTTCTCCTGAATTCCCGATAGCCAACAGCCATTACACAACGGTGCTTTAGGCTCTCTTTTTTTACAAAATTTTGGCCTATGTCTTTTGCAGTACCTGCAAGATATATTTATATCTTATTATTAAGGAATAATATTGCAATCTTGCTGATGGTAGTGGGTTGGAGATGCCATGGCTGTCAGTATTCTTCTCCGAGGGAGTACACCTTTGTGTAGAGTTTATAATTATCTCATCTATTTTATATGGTTTAACAACTGTGAACATAACTGCTTTTTCCCCGTACACATTCATATTACCCAGGTTTAATCCAAAGCCTCAAACCTTTTAAGGCTTCCCTACTATTATTCATGTTTTTGTCACTTTGCCATTAGGTTATTAAAACAAATCCTACATGAGCAAACACCATTAAAACTTTCTGAAGTTAAGACTTTATACATAAAGTTTTTGCTTGCTTCCTAGGACTTGGCAGAAACATGTGGTACAAAGTACCTTGATGAAGAAATATACAAATATGTACAATCTGCACTCTGCATTGCCTGCTTATTCACTTCCTGATGAAATTTAAGATTTTGGGCTTGATGCACCTTTTAAAGTTTGCATATTTTAAGAACATTACGTACTTAAAGGGAGTTTCTCTTGCAGTCATGATAATTCATTCTCAGCTAGTCAGAGCTAAAATAGGCAATTTTGTTAGCTTTTCAGATCATGAGGCAAAGCACATTTTCCCACTTGGTTTTAGATAAAAGCTGAGAGTTGTACCTCAGGGAGCACAGTGACTCAAAGAAAAACAGAAGCCCAAACCCCAAGTGTTATTGCTTGAATATAATGAGAAGAATGGCATTGAGACTGTTTCTAGAGAAAAAAAAAAAAAAAAAAAAGCATCTAAACAGAAAAATCATGACCAAAAAGAGAGCACTTGAGCATTATTCTGAACTCACTCCTACCACATAAAAGAAGCTTGCTGATGATATCTATGGCAGGATGGTGCTTCCTGACTCCAGTGTGCTGACTGATGAAACATCTAACACAGTCCACAGGCAGAGCATATCACCCGTTTCCTGATCAGATGTCTCACTGGTTTAACAGCCTACAAATAACATACTTCCCACCATTAGACAAACTGTCTGGCAGCCAACAAAACCAGCTGGTGAAACAACAACAAAATGAAAAAAGTCCCAGTGTCCTCCCACCAGCTAGGAACATATCCACTGGAGTCACTTAACTTGGTGGCTGACACCTTCCCCAAGCTCAGGTCTCACAGATCAAAGTGTAGTTTCTGAGAGTGTGTTTGGGGTATTTTGGGGGTTTGTTCTTAGGCTGCAGGCCTGGACAACACCAGCAACATAAAAACCTGGTACCAAAAACTACAGCATTGATATCTGAGAGATTCAGCCAAAGGTAGAAGAGTGAAGAGAGAAGAAAAAAGATTTTACTGCTCACTTCCCATATACGTGCAATGCTAAATTACTGCAGGCAGCTGTCACAGATTACGGTGAAGCTGTTGGCCAAAGCACCCTTCATGATTTGGTCTTTCCTGTTCTCAGGGGCAAGTGAATGAAGCACAGCTGGTGCTGGTAGCTGCACTGGCTTCAACCCAAGCCTTAGGTACCCTCACAACAGCTGCTCTCATTTACTCTTGCAAACACACAGGACAGCATGCAAACATGACTCCAGTGAGAAGGTACAATACAGATTCAACTTTAATAATACAAGCCTCTGCCTCACTTTCAGAGAGTCAAAACCACTATCCACATCCACAAGACTACTGATGATGCACTAACTATAGAGACCCCAGGTGCGATTCAGATTGACCTTCATGAGTGGCTTTATGAGTCAAGGAAGGGGGTAGAGAAGGCCACCAAAGAATCCTTGGTGACAGCAATACCTAAACTCCACAAATCTTCACAGGCTTAACCTTGAGTTAGCTGCACAATGGCCTATCAACATGGCACCGGCAACGCAGGTGCGACTGAAGACATCGTGAAATCTGCCAGTCAAACTGAAGGACTGCGGATAATGGCAAAAACCCATCAACAATGAGCTATCATGACTTGCAATAAAGCAAAGTATTGTCCTCCCTATTGATAAGGAACCACACAAAGGAGCACCACATAGACACATCATCCTGTCAACGATGCCAAAAGAGCTGCAGAAACTTATATAAGCGAAGTCCATTATCTAATATGTTTCTGTTACCCAGAAGGTTATGGACTGAGGATCTTACAAATGGCACCTCCCAAGCTGCACAGCTGGTGGTCATTTTCCCCTGATCTGGGCACCTGAAATACTGCATCCAGCCTGAAATGGTGGCAACTAGCAATAACCACTTTCTAAGTGACCAGGCAGCACTCATCCTTGTACACACTGCCTCATGGTGGCTACCTACTGAACAAAGGGCAAACAGAACATGGACCTCATCTCCATGATCACCACCATACTGATGCTGAAATTCTCCCTTGAATGGCTAACTCTCAGTTTTGGAATGTGATACCCCACTGTCAGCTATCCCTCTTCTCACAAATGTAGGCACACAGAAAATGTTGCACCTCACAGCACAGTATGTAGCACAGCACAGTTCCTGTCTTGTCCTCAGTCTTGATACAACTGTGCCAGCATTCGTATGACCACGATCTCAGACAGGCCCATGCTGCTGCATGTTACTGTTCCAGTGGCAAGATGCAAACAGCAGCAAATAACACAGCGTATATATGGAATAATGCCTTTGTTTAGGTTCTTCTTCTAGGCCTGCACTCGTCTCAAACTGTTTTTCTCTTCCATGGCAACAACTCAGAACTTCCCCAGAACATTCCAGGATTATAGCCCAGACTACATAGGATATGTATAGAGAATGAATAGAGAGCTCAGTTGCCTAACTTGGTGTGGAGATTTTTGTGCCCCAAAGGTAAAATTTGTGCATAATTATACCAAATGTTGTCACTTGAGCCCCTTTATAAATCTAGTCTTTATTCTCAAACTCCCCCTTACTGAGTCAGTACCTGTGCCTCGATTATGCAGCTTTGAGACCAAATAACTCATTTCTCAACAGGATGGAGAGGTCAAAGAGATCCCACAGTGTAAACAGACCTTATGGATAGGTTAATAGAATACGTCTTTTCTGTCCTGAACCAATTGACTTGTGCAAAAGAGGTGAGGAGTGGCAAAGGGAGCTGCAGATACCAATTTACTTTGGCACCTTCTTTTGTGTAAGCGTAAAACCGAGTTTACCAGTAGCACCTGAACAACGTCCCCTAAGAAAAGGGGTGGTCAAAGTACGAATACAAAGATCGATCTTCCATCATTTGTTTTCTTCTTATACTGCAGTAGCATTAAAAGTGTTCTATGAAATGATGTAAAACTAAATCCCATTATGTCTTATAGCTCCATTACTTGTGGATCACATTCAGAAATGTCTAGTAAGGGTGAGCAGTGGATTTTTCAGTGCTACTCCACTTTGCTCAGTAGTTTGGGCAGCATTTGAAAAGTTGCATCTGTTGTAAGTAAACTTCGGCATCACAGTCATTTTCGTTCCCATTTCATTCTGCTCCTGGCTAGCAAAGCTTGAGAATATTGTCCTGACTTCCTTCAGTAACTATCTGTGAGATTCCTACCAAGGGCCAACTTTCCATAACTCTTGATAACAAAACTCTCCAACAGGCTGATTAGTCATCAGGCAATGAAATAACTCTTGGCATAAAATAATGGTCTTCTACCAGAATGCTTTAAAAAAAAAAAAAAAATCTACAGTGCTCCCAGTTTGGATTCTCTGGCAAAATTACATTTGATAATGACACCACTACCTGATATATAGCTAAACCCTATCATAACAAACATATGTGGTCATGACCCAAAGATCCCTTCCCTCTAGACCCATCCAAGAAGCCCAGCACACACTTTTCAGGTTGTCTATTTCCAGTTACCTACCTGGGCAGATAATCTGAGATTTGGGAACTGAACAGGGAAGTATACAGAGACAGAATAAAGGCAGACCAGCAGATGCAGATAGAGATCTGGAGTCTTGCTCAGACCCATTGCTTTGGGGACACGGCAGAAACTCTTTACTCTGTATCTGATGAAGTGCTACTTGTCCTGTCTAGAGTCCTCCCCTAATCTCCACTGCCTTTCAACAAATTCCACTTCTTTTAGAGCAGAAAAGGTCAAGACTGCATCAAAAAGGGAGAAACAAAAACTAAGGGATAAGTCTGCTTGACTGATTACATGCCAGACCAGCAACCCACACCTCCAAAAACAATGCCCTACTCCTGAGGCCGTGCCATGTTCCAAGGACAAGCACTGAAAGCTCTTCTCTTGGAGCCAAGTCAATGTGCAAGCAAGCATGCTAAAAAGCAGATAAGACACCTGACTCCGACCTAGTAGTCTGGATATTCAAGTGTCCACAAAGATAGGCTAGAGTTTCTTTTCCAGCTTACTGGAACATGCACGCTTTACATTATACCCTCAGCAGAAAAGAAATAAAATCCATTTCTGCAAATTACTTGCAAATTTTTAAACATTTTTTCCTTGCTTTCTCAAAAAAAAACAAAACCAAACTCTACTTCAGAAAGTTTCTGAAATTAAGGATACTGAACTTCATAAACTTGGGATAAACATTACTTTTAACTTATATTCCCAGCACCCACATTAGGTTACTAGAAGCGAAGATGAGAGTACTCCTGCTGATTTTTCTTTTAAAAATTATTTTGGACAAAAAAAAAAATGAATTCTACTTTTTGTCCTACTAGCGAATTTAAAAAAAAGAATTACAAACAAGGACAACTTTTTGTTTTTAAAAACATCAAGACAAAAATTTATTCACCCTTTATAGGCTGGGTCTATATGTGACCTTCATGTTAAGTGTGACCAGAAGAGCACATGGTTTAGTGTAGGATTCTGTAATGGTTATACAGCAGGAGTCCATATCAATAACCTCAAAATGCCTCTTGTATAAACAATTTGGTAAATGACAGTATGAGTCTCCAGCGTGCAGACAGGACAGTTCTGCATTCGCTTCATGTGAGGTTGTGCTTGTGGCTGGCTGCTCCAGTTGACAAAGACTGGCTGTTGGGGATGCAGCTACCCAAAGCCATCTCCAGCGTGTTCCACTCCCCACAACAGCCAATGACTTCTGAGGCAGCTGCTGGACAGGCAAACAGCTTTCCTTTTGCCTGCTCCCTCCTACTCACTCAGGCTCACACAGAGTTTCCATCCCCACTCTGTCCTATGGCTCTGCCCCAACACTCCCCTAGATGAGTTCACGCCCATTTGGGAACAGGCTCTTCTTTTCAAGAGCACAACATTATAGTTACCAACAACCTTACCGGCACTCTCCTATGATAAAATCTGTAAAAAGGCAAGCTGGCCCAGATATAATCTATGTAGGACTATGGCAAAATTCACTAAAGCTTTTTCAGTTTTGGTACTCCTTTTATAGGCAACCTTTGTAGCCAAAACGGGCCATATAGGTTTCCTCTGTTTACAAGAACTTGCTGATTATTCAGGTATTCTTGCACATTTCAGTGAAAGATAAATCCATTATTTTCCATATTTGGCCAGAAAAAACAATGCATGAGACAAAAACATCTTAAATTCTAGCATCAGCTGATACTCTAGATATTAGAGGGTTTTTTAAAGTATTGCAGGCAAACAATGCTACATGAGCCCCTCACAACCCTTCACGCACATATAGCTACAAGGTCCCTGAAAGATGGGGATGGCAAGTATTCCATTTTACCAAGTTACAGCATGTGGTCAAGCATACAGTGCAAACTACTCAAAGGCACACAGCAAGTCTATGACACACACAGAGATTTAACCCAGTTTGTCTTAACTCTCAGAGCCCTATTTTTAATTGCTGGATTATTCTTCTTCCTTAAAGGATGCTTATTGAGGGATGAGATTAGAAAAGGCCAAACCTTAGCCATCAGTCCAAATTCCTTTGTCTTGTGGATTTCATCCAGCCCCACAGAGTATTTACTTTTTTTTTTTTTTTTTTGCATAATTTTAAAGTATCTCTTATGATTGGTAAGATACGGGAAAAGTTGCCCTCAGTTACTATACTATACCATATACACTCATTTAAAAATACGTTTCTCACTAACTTGACCGATCATAAGACCTTCATCAGGCCAGCCTATAAAAATAGACACGTATGTATTAGACACGTATGTGTTTTCTAAAGCGCAGTTTCATAGGGCCCATAGGTTTTCCTGTATCATGACCTTAAAACTTCTGTATTACAGATGAATGCTATTCAGTTTTAGACATGCCAATAATTCTGATTAACATGCCTCTCTCATTTGTTTCACAGCTCCTTTGTTTTGCTATTAAAACAAGAGGTTACTTAGAAATCAAACCACTTGCATACAACACGTAGGATTCGACAGATAGAAAACAGCAGTCAAATAATAATAATACGTATTATCTTGGAAATCAAAACTACTGATCACCAAAAATAAATTTTTAAACCTCAGAACTATGATTAACCTTCCTTTTGATACAAACAAAAAAAAGTGAGTTTTATATCCAGCGGCGAGTTTCATCTCAGTCTAATGTGAATTCGTGTGCCTTTCCAATTACAGAGCACAAAACTTCAACCTTCTTTCCACTCCTTAAAGTACCATCAGTTATGTGCATTCAATTCCTCACTCTATAAACACAGAGCCTAACGTCAAACATAAACCACGCTAAGAGAAGTTATCTTCTGAAAACGTCACAACTGTTGAATCTCTAATACACAATTTGTGCAAGAAAAAGTAGGAAGCTAATTTTACAGAGAAAACAAACTTTACTACCTAAAATGCACTTCATATTGAGGTGAAAGCTAAATTCATCCCTTCACCCCCCCCAAAAAGAAAAAGCGTAGTTCTACAGCTCTATAAACTGTTTTGTCCTGGAACACAGAACACAAGTTAAACGATGTCAGTTCCTAGCCAGAAGTAAATATAAAGTAGAGTTTCCGGAATGAATGCGTAAATCTTTTTGGCTCTGCCTTTACATTTTTAAAACTGCGCATGTGTTTATATTCTGACCTTTGTACGTTTTCCAAATGAAAACAAAACAAAACAAATCAAAGAAATACTTTTCAGCAATAACCAGACTCCTATTACTTCCCAGTGTCAGTTACAGTAACATATAACTGCCATAAATGTAATAGCCATTATGTTTCTATTCTTGATACTCAGGAAGAAAGATGGTGCTTCCACAGAACCTGACCTGTCAATTTTAAATTAGTTTCAGCACAAGCCACTCAAACACTGGAAACGAGCAAGAGTAATTTAATTTTGCAAGTGATATACCAATTGCTAAAAAAAGGCAATTAATAAGGGCTATTGCAGACGCTGTTGCTATTAATTGCCTTCAGTAGTAACTACCTCATTTCAAAAGAAACCAAGCAGGAAGCAGTTTTCTTGCCTTGGTTCATAGAAGTTTATATCACTACATTATCCATCTGCTTGTTCTTACTAGCTTCTGAACTTGCTGAACAATTTCAGTTAAATTTAACAATGAAGAAAGCCTCAAAGGAAAGTTCTTACTAATCTGTGAAAGTTAGCAGCTGATAGAAAACTAGTATCTCCCATGAAGGAACGGTCACACAAATTCAGTGTTGGTCTGCCCCATTTGGCCTGCCAGCCAGCTAATCAGTACTAGACAGCTCTGAACACCAGCACTAGATGGCTCTGAACCAGGCACTCAGGTGCTGCCTCTATCTGAACACTGTAATGTACCTTTAGTAATGCACTTCCTGAACAAAACTAAATGTTTCAAGGGTATGACACACACTCCATGATATACACCAACTGGCCTTTTCATAAGGCCATAAAGCATGTTTTGTTTTGTTTTGTTTTTACCCCAACTGAACATATACCAACCAACCAACCAGAGTGCTAGAATAACATCACACTATGATTTTTACACTATGATTTAAAGAAAAACAGAGGCATGTACCAGTTTGTATGTTCAGTGCTGTGTAGTCAGTTTTATTAGTTCTTCACAAGCAACTGGGGTACAGCTTCAGCAAATAAAACATCAAAACTTTCAAAAAAAAAAAAATTCCACTGAAGAGGAACTTGCAATAAATGTTGGAGGTGAGACACCGTATTGCCATGTACTGATTCCTACAGTAAGAAAATGGCCTCAGGTTGCAGCTGGCAAGGTTTAGATTGAATACTAGGAAAAAATTCTTTATTGAAAGAATGGTCAAACATTGGAACAGGCTGCCCACCAGGGAGATACTGGAGTCACCATCCCTAGAGGTATTAAAAAAAATGTGTTGATGTAGTGCTTGCAGACATGGTTTAGTGGGCATGGTGGTGTTGGGCTGACAGTTGGACTTGATCTTAGAGGTCTTTTCCAACCTTAATGATTCTATGATTCTACCACAGACACAAATGATAACTTCTTCCTCAGGAGTAAAACGCATCTTAGAAAGTACAGTAAACTCTAGGCCCATGAGAAGAACATAAATCATTTTGCTCAATGGTTGACTTTCCCCAGCCCAGTGCATGATGCCCTGCTGGTGTCCAGCTGCTGGCAGGAGCCCCTAGCAATGCTCACTGGGACAGGTCCCACCCCAGGGGAGTGACCACGGGCCAGCTCCCCAAAAAGGTGACAGACCCAGGTCCGAGCCAGAAGAGGAAACAAATAGCCTGCTTTATTAGGGAGAAGTGCAAACAGGCTCCTTAACCTGAAGGATTTAAGGACATTTCTTTTTGAAGCTCATTTGCATGCTTTGTTTTGATTCTGTCAAGGATTCAGATGCTATAGTGGCAGAATTCTTCCAGAATTAGACGTAAAAACGTTTTTCTAACATAAAAATGTATGTTCCAATAAGCATCCAATGAGGTACAGGCTGATACCAAGATGACTACAGTGATCCGGATCCAAGGGAACTTACCTCTTCTGAAAGGCCTATACATACACCTTACTTCAACTCCCTCCCAGATTGTCTTCCATTATCTGGTGTTACAGCTATAAAGACAGTGAGTGTCATGTTAGAATTGTAAACATCAATCTGCCTCCTTTCAATTGAGCAGTGTGATCGCACACATTTCTATGATTTATTTTCCATTACTGTCAAGCAGAACTGCAAATGAGCCTTTATCTCAAAACAAGGGAAATAGATGTTAGCCACTGATTGAGCTTCTGTACAAACAGCAGGTCAAGCAACCTTCTTAATTTTGCATACTGCAAAAAGCAAAAGAAAGAAAACAAAACACTTGGTACACTCTTAACAGCAACAAAAGGTGAAAAACAGATCTTCTGTTACTGTCTTCTACTGTCTCTTCTTACGGGTGGGTTTTTTGTTTGGGGTTTTTTTTTTGGTTGGTTGGTTGACTGGTTGGGTTTTTTTAAATCCAGTTCATGAGACAGATCCTTTAGCCAAAAAAGATAGCTCAGATGGAAGAAGTAGGTTGCAACTCATTGCTTTACTCTTCTGCTCCATATAACCTCCCCAGGAAAACTCTCTCTTTGGTGGAAATGGATCAATAACATCGTATTTTGGCAGTAGCATGAAAGTCAGGTCTTTCTAGCAGTATTTACGGAAGTTCACGTTAAGAAACGTCAGAGGCTCTGCCACACTCCCAAAACTCCCCAAAAACAAAGTCAGAGAAGAGGACAAATGCATAAACGTTTGCATGGAAAACACTCCTTTCTCTCACAAGCTCAAACTCTTACTCGATTAAGACTTCCCAAAACCCCAAGACTTCCCAGTCTCCTTATATATCCCACAGCTCACATCTGTGCTGAATGCAATGATTTGAAAGATGGTCTTTGAGAAAACATGACATTGCTTCTCTTCTTTTTTCAAATTTTTCAGGCCATAACCTGAAATAATTATAGACAGGCCACATGCATATGACAATACATTCCAGACAGATAGCAAATTAGGGCACACTTAAAACAGCAACTCTATTTTATTAGTGTTCCTAAGAAAGCAAAACCAGAAGAACAAATTATTTCTTTTTGCAAAGTGGATAATGGAAACGAATCTACGTCTACTCCCACCTCAACTGCCAGCAGCAGCTACGTTCCAGTAGAAGGACAGAACTGACAGATTAGCAAGGGAGACATGCAGATAAATACTGCAGATAAATTTTTACCAAGAATTGAAGTCAGTAGTATCTAAGAATAAATAACCATCTATCTGCTTTCAGACCAATTTTTTTATGCGTGCATTGGCCGTTAAATATTTCCCATAGGTTGAGGCAACAGGAAGGAAGGCAGGCCGTTAACTCTATATTTAAATTACCTCACAAATGTTTAAATAATGTAATGGTGAAGGCTAGATCAGAGTTTCTCATGTTTTGAGTACCTATTAAAAAACAATACAGACAGATAAATTATCAGCTAAAGGATGGCTTTTACAGAAAGATGCCTGAACGTTACTCAAAGGTATTGAATGAAATGGCTGGAAAGAGAAAACACTATGCATTAAAAACGGGGGAAAAGCCCCAACCAGAACTGAAAATAAAATGATAACTGGCTCTAGTACTAAAGAATCATAGAATGGTTTGGGTTGAAAGGGACTTCAAAGATCACCTAGTTCCAACCCCCCTCTCACGGCAGGGACAGCTCCCACTAGACCAGGTTGCTCAAGGCTCCATCCAACCTGGCCTTGAACAATTCCAGGGGTGGAGCATCCACAACTTCCTTAGGCAACCTGTTCCAGTGTCTCAACACCCTCAGGGTGAAGAGCTTCTTCCTTGTATCTAGTCTAAACCTGCCCTCTCCCAGCTTCCAACCATTACCCCTCGTTCTACCACTGCAGGCCCTTGTAAGAAAGTCCCTCCCCACCTTTCCTGCAGGCCCCCTTCAGGTACTGGAAGGCTGCTATAAGGTCTCCCCGGAGCCTTCTCTTTTCCAAGCTGAACAAGCCCAACTCTCTCAGCCTGTCCTCAGAGGGCAGGTGCTCCAACCCTCTGACTATCTTGGTAGCCCTCCTCCGGACTCGCTCCAACAGCTCCATGCCTTTCTTGTCTTGGGGGCTCCAGAGCTGGATGCAGTATTCCAGGTGGGGTCTCACGAGGGCAGAGTAGAGGGGCAAAATCACCTCCCTCGACCTGCTGGCCACACTTACTTTCATGCAGCCCGGGATACAGTTGGCTTTCTGGGCAGTGAGTGCACACTGTTGGCTCATGTTCATCCTGTCATCCACCAACACCCCCAAGTCCTTCTCCCCAGGGCTGCTCTCGATCCACTCATCACCAGCCTATATCTGTGCTTGGGATTGCCCTGACCCAGGTACAGGACCTTACACTCAGCCTTGTTGAACTTCATGAGTTGGCCTGGGCCCACCTCTCCAGCCTGTCAAAGTCCCTCTGGATGGCATCCCTTCCCTCCAGCGTGTCAACCTCACCACACAGCTTGGTGTAGTCAGCAAACCTGCTGAGCGTGCACTCAATGCCACTGTACATGTCACCAACAAAGATGTTAAATAGCACCAGTCCCAGTACCGATCCCTGAGGAACACCACTTGTCACTGGTCTCCACTCAGACATCGAGCCATTGATCACAACTCTTTGAGTGAGACTCAAAG
The DNA here is from genome assembly GCF_034619465.1 of Leptosomus discolor. Classification (NCBI taxonomy): domain Eukaryota; kingdom Metazoa; phylum Chordata; class Aves; order Leptosomiformes; family Leptosomidae; genus Leptosomus; species Leptosomus discolor. The sequence continues at coordinate 203,427,373 of NC_141391.1, forward strand.
AGACTCATGAAGAAGCAGATCTATAAAAGTACCAGATCCTAACTCCTCAAGATCAACAGAAACTAGGCATAACTGGAAAAAAAAAAAATCTGTCCCTCTAATGTTTAATAGTGTCCATTATTGAGAACCTACATTTTTCAAGACTCATGCATGATGAAAAAAATGGGTTTATTAGAATGGTAGAAAACATTGTGTTCAAAGCCTTAAGAAAATTTTAACATGTCTAATCATATCTTGTTTCTGACTGTGTGATGACGAAAACAAACGTTGTTTTAGAACAAGAAATGTCAGAACAATCCCAGCTCTACATTTGTCAAAGTTTTTGTTATCAAAGCTCTTAACCATTGTTAATCCAGGAAGAGTGTTTAAACATACTTACTAGCTTGTAAATATTCATTTACGAAATCTTAAAAAGCAAAACTTAAGAATTCCTTGATCAACACCTATTTCAACGACTTGTGACATTAGTCTGCGCTTTTTACCAAAGGCCTAACAACGGAGTCCCTTAAGCCTCAATGAAAAAGAAGTGTTTAGCTTCAGAGAGAAGATCCAGAAAAGAAACAAGTTCAGTGGTGAAAGTAACGGGAAACAAATTAGAAGGACCAGATCAGTGCAGTGACAGTACATGCTCATTTGTGGGGTCATACAAGAAAAGGCCACACCAATGCTGTCACGGACAGTTAATCCATACCCTGCAACAATTACAAGTGCCTTACAACTTATGGCAATGGATTTTATTTTTCACACTAGCATTACAAATCTATCATTAAAATCAGAATGGGAAAACACATCAAACTTTTCAGCCTGTGCTCCCAGGCTAGCAAGTCTGAATGTTTACACTTGGTTCCAGCTTGTATTCATCCCAACGCTGAGGATTCTGTACATCTTTTATTTATAGTCTACGCTGAGGCTTTGCAAGGAATGTTTTCTTTCCAGTGTTGGGCAAGGATTTATCTTCTTCCTGTCTGGTATGTTTTACAATAGACATGTCTGCTAAAAAATTATACGGTAAGAGACTATCACTATTTATAAAAACACATTTTACATCTGCATCACAAGGATTCAGCAGAGGTTGATGCTGTTATAAAGATCTTTATACATGCAGGATGGTATCTGGAACAATTCTGAGCAGGAAAGATCATGTTACTTCCCCTCCTTTCAAAAATCTATTTTATACAGCTATTTTCTAGTCCGTCCATTAAGGAAGTCTTCATAATATTTACTAATAGGCCCTTTTAGCCCAGCTTTACAAAAAACACTTTAGTCAAATAACTGGAACAGTATGTGTAAGAAAACTATTCTCATTATCAGCTTTTACCTGCTCAAGCTCTCAGCTTCAAATTCTTGCTCTGATGATTTTTTGTTAGTATTAATATCATTAAGCAGAGCAATTTAGGAAGCAAACATACAAGTGAAAACCACTTTCTGTTGTTACAGCATGGTTTTTACCACTCCACCTTCCATTATCCAGAGTGTTACAGTACAATAAGGCAAGGCTGACTAAATTAAAATTTGGATTTTTTGTATTGCTTCATTCCTTACCATTTCCTCATTCTATCTGTGGTCCATAAATTACTTTTCTGAGCAGCAATGCTAAAAGGATGCCTTTTATAGAAAGGATGGCAAACTGCCATATGGCTGTTGTTCAGTTCACTCTGTGGATACCTTGTGCCTACAACCTGCATTTTACTCCCATGCACTTCAGACACCCTTGCCTGTCTACATCCCCCTTCGTTTCAGATCTTGCACTTTTTTGTGTGACATGGTATCATTTAAAATACTGACCGAGGCACTGGACATTTGATTAACATCATCTTTTTGATGTAGACCAAAACCGTATGTCTTCTACCTTACTTGCTGTCTGGATTCATGTATTACACTGCCTAGAGACTGCAAATAGAAATTCTGTGTGAGTACTTCTGCTATTTTTATCATCAAATGCACAAAAACTTGAAATAGAGCTCTTCAAAAACAGAATTGACAAACATGAAGCCCTTCAAGGAAAAAATGTAATAACACCAGTCAATTAGAAAAGAGAAAACAAAGGACACTCAAAGCCAAGCTTCACTCTCTGCAACAACATCTGATTTAGTACTATGACTGAAAACTGATCTACAGAATAAAAACGTATTCCATAAAGAAAAAGATTAAATTAAAAAAATGAAGTTTGTAATTACTTGTCATGATCAAAATTCACAGAAAGAACATCCTGTTCAGCTCCATCAAGTAAACAGGCCATCACTCCTACCCAGCAAGTGAAAGGGTTAGCCTGAAAGTGTTCTCTGAAAGGATAAGGGTTTTCAGCATAAAACCTCTTCATGAAGCTATTTAGCTATCTGTGTCATCATCCAATGTTCCAAAGAAAAGGAAGAAAAAGTATATATTTCCATTAGAATTCTCGTAAGACTGCTTTCAAACAATACCATAATTGATGGATGTTTATGCTAGTAATATCTACTTATAGATGTGCATATCTCTTTTAGCAGATTTACCTAGCACGTAGTAACTCATGCATACACGGGCTTCATTTTTATGCACCCACATCCATATAGTAATCTACAATATAAAAAAAAAAAAAAAGTGATAAATTTATCATCCCCAGTAAGACCATCCCTTTTTCTTCTAATTCATGTACATCGAGACCTATTCCAGCAGCAGAGAATACTGAGCCATTTTAAAAGGCTCTTTTCTCAAAGCCTTCTCCCTCCTTCATTCACTTTAAAAAAAAAAAAAAAAAAAAATCACTCACCTTCTTGAAGCATGGAACTTCTCTATAATTACACTCACTTGAAGCTCAAAAGAGCAGCTCAAACCTGGAGCAGGAATAGTTTTTCTATAGCATGACTTTAAGGCATTCCCATTAAAATAATAGTTGGAGAAATAACCACTGTGTTTTTTATTAAGCACTAAAGAAAGGAACATTTCAAAGTGTTTCTTATGTACTATTCAAAATTTCATTTTTCCATCAGCACCAAAACCATCTTAACTCTCTACGAAGACTGCAGCTGTAACCACGTGCCTACTGACTTTCTTGCCAATGACCACTACTGTTATTTTTTGAAACAGAAAGTGGTTGAAAACAATTTGGATTCTCCAGGAAAAACTCGAGTTGAAACTTTCATTAGAATACATACTCATTAGAATTCAAGTGTTATGAGTCTCCAGACATGGTAATATGACACATGACCATGTCAAAATATTTAAAAGATCTCTCAGCATCAGATGACCAAGTTCACATTCATACAATGCATTGACCACTAATTTTAGTTTAAGTTCACGCTCCTCTGAAATATATTTATAAGCCAAACAGAATTTCAATAGAAAATTCAGGACATAAAATTGGGTTGTATAGATAAGGAGCGCAGGGCTACATCTGGGTAGAGAAAATAAGAGCAGAGAATTTAATGCTCTCTCTCTCATGTGTGCTCTCTATTCTTTTATCTCCCTCCTCTTACTTTGGTTCTGTCCCTCCTCCTTCCTCTTGCTTTTACCTTTGCATTTTCCTTACCACACAGACTCCTTTTCTGCCTCTATGTCCTGCCTTCCACCTTGCCTTCTTGTTTCTTTCATTACTGTCCTGACAAATGAAATTTCCCAATCTAGAGTCAGAAACTACTACTGGAAAACCAGAAGCAGGGCAGCAGCCCACACCTTGATTAATCATTCATTCATTCAGGTTGGAAAAGACCTTTGAGATCAATCTGTACCTCGTGACCTAAATGTGCGATTTCCGAACCATATGTTCCAGATTTACAGGAGCAGCTAAGGCCAGTAAGTCTGCAGATATTTGACTATTTAAGGTAGATTTCCCTCAGACTGAGGGTTCTCACTGGACAGAACTAGGGAACAGAATGCAATACTTTTGCATAACAGATTGGCGATAAACCCTGAGATGTGTATGTATTAAACCAAGCTTAACTTACTGACAGATGCATGAAGCACCTCTGTACAGGTTCCAAATGCTAGGCCATTATGTTGGTTTTTGTAACTTCAACAGGAGTATATTCTAAAAACAGGCACTTTCTTAAGTGTCCATGGATACATCTTTATTCTATTCACTAAAAAAAAAAAAGTAATTGTTTTTCCATTCATGTCAATGCATAAACAGGACTAAACATTGGGAACAAAAAATACAAGATTTCTTTGGGAAACTGCACCAAAGTCAGCAAGTGACAAAAAACTTGAGGAAGGCAGTTTTCCTTTAAAACAGACATGATACGTGCAAGAAACAGAGTGGTGGTGTGCAAATGTTAGTACTGACACTGTTTACACCTTATCATTCATATTGCAATCACTACAAACTCATGCCAACAAAATTTTATGTCTTCCTATACTTACTGAATGAATGCTGTTCTCTTTTTCTGAGCTGAGCAGTCAGCCAAAATCAGTTTCAAGTTGTTTCTTTAGAGAAAAAGAAGCTGGAGAAAAATTCAAATGTTTTTGGTATTGTTCTACTATTTTTCTGTCCTTAGGTCTTCGGAATTTTCTCCTGCTTCTCTTAAATGCACAGACACTAAGTTTAACAAAATAATAGCCAGCAGAGACACCTTCACTCACACGTGCTTTTGTTTTGAGCAGGGACACACATATACTTTTGGATGGAGCCTGCTATCATTTCAACTAAATTCTTAATACAAACTTACTTTTTTTTTTTAAAAAAAAAAAGTGGTTATAGCAAAAGTATGCTTTTCATCCGCAATCGCAAATATATGCACGTCTGAGAGGGAACCATACTCCTTACTACAAAGACTACTAAATGCTACCCATTACAAGTCCATATTTCCAGTTGCTTATAGTTTTGTCAAACTAAGTTTTAGGACTGCAATTCTCCCAATCTGAAGAAAACACTGAGGTCAGATTAAGGGACTTTAAAAAAAAAAAAGAAACAAAAACAAACACAAAAAAAGAAAAGACTACACTGCCAACTTGCTCAGGTTTGCTTTCTAAAGTAACTGTTCACAGAAAGAAAATATTTTTGTTTGCTCCTGTCAAAAATACCAGAAATCATTATTTCAAAAATCTCACTTATTCTGAAGATTTTCAGCAAGGATTAAAGCTTTGTGCTTTTGTGACTGTGTATATTACTAGATAAAAGCAGCCAGTAGCCATCCCCTGACCACCAAGGCTCACTGAACCAGCAGGTCACCCACTTACATGGCTAAATTTTTCCCTACCAGAAGCTGTCTCCTTCCCAAACACCCATCCTCAATGGTCTCTTACACACCCTTATGCTCTGAAGCACAGCAGACACTGTCCGGAAAAGTGCAAGGAGACATAGCCCAAAGCCTTGCCAAGGAGTGCACCAACAATACCATGCTCACACGCTCTCAAGCAACTCGCCTTTAACTGGAAATGTCTCTTTACTAAAGCGCATGCACAGCAAGGCTGCTCCATTTACCGAAACCAATATCCTAAGAAATTGTGTATCCCAGGTGACTACTTTTCAGAAAAGCTCCTAGAATTACAGCACAAGTTAAACAAAGAGTTAACATCTCGCTTTGCAGGGTGCTAGAATTCAGGGCTACATTCTCCTGGGAATGGAAGTACCTACAGATGGTCTTCAGCAACAAGTCTGTTAACCCTATCATAGAACGGTTTGGGTTTGAAGGGATCTTAAAGATCACCTAGTTCCAACCCCCCTACCATGGGCAGGAACACCTTCCACTAGACCAGAGTGCTCAAAGCCCCATCCAACCTGGCCTTGAACAATTCCAGGGAGGGGCATACTTCCAGTGTCTCATCACCCTCACAGTAAAGAACTTCTTCCTTATATCTAATCTAAATCTCCCCTCTTCCAGCTTCCAACTATTACCACTCGTCCTATCACTGCACTCCCTGATCAAGAGCCCCTCCCCACCTTTCCTGAAGGCCCCCTTTAAGTACTGGAAGGCCGCTATAAGGTCTCCCCGGAGCCTTCCCTTCTCCAGGCTGAACAACCCCAACTCTCTCAGCCTGTCCTCACAGGGGAGGTGCTCCAGCCCCCTGATCATCTTCGTGGCCCTCCTCTGAACTCACTCCAACAGGTCCATGTCCTTCTTCCACTGGGGGCCCCAGAGCTGGACACAGCACTGCAGGTGGGCTCTCACCAGAGCAGAGCAGAGCGGGAGAATCCCCTCCCTCGACCTGCTGGCCACGCTTCTTTTCACGCAGCCCAGGATATCTTTGGCTTTCTGGGCTGTGAGCGCACATTGCCAGGTCATGTTGCGCTTCTTGTCAACCAACACCCCCAAGTCCTCTTCTGCAGGGCTGCTCTCGATCCACTCATCACCAGCCTGTATCTGTGCTTGGGATTGCCCCGATGCAGGCGCAGGACCTTGCACTTGGCCTTGCTGAACTTCATGAGGTTTGCATGGACCCACCTCTCCAGCCTGCCATGGTCCCTCTGGATGGCCTCCCTCTCCTTCAGGGTGTCCTTATAATCATACAAATAATGCATTATTTCTTTTTATATTTCAGCTGAGTGAGTGCAGAAATTATTAAAACTTCATTCCTAAAGTCAGCTAAGCACACATTAGGTAGTAATGCTTTCAGCCACCACCCATCATAACCCAGACTTTAATTTAAATATACACATTTTTAAGAAATTCACATGTTTTTCTACATGGTCCCTGATTCAATGATATCCTACTACAACCTATACATATTTTTATATTGCTCCCTTGCTCTTATTGACCCCTTGCACTGATCTAATCTACCTTTTATCATCACACAACAGACCTGCAGGAAGGTTATGAACTGTTCAGTGCTTTCTGCTTTGGTTTAATTTCAGGTAGAAAACCATAAGTAAGGTTAACAGAACTGCTGAAGGACCATTTCTCATCACAAAGCTGGCATGGATGTGGTTGTGTGCAAAGTTTTCTCTGATGCTCTGGTTTCTACAATTTACTTATTATTTCAAAACTTGTATGAACAGTATGTATGTAAAGCAATTCAGATGCATAAAGGAACTAAATTAAAGACCTGCCTTTAACACTGATATTGTAAGCTAAAATACATGTTTTACCTAAGCAATGATCTCGTATTATTTCAGCATAATCAGTGGGTAAAGCTGAGATATATACTTGCATTTTCTAGCCCAAGTTTTCAAGGAAGGAACTCAAAACAATCAATACATCAACAGAAGCACACGGGGGAGGAGAGGGACAGCTGTAGTATTTTCCCGTTAAAATGCATCACTATCCGAGAAAAAACATCAAAACAAACCAAAGCAAAACAAAAGAAAAACAAAGTAAACAGAGGCTACATGGCACCAAATACAGCATCGCAATTTTTTTGTTTAAAGAACAGCAATGTTACCTCTAAAAACACATGTACTAATTTATACTAAGGCTAGATGCAATATGAATCTTTAGCTATGGCACTATTTAAAAACAGCTGTTATAAATGACATAGGTTATCACCCATCAAAATAAATTGCACATCAACATCTAAGCAGTAACGTAAAGAGAAAAGTATAGTAATTTGTAAAAGAACATGTAATTTACTGAGCATTTTCAAATTTTGCAGAGTATAATAAATTTTAATATGCACGTCAAACCTTCAAAAAGTTAGAAGAATTGTCTAAAAAGGGGCTCATTTTTTTTTACAAATGTCCTATATAATTTAGTAATTGCTATTAGTATTAGCAGGAATTAGTTGTGGTCACTGATTAACACTAATACCCCTGTGTAGGACAACTGAATATATATATATTAAAAAAAACCAACAAAAATACCTAAAAATCATTCCCAAATTAAGCAGTGCATTCAGAAGGAGATAATCTAAATGCTCTGAACCTAAAGAATGTAGTTTCAGAGGTCACCTTAACTCCAGGTACCAATTCAGAACTACAACACCAATACAACAAAGTTGTCCCTCCAGACAAGGTAACTGCTTTCACCTTTGTTTGATTTCTGCAACTGATGCAATGGACACAGCAGAGGACCTGAACAGAGTTTAATTCATGTTTCACATATGACTCTTAATCCTGAGTATAGGTTTTCTTCTTTTAAACACAGCTTATGCCTCAGCTTGTCATTTCTGAAAGAGGATAATGCTGATGTACCTTCCAAAACGCATCTCAAGGACAAAACTAATGCTGGACAAAGAGTTCAACTGCAGTGCTTGTAGGTATTTAGAAACATGTACTGTGGGGTAGGAAAAAAAAAAAAAAGGTTAGAGACAACAGCATTTACAAGGGGCTCACAACAGTGTCCTGTTTGAATTAATTAAGGAATACTGCCAGCTTGACATTTCAAGTGTACTGCTTTAACAAAGAAAAGATACCACCACCAGGTCTGAGCTCTTTTCCAGAGGTTTTCATTTTACATTCACTTATAAATCTTTCCAATTTGTTTTCCTCTCCTGTATGAAAGCAGTACACAAACGGGACAAAAAGACTACACAGAAGCAGTTTGATTATTTATGAAGGCAAAAGAAAAAAATGAAAAGAAAAAAATTCCCCCCGTCTAAGTTCAAGAATTGATACTCATAGAAGCAGAAAACAAAAGCATAAAGAAATATGCTTTTAAATTGGTATTCGAACCCATTAAACAATGGTTTGAATACAAGCCTTTATGCCTCCACTTATTAACAAAAGGCTGAGTGGATGCATCATTACATTACTTCAAAAGAATACATACTCAGGGCAAATGTAAAATTTGAATTTAAAATACACACTCCTGCACAATGCACACAAACACACCATTAGTAATCATTTACTACAACTTATTCACTTTTCACCTTCTACATTGTTTCACAAATACTTCCATTTTTGTTACTTCTAATTATTTAATTACTCCAACTGACAGAAATTACAAGCCATAACACAAATTTTCAAAATGTATTAGGCTTTAACATGTGATATTTTAAATCATTTAGTTAAACTAAGTCATTCTAGCATGTCCCTTAATGAGAATACTGCCAATAATGTCTTTTCTTCTTCACAGTCACAACAAAAAGAGTATCAAGAGAATCTTGATTACAGGTATTCATTAGCAAAGCTTCGAAAGCCTCTTAAAACACCCTGTAAAGTTTTACACAAGTAACACACACATGCTAGCAAATCAAGCTACCTTCCTGCACTTCCTCCATACAACATTCCAGTTCTCCATTCACCAATGAGTCTGTTTAGTTTTGCAGTAATTCATGTTTGAAAACCATATCTAGTGTTAGTGAATTAAGATAATCATTTTGTTCTTCCACGTTATCACCATTTCAGTTTTCAAAGACAGCAAATTTCCAGATTTGTACTAATCTCATATAATCAGCATGGAGTTCAAAATTACCACATAAATCTGCAGAACCTGATTGACAGATTCAAATTCTCATTAAATACATGTGGTATAGCTGCAAAGAACAGATGAAAAGAATGGCAACTGTCTTATAACGTAACATAAAGCATTTAGAAAACTTACCCAGTTCTTAAACACCTACATTTTTTCCTGATAAAATGCACATAGGACATTATTTTTAGAACTGCACAGATCCTCATCTAGCAAACAGCTGGCTTTTGTACTCTGCTAAGCAAATCCACCTCCAGCATGACCTGGAGGAATGAATGCTTCAATGATCTGATGAGATACAATTCAATTTCCAGCTGTTCTCAGAAAAATAAGCTATCAATAAAGATGCTCGGACACTTTCCCTTCTCCATCTAACCTCACGGGCTGACCTCTCAGCATCTAACTGTAACGACTGACCCTTCGGTTAGCCTGCTCACGACACAAAGTGCCACACACCCTTCAGAGACAGCTACTACTTGTCCCATAAATCTGACCAGCTGATGGATTGACACCATCTCTAAATAAAGCCTGCCAGCCACACAAAGATAAGGTATCATTAGCTGTGTGCAGATAGGTGTTGCCCTCAAACACAAAGATACCGCATACATTCTTCGTTGTCTTCACAGCCTCGCTTGCTCCACAGGCCCTTCTACCATGCAGAAAATTTCACCCTGGCTTTCAAGAAGAAATTACGTTTTAAATTGTGCTCTACTTTTTGAAACACACAGAGGTACGTCCATGTAAAATGCTTAATCAAGTGCGTAAACACAGTAACACGCCCGTAAGAGGTGTTTTCTAAGGTAGACATACCACTGGACTAATCACAAAATATAGATTTGCTCTCTTGTGCTCTTAGAGGAAGGAAATATATGGACCCTCTGTTAGGAAAATCACACGGCTATAGGCAGTACAGCCGCACTCTGGCGATACCTGTGTGCCCAACATCCAGCAGCGCTGAACAAAAGGGAAAAGCTCGGGAGGTTAAAGTTTGCGGCGGGAGACAGGAAACCTCCCGTGGGCTCCGCTGTCGGGCGCCAACGCCAGCGGGGGCCGCCCCTTCCCACTCACACCCCGGTCACCGAGGCCACACGCTCCCCCCGGCCCCGGCTCCCCGCAGTCACGACCCACGACCGCCGGGGCCTGTGGGCGGCCCACGCCCCCCGCCCCGCTGCCCGGGGGCCGCCCCTCACACAGCCGTGCGGCCGCTGAAGCGGGAGCCCCCTCTCCTCCCCTCCCCTCCCCTCCCCGCCCCTCCCCAGCTGCCCACCTGAGCTCGGGCAGCTGAAGGAGCCGCCCCCGCCCTTGCCGGCCGGCTCGCTCCTTCCCCCCAGGGCCGGGCGAGGCGGGGGGCCCTTACCCGGGAACCGCTCCTCCTCCTCGCCGCTCTCGGAGTCGGTCTGCATGGGCTCCTCGGCGAAGTTGACCCCGCGGGCGTCGGGGGGCGCCCGGCGCGGCGGCTGACCGCCCCTGTCATGGCTGGGCGCGGGGGTGCCCGCCTTGCGGCCGCTTGCCTCCTTCTCCGCCGCTGTCCCCGCCGCCTTGGCCGCCGCCGCCTCCTCCTTGAGGCGCCCGAAGTACTGGAGGGCGAACTCCAGCAGGTCCCCGGGCTGGCTCCGCAGCACCTCCACCGTGAAGCCCTGCAGCAGCTCCGTCAGCCCCGCCGGGATGGAGATGCTCATGCCGGAGCCGGCCGGGGGGGCGCAGCCTGGCTGGGAAGGGGGAGGGAGAGGGGAAGGGGAGAGGAGAAGGAGGAGGAGGAGGAGCGGGGGCAGAGCCCGCGGGCGGCGGCCGGGGCCGGGGGTCCGCAGCCCGGGGACGAGGCGCGCCCGGCAGATCGCCCGTGGGCAGCGGGAAAGGGGCGGGCGGCGGCGCAGGTGGGAGCGGGCGGGGGGCGGATCCGCGGCGGGCAGCGGCTCGCTGGCAGCCTCGGCGGCGGCCGCAGCGTCTCGCTCCGCTTCACCCCACACTTGGCGCGGCGGCAGCCCCGTCCGTGACTGAAGCCTCCCCGCCCCCGCCGCCTCCTCCCCCCGCGCCGGGGGAACCTCGCACACATGTGACCCGGGAAACCATGACAACCTCCCGCCGGGGACTGCGGCCCGCAGCGCGCCCGCGCCGCCGGAGGGAGGCAGGGAGGGGAGAGGAGGGGAGGGAAGGCGGCCTGCCCGCCCGCCCGCCCGCCCGGCCCGGCCCGGCCCGGCCCGGCCCGGCCCGGCCCGGCTTTCCGCGAACCCCCGGCGGGGCGGAGGGGCCCTCAGGAGCGGGCAGGTACCCCTCGCAGCTGGCCGGGGTGCTGTGAAGCTCCCCGAGGCCTCCTGCTGGGCTGTCCTCACGGCCCCTTCCTCCGCGGGGGCACTGCCCGGCCGGGCCGCCGCCCCCGGGCACTGCGGCCCCTTTTTTCCCCAGCTGCCCGTGGCTCCCGGGGTCCCTTAGGCTTTGGGTGCCTTCGCCTGCGGTGGATCCAGGCACCCGCGCCGGAATGCTAATGAGCTGACATGTCCCCGCTCAGTAAAGGACCACAGTGGATGTCGTATTTCATAGCTAATTACGACTGCGCTTTTTTCACGGCCATGTACCACCTTAAAGATATTCCCCGCATCACTGATATATATAGATATGCCATCTATTTATGTTCATCTATATCACTTAGGATGAGAGGGGTGATGTGGTGCTAGAAAACGCATCCTGTTTGTCAGCTGATTGTCTAAGGTCCATGAAAAATTTAGCTGGAGAAAGACACAATTGTTAAAAAAATAGAAAATAAGTCCAATTTAAACATTGCCGAGTGCCAATGCTCAGCATAGACGCTCTTCCCAGTCATGCTGCAGAGACTGCTTAGCGCAGTGGTAAGTAGGTGCTGCTTGTCATCACCAGGAAACTTAAATGTTTCAAGTAAGTAGGAATTGCGGGTGCCATGTTTTCCATAAGGCTTTATTAAACACTTCTTGAAAGTGAGATCCTTGGAATGTATGAAAGCTGCATGACCCCCTGATTCATAATCACGTCTGAACATTTGGCCAACGTTATGGGGTTCCAGAAATATCTCTTAAGAGTCTTACTTCTATGCATCAAGCAAATTAACTGCTAAAATGTCTAAGGTTGGGTCTGCTTGGCTGTTCAGTAATTGATTTCACTAAACATTCAGGATTACTCAAATTGCCTTGAAATATACTTCATAAGGGCTTAGGGTAATACAAGCAGTCAAAATTCAGGTTTGTAGTAGGAAGATACTGAAAGACCTGACTTCAAGAAAGTAATGTGACAACAAAATACAGCAATCCCTGTGATACTTTTTGCACAGATCTGGATCTCAAAGCCATTTTTAATTGAATTTCCAAGTGGAACCCGATGGTCCCTGTGTATGCATTTTCGAAAGGAGCTTGTTCACAAGTTGGATCTTCAAAGTGTTATAAACCAGGCAAATTAGTGGCGTGATCCACGCATGCATGGGTGCTGTCGGTGCCCTGTAGCAGGCGAGAGATACCTCTGCCCATGGAGTTGTGGAATACCTTTGAGCAACGTCTTGTGGCTTCTTTTCTCTCTGCAGGAAAAGCCTCCAGCTAGCCATAATGAAGTACTTCTTTGAAGTGAAATTCGCTGATGTTTAGCACTGTCCAGCATGAGGAACATCTTCAAGGGCAAGCTAAGTCCTCTGGGGCAGACCACAAGTGCTGTCTGAGCTGCAGAAGATTGCTTCACCAGCAGGCTCTAAGAATTGCTACAGTGTCCTGGCCAGCCAGCCTAGCCAGCACACGTACGCTTCATGCCGTGCCCCAGCACTGGCATGCCCTGCCCACAGCTGCCTTTGCAAGCACTGCTGGTGTAGCATGCTGGTACACTGCAATGGCCAAGAAGCAACAGGAGAGCTGACATCGGTACGCTACGGACAGGTGCATACCTTTGGTCATTCTAGAGGGTGGCTTAGCTAGAAATGCAAGATTGGAACTTAAAAGTCCTCTCACGCCGCTAAGAGGGCTGATCTGTTTGTGACCATGTTGAGCAATACCTAAGTTCTGCGGAAACCTCCAGGAAGGGAAGTGTTGGTAATCGGTGCCTTCCAGGAGCTAGGTGTTCTGTGAGCATGCGATAGTTTGTTTAACGGAGTCTTCCTGGACTAAAAGGATTGTCATCCCTGAGGTTTTCCCTTAGCCAGACAAGGCACTCTGTTGTTCTAGGAATTTACCAGCAGCATAGTGTCTTTTGCCATCTAATCAAGGATTTCCCTGGCTTGCCAGAGCCTCCCATACTCCCAGATGTGAAAGGAGATTGTTTCTCTGAGGACATCCTCAAGAGCTGGTCTTTTATGCAAAACAGATAATTTTAATAAGAGACTGCTAAGTGATGGCACTCTACAGAATGATTCTTTTTTAAAATTTTCAGAACAGCCCCAAACGTTTGTGTCTAGTGAGACTTAACTTGAGTTTTGGTGTATCTCAAAGGATGGAAGTGAACTTTGTTGTTCAAGTTGGTGTCATCTGCTTTCCTGAGATACTTTCTGTTCCAAAGAAACATTGGATGTTGCATTGACATTTAAATTGCTTTTAAATCCTCGGAAGGAGGACAGCTGTCCCAAAATGTGTTCTCTACCAGAGTGAACAGGTAGGTAACAAGAGTATCAGTTCACACCTCTCCAGTGATTTTTATTAGTTGCTACTAATTTTTGTGTGCCAACTACAAGCCTTCTTTTCTGCCAGCCTTCAGCATTTTGCCTGATAGGAACACCCTTCTCAAGTCCTTCCAAAGATGTTCTCTCGAACAACCATCTTCCAATTAACCCTGGCTAGCCTCTGCAATGCAATGCATGCCACACCGAGGGGGCAGAAGTGTGCACTTAACTTTGTGAGTGTAAGCCTGGCTAAAGCCTTTTCTCTCAAATGGAAAGTAACTTAGCAAGCACGCTAGTGGGGTACAGGCTTTTAAAACCCCCTCTCAGTTATGTTCTTGGAGGCAAAAGTCACTGTTATTATCATCTGCTTGGACCAGCTGCACAGTTAGCCCAGAAAGAATAGACCCATATCTCTTCATCTGTAGTAGTTTCTCTCCTAAGTTGGCAACCTAGCAACTCCCAAGATGGCTCCCACTGGAAAGAGAATTTGTGTGGTACTGGAGAAAACACAGGAAAAAACCTGGCCCTGTACCAATTGTGGTGTAGTAGGAAAAGACTGACGTTTGAGCGTGGGAGATGTTACTCTCTATATTTTCTATGTTTTAAAGATTTTTGGTTTGTGTTCTCTTAAATCTTTTGTCATGGCTTTTGAAATTTTAAATGCAGACACACTTTGCATACTGCATGATTAAAAGCTGCTGCTGACAAGCAACCTGCACACCCCTTCATGTTTTGTATTTACTTTAAAATCTCTTTAGCTATATGGCAATGTTTTTCCTTGCTGGCTCTTGATCAAGCAATAGCTGGTTTGTAAGTTTTGAACAACCGCAGTTCATAGGAATAATCCCATATCAATTTCTGATCTTCCAAAATACTTTTCAAATGTCACATATATTGACCTTTTTTTTTCTTCTCAGCTCATGCTGGCTTACTAGGCAAATCTTGCTCACAGAGTTTTCTTACTAACAGTTTTTAATTACAGTCATTCAGCCATAGATTTTTTTCAGCAATAACAAAACTTGCAGCTGTGCGGGTCCATAGTTTCCTTCTTTTCTATTCTTCTCATTAGAACGATATGTCACTATTATTATTTTACGAAACCCAAATCTATTTATCAGAAAAATGGTCGGTTCTGTCAACAATATAAGAAACTAGTGCCTGTAATTCGTGGATCAAATTTGAACATATTCCTCATTACTCTTCCTTTACTTGAGTCTCCTGTTCTCCATCTCATACCCTTTGCTCTGCCTGTGCTTATTGTTCTGCGGATTCAAAACACTTAACTCTTCCCCTGCCTAATGTAAATCTAGAATGGCAAGAACCAAGTAGCCATTTACCTGCTCAAGTAAAATTCTTATTTATGCCAATGAGGGGTTTCCCTGAGCAAGCAGAAAGTTCAAGTTCAAAACTTGGGATGGAAGGAATCCACCTCAGGAAACGGAATAGTGGTGAAGCACTGTAAATTAAATAGCCCATGCCATTTTCAGTACCAACTCGCAATTAGTTTAACCTGATAGAAGGTTTGAGGAGTTTCCTCCCATCAAAATGGCTAATGCTTGAACAAGTGTTCCTTTCCTCTCACTTGCATCACCTTTTTAGCACTTGTAGGTCTATGTAGTCAGTCAAATTAAATGCTTGATAGAGCTGAGATGAATCATCATGGTGTCAGGGAGAAGACAGCAGAAATCACAGCTCAGGAGTGATTTCTTCATTCATCAGCAATTCAAATTTAGGTTGGCTTTACACTGGTCATGAAACCAAGTCTTCAAACTACCTCTTCTACTCAGATAATATGGTCAGAAGAATTGCAGAGTATCGTATCTACCTCAAGCCACTTACTTTTCCACTCACCCTAGTCCTTCTTAACCCAAAACTGGACTTTCCAGGAAGTATGAGCTTTGTGACTTACTGCAAACTTTGCATACAACTGCTATTATTCAGTGAATGAACAGGTGTTGATTTCCATTGAAATCTATTGTTTGTAGTCCTTGATATTCAGAAACTACTGGATACCCTCTCTTAGAAAATCAATTGTCTTTATATGCCTCAATTTGGGCACTCACAATCACCTGTAATTTCAAAAAAAATTGACTAGAATTTTTAAAGTCGATATCGTCAGTGCTGAAGTTGTCATTAAAAGTAAACCTTCTCATTTTAAAAGTAATGAGATATAATGACAGTGCAGATGTAGTAGACTTTGGCTATTTTGGGGATCTTCTTTCATATGATGTCCTACTCTGCTTATAAAAATGGCATTGTACACTGTAAACACAACCTGTTAAATGGCTAACGGAGACATCTCTCCAAGTAGTTGACAACAGAAAATCATCATTAGATGGAGAAGTTCCCCAGGAATTGTCAGTAGGCTGTTTCTATTCAACACCTCCTGCAATCACTTGGGAGCAAGTATAAACGTTTCTGATACAACTTCCAGATGACACAAACCCCAGTCAGAACAGTGATATCAGTGAGCTCAGGAAAGCGTGAAGCGGTCTGGATAACTTGTCCATTTAAATAAAATCTTTCTTTACACAGCTACATATTAAGTCGTTCAGAAAAAAGACTTCAGAAGAAAGAGTGCAAGAAGTTTCTACAGAATGGGAGGACTTTATCTCAGAAAGCAGTGCTTCTAAAAGGATTTAGGGATCAAAATGGAGAAACAGCTCGACTTGAATTCCCAGTATAATTCTGTAGAGAAAGGGGCTAACGAGATTCTTGGTTGTTTCAAGAGGGAGACTGAAAATAGGAATGGGGAATCATCACTTACTAAAGCACTCTTGAGACCAGTAAAAGTATATGGCCTACAGTTTTGGTGTTCATCTGTTCAAAAGAATGTGGGAAAATAGGAGATGTGCAGAAAAAAGGCACAGAAATTATTCATAAGCTGAAGGAAATGCCTTGAGGTGAAAAAACAGGGAGGGTTCACAGCCTTTATCTAAGCAGTTGTTACTATGCTCATTAGAAGAGGCTTGTACTGAATGATCTAAGTGATGAAGGATATCAGTCTATATAGTCTAGTGGTTCCTTCTAGCTCCTTTAAGGCAAATAGTATTGGTCTTGCTTATAAGAAATGGCTAAACATCTTCTCTTGGAAAATCAGACTCTTTCATGTCTCTAGAGGAACACACAAATATCCCAAAACATGCAGTAGTTCTTAGAGCTTATGAAATAGGAAGTAGTAGTGAGAAAATCATAGTACAAATATGCTTTTAAAAACCTGCAGTCACCACTGTGGATACTTGGGTATTAATTAAATGCAAGAGAGCTATAGTGAATGAATAGTTTTTCTTTTCATTTTCCTGGAAGGAGCTGGGGAGTCTGATTATTTTGAAAAACAAACTTTCTCCCTGCAAACCCTCTTCTCCTTTTACTGGTCCTGAGCTTAGATCTGAAATGTTCAGATCATCTGCTGTGTGGCAAAAACAGGGAAAAAAGGAGCAGAAATAGCTGTTGGATGAAGAATAACCCTACAATATTTCATGCCTTGCATTGCTCATTAACTGCCAATGTTCCTCCAAACAAATCTATTATGAGAATTATCTTAGGTTTCTTGGCTACTAATTTCCAAAAGGAGGATCTCAGAGCTGTGGCGTCTGTGGTTCTCAGTGATATCTTCTAGGAAGAGGCAACTTTTTCAGTGGACATTACATTAACTATTGGGGTTTTGGGTTGGTTTGTTTGGTTTGGTTTTGGTTGAGCTTCTGTTTTTTTTCCTGATTTAATTGTTACTCATTGTTCTCTTGAAAGAATTAGTATTTATTTGTGGCAGGAGGAATAAAGCATCTGCATAAGTATTGGTTAAAGAGGACACATAAACACCAGCTAAAATATTTTCCTGGGTTTGAACCTCATGTAGTGGCAATGTTCCTGCAGACTTTCATCCTGAGAATAGCGTTAGTGAGTAAAACCACCATTCTGCCTCTAATGAAGGATGTGTTTCTTCCTCAATTTGGGTGTTTCTGCACACCTACACACAGCTTGGGTTGGGTAGGTAGACACGCTGGGCTTTGTAGCAGACTCTTTTGTGTGTTAAAAGCTTCAGACAAGAGGGGTTCAGGTATTGCCTAGACTGTGAGGGGAGACATGTGCCTGTAGTTGGAAGAGCTGCATTTGAGAGAAGAACCTTAATTCAAAACAGCAGACTTTAAAGTACAAATGTGGATGCCTCAAAGCTGTGCACTGGGGTGCCAAGTCTCCAGTTTGTCTCAGGATGGTTTGTTTATATGAACTTGTAAATGTGCATTTGATTAAAAAATAATCTAAATGTAATGACCTTTAGAGATTCTGGAACAGAAAGACTGTCTATCTCTCTCTTGTATAAGTATATGCGTGTGCATGTATACATAAATACACACACATACATATATGTCTGTATGTGACATTACTGTTTCTATTTCAGCAGAACCTAAAGACCCCATCGTATTAACCACTCTACGAATGCAATATAAGTGTCTTGACTTAGTTGACTTGCAGTGGGTTAAAACTGGCTATTTAGTGTAGACTTATGGATCATCAAAGTATGTGATTATTTTTTATACTTTCATAAGAAACAGAAATATTTACATTTTTAAAATAAAATTCATAATTGCACCACCCTTTCAATATTCCAACTTTAGCCCCAGGATTGGAATATAAACAGTGCCAGACATGCATTCCCAGGAGTTTTTTATCGTTGTTTTCGGCACAATCTATTTTTATTCAATTCTATGGGAAATGCACATGCTTTGTGCAGTTGCCAGAATGTGATTTCCCAATGCCCCCTATTTATTTCCAAGTGTGCTTTTTTCAAGTACTTTTGCAACAGCACTTTTTCATGTTTTATCGTGTAAGAAATCTTTGCTCAAACCTAACCCATTTGCTGAGGACAACCATTACATATGTGGAGCTGAAAGGGCAGCCATGTAAGTTAGCAAAAGTCTCCTTTTTCAGGGTCTGCTGTTATTTTTGCTCACTCCACCTAAAGGCTGCACGCACGTAGCTGCATCTGGAGCCAACGGGGCAGAATCTTTGCTTTGTTCAGATTCTGCTGAGTGTAACAGAGTCCAGCAGTTGTTGGGGAGATGGTGATGTTCTGCTGAAATCCCTCTCTCTGGGCCTACATTGCAGGACAGTTTGGAGGCTGCCCAAATTCATAGCAAATTAATCTGTAGTAATCATCCATGCACTGGAGCTAGCCAGAACACATCAGGCTTCAGACTGATTTACAATGTAACAGTTGCATAAGGCGCTATGGACAGGTTCAGGCTGATGATACCTCTCTTGTCCAAGAGAGCAGATTTGGCTGTGGAATCTGCCCCAAAAGGACAACTTACCTAAATAAGGACATGGACCTTAGTCAACATATCTACTCAAATTTGTATGGTGCTTTCCAGGTCAGCATAATTTTCCGCTCTAAGATCACTTTCACTTGATGGACTTTTTCTCTCATTTACTTTAAGGGTTTATTTGTTTGTTAAAATCAGTCTGACAATGCCCTTACATCCATACAAACCATCTTGTTGTATCCTATCTTGTTGGCCTAGTCAAGGTCTCTTCTGTTCAGACACAGTTGCAGTTCCAGTACAGTCCTTTATAAAGTGGCCTAGACATGCCCAGTATATGTATGTATGTATATAAATGGGTTACCACTGGAGAAGACCTCTCCCAAATGCCTTTGCAGTGTGCTGTGTGAAAGGCATTTTAATACTTGCCCCACTGGACTTACCTGCAGTACATGCACCACAGAACCTGCACCATGATGTCCTGCATAAACGCCCTACCCTTGTCTCCCAGCATTATCCAGCAAAGCCTTCAAACAAGTAGGGAAAGGAAGAAATGTGGTCTTAAGGCCAGATATTTAGGTCAGTATCCTTCCTGCTTCTGTCTGCTTTGATTTATACCTGGTAGCTCAAATGTGAGCTTGTTCCTGGAGGTTTAGCCTCAATGCTTGCAGAGAAGATTTTACCCTTACCCTCATAACACATATAGCAAGGATCCAGGGCCAGGGTACTCCCCTCGCCCTGTGGGTTTCTCCATCATCCTTCTGCCATCTAGATGATGGCACAGCTTCCGTGTCCCATAGGGACTTGGACCAGAAGCAGATGGTTTGGTAGCAGCTGGCAGGACACATAGACTACTAAGATGCAGGAAGGCGAGAAGGTTTTTGGGTCTGAGTTAATGACTGCATCTCGAAACTGTGGTCCATTGCTGTGGCAATGAGTCAGGAAGCAAGACTGTAAGGTTGCAAGTGATACACATTTTTTCGTTAGCAGGTCTCCTCAACTGGTACCACTGTCTAGGCCTTTTAACTCACACAGGCACCAGGCAAAAAGGATCCCTCTCAAGGTCTGGCAACCTTGTACTCTTCCAAAAACATGTGACTCATGAAGGAAAGAGGAGAAATATTTTGAAGACTGGCACCTATGGGGAGCCAGATCTCCACGAAGTGGCATGGAAGTGGAGCCTTGCAAACCAGCAACATCAAGAGGATCCTCCCAGGCCAGGCTCTTCCACAGAATTCATTGTGCCAAAGGTACCTTTCCCTGAAAAGCCAAGAACTCCCACTGAGGAAAGGTACACTGCTATCCTTCCAGTCAGCCTTCAAAATAACTGTTTGCAAAGATGGTCTACCAAATCAATTGACCAAGAGAAATTTACATTAGGCATGCACTGTGGAATGCTTCCCTCATCCCAAAACAAAAACAAAAGGAAAAAATCAGTATAATCAAGAGCTGCAGGGTAACATCTCTGGCCTGTCAGATATTTCTAGGTTTTGGGCTCTGAACACCTCAAAGGATGGTGCTTATTAAGAGACCTGGCTCTGAGAATAAGACAAGTCTTCTTTTCATACAGTTTGTATAGATTGTCATGAGTGATTGGCTAAGGCATCCTAAGACCTCTGAGCTCAAACGGGTTTGTGCAGACTGTACAGCTTCCAAAGTCCATATGGATCTGCACGCTTCTCAGAATCGTATCCCTTCCTTCTTCTGAGTGTGTGAAAGATCTAAATCTCTCCTGGTAGCCCCACTCTAAAGGGTCCTAGGACAGACCACTGGGGTGGAAACACTAGCAGAGACTTCAAAACATAGCCTGTCTGCCTTTTCCCTAAGAAAGGGGAGTCATATTTCCCCAGAACAGTCACTTTGAAAGGTAAGAATCACTCGTGGAACATCTCTCTGTCTTTGGTGGTCTGCAATAACGAGATGCTTATTTTGATGTTCTTTTTCTGAAGGTGATGAAGAAGCAGTGCATCAGGAACATAGGCACAGAAGTGTGTGAATCTTTGGGTGAGAAAATTCCCCTTGACCAACCATAGCCCTGGTAGGATCAGTCATTTTTCCGAGTAAGGCCTCAGCTTTTTCATCCTTCTCAAAAATGTCGAGGTGCAGCTGGAAAGATTGCAGTATGGATGCTTCACAGATGCCTTGAATGGGAGTAGAAGAGGAAGATGCAGGCAGTGGATATCCTGTTTTACTAATATTAGGCAGCCAGATTGCCTGTGGGAGCTGGCAGCAAGGTCCAACTGATCTTGTGCTTCTTGTAGAATAGGATAATGATTATGGAGAGCACAGAGAGATTCTCAGTGTGTGATCAGTGCCACACTGCTGCCTTGGCCAGCTTCCAATGTGATACTCACCAAGCTGAGATCTTTTCCTTAATCCAGAAAGTGCTAACCTAGTTTTATAATCCTCCCCATGGAATCAATTTTGCATGGATTAAGATACATGGAGAATCCCAGTCATGACTGTAGCTGGGGTGGGAGGGAAGAAACAAGGGCCAGGATTGCACTGGTCTCCTCACCTGTCCCGGGAAGGTCCACATCAGGCACATCGGCAAATCTGGGGTGTGGTCCCAGAAGTGAGACAGCTCTTCGTGAGTCTCCACCATTTCTTGCCCCTCTTTCTTGCCATTCCAACACAGATGCAGAGAGGAGGGAGTACTGCAACAGACCAGGAGGAAGGACTGGCTGCTTGCAGACCTGTTCTCCACCTGCACCTCTGTATGTTGTTATATATCTGGTGCGGGCAGCACTATTCCCTGCTTGACATTGGCCCAACTGGATGGCAAGACAGGAGGAAAAGAATGGGGAGGAACAGCAGTCCAGGACAGGCAGACAGCGGCGTACTGTCTCTCCTGGGACTAAAAGGCATTGTATCCTGGCAGGGGCACTGAGATTTTCGGTGTTTGATTGCCAAAGTAAGAGCAGTGACCTTTGGGCACTGGAGATGCTCTCAGTGAAAGCTGGCAAGCAAGAGGAGTGCAGCATTGCAGGCTTCTGCCTCCCCATCCCTCCCTTTGTGAGGGGAAGCTTTGTCACAGAGCTGGGCATGCTCCTTTCTGCCATGGAAATGGCACAACACTCCCAAATGATGGAGGGCAGTGTGGACCCGGTATTGACTGTATCATAGCAAAACTGAAAACACAGAAAACAGCAGGCTTTGATTATGGCTACATTTCACAAGCAGCGAAACCCTTTCATGTCCTGTCAGTCTTTCAGTGCATCATATGCAGAACTGATACAGAGCTCACTGAAGTTGCTCGAAAGCTGCTGCTCACTACAGAAGATGTTTGGGTCAGGTCCTACCAGATTCATATTATTTTTCTCCCATGAAATGATAATTAGAGGTGAAAAAAGAGATAAGAACAATGTCTCATAATCTTTAAAGTACTGAGAAAAATCACAGAGCAGCTGAGGCTGGCAGGGACCTCTGGAGATTGTCTAGTTTGTGTATTTCAGGTCCTGTCTGTTGCCTCTTGCCCTGTCACCGGGCACCGCTGGACGGTCTGGCACCATCTCCAGGCCAAGCAGTCCCAGCTCTCAGCCTCTCCTTGTATGCCAGATGCTACAAGCTCTTAATCAATTCACTGTGGTACCTCCATGTCTCTCTTGTACTGGGGAGCCCCAGTACAAGTACTGGAGAGCCTTCATCATGTCAAGGTCCCACTGAATGGCTGCACAGCCATCTGATGTATCAACCAGTCCTTCCAGTTTTGTATCATCAGCAAACTTGTTGAGGGTGCACTTTGTCCCACCATCCAGGTCATTAACAAAGATGCACCCTAGTACAGGGTGAGCCCTGGTGTATGTCACTAGTGACTGGCCTCCATATTTTCATTACAGTGGCCAGCCCAGCCTCAACCCTTGACAATAAGTAGAGATTAACATCTACCCAAGTTGTTTTAAGGAGCAGGTAAGGATTTGTCCCTGGAAGCGTTTAATTTCTGTTTATAAATATATAGACGTTTAAAAAGAGTTCTTCAAAATGCTTGTGGAAGAGTATGCTTTATTGCAGACAGACTAGTAAGTGCTAGAATTTATTTTGAAATATCTACTACTAAAACACCTACTATTTTAAAATATCTACTACTTAGTAAAGTGTTAAACACTATTTCATTTTAAACATGTGCAGCATTTAAGAGTTTAACTTTTAAAACATGTCGATGTTTTAAAACTATCCCATTGTGTAAATAAATCCTTGCTTAAAAGTGTGATGTCGTGAAAACTTTCAACATAATTTAATTAATGGCTTTTATTTTCTTTTTGTGTCTCAACCATTGGCATTCCTCAGTTTAGATGTCAACATTTCTATGCCTGGAAGCTGGAGAATAAAAATAGTTACGCTCTAAAAAGGGGCAGTGCTGAGGGTGAAAGGTCCTGATCTTGCAAGTTCTTGCTCAAATGGAAACTCAGTGGGACTACTTGAGTGAGGAGGAATTACTCACCCAGCAGAAATTACAAAATGAGGCTGAGCTTCTCCACTAAAATGGTAATAACTCAAACATGGAAAAGATTATTCAGTCTCTGATGAAACAACACAAGCTGGAGTGTACAAATTTGTGATTTTTAAAGAAGTGACCACAGCTGAAATCCACTGGAAATCTGTTTTGAAAACAGATGAGAACCTCCTGTTACATGATTCGACTGCAATGATGTCTTCACAATTGTGGGGGTTTTTAGAGTTTTTTTATATTTAATATAGATGAGCTACAGTGATTGCAGTCCTGTTTGGAAGCCAAGTGTGTATTCATATCAATATTAACAATGCCTTGGGCTAGACAGAAAGCTTGAAAACTATGTATTAACATAAATAAAAATCAGTGCATTTTTGGAATTGCTTCATTCTGTGGCCTTAAAAAGAGTTTTCTTGGCACAGTAAAATGACCTTATCCTTGAAAAAAAGTATTATATGGCAGAAATATCTTTGTTTACTGACACAGTAGGACAGAAAAGACACTTTTATTCCAAGCAATCCAGCTTGTACATTCAAAAGCTAAAGAGAATGAACACACCACAATACTGATTGTCTAACTCCTGCGACAAGAGTGAGTGCCTAACAGATGTATTCCAGACAAAGAGCACTCAGCTAAGAGCCAGGGTAGGTGTCAAGGAGGTTTGAAAGGGGAGCATTATTCACAGCTCAACAGTGATTAAAGAATATTGAAACTGGCCACAGAACTCTATCTCTTCTTTCACTACTCCAAGTGAAGGGGAAAAAAATCCCCCAAACCCATGAATCTTCTATTCTCTGACACTTTTCTACCTGGAACACTACCTCCTCTGGTTCTGAGGAACTCTATGCAATCTTCGACTTACGTTTGCTAGAAGAGGCATCACCTCACATCAAGGATTCAAGGACAGTCCAGTTGGTGTGACCAGGCCCTGCATGAGGACTCTGCCACACGCGGCCAGTTTCAAAGCCATTTGTAGCAAAAGACGTTTACCACAGAGAAAGGTCCGTAATTCTGAATCCTTCAAAACATCACATCTAATGTGATTGCAACCAGTAGTTCTCAGCCAGCAAAAGAGCATCTGAACTTTTGAATTGCGAGTCCCATTGTCCTTTGCTCCTTTTGTTACAGTTCTGACTTTCCCTCTGAAAGATGATGATCCCGTGAATTATTAGCTTTCTAACTTGCTTCTTATCTGTTGTTTGTAGCAGATACTCCCAAGCTATATGTTGGAAATGAAAAAAATTCTCCAGTGCAAAGCTCTTTGCTTATCACATCTTGGTGGTTCCCTCATGGAGAAGTTAATGGGCAATACAAAAATCCTTTCTATTGTTCCAGTGCACTTGATTCTCCTTCTCCTCAACCTCCTCAACTTGAAAAAATGATTCTTTGAACTTATCTAGTATAGCTCCTTACGTGGGAAACTCTATAATAGAGTCTTCCGCTTATGTATGCAGAGACCAGACCTACTTTTAGTCAATGCTGTTTCCCTTCCTTACTTTTGGTTATCTCTGAACATATTGTGGTCAATGGGACAGAGTTTAGTTGGAGACCTGTATCTAGTGGAGTCCCCCAGGGGTCGATACTGGGACCAGTACTATTCAATATATTCATCAATGACCTGGATGAGGGAACAGAGTGCACTGTCAGCAAGTTTGCTGATGACACAAAACTGGGAGGAGTGGCTGACACACCAGAAGGCTGTGCTGCCATTCAGCGAGACCTGGTCAGGCTGAGAGCTGGGTGGGGAGAAATTTAATGAAATACAGCAAGGGCAAGTGTAGAGTCTTGCATCTGGGAAAGAACAACCCCATGTACCAGTACAGGCTGGGGAGTGAGCTGTTGGAGAGTAGTGTAGGGGAAAGGGACCCGGGGGTCCTGGTGGACAGCAGGATGGCCTTGAGCCAGCAATGGGCCCTCGTGGCCAAGAAGGCCAATGGTATCCTGGGGTGTGTTAGAAGGGCTGTGGTCAGTAGGTTGAGAGAAGATCTCCTCCCCCTCTCCTCTGCCCTGCTGAGACCACATCTGGAATGTTGTGTCCAGTACTGGGCCCCTCAGTTCAAGAAGGACAGGGAACTGCTGGAAAGAGTCCAGCGCAGAGCCACAAAGATGATGAAGGGGGTGGAACATCTCCCTTAGGATGAAAGGCTGAGGGAGCTGGGTCTCTTTAGCTTGGAGAAGAGGAGACTGAGGGGTGACCTCATCCATGTTAATAAATACGTAAAGGGCGAGTGTCAGGAGGATGGAGCCGGGCTCTTCTCGGTGATGTCCAATGACAGGACAAGGGGCAACGGGTGCAAGCTGGAGCATAGAAGGTTCCACATTAACATAAGAAAAAGCTTTTTCACTGTGAGGGTGACAGAGCCCTGGAACAGGCTGCCCAGAGAGGTTGTAGAGTCTTCTTCTATGGAGACATTCAAAACCCACCTGGACGCGTTCCTGTGTGATCTACTCTAGGTGGTCCTGCTCTGGCAGCGGGGTTGGACCAGATGATCTTTTGAGGTCCCTTCCAACCCCTGACATTCTGTGATTCTGTGATATTTGCTGTATTTGGAATAACAGAGCAATTACGTTCTCCAGATCTCAGTGGTTTCCTTTGTTGTTCGAGGTCACGATCTTGTAAGTAGATGTGTGCCTATGGACCTTTGTGCCTGACCAGCTTTTGCTGTTGGATGGAAGTCTAATATTTTGTTTCTCAGAAGTATTTTTGTAAATAATCTATTTCCAGTGTAAGACAGCAACTGATTAGCTTTCTTGGGGGAAAGATCAGGGGTCCTGAAAAAATGGAAATATTATGTTTTTGTGTTAGTTTAAAGTCTGTTCTTGGACCTTTCAATGACTAAGCTACTAAAAACTGGACCAATCTGTCTGAGTTTACGAGGATATAATCCATCAGAGGAGATTCACAAAGAAGTTGGGCTTTTTTCCCTAACATTAGCTCATTTTCTGAGCAAAGTGAACCCATATATTACATTAAATAGGTCTTCCACAGTTTATTGTTTATTTGCAGGCCTGTTCTTTAAAGGATAAGCCAATTCCCTCTCAAAGGCAGCTCATTTCTCTGTGACCCACTCCGACAGCTGTGAAAATCTGTTTGTCACAGAGCTTAGTACATACCAATTTAGATATCAAAAGTAGCTGGAGGTGGAGCAGTCTCATTTGTGGGTTTAGGACCTAAAAACATGGTTTGAAGATTCACCAGATTACTCCCTGTTTTTTTCGAACGATGACATTACTTTTTAACTTTACACTTCAGTGAGTTCTCTCACAAGAGGGACTCTTAGCTGGAAACAAAATACTGCCCTGAAATGTCCTAATTAATCCTCCGTGTTACAAGTATGATAACATGGCAGTGTGGGAATACATCAGGCTGAGGCCAGTAGTGGGCTGTTTGCCATTCTGGGGTGAATAGTTTCTGGCTTGGTACCATATAGCGATGGTGACATGTGTCTTCTCAGGAAGGACAAATTGCTCTCCTTCACGTTTGGCAAGCTCCTGCTGGCATGCCAAAGAGACCTATATTTAGTACTGGTACTGTTTAGCCAACAAGCTGGGAAAATTGTCATGATGATGCGATTAGAGATTTACCAAGGCTGTTTTCCAAGAGCTGAGGAAGACATGGTTGAAGTGAGCTTTGAATTTCCAGCTCTGAATCTTGTTCCTGTTTTCTCTGGGTACAGTACATCCTGCTCCCACCCCAGGCCTGAGGTGTTGCAGCTTGAACTAGAGCTCATTTACTGTGATTTGGAACTGATGGGATTCCGTCTTCCAGAAGGCCATGCCTGTGGGAATGACGGTCTTGGTTATCTACTGTTTGTATTTAAGTTACATTTTCAAACGGAAATTTAGTCTATACTTAAGTTTTGCAGTGCTAGCAAGAGTGTGAAAGAAATTACCTCTTGAGGAAAAAAAAGGCAAATATCCCAATGTAAACATGATTTTATTGCCTTTGTTTAGGCTGTGTGGAGAAATGGAGATCCATATGGGATGAGCTAAACTAACTAGGCTTTTTATTAAGAAAACTTTCCAAACACAAGCTCTGCCCACAACAACTCAGCTCAAGGCACATGAAAAAAAGATTAAGGAGGATTCTACTTTCCTTTTCCTTGCCTAAAACATCCATATGACTATTTGCTTGTGTCTTGTCACACATTCTCATGAGCAAGGAATTTTGGAGGTATTCTTAAAAACATTGTCAGAATATACCATAATCCTTCACTTGGGCATTTGAACTTTTTCTTCCATCTGAAGCAAGTGTGTTGCTTTTGGTTCTTGTAGCTGTAGCCAAAACATGAAAAATCAGCTGTGCTTGGGTTAGCTGTATTGGAGTTTTCTCTTCTCTATGCTAAGCAGGAGGTTCCTGGGGCTTGCTAATATTGCATGCATTTTCTCTTCATTTGCTATTTCAGTATTGCTGGCAGCATTTTGCACAATTAAGAGCAAAGAGTTTCCTGTTTCCCTGTATGTCCCTTCTGTGTGCATAAAAATTACATTGTTCTGCTGATTTAATTACAGTGAGGACAGATAATCTTAGGCTTCTTGTCACAATACTGACATTTCTTGTGGAAGTTTTAAGTGATTTGACACTTTTCATCATAGTACATTTCTAGCTTGTCTTAGAGTGAACAAATGTTGATTAATAACTCTTGTCATTAGAAATAACTCACAGCTTTTGCTTATTTTCAGTGGTTCAGTAAACTGAGGGAAGGTCTTGACAACCTTAATTTGCTTTGAATAGCAGCTGATTGACTATTTTTGTATCTTTCTCAGCTTTCTGTCCATTGAGCCAAGACTAATATGGAGAGCAGGTTGTGCATCTCTGAAATGTCCATCCCATACAGATCTGTTAAATCCCTCAGGTGTTTGTTGTTGACTATTACTTGAATAAATTCACTGCAGGTCCCTTATCTAGCAAACGCTGCCACATGGTTACTCATGAGTGCGAACATTCTCCGGGTCATAAACCATCTCTAGTCTACTTATCTGCCAGGAAGATACTTGCTTGCATCTTCCAATGGAGCCCTTTTTCTGTGAATACAGTAGCACTAAGAAAAGTGCAAGCCACAATCTAGTTGTTGGAGGGTGGGCACCCAAGAGTAAGCTAATGCACACTCCTACTTTCACAGGAACAGTTCTTATGTTTTCCTTACAGACTTCTTGGTCAGCATTAAGGAAAAGATACTCGTATTTCAGCAAAACAGCCAAGAAACTAAGTTACAGCAAGGGATTTTCAGCCCAGCTCTCAGCTTTCAGGGCCTTGCTGTTGTTTGGACCGAAAGCAGACTCTAGCAAGAACATGTCCTATTGCATCTCCACTGCCAACTGTCCCTTCTTTACAGGCCTTTTAATCAAGAAAACCATTGAGCACAGATGAATTCCTGGACTAGATCCTGCTGCAAAACTTTGAGACTGGTGGCAGATAGCGTTTTCCTTTTATTTCTTACACTTACTCATACTCAGTTCAACAAGTCACTATGTGTTAATTTTAAGTGGTGTAAAAGTGCTGGAAAAGCATTTTGCAGGTTGGTTTCTCAATCAGGTAGACAGGGCTTGAGTGATGGCAGTACAGCACATGTGCAGGGGCTAGATTCTTCCACTGGTCTTGGTAGTAACATTAGGCTTCCTACACTCGCCTATTCTGTGCCAGACAGTCACTTTAGCTTGGTATAAGGCTTTCTAAACCATAGATTTTAGGAAAAAGTACATCAGGAATTAACAAGAAACATCTTACTCCCAGCAATTTGCAGAGACTAGATGGGATATGTAAACATGACAGTGATTGCAGACCGAAGTTTCTTGCCTCGCACACCTCTCCCCTCACATCCTGGGAGCTTCATAGGGCTCTGTCACAGCCTGATTTGCTGTATTGTCAGTTCCCATGTTGTTTGATTAAGTTTGAAAAATTACCATAGTAATCAACTATCAGCAAGTAATGGTTTCCTCTGAGTTAAGAAAGAGCAGCCACCAACTCCTGCTGTGCTCTGTTGGGTGCATCAGGCGTTGTCGTCAAGCTCCTTGAGTTCTGGTTCTGGTATTTTGAAAGAAGGAAACAGTCTCTAACTATTTTTGATCATTCTTGCTGGGGAAGCGCAAAGCCCATCTTTCCCTTTGTGTACCATTCTGAGAGGTCTCCTGAATATCTTTTTCAGAGCCATTGAGGCATTTTAGTTGTAATGACTATGTACTCTGCTTCTGCAGTCCATACTCTAGAGTTAACTTTGTTTCTTCCTTCCAAATGTCTTCGGTAGCCAAGAATACTTTGTCGTTCTGCAAGTTAACAAGGTTTCCTAAATTCTCCTAGAGGACTGATGGTCCTAAAAGATTCATTGTCTCATTGGTCTCATTTTGTCTTCACTTCCAGTAGGCACTGAGCAGTTTGGGGAAATTATCTGTGTTTCTCCAAATGTTGGGGTTCTTTCAGCCTTCTATCATGGTATTTTTTCTTGTGGACTTCTATATGTTTTCATGCCGTACTTTTATGTTCTTTAAATCATGCCCTTTGTGGATTTGTGAAATTTTTGACATCTACAAGTATTTCCTTTCCCTGTTTGACACAGGAGCATTGCTATATGGATGTTTGTACCTTTGTCTGCACGCATGGAGCTTCTTCTCCCTGTAACAGTGCTGTACTCACTGGTGCCAGCAAGTTGTCTGCTTCTAGTGGTGTTTTAAATCATGTTTCAAGCCTTGTGATATCCTTTAAGTTTTTGGAAGGTTTTGCTATGAACTATGTGATATCTGCTGTATTTAAACAAATCCTGGCAGGTGGTTACCATCTGTACTGTGGGTTCCACGTCTTTTTTACAAAATCATGGAATAGTTTGGGTTGGAAGGGACCTTAAAGACCATCTAGTTCCAAACCCCCACCATGGGCAGGGACACCTTCCACTAGTCCAGGTTGCTCAAAGCCCCATCCAACCTGGCCTTGAACACTGCCAGGGAGGGGCAGCCACAGCTTCTCTGGGCAGCCTGTGCCAGTGTCTCACCACCCTCACAGTAGAGAACTTATTTTTTATGTCTAACCTGAGCCTGAAACCATTACCCCTCGTCCTATCACTACACTCCCTGATCAAGAGTCCCTCCCCACCTTTCCTGCAGGCCCCCTTTAAGTACTGAAAGGCCACTATAAGGTCTCCCCAGAGCCTTCTCTTCTCTGGGCTGTACAACCCCAACTCACTCACCCTCGTGCTTTTAATTGCTTTCCTGTGATTCAGTTTAAGGTTATATTCTCTTGATCTTGTAAGTAACGCTAATAGGTATTTCTTCTGCTTTATCTTTGATGATGTTGTAAATTAGGATATTGCAATTAGCATAAAGACTCTTCTATTATCTTTTTTATTGGCCTGTCTCTTGTGAAGATGATATACTAAAGGGCACTCTCTGAAGTGTTGCTTCATGAGGAGCACTGAAAGTAGCTAACTTACTTCTCAGCAGGTCCAGTTGCTGGTGCCACTGGCTAGGCTGATCACAGTTTTGGATAGGATGCATACGTGATACCAGCTAGACTGTGATGGCCCCACATCATTGCTGTTTTGAGTCTCAGCCATCCTGGAGAAGGGCTGTATTTCTGTTACTCCTGCACTAACTGTATTAAGACTTCTCCACTTTTCCATAAAATGTGTATTCACTGTAAAGTTCCTTCTCAACCTTGAGCCCATTGATAATAGCAGTCAGGAGGCTGAATATAGAGCATTGAACTTGGTAAAGCTTGGTCTTCCAGTGCTTTGCACCTTGAAACATAGGTGCACAGCTTTTCCTGATTTCTTTTGCTGTTAGATTCCTTTCCTAAAGGAATTCACAGGCGGGAGAATTTTTAGCAAGTTTCTCCCAGTGCTGGTGTTGACAGCATCTCTAGTTATGTGCATTTTTGACACTTGGTTCTTTTGCTAATATTCAGCTGTGCATTTCCTGGCTGTAAGAAGTGGTCAGTCTATTCTGGTTTTAGATTCTGAGGTCCCAGTAACAGCTACAAGAGAATAGAATTGAGGGATTGGGGCAAAGATCCTGAGCAGCAGCGAGGAATAATAATTCACATTATAGCTTTACCTACAAAAAAAAAGCAAGTTTATATTATATGAACTGTATTTATTCTCACTGAATAGTCCTGATAACAACAGTACTTAAGAACTGTGAGGATAAGTTTTGCATTAACTAAAGACCGCTCTGCAGAGGTTGGGTTTTTCCCAGCATTTATGTGGGCGGCTGATGTCGTAAAAATATTCCTCCACGTACAGATCTCTGCAGCTCATGTAAATCTTCATTGGGAATCATGAGGCAGAAGAAGAATGCTTTTTTTTTTCTTGGATGTTCATTGTTCTTTTTCCAGATGCGCTTCGCAGGCCTGGTATAGAAAAGGAATGTGGGGCTCTGTGGGAAAGCAATCCAGCAGAGAATTAAGAGAGAGCAGGGAACGAGTGGTGGTCAGCTTCTTGGAGGGGCGATGGAGCGTTAGAGGAGACACCATCGGAGCAGCCATGGAGAGGCGTGTATTTATATGTGCATCCACAGCTGGCTTTTCAGACTGGGATGATTGTGTGTACACATGGGGACAGAGGAAGAGAAAGGAGTTACAAAAGTCAACACTCCAAAAATACGCATGATGAGTTGGGGGTGGGTGTTAATTGCCAATTTACAGTGAGGGTCTTGAGTTTCAGCCCCTTTGAAGACAGTTGGTTTCTTTCTTCTGGTGGAAACAACATTGTGAAAACAGTCCTCTTGCTCTTTTTTAAAATCCTAATGCTGTACATTGTCCCCTGTTTTTAGATGGCTCGTGGAAATACGGAACTCCAGAGGACAGGGTAAACTAAACAAGCTTTTATATAAGGATTTTTAGGCACACACTAATCTCTGAAGAGCTCATGCTAGCATTTACAGAAGAAAGCAGGGGGAGAATAAGAAAAGGAGAATAGTAGGAATAAATGGGACTTTAGGAAAAAGTCTTCCAAGAGATGCATTCCTCAAATCCTTGAGAGGGACACTTGACTAACCTTGCGTTAACGAACTACAGCCGTGCACAGCAGTTGCATGTATCCCCTGAAAGGGTCCGTTCAGTAATGTACCCTATCTGCCGAGGTCTAAACCCTGCTGGTGGTGCTGGCTGTGCACCCAGAGCCCTCTAGGGGCGTGAGCGGTGCTGTTCCCGCCTCAGGCGGAGGGTCAGGGGTCTGCCTTTCTTTTTCAGAAAAGCTGAGTGATGGGGGCAGAATCTGTCATCAAATGGCTTTTGGTCTGGCCTTCAGTGCAGCATGCTTACCCTTGCCTCGAAGCCCCAGAGTACACAAGTCATCCCGGCACTTAAACCCTGACTTCTACACCCTTTTTTGCCAGGACTGCTGCCACTGGGTCCCCGTCACCCTGGCAAAGATACTGCTGCACCAAATGGCCACCTACTCCCCTCAAAGCTGGTGTCAGTCTCCACAGGACCTTCAAGTCTCTGGTCTTGTTAGAAGCCACTCTTCGCCCTTGCTTCAGTGCGCTGTTGCAGTGACAGATTCCCAAAGACAATCCCCTGAAAAATGGACAAGTTTAGCTAATTAGCATCTCCCTAGAATGCAAGGTCTGCGGTGGCATGAAGAATAATTGTCTGCTTTTGAATGAAGCATCACCTTGAATCAAAAGGTCCCTGCCTTGAATGTTTCAGTTCCAGACTGCTTTAAAGTTAGTGAGATCTCTGGGTATTTTCCTCTCCAGGCAGGCAGAATTACTGTTTTATAAGGCTTGGAAAATACATCATATTCTGTGGGAAAGAAGCAGGTTTGTAAAACAGAGATGCTGTCATGAACTTCATCAAAATGAAGGATAACTTTGGCTGGAGGGAGAGCATTTCCCGGGGAGACCTGTTTTTCTCACTGAGATTCTTTTGTGCAGAGACATTTGACAGCTGAGCAGAAGAGCTGCCATCCTGCATCAGAGCCAGAGTCTGTCCTGGCCAGTATCTTGTCCCTGACAGGGGCCAGCTCCAAGTGCTTCAGAGAAAAATGCATTTCCATCATGATGGGAAACAACTTCCCCATGTGATGAGTTTAATGTCAATCCCAGACACTTGCTGGCTGATTTGGGGAGAAAGTACGACTAATTTTTTTCTTTGCACTTTTTTTTTAATCTCAGGTAATTTAATGGTAAATATTCTGAGCAAAATTCAGCTTTGGCCATTTCTTGAGTTGTTAATGAACTCTATCATGGAACTGCATTGTGGCAACAGATTTCTCAGTTTATTGAACAGTCATAGCCCTTGTAGCCTTTTGCAGGACAATTAGTCTCAGTAAAGGAAGATGTATTAAAAGGCAAAGGAGGATCTGGTACAAAGTCTGAGCTGTAGATTCAAAACCGTTTTGTCCTATGGGCCATTAACATTCCTGTTTTCTTTCTCTTTCTCCTTTCAGGGATCTGGTGGATCTCCAGGTGGCCAAGAAGGCCAACAGCACCCTGGCCTGTATCAGAAATAGTGTGGCCAGTAGGAGTAGGGAGGTGATCGTGCCCCTGTACTGGGCACTGGTGAGGCCGCGCCTGGAATACTGTGTGCAGTTTTGGGCCCCTCACTACAAGAAGGACATTGAGGTGCTGGAGCGTGTCCAGAGAAGGGCAACGAAGCTGGTGAAGGGTCTGGAGAACAGGTCTTATGAGAAGCGGCTGAGGGAACTGGGGTTGTTTAGTCTGGAGAAGAGGAGGCTGAGGGGAGACATTATCGCTCTCTACAACTACCTGAAAGGAGGTTGTAGCCAGGTGGTTGTTGGTCTCTTCTCCCAAGTAACAAGTGATAGAACAAGAGGAAATGGCCTCAAGTTGTGCCGGGGAAGGTTTAGACTGCACAATAGGAAAAAATTCCTCACCGAAGGGGTTGTCAGGCATTGGAACAGGCTGCCCAGGGAAGTGGTGGAGTCACCATCTCTGGAGGTATTTAAAAGATGTGCAGGTGTGGCACTTAGGGACATGGTTTAGTGGTGGGCTTGGCAATGTTAGGTTTATGGTTGGACTTGATGATCTTTAAGATCTTTTCCAATCTGAACTACTCTATCATTCTATAATCTTGCCTGGTTATTCTTCATTACATTAGATTTGACCTTTCTTTGCGTATCTACCCAATGTTTATCTTTTCAAGAAATGCTGCTGTCTAAAGATTATTATTTTTCACTTGTTTCTTCATGCACTTAATAAATGGATCGGTGGTGAACTCTGACCATAGACACTACAGCTTTGAGAGTGTGACCAGCACTTGCAAACAGTGACTCCTAACGCAGAACACCAGAGAGATTGCACTGAAGTGTGGGATGTGCTTGTACTTACTAGATATAGCACTTCTGCCATACACAGGTCTCTTTTGTTAGCTAAAATTAACTGGCATGTGTTTCTGGTACTGTGCTGCTGCTGTTTCCAAAGTGACAGCCTCCTCTTTTGCATCCCCAGGAGATCACCTGAGAAATGGTACATCTTTTTCTAAACACTGCCTACTTGCCTTCCCCAGCCTGTGGAGGGCTCTTGCCATGTCAAGTGCTGCTGTGCACCCTCTAAAACGACAAACCTCGATTCTCAGGGGTAGGAAGGAAAGAGATTTTCCTGTCAGGTGCCCACTTGCTCATTATCAACAGGCAGGACACCAGCCTCTCTGTTCCTGTGAGACCCACTGATGCTCAAAAAGCCAGGAAAAGCCACGTCCTTCTGACTGTCTCCCTGTATCATACTAGAACCGGTCACCAATGCCTCTTTTTGCTAATGACATAATGATGTACGAACCTCACATGGTTAAACCATGTCGTTTGTATCTTTGGCTAGTCTGCATTATTAATGGTGTAACTGCAGACAAACTGCTTTCTTTTCTCCAGCATGAATCTTATTTTCTGTAAACGTGCCACAAAGTTTAAAAATATATTAATACTTTTTTTTGGCCAATTCTGCCTCCAAAATGCAGAGTGGGGTGAGCATAGCAGGAACCTCTTCCTGCAGACTTCTGACCAGGAGAACAGGTGATTTCTGGAGTGGTGTTTCCAACATATATTGTGTAAGTTGCAATAAGAAGATTCATGAAAACACAGCAGTGTTCTTCAGATACTTCAGTGCTACTGGGATACTCAAAAGGCCCACCAGATCCTGCAGATGGTTTGGTATCCCAGATTTTAATTTTAAAATTCCTTATTTTGAAGACTATTTTACACAAACTGCATTAGAAAGTCATCAGCACAGAGTTTGTAATTACGTAATCCTTGGGACTTGTCCTGGTTTGGGCTAAATCAGAACTAATTCTCTTTTAGTGCTTTAACTTTTCAGTTGAATCTCCTCTAACTAATGGCACTTTCTGAAACAGCAGCATGTTTTTCCAGACAGTAACTGCTTCCAGCAGTCATAAGGCCTGATGTTTATAGTTCATACCAAGGAATGGGATGCAGAGAGGCCCTTGCTTATACTTGTTCTTGTAGCCACCAAGGTCGCTGCTGAATCCTGTACTCCGTGTTGGGGTGCTGGGAGTGAAAAGGGTCACAAGCACGAGAAAGGTCGCACCTGCAGGGAGGAGTGAACCGGAGAGGTGACCCAAACCTGACCAACAGAGTGTTCCATCCCATAGACATGATATTCAGTATAAAGCTGAGGGATCACAAGGGTCTCTCTCTCTTCTTCGATGGCCGACATCCGAGGAGGACTCTGTCTGTTCTTCTGTCGTCGATCCCGATCCGTGCATCCCTGAATCCAGTGCCCAAGTGCAGCTCCTGCAGCCCATCCCTGTCTGCTGCCGAGTCCAGCCTGAGACTGCCCCAGTGCCAGCCCTATCTCATCAGGGTGAGGGAGTTGGGTTTGGTATTGGGTTTGTATATATTTGTACATATTGTATATATTTCATTATTTCCTTATTCTTATCTTTTCTTTTATTGTTACTATTTCATTAAAGCTGTTTTAGTTTTCTTTTCCAAACCGTAAAGTCTCTCTCCCTTGTTCTCTCTCCCTTTCCCTTCTGGGAGGGGAGAGGTGTTAATAGAGGGTGTCTGTCATTCATTAGTGGCCAGCCCAGCCTCAACCCGTGACAGGACTACTCATGCAGATTTGCAGAATGCTGCTAAGTAGACAGTAAAGTTTTAGAATGAAAAATAACTCTAAAGAGTTATAATTTCCATTGATATTTTTCTCAAGTCAGATGTTCTTATCTGTATTTCTGTATCACTGTTCACATTTTAGAGGAAGTTCTGCTAAGTATATGTTAAATAAGGCTAAATATTCCGCTAATGGTAGATGAAATACCTCTAACAAGTGCAACCAGTGTATTCAGTGAAGATCTGAATATAATCACGCTGTACGCCTTAGCTCCCCTTCAACTTCTTTTCCTGCTGTGGAATATAATAAGGCTGGAGCCTTCAGGACACGCTCATTGCTTACGAACATCTCGATGATCTTGCTGGAGCCAAAGTATATGTCAAGTCACAACTGAGCCTGAGGCACTGCCTCTTAAGAATAGATTCAGATTTCCACTGTTAGGTGCAGTAGTAACGTGAATTTAGACTACCAAGAAAATATAACAAATCTTAAAGAAAAAGTAGTCCTTAAAAATAATTTAAAAAAAATAATCTTAAGGCTAACAGGAGACAAGGATGATAACTGAGACCTACTCAGAAAATTTAGTAATTTTCTCTCTCGCATGCTGTGTTAGAGCTGTGAAAAATGTGGTTAGTGACTAATTTACGTTTCCTGTTTTACAGCCCTTATAAACCAGCTACTCTGAAGGGCTGGTGTGTTTACGCGCTGGAAGACATCAGGCCCAAACTCAGGAAACTGTGGTTCAGCTTCCTGCTCCGGCAGCGGTGGCTGTGCTAAAGCTCCAGCTTCAAGGCCCTGGGTACGCAGCCGCCGCTGCAGAAAGCGATGGCCATATTCTGCCCTGGGAGGGGCAGGCGTGCAGTCCCGCCTCCCTCCTCACCCGAAAAGCAATTCCCGCCACCTTGGAGTGGGACTGCCTCAAACCACGGATCTGCGCCGTTACTCCCTGTGCCAGGACTCACCAGCACATCAAGGCAGCTGTGGGCGGAGGTTTCCAGAGGCGCACAACAGGCGACAGATAATCAGCTGTATGAATGCACAGCTATTCATAAACAAAGTGCCGGTAAGCTGCCTAATAGCTTGTTCTGTAGGTAAAAAGGAGATTTGGCAGCTCCTTTTGATCTCCCAGCAGTCAGGCTGGCAAACGCCCAGCGCCCGACGCAGAAAGGGTGTTCAAAGGAAGACATGAGGCAGCTTAGCACTGCCCAGCCAGCCCAGCCACAGGCTTCACGGGCAAGGAAAGCAACAAAAAAGTCTGATAATTAGCTCAGCACAGAGGTGTTTCAGATGTCTGTAACAAACATGGTGAACAATTCCACCCGGCACATTGTGAACTGCTGATAAAAATCACCAGTCTAAGTTCAGTGCGGGACAAAACTGCTTTCCTCTGGGTGCAGACCTCTCGTAGACCTTTTTTTGCAAATGGAGGCTGCTTCCAGAGTGCCGTCTCCCTTGAAGCTGTGATCAGCATTTATTTCCCCATGCTGGACTTAAACTTAGCAGTAGATTTACTTACTTTTTAAAACTAGGAACTTATTAAAATCTTCAAATTTTTCTTTATAGAACAAACCAGGAATGAATAAAGTGCTCGTAGAAAGTGGTAATATTCTATTCGCAATTATAATAATTGCAATTCTAATACTATAGGCTACTAAAATTTAAGATATCTGACATCATATGGAGTTATTAATACGGAACTAAAACAATTCCTCTGAGTGTGACTCTGAATATGATCTCTTACTGAGACTATAAAGTCTTCAAGTAACTGGATAAAAAATACTTATGTGTATTTCGGGCTAAGCTGCATATTCATGAATGATAATCAAATGAATAGAACATGTCAATTTATTTCAGATCTATAAAATACAAATCTAAAAATATCATTTTACAGACAATAATCACCATTTAGTTTATATTTTAATATGGTCTTAAGCCTATCTTCCACAGAATAATAATGTAACAGAACAACAAAATATTCTACATTTTAACGTTTTAGATTTCCTTAACTAGAGTCTACCATATACATCAAAAATAGTTGTGCACAGTAACCAATTCAACATCGACACTTCACGAATAGATTGGCTATATCTCATAACTGAGACACCAATTACAGTACATTTATTAAAAATCCTCCAAGAATACACTCAGTAGTAACAGTGGTAGCAGTAGTTAAAATCTTAACAGTTCTGTGAAATGATCGAAGCAAATGATAACAGAACTAAAAAATTCAGTTAATCATTTATATGTAATGTAAACCCCATGTAACACTACAATGAAAGAAGAAATTACACGGGCACAAGTGCAAAAAAGCAATATTGTAAGCCATCTTCTCTCTTTGGTAAAAATCAATTAGTAGGAAGAATACCATAATAATTCAAGTCAAAGACTTATTCATGCTATATATTTTTTTTCCTTTCCTACCATAGGCAGACTTGACGATTTGCAGGCATCCTACAGTAGAGAAGTTAAAATTCTACTTAACACTGCCCATTTTTATCTCTTTAAATATTGAAATTAAAGATAAGGATTTCTTCTCTTTCATAAATAGCTTTTCAGTAGTACAGTCTCTCAAGGAATTTAAAATTAAATAGCAAAATATACACAATTTCAAAGATTACATTTAATTCCTTCTAGGTATATCCTGAAAATATATCACCAAAGAATAAATAACTTTGGATTTCTCAAATATTTGGTAAAATGACAATTACCCTTACACAAGGAGTTTTCTCTGAAGAATAAGGAAGTACCATTGCTTTTTCTACAAAGCTTTTACTATACAGGTGGAATTTTAGTAACTTTACAGTAAGAATATAATCTGTAATATACTATGGATGTTTCCCATTAAAAAAGTACAGTAAAAAAACTTTCAAAATGAAACCTTCAGAATTTCAGGTTCAGACCCGAGGAATTTCCAGGTAACTATGAAGTTCTCCTGGCAAGACAGCCAAGCTCTGTTGCCTATGTTAGGAGGCTACACTAATAGTCAGGTAATTTCCTCTAGTGGTAGAGCCAAAGCTGTTTTCTACTGACAAGGTATTAAAAATCCAAAAAGGACAAAGTGCTGAGGAAGGGGCAAAAGAGAAGGATGTGAGTGAAGACCACTTGAGTGCAAGCCATCCTGAGAAAGAAGTGAATTGCCTACAGGCATTTCAAGATAACCACAGACTTTAAGCAGATTCTTCTGCTTTTGAAGGGCTTGACCCTCATGAACAATTAAGGTAATGTCATAGGGGATTTCTATTTGAATTTGCAGGTTATCATCTTACTTGAGCTCCTCCTTCATGTTTATCTGAAGTTACTACTAAAGAAAAAAAGAAAATGCAGGCCACAACAGCAAAGCAACTAGCTAAAAGAATCCAGCAACTTCAATTGTCATTACACATTAAAAAAAAAAAAAATCTTAACTGCAGGAAGATCTTCTGGAGGGGCAGAGCAAAAGTCCTTGCTTTTTTTTAGAAGATCCATTTAAGCTGCCAGCAAAGTAAAGGCAATTTTAACCGCTCATTCGTTTGGAATTCATAAATAACATGTAGATTCACTAATCTCCTATTCACACTCACAGTTAATTTACATCAAATATTAAGCAGAATGCTTCTCTACTCCTTGTTTGATTCCAAGCACAAGATGCAAAAACCAGTTAAATTGCACAGTCCAGCCCTTATCTCTGCAAACCTCTATCTGATCAAGAAAATGCTTTTTGGCATCTTCTTCGCTTTTCCCTACTGTCAGTGCATCCCGGATATATTCAATATCCTCTTTGCTGGTTAACTGGGGCATTCCAGTCATTAACATCATGGAGAACAGGATGATCAGCAGGTTTGTGTGATGTCGAAGAGCTAAGTAAGCCTTCACACATACGTCCTACAAGAGAGAAGAATTTTTTGTTAATGGATGAGGTGAACTGGGAGGGATGGTGTCGGAATTTCACAGGACTCTCATTAACCAACACTACTCAAGCACTTGAGTGCGTCCGAGAGAGGAGACCCAACAGAGCCGCTCACCTCAGCAGAAACATGAAACGAACTTCTGCGTCCATCGCTCAGTATTACTTCATTCATCACCACACCTTGGGGCAACAAGTACTGTTTTGGTGTACCAACTAAAGGCTCTTTTTAATAATGTTATATTGATTACTAAAGAACAAAACCTTGGCTTCACCAAATTTTCAAGCTAATTTCCGTGTCATATAACCTCTTTCTCTGGCTGTTAAAAGAGACAGCAGTAATTCATTGGCTTCCTTTTCAATTGGTATGTTCCCATTTAAAGACCATGGCTGGCAAGTGACACTGAATAAAACAGCACCTCCAGGGGACTGTTCTTCATTTTATATATATATATATGTCTATTAACTTTGCAGAGGTGACGGCTTATTTAATGGAGAAGATTTTTCAGGCTTGGTATTCCAAGAATTTTTTCTAGCTGACAGCTCTAGTTTTCAGGCGCACTGCCTTGCTGTAGGACTTCTATGTTTATGAAATGTCATATTGGATTCCATAGACTTTTTTTTATAGCTTTTTCACTTCCATATATAAGTAATTTGTGCTTAACAACATAACCTTTAGAAGAATGAAATTTCTGCAGCTTGGGAAAACATGCAATGCTTTTTAACAGAATAGTTAAGGCTAAGCAGCCAATACATAAACTGAAATTATTATTTCTTATATTAAATTTATTACTCAATTACTTTTAGAAACAACATCTTAAGGAAGCCAATGCAATGAAGGAATCAATCATATATTAGAAAATTAAATTGGGCCTGTAATGCAGTAATGAGAAAAGACAAAAAATATTTCCAAGAAGGTTGTTGCTATTAAAAGCAAAGCTAAAGCAATGCTGGTTTTTACCCAGTTAAATATTCAGTTTAACCTTTCCACTAATGCATATGAATTTATTAAAGAATTCTGAAGAAACCAAAATATTTTCATGTAAAGTTCCACCAAATCTCATCAGACCTCTAGAACACCATTTATTTTTTGACAAAGTGTATGATTTTTTCTTCCTTAGACACAGTAAGAAGTGCACACAAATAATCTTAACATTTATCAATGTTCACATCAGCAATACTAGGACAACCAACTAGACAGGTTAGGAAGACACTAAGGAAGGAAGATGATATGTTGAAGGTCTGTCTGTAGGGGTTTTTTTTCCTACTGCCTGGATCCTTAAATATTTCACTCTGTTTCCAAATAAATTCTGTCCTGAAATAAGATTGTACTTCTGTTAGTTTAGTTCTAGCAAAGCAGAAGATAAATTGCAATGGTCAAAGCACAATTTACAACAGAAAACACCGCAATCTTATCACGGGGATTAGTTTCTCTCAATGACACCAAGGGATAAAATTAAAAAAAAAAAAAAGGAATTCTGTTTATGTATTATCAACTTCAAACAGGGAAATCTTGTCACAAGTGTTAGTGTGTGTTTTGTTCCCCTTGAAAGAGATGAAAGCTCTTTACAGTTATATCAAAGAAGGTTTTACATTTCTCTGTGGATGATGCATCTCACTACTGCGGGCATCTGAGAC
The DNA here is from genome assembly GCF_034619465.1 of Leptosomus discolor. Lineage (NCBI taxonomy): Eukaryota > Metazoa > Chordata > Aves > Leptosomiformes > Leptosomidae > Leptosomus > Leptosomus discolor. Next base: position 203,469,485 of record NC_141391.1, read on the forward strand.
AGAAAATCTGAGACAGAAAAACAATTATGCAGTCAAGAACCTGGCATCACTGCACCTCAAAGGCAGCCCTTCCAGGAATTCAAAAGATTTAAAAAAATCTGTATCTGCCTGTTACAGTTATTTATTCAGACAGGAACTGAATGGAGTTTGGAATTAATATCTTCCAAGAAAACTAATTTTTACACTTCTGAGTGAGGTGGAGAGAACCACAAATAACACATACATACGTGTCGAGGATATGTATATATTTACTATGGGATTAAGAAGAAAGCTGCTAACTAAAGCCACGTGCAAAATGAGAGGAGATGAGGAGAAACCAAAATCCCGTTGTCCAATAGACAATAAAGAATAATTATTTTGAGAGCTTGAAATTATTCTAAGTATTAGTATCCTAAAGGTCAGGCAGTTATACAATATAAAGTATCGAAGTTCTATTATATAGGCCATCCCTTCCCTGTACAATAAACTGCAAATAAGTATTTTTCAATGATGAATTGTGCTCCCTTCTGCTTTCTGTCACCACTATTTGGCAACCAAATACATGAGATTTTCTAAACAAATGGTACAGAAGAATTTGATTAGTACTGAAAACACAGATCTCTGTATTAGCAAGTCAGCAGAGTAATGTAAAAACAATGAATTAAATAAATTAAATACAAAGGCTAAAAATGCATTCAAAATTCAATTCAAAAACTATCAAAGACGATTTTAGGCAGTCCAATAATAAGCAGGTGGACAAAGCTCAAAAGACTACGAAGAGCTTAGATGAGGCTCTATCAAGGGCTTCTACACGTAAGAAGCGACACAAGTTGCCTGTACATAGGAGTAAGAGAGTGCCATGGGTTTCAGCCAAAGGCTGGAAAAGAAATGCCAGCACATATGATACTTACAGCAAGAGAAATCTGGACAGTACTATGGCAGCCTAAGAGTTCATAGACAGAACAGAAAAATATTTGTCTTCTCAGTTTAAGTCATGCTTAAATACCTTTTTGCAATTAGGACAAAAGACCATCAAATACTGCTTCCTACTAAGCATTTCTGTGATGTCACTAACAACCTCTGGCCTCTAATTTTCATTAAACCATCACAAGGAAGGCAAAAAAAAAGGGGAGCAAAATTTAGATTAAGAGCTAATAGGAATGAGCTTTATTGCTAGTTTCAGAAAAGCTGCCAGGCCACTGACAGCTTTAGAAGTTCACTAATAACAAACTATACTCTGTTGCAGTGAAGTTTGGTCAAAATTATTTGTCTAATTAACCTCCTCTGACACCTGCAACATGAGGTATGGCTAGCAGGTCTGTATGGACTGTATCCAGTTGGTGACAGGGAAACAACATTTTTTAAAAAGCAGATATTTTAAAATATTAAAAACACCAAAGCCTGTACAAAACAAAGGATTCCTCTGAAGTACAACCTATTTTAATGTAGTTGAAGTACAAATCAATGAGAGATGCTCTCAAAAATTAATGAAGGATAAATGCTGAGACTTTTCCATTAATAAATGAATGAGTCAGCAGGCACATTGAATGAACCCCTCAATATTAGGAAACATGATGAAACCAGACAGTAGAAAAGTGAAGCTATAATTTTATTTGGTTTTGTATTCTGACCATATAATCACAACAGGGTTTTTTACAGCAAAATATGTGATGCAGATCTTGCTCTGTGTTACTGTTTTACTTGTACGGAAGCATTTTAACTTTCTTTTTATTAGTCTTAGAGACAGAAAAGCCTTCTAATGTACCACTAGAATAGCAGTTTATAAACAGTATCTAATGCAGCAGAACTGTACATGAACTTACTTTTTTGGTCAGTATTACTGTTGTCTGCCTAAAACATGCCACCTAAAATGACTAAGTCACATATCACAGTCACGGGTCACAAAGGTAAAGCACATTAATCGCCCCTGATCTGGTTAATGACACTAGTGGGAATGACAGTGGCACTCTCACAGCATTCCTAAACTGTCTGCATCAGTGGGATGGCAGCACTATCTAGAAATTTCTACCAGAGTAACAAAATGTGTATTCAGTCAAACCAGGGCTGTATACGACGAAGGCACGGCTTATTGAAGAGAGGCTAAGGCCCAAATCACCTCCTGTTGCTTTTGGTATTCGGGCTATTGAAGTAAAGGTCAGCTATTCTCTAAAAAGCTGGATGATCCATATGTACAAACATAACGTTACCTCACTGCAGACTCTAACAGGGGGCTAGTCTCCCAATTCTCCACTAGCACACTTGGACATTTTCAACAATTTTCTGCTTCCAGAACAGAGGTCGTCTATGAAATGACCTACTCTAGACTAGTGTTTCAGCCTCACACTTGCACGTGGCCTACAGCTGCGGCAACACCATCTTCCCTGTACGCGGCACAGCTCCCAGGCTTCCCCCAGACATGGGCTCAGCGTTCCCCTCCCACAGCAAACCCCATCCTGCTCTTAAATCTTTTGAGCTACAAGCCCCCTTCAAAACACCTGCACCGAGGATAAAGCTAGTCCTTGTGCCAAACAAAGGCTTAGAAATGCACCTGGTTCTTTAGTTCTTTTCAGAAGTCTGGGCTCAAGAATGACAATTGCCTTGTTATTTGCTGTACAATCATGTACACGTTCAACGGGACAGAGTCACTATCCAACAGTAAGAACCTGAATTAGACACTCAGATTAGAACACCTCACTCCTTACCAGGACAGAGACTGGATCACCCACAAGGAATCCAGAACATCTAAGTTAGGCTTTCGCTTTGACTCACACTCCGGAGGAGACTTTTTCTTTTGATATTACAGGGAACATCCTTTCTAAGTCAGGCACTTTACTTAAAGTCCCTAAAGATGAGGATGGGAATAACACCCCAACATCCATTTACTTCTGCTCAGCCATGCTCTCAGCCATTTCATTAAACACACTAAACAGCATTTTGCTTTGCTCCCTCCTCGTCCAGGTCCCACACAAGCTTGTAAAATCAGAACTGTTTTGGAGGGGCTCAATTTCAAACAGAAGCTGCAACAGAACAGATTTTTAACACATATTTTCTTTCAGAGCATCAAGTCCATCCACTTCACAAAACCAGAATCTGATACAGCTTAGGATCACTGCAGATTTCTATTCAGATGCAGCAGTCCGAGCCCCAAAATATGAGGGCAGAATCAGGAGGGAATAACATTTGCAAAGCCAGCTCAGGAATGCCTCTCACCTGCTCGTACTACACAGAAGGCTCTGCTTAGTGCTAGGAGTCTCCTCTGATTGCACAAACACTGAAGCCCTCCACAAAGTATTTTCAATCAAGACAAGAAACAAAGAAAGGACTGCCTATCGGGTCTGCTGCTAACTGAAGCTCTTCATGTGGCTTTGTGAATGTTTCAATTCTAGTTCCCATAATCCTACAGATAATTTTTGCTTTTAGTTGGGCCTAAAATATCCCAGAATTGTATTATGATTCAGTAAACATTATTAACATAAAGCCCAGGAGCCTAGACCTTTGAAAACTAAGGCACTAATGTTCATTTCAGAGGGTAAAAACATTGCTTAATTGATTTGCAGCTAGATATTCACTCTTTACCTGAAATTTATGGAAATGGAGACTTGTCTTCTTTCCGGAAGTCCCCATGACAAACAGAAAATCTGGAGTCAGCACAAAAGGAACTCTTTCCTTATTAATTCCAAGGAAGCTTTTATAATTCCCAAGAATATGGCCAAAATCAATATGGAAAAGGTTACCTTCATAAAGAGAAGAAGAAGTCACAGTTAGGCTCAAATACAATAAACTGCCAAGAACACTTACTTGTATTGACAATAATTCCAAAACCTCTTTCTTGGGGTATATATGATCACTGTTTAGTTCAGCAGAAAAGACTATTTTCTTTTCTTTTTTTTTTTTAAACATATAATTCTGTCCTCTTAGCAAAGTTACTTTTTATGTCTTTGGCAGTTGTTAAAAACCTGGCAGAACTGCTGTATTTTCTAAACATACACTCACAGCTTTTCAAAAATCAGCCAAGGAAAGCTTGTGCCTCAGATCCATTAACAATCAGCTCCCGGCACATCACTACATGGAAAAGGCTTGTGGATTATATTTCAAATACCCACGGGATTCTGGCGCTATCCAGCTCCCCGGCTAATGCCATTCACTAGAACATGCTTCTTCCTCACAGACCTGCATCACCAATTTCTAAACCACCCTGTACTGTGCAGAATAAGTTTGCATTGTCACCCTTTGGATAATTTTGAGGTTGTAGTAGGGTATCAGTTCCCAGGAAAGGGATGAAAAACTCCCCTCTTAAGGATCGCTATACCAACAGGACTCGAGTGTGCTGCTGCTCTTCAGATCACTTTATTACTTTCACTGGCAGGCAAGATGTAAGGACAAAAGAGCATGCTTACTTAAAACCAGACTTGTGATAGTGATACACGTATATAAAAAGATGAAACATCAAATGATGTAAGATGATACTCAACAGTGATCCACAGGTGGAACATTCTTTGATGTTCCAGCATTTTGGCCAGTTTCTGAATCCTCCCAACCTACCAAATGCGACACTCTGCAGACCTCTCAGACTGAAACCCTTCTGGCTTCTGTTGCTCAGGACAGCTCCTGTTAAAGACTACAGCAAACCTGCTCCTGACCAGTACGGAATAATCTTTCTTTCTCTATCTCCCTTTCTACTGACCTCTCCCTCATATTCTGCCAATGGGTACTAACATTGCATTTTATTATATATAATGTTGAAACTAAAGTATTTCTTTGTCTTCTTTTCCTCAAGGACTTCTGGTGAACTTTTTTTACTGTAGTCTTCAATTAGCTCATTTCTGCCTTCAGGGTACTACTTCTCTCCAGCGTTCAACTGGTAAAACTTTAACTGTAATATTATTAATATTAAATATACAGCCTTCTAACAAAGCCCAAAAGTATTTTCTGTCTCTTAGCATTATGTAAAGACCAATTATGAAGCAAGAGGATCACGAAACTGGAAGTGAATTTCTTAGACCAAATAAAACTCCTCCATATGTACTGCTCTTTCTGGGGTCCCTTCTGGGGCTTCCATAGGTAAACAAAATCAGGGATGAACCAATGAACAGCTACAGAAATAATTCCCAAAGTTTGTAATGCAAAAAAAGGGCGGTTCTTTCAGGAGGACTGCAACCATCCCACAGATTTCATTAGCAAACCAAACACATTCCATGTACACTTATTTTCTAGGATTTTCTACATTATGTTCCTCAGAAGTGAAAATAGCCCAGTAAGATCTGAATTCTGACACAGATACAGTTCCGCTGAACACTGTCAGAACCACATCCACACTTCAGACAGGTGAGAAGCTGTTTGCTTTTTAAAGTGTTTTGGCTTTTAGGTCTTGGATCTAGACACTAAAAAAACCCTAGTTTTACTTTCCTTATGACTTAGTTCGCAACAAACTCGTCCTTGGAAAAGAATGGCATTATGAATGATAAATATCTAGAGCCTCTATGAAGGCCAAAAGGGATGACAATACATTTCAATGTCACAGAAGGACCTGAACTTGTAAGCAATGCTGACAGAACTGGATTGTGTCTCTTCATTCACTGTTAAATGCATTATTTATTAAAATGGAACACAAATCTACGGAAGTATAGACAGCCCCCAGTTCTTCTACGAAATTCTCAAAAAATAACTCACCTGATTCTGTAATCATAATGTTGTCATTGTGCCTGTCTCCTATTCCAAGTACAAAAGTTGCCACACAGTATCCAGCACAAGAATAAACAAATCTTTCCACAGCTGCCTGAAACTAAAAATAAATCTTAGTTAAATGCTTCCATGCTAGAAACTAAATTCAGTCAAAGTCACCTGCCTGTTGACATGTATTTATCAACAGTTAGAATGATAATAATACAACAGCTATTATAAAATTCACCGTTGCACAGCAAGGACTGAGATCACAGCCCTGCACTGCGCTTGCTGTACCGTATGAGCAGGTCTATCCCTTAGCACAAATAAAATAAGCGTATAGCTGACTATGCTTTCTGAGAAAAAAAGCTGGCAGAAGGCTCTAGTAGGTCAGTGGACCTACCTAAGCAAAGGAGTGGTGAGTACCCAAACCTGTATTTAAATCCTCTAAAACCACATTGCCTTCCACTGTTCTTAGGTGTCCTTTCAATCTGCTCCTCATGTATCATTTCTAAATACCACTGATATAGGAGGCATTTCTAAAGTGTCTTGTTTCTCAGGAGCTCGGCCGCCAGCTGGATGCAAAAGGCTCTTCCACAGACACCCACGGCTGAGTGTAGGGAAAATGAATGGATTTTTCAAACTCACCTAAGTAACGCTAACAGTATGGCCTCTGTGCTCCTAAATTAGTAAGGTGCATTTGAAAATCCTACTTAAAAATTCAAGGAACTCACCTTCTCTTCAATCATGCATCTTTCCTTGAGCCACTGGTTTAGTATTTCATCCTTAAATGCACCAGTGTTGCCAACTGTACTCTGCTGAATTTTGGCAATTGTTGTAGCATCTTTCACAATTTCGATCATTCCTAGAGAAAACAAGGAAGAAGTTAGAACAAGTTATTAAGTTTATATCAAAGCATAATAAAAATATGCAAAATTTAAAACCCACAGTTTTAAATTTAATCAACTGCAGAGCTTCATAGGTTGTAAGCAGAAACTTAGTTTACAAGCAACAGTGGCTCTTGTTCATTCCCAGCTGAAACCAGCCAGAGCTCGTAACTAGCCTGGCATCCTGAACTCCTCCATGAGAATGTAAAACCTTTTAAAATGGAAAGAATCACACAATGAGTGGGACCCTCTGTGTAAGGTTTTTCCCAAGGAAAGGAACTACCTATCCTGATCCCCTGGTACTACCTGTACCTGATACCCCCCAGGTACTGTTCACATTCCCACCAGCTTCTCTCCAGCTTCACAAATTTGAGGAGCTGAAGAGAAGCTGCAGCATTGCAGCAGCCTAGGGATGCAACTGTTGCCAGAGCTGTGGCGGAGGAAGAGCTGGCCCTCCTGCAGTTAATCCAGTTTAAACTCAAGTGTGCATATGCACAGAGAGGTTCAGAAACAGCAGTACACAGTGAGGTACAGCAGTGGGATTGCTGGTGGAAAGCTCTGGCTGCCAGGGCCCAGAGGTCGGTCCCTAAACTGAATAGATCCTCACAAAATCAAATCAGCACATCACTTGTGCTGTTCATATCGAGATGGCATGTGACGAAGGGGAAGCTAGAGAGAAAAGCAGAAACAGAGGCTGCAACACAGCTCTGCACTGTAGCCAAGACTAGCAAATGCAGTCTGCCCTCGTACTGGGCATGCCTGTATGGGGGAAGGTCAGATTTTAGTTGAACTTATTTGGTAACTGGAAATACTGTATTTTCTTCCTCTGGTTCAAGTTCAACAGTGTCTTCTAAGTAAAAGCCTGGCTTCAGCTCCAGCTCAAAGACAAACAAGCAAGTAAAAATATCCCTTTCTCCCCAAAGCGATTCAAAGCAGTTTCTGATTCAGTTTCAGTTTGACTCTCTCTCTGAAATGGATGAGTTTCTATCTATTCACAGTCCTACCGTTTTGCAATTTCTGAATTATGTGCAAATTTTTCTGTAACAGAGTAACAATGCAGTAATCTCTTCCTGCCCCTGTCTTCCATGCATAGTTGAATTCATGGCTGAACACCCCCTGGAGGTATTTCTTCTGTCTTGACAGCAGCCTGGATTTGTTTGTAATGAAACTACAGTGCAACTATGACCTCCAAAACCCACCGCCACCACCACCAAATTAAAAAGCTCTGCATTTTGGTCTGTGCTTGTCAAGCTGTTGTCTTCCTCCTGAGAGGGAGCTCCAGATCACATTCCAGCTGTCGAAAAGGCTTCCCTTGCCTGTGCTCACAAATCTCCCTCTACCGGCCAACAGCTTCTTGATTCCAGGGGAGCAGAGCTGTTGCAGGAAGCATCTTCTGCTTCCCCTTGCATTTAGAACTACTCCCAGCATAGCTATGTTGATTAGCAGTGTGAAAAGTCGCCAGATTTTAAAGCAGCTGCTAATGAAAACCCTCTGCTGATCATTCTCCACTGTACTGCCAAAAGAGTGGTATAAAACCTATTCAGAATGTTGTGCGGCTTGTTCTGTCCAAGTAAATACTTTAAAGGTATCACGGTAAAAAAAGTTATCTGCTGGAACAGTATAGTTCTACTGGCAAACCCTTCTAAATACAGACGTGCCTCTCGGTAGGTAGGGTTAGCCCTGGAGAAGGCTTCAGTAACTGGGATAGAGGATCTCAGCTGGGCTGTATTCAACTGGGAGAACTGCAGCAGTAAATGCACTATGCTATGTGTTTCTGGGGATCTGCGGTACTAAAGCAAGTGACTCTTAATACTAAGTGCCAGCTTGAACTTCTTAAATTTGGCAGCAAGGCAGCATAGTAAGTAGTGATAATTGCCTCGCAGAGCCAGGAACATATGGCCGTGTCAAAGGGAGTATCACTTCTACCAGTGATACACAGAAGAGAAAGTTCCTCCGACAGAGGTCTATTTGGCAGCAGCAGCGGAGCGGATGGATGTTTCCAAAATTGCAAACTGCACTAAATGCAGACGTCTTCAACAGAATGAGAAAGCCCTACACAGGAGGGGATGCCAGCCCCAGGGGTAAGACACACCTCGCTGTTTGCCTGTGCTCAGTGTAGAACGGGGCACTGTCCTTGTGTCAATACACAGAAACTGCTCCAAGTTCCATGGAAATATTAAGAGGGAGGGAAGTAGAGGCTTGGAAGAAGATCACATATGAATATTGTGAAAGAACATTTGCATGCCACTACTCTTTGGCTTTGTTCCAAACAAGCATAAGCTCTACATCAAAGCGTCCCACATTGGGTATTACTAATTTAGCCTGTAGGTATTCTCAGTAAACTGAACAGGAGTCTTTATGTGATTAACCATGCCCCTACTGTGGTGTTTACATCTCCTCTATGTGTATAGTAAAATAAACAATTATTTCCTTGAGATAAAAGAATGGAGAGTCAATGCAGAATTCATGAAAGAATAATGAAGTCTGTAACTTGAATGTAAGAATGCTAGGATCACTGGCAAAATTCCTCCACCTTCCTCCATTATTTCAATACATTACATTGTCTTAGGACGTTTTTAAACAAAATTAAATTAAATCCTAAAAATCTCTCTAAAAAATTAGGTTATAACATACCTAAAGGAGAGGAGAAAAAACAACTTTTATATTTACAGTTAGTTAGTATTTTGATACATAATATTCCTTTTCCTTTATTATTAGAATTCTATCATCACAATTTATTTAATTCTAAAACACTTATGAGAAAGGAAACCCTTTTGTGTCACACTACCAAGTATTTTATCAGTGGGTTTGGGTTTTCTGCATTGCTGAGATATCTTGCAGTCAAAAGAAAGGACAATAAAAATTTTATATAGCAATGGATTTTTGAGAGGAAGTACATTATAGATATGTATTAAAAAGAGTTCTTAATTTTACTGGGACTCAGCTCATTATTCTTTGATCCATAAAGCAAAATATATTGCTGAAAAAGAAAAGAACTAAAAAGCTGGAGATCATGGCAGACACACAGCAATATTTATATTATTATTTTGTCAATCTGTGCAGTTACTATCATACTGCCAGCTACACCGATGATGGGAATTAACAAACTTGATGATTTTTACACATGCTCAAGCTTTAAGTAAATGGCAGAGCTGTACTTGCTGATCCGTCTCACTGACGCACTGTTCATATCAGCCAAAGCATTTTTTTCAGCACAACAGCTTCATTTGGGCATGGCCAATATTTCTACACCGAGGAGGCTTTCCTCCAGCCAATCATTCAAAAACTGCTCAGCAAAATTGACTCTACAGTCAATTCTGTATTATCTGGATACTAGAAAACCGTGCAATGTGGATGTGCTAGGGTAAATAATATATGCAAATCCAACCACAGAGTCAGTTTGGAGCCATCAGGATGCGTAAATTATACATCAGTTTGGCATTTCTGGATGTAATTGGACTCTTCCAGAGCTGATCAGACGGCTCTACACACCATCACACAGTTCGTCAGAAGCTTTGTAAGCAACCACTTTATTTCTCCCACCATGAACTCTGGAAAATAGAACATCTGTGCTGCAGGAACTAATGCCCACTGAGAAATACTGCCTGAGCATCCTGTTGAGTAATGCTGTTGCTTCTATGTAGTATTGGGTACAAACCTTTAGGTCAGGAAAAAAACATAAATGTTTTGCCATTTTAATTCTTTTCTCTATTTTATTCTTATCAACATATTAAAACACATCTTGAATAATTCACTCACTTTTACCACTTTTTCATACCAAATACTGTTATTAAAGAGAAACTTGCAGCAGGACCCACACAGCTGGACTTGCACAGGAATCACAGCTAAGCTAGCGCAGCAGCTGAAGGACACCCACCAGAAGGGCAGCACCCATTGCTGAGACGGACCTGAAGGCTGCTCGCAGGAAGCGTACTAAATTGCTATTTATCTCAGGACCACAGTGCACACTAGAATAGTTCTCCTATATGCAACTTCTGTAACTATGGTATTTTGAATTTCTAATCACACTAAGTGTGATCACATACCAATTTTGTTCCCTGTAGAAATACAACCATACGGTAACAAACAGAGGTCCAAGGATTCTGCTTCCCAAATGGATTCCATAATTCGAAGAATCTAGTAAAAACAAGCATATATGCTAAGTTATTTCAAATTATTTGGACATTACTTATTACTCACACAAATAACACTACCCAGACTTCTGAGATGGGCCTAAACTTACCTGTTTATTTACTTACCGATTAAAAGATAAATACAGAAAGTGTGCAGCCATTCAAGATTATCAGCTACAGAACCAGGCAACCTCTACTGTTCTATAAAGTTTTAATAATTATATTGCATGATTTCTACATGAGCTGAGATTGACCACATTAGCATGTACATCCATTTTTTCCCATAAATAGCCCCAAAAGTGCTAGCAAGCAAGTTTGTCAGAACAATCACTGAAATATTAATAGAGTAATGCTACCTCCGATTTCATTCTTATTTGTAACTTCATCCATTGCACAAATAAATGATAAAAATGCTTCATCAGAAAAACAGGCCACCTTGCACTAAATAGGATTCCTTCTCCAGAACACCAAAACATGAAGTATATATGGCTGTCGCGGTTTAACACCATCCAGCAACTAAGCACCACAGAACCACTCGCTCACTCCTCCCTGCTCCCAGTGGGATGGGGAGGAGAATCAGGAAAGAAAGTAAAACTCACCGGTTGAGATAAGAACAGTTTAGTAACTAAACTAAACTAATCATAATAGTAATAATAGTAATGAAAAAGAATATAACAAAAAGAGAGAGAATGAAAACCCAAGAACAGACAAGGGATGCACAATGCAGTTGCTCACCACCTGCTGACAGATGCCTGAGCAGCGATCTGCCCCCCCCCTCAGCCAGCTCCCCCCAGTTTATACACTGACCATGACGTCCTATGGTATGGAATATCCCTCTGGCTAGTTCGGGTCAGCTGTCCTGGCCATGCTTCCTCCCAGCTTCTTGTGCACCTCCTTGCTGGCACAGCATGGGAAACTGAAAAATCCTTGACTTAGGGTAAGCACTAAGTAGCAATAACTTAAAACATCAGTGTGCTACCAACATTATTCTCACACTAAATCCAAAAGCACTGTGCCAGCTACTAGGAAGAAAATTAACACTATCCCAGCTGAAACCAGGACAATTGCATACGGCAGGAGAAACCAGGGTAACAGTATGTACTGGGTCTGGCTTGGATGAAGTTAGTTTTCTTCAGAGCAGCTCGTACGGTGCTGTGGTTTAGGGTGGTGACCAAAGCAATGCTGGTAACACGCTGATGTTGCTGAACAGTATTTGCAGAGCACCAAGGCTGCCTCTGTTTCTCGCTCTGCCCCACTGTGAATAGATTGGGGGTGCACAAGAGGTTTGGAGGGGGCACAATGAGGCAGATGACCCGAACCAACCAAAGAAATATTCCATGCTGAGTAATGCCAGGCTCAGCAATAAAATAGAGAGGAAGGGGGTTAGGCAGGTTAACCATCTTTTGCGCAGGAACTGGCTGGGCATTGGTCTACCCACGGGATGTGGTGAGTGACTACCTTTGTATCACTTGTTTTGTTTTCTTTCTCTCTTCTTCCACTTCTCCTTTGCTTATTAAATAAATTTTGTCTCAACCCAGAAGATTTCTTGCTTTTAATCTTCCTTTCCTCTTTCCCCATCCCACCAGGGTTAACTCACAACGCAGTAACATAGAAAACTCTAGTACAAGAAAGAATATCCAGTTTTGATGTCAGCCTTGTGATACACATTTTAAAAAACAAAAGACAACCTCACATTTCATATAGACAGTAAAGATCAGGTATATATACGTCTGAAAAGTAAAACCATTTTAAACCATTTTAAAATATTCACGTTATTCGTTTTATACATTTCAGCTATCATACCTGTAAAATAAGCATGTCCTGACGGAGGTCATCTCCATGTTTGAAGATTATGCCTATGGTTTCATTTGATAGAGCTGTTGGATCTGCACATTTAAACTCAAGCCAGAGGGGCTTCTTCTTAGATGCCATTACTTTACATTTTTCTATCTGTGAAAGACACATTTATTGCTAGCCATTGTACTCCAACATCAACACAACTAATGCTTTTACACACCAGCTACAGAGTAGTTTACCAATTTCCAATCAGTTATACCACACGAAACACACTGAAAGCACATGTAAGGAATGGTATTCAATTGCCACATGCAGTCTCACTGAACCTGCACAACTTTTAACACTGTCCATGATAAAGGAAAAAGCATTCCTTGACTCTCTGAAACTGGATTTAGCTTGCAAATCTCCTTCAGACAGAAAAAAACCCCCACCTTTTAAAACCAGGAATAAGAGATTCTTAGAGGCCGCATCTAGAGTACTGTGGACATCTGGGCCCCTCAGTTCAAGAGGGACAGGGAACTACTGGAGAGAGTCCAGCAGAGGGATACAAAGACAATGAGGGGACTGGAGAAGAGAAAGGGGAGGAAAGGCTGAGAGACCTGGGGCTCTTTAGCCTGGAGAGTGGACACAGGTGCTCTGCAAAATGGGAACATAATCATTGTCCAATGCAATTTACCACATCATCCACCCTTGTGACTTGTAGCAACTTCAGTTATTCCAGATTGCTTGATTCAATTCCCTTAGCAAATCATTCAAATTCATGGGGAAAACGGAATTTGTTAAACTAATTTAACATCATCATTCATAAAATAAGAAAATAAATTCCCTATTTAGTTTTATTATATTTTTAACCTTGAGAAATTCAGTACTGAAATTACTGAAATTGCATTATTTCCAATGTTTTCTCAACTAATTATGTCTAATACAACTGTAGTATGTAATACTTTCTATTCCGGAATTCTTGGTACATTGTTGAACATTACTATGTACAATAAAGCCATCTAAAATAATAAAAGCTATTGCACATTAGTGTTTGAGAGGTGACATCAGGGAAGAGTATCTTGGAATATTCATGTTCCATAGATTGAGGTTCTGTGCTTGTAGTTTAAAACAAAGCAGGTTTTACCATCCTTATTTTTAAAAAGGAAAGAAGTTATTCGATCTCTGAACTTACTAGAAACACTGATTTTACTTCTACTATTTAGTTTAGACTAGCTAAATTTCAGGGTTTGAAGATCATGGACAAGTAGCCCTTCCTAGAATGAAGATTAAATGAAAACTTACTAATACAGTTTGCTACATTTTTGTTCATACAGTTTGGAAAAAAAAAAAAAAAAGGATCTAACCCGTCTATTTTTGGATATAGCTACCTTCCCTTGTAAATCTATGGTTTCCTTCACCTAGGAGGGTCCTGGTAGGGCTGCATACTTCCTAAGTGAAGGAAAGCTAGAAAGTCCAGAAAGATTTTTTAATTTTATTTTGAAATTCACTTTTTATCATGCAGTTGGTGATTTTTGTACACAAAAGACTAAAGGGAGAAATACAATCAAGAAAATAATAGTTAAGAAGCCAAAAATTCTGTATTTCTGAGTAAACAATGTTTGAATTGACTTCTGTACTGACAGTACCTCAGCCATGTCCAATCGGAAAGTGTTCACTCTCTCACCTGACTAGCTTATAGCCCATCTATCAAGGCACAGGTTTATTTAACAGAAACATTGCCAGAGCTAGACAATGAATACCAAATAAGCACCCTACTATTCAGCAATTCCTTAGGTTGGATGGTTCCTCTGTCCTTAGCCAAGAGAAAAATCAAGGGGTTCTTTTCTTGTAGGCTCCTTGTGGCACATCTAGTGAATCCAAGGATATTCACTGTGCTTTACCCAAACCTCACACTGCATAGTAGACGGATGAACCAATTCCCTTTCACTACACATTTGCTGATTTCTTCATCTTGTTTTTAACTCTGAGTTGACATTAGCCTCTGCAGTCTCACCACAAAACTGGAGGCAGCAACACAGAAAAACCCAAGCGTCTGTTAACGTATTTCTAACAAAATCTTAATGCGTTTTCTAATAAAAACAACAAAAGCAACATACACCTATTGAAAAATCAGAAACAGCTAAGGCAGATGTTTTTATTAGTAAGGTGAAGGTCTGGAGACCCAAACTTTAATGACAGATATGAATCAGGGTAAGACAGGGAGAGCAACTGGAGGAACAGTAAACTGAATACCCCAAAGCCCCTGAAGTCAGATAAAACAGTTTTACACAGGTATTTGATGTAAAAAAGAGTCAGTTGCCTGGTCAAATCATGGATTAAACTAATGGAAAAATCATAATTGCCATTTAATGACTACAATTTTATGGGTTGTTGCATTTTTTTAGTGGCATAGTGGCATGTCGTTACATTTAGAAAAATGCTAATAGCTTTGGGAACAAAACTTACTGAAATGCCATCATACTTACAGTGAAATAAGACCTTTAGACATGCTAGTGAAAATTGTTACCAAATGACACATACCTGCAAATGGGCTATTTTTTTCAGAAAGGATCTGTAGAAACTCAGATAACACTCACCACTAGGGCTCCTGCTCTTAGCCCAGGATCGTAGGGAACTCTAAAACTTTCTGGAAGTTTGCTGCTCTGTAGTTTTTCAAGCTTTTGTCTCAGCTGTGCAATAACTGCAATTACAAGTAAGAAAACACAATGAAATCTTAAGTTGGAGGGCAAAAAAGTAATCAAACTTGCACAACACACCAAAAAATATTTTGCCCTTATCACTGCCAAGGAAATGTTGAACAATCTACCCCAAAGGCTCAGAAGGAGAAGGCATTTAAAAGCACCTTGTGTTTTCTGGTATTATTCTGACCTACCTCATTGCTCTTGCAGACAGACTCATGGCTTTTGAATTCTTGGAGTCGGTTATACCAAAACCATAAGGACTCCAACTACAGAGACACAGAATTTCCTATCCTCCTAAAACTGGTTTCATAGTGCAGCCTTGTAATCTCACATTCCAGTAAGAAGAAAATTTGCTGTCTATTTACACAAACAAGAATTTTAATGTTCATACTGAATCTTTTAATTCATAAAACCTCAAGCTTCTGAATCTTCAGCTTAGAACAGCATGCATTATACTACATATGACGCACTTGTTCATCTCAGCTAGCACATGTTAGCAGCATAAGCAATACACTGGGTATTACACCCTGTTAGGACAAACACCTGAACACTGTTTTAAAACAAATTGCAGCTTTGCAGCTCCATATACGTGTTCACATAATTCTGGAGACAAAAATTAAAGAGAAAAAAAAAAAATTGTTATGAGAAAGCTAGAAATGGACCTGGATATTTAATACACAAAATCATAAAATCACAGTCATAGAATAGTTTGGGTTGGAAGGGACATTTAAAGGTCATCTAGCCCAAGCCCCGGCAGTGAGCTGGGACATCTTCAGCTAGATCAGGTTGCTCAGAGCCCCGTCCAACCTGACCTTGAATGCTTCCAGGGATGGGGCTTCTACCACCTCTCTGGGCAGCCTGTGCCAGTGTTTTATCACCCTCAGTGTACAAAATTTCTTCCTCGTATCTAGTCTGAATCTGCCCTCTTTTAGTTTAAAACCATTACCCCTTGTCCCATCACAACAGGCCCTGCTAAAAAGATTGCCCCCACCTTTCCTGCAGGCCCCCTTTAAGTACTGGAAGGCCGCTATAAGGTCTCCTGGAGCCTTCCCTTCTCCAGGCTGAACAACCCCAACTCTCTCAGCCTGTCCTCACAGGGGAGGTGCTCCAGCGCCCTGATTATCTTTGTGGCCTCCTCTGGACCTGCTTGAGCAGGTGCATGTCCTTCTTGTGCTGGGGGCACCAGAGCTGGACACAGCACTGCAGGTGAGGTTTCACCAGAGCAGAGTAGAGGGGGAGAATCACCTCCCTCGACCTGCTGGCCACGCTGCTTTTGAAGCAGCCCAGGATATGGTTGGCTTTCTGGGCTGCCAGTGCACACTGCCAGGTCATGTCCACCAAAATGAAGATATTTCAAAAGTTGCTATCAAATTAAGAAAGTCAGGAACTCACACAACACAAATGTTATGCTTATCCTAAGGGCTTTTCGAAAAGAACTAGCTAGTGGTGACAGGTAACCAATGTGGTATCTCCTCTGGTAAAAAATAAATAAATCTGACAGCAAGATACAGGAGCTAATAAGTGGAGTTTATAATTGGACACTTTTCAAAAAAAAAAACCAAAACAAAACCAAACCAAAAAACTCCCAGGCTGCAGTAACCTGGGTCACAGAACAGCTTTCTAAAATGTAACTACTGATTTCCTAGACAAATCTAGCTTGATTTCAGTAAGTCTCCTCATTGCCATGCAATGTAATTTGAAAATTGTATGCCAACCAATTGAAGCTAGTAAAGATTAGGAATTAGCTGATTTTAAAACGCAAGGGAAGGCGCTTGCTAAAACAATTTCAACTTGATTTGGCTTAAGAACAAAGTGCTGTACGTTTTAAGAGAAGAAGCAGCTGCATAGACACATTCTTGGGAGACAAATCATCTAATAGAGAGGTGATGAAAGCAGATAATCCTATGCAAGCTGTAATATTATGATCTTAAGAATTTATTTATTTATTATTACTCTTTGTGTTCAAATATAAGCAAAGAGTTTACATGAAAACTGAAAGAAAGAGTTAAGACATTATGACTGCTACTGGATTAGTATGTACCTAACAGGAAGGACTGTATCCTTTAAAAAAATCCACAAATACTGGAGGAAGAAAATACATACAAGAATTAGATGAGGCTGCAGACAGATTGAAATTAAACAGACCAAAACATTCAGACTGAAAAGACAAACAACTATGAACATTAGAAATGATGGGCCAAAAAAAGAAGTAATAAACTAAAGAAGAAATTTTAGGATATACATTTTTAAAAATACAAGAAGTAGAGGGTGCCTGTAGGAAAAATCATACCCTCAATAATCTCAGAATAAATTAAATAAGATATAGCATTAGTAGGACACTCCACAGTTTCAGGAAGTCTTATTCAGTGAAAATGTCAATTACATAAGTCATCTTTCGATGTTCTGCTCCACATTACATACGAAGATTCTTTAACTTCAAAACCTGGTGGGTGTTAATGTGATTGCTTTTTCTTGAAACTTTTCTTCTTTGCCCACATATCCTTCAAAGATAACATATCATGGAAACCACTGCTGTTACAGATATGTACATCTGCAAGGCTGTAAAGTTTCCTTCCAAAACATGGAATTCTGACCAAATATATTTAGATTATTGAGCATTTTAAGACAAATTTTAGAAAGTTGTTTAGAATGAATATTTTGTATGAGGGTTCAATAAGTTCCCTAACTCACACTACGTGGTACAGTAACTGACATTACATTATATATTGGAGACTAAATGCATATTTCTTTCAAATTCCTTCTGCATAACCAGAGTGGAAAGGCTTTCTGAACCAAGGACTTTCTGGCCTGGATCATACCAGGCTGAGCGTGCAGGAAAAGCTGGTCTCTCTACAGCTTTAGAGTTCAAACATTGTTATATGTCTTCTCATACCTACACCCAACACCACGCAACGAGGAATGATAACAAACAAGCTTTTAAGGAAGTTGGGGGCTGGGGAAAAGACAGGGAAAACCCAGAAGTAAACAGGCATTGCAGAACCCTACTGTGGCTTCCAAAGCAGTGCTTACAAGTACCAGAAATAGTAACACCACATCTGTCTCTCACAAGACTCCTATTCAGCACATTGCAAGTCCCCAAAGATGTGCTCTTTATATTCACTGGTGATCCACCAGTAACTTCCATGGCATGGCAGAGGCTGTACCGGACCCCTCCCTGGTCTTCTTGCCAAGAATCTTTTAGTGACTGCCTAGGGTATAGCTGTGTTTCTTGGCAAGTGCCACTTTTCCCTTTATTTCCAGTTAGTACTTGTGTCCTGGGTTGTTCCTTTCTTCAGTGCTGTCATTCAGCTAAGGGTTACGCACAAGAAGGTACCTGCTGTTTCCCAGTTGCATGGTGTGAGGTTCAAGAAGATAAGCCAAAGCATGGGAAAGTACTGGGTGTCTGTAACATTGGTATTCTTCCCCTTTTGGGGTGGAATGAGCAAACAATTGTGCTGTTAGTTCTATCACTATTAACTTGCACTGGCATTTTAAAAGAAGTAATAATGATGCCTTTTGACGTTAATTTATCCATGAATTTTCTAAATAAATAGTACAATTTGCTGCCTAGATTTTCACACCCGAAGAGAAAAACCAGTATTATTACAAACGAAGAAATGCCTGTTAGCAAATACCTTGAGAAGTGACATCATACTTTTCTGCAGAAACTGATTTTATCTCCATTGTGACTTTATGCAGCAATTCAATTACTTGAACCTGCTTCATGAAATCGTGTAGCATTGCCTTTCCACAGCCCCTAAGATAGGCTTCTAGGATGACCGCAAACCTCTGCTGGTAATGCATAGACTGGGCAATCTCGCTTCTTAAGAACCAAAACAAGAAGTGACCAATTCTTTTGTTCTAGAGGTAAAGAAAAATACTGCAGTCAGCACACATTTCTTGATAAAGGGTTTTAACAATGCCAGTAACTTTAGCATAAGTTGGCTGTATCTTTAAGTACTTACTCTCAAACCACGTTTTAGCAGAAATCTGGCTAATGCGCTGTCATGATACGGCTCAAATTTCACAGCCTGAGTAATACAAACATAAAGACATGTTATTAACATATATAAGATCCCGTTGCACTTATACTTTACCGATTACATCTAGAGAACGCACTGCTGCAGGAGTAGAAACAGGACGACAAAGCTCTTTTGAGGAAACAAAGTTGAAAAAAACAAAGCAAGGTTCTCTGTGTTTGATTCAAGAATCACTTTTTCTTTGCAATGGGTTCTTTTCAGGTATATTGGTAATGTGACAAATAAAGCAACGCAGGCCAGTGAGACCGATCTCAGCACACGAAGGCATGTGAACAAAGCAACTTCATTCTCAAGCTGTTCTCAGCAAAGTCCAGCAAGACAGAAAACAGTCTGCAGTCTGACTGACACTGAGAAGCCTTGAAAAGATTATTGCCAAATGAAATGGCATATTTGTAATCATTCTTTAATAAAAACTTTCAATAATAACGCCCTATTTTTTGATAACATCCACCACTCTGGGACTGGGGCAGCAGGGTTCACTGCTGGGTTCCTCAGCAAGCACAGGATACAGGAGCAGCTTTTCGGAGCACCTAGTCTGGCCTTTAGCCTAAATGAATGACAAAATAGAATAATGGCTCTGATACACATGCTATATCAACAGAGTACAAGTAAGAGGAAGACTTCACCAGAGCTTTTTTTTTTAATGACTCTGTGAGCACAGATGTACTTTTTTTCTTCCAGCAGCTGTTCTCCTCCACCCAAGCCCAGGGATATTTCCAAGCTACTTCCAAAAGAGGGTGGAAACAACAGGTCAACTTTTTCAAAATGTCGGGATTGGAATTTTTTTGCTGTTATTCTCTCCCCCCATCCCAATAACCAAAGACCAAGTTTTGTCTACCAGAAAACTATCACACTTCCAGATACTGGGCTGTGCCAAGGAACTGATCCACTTCAAGTGGTTTTTCCAGCAGCTTCTTTCCCATTGCTGGAGGGACCCAAGTTTATAGGAGGTTTGTATTAGATTAATGGCAGAAAAAAGATATGCATGTATATCCCATGGCAAGAAAAGAGAAAGAAGCAGCATCCAATCTCTGGAATAGAGTCACAAAATCCCTGTCGTGGACTGAGGGTGTTGGTGAATGGCTTCAGGTTCTGGAAATAGAGCGCCAGGAAGCAGCACATAGGAAGATTAAGGGAAAACAAAGGGATGTGCAGAGAGCTGGGTGCATGTAGTACGCTCAGCTTTCAAAAGCAACAAAGTATGCAAACCTCTAGCGATAGTTATTCAACAGAATATAATGGCTCTTTCAAGATCACTGTGGTCTGCAGCTTGCAAAGAAGCAACCAAGCCATCAGCAGAGGTCCACTAAATCCATCGAACAAATCACAGGGTTTTATAAACTCTTAAAAGTACTGCAGCACACAGTTGTACTTTTGTTATTAAAATATCAACACTATTTCTGAAATGTAAATTGTCTTGTGGGTTTAATCAACAGAAAAAAAAAAATTAAAAATTGAGATTTTTCAGTCAACCTTCTAGGATGAACCAACTTATAAAAATGCTACGAAGACTTGTTCTTTCCAGCTGCTGGCTAAGAGACAGACAAGAAAGCCAAGCACTTGCACCAAAGACTTGCCCTTCTACAGTATCATAATTCTGCAAGAACTGTCTTGACCGTCTCTGCAATACTGTTCTATTTCCCCAAGCAACACCATCTTATTTAGGAAAGATAATGAGAATTCACAAACATGAACTGATTTAAAAATATATAGATCCTTTTACTTTGTGTATGAGATTATGAGGTATGAGTGTTTTTTAATAAAAAATAATTTTCACTATAATAAGGCACCCAAAAGCAATAATTATTACATAAATTCAAATAGATTTGCTTACAGTTCCGAGAAAGCCTACTAAAAGCCTTATTTTGGTATATACTTTGTTGAATGTTCTCAGTGCCTACCCCTGAAAAACAATTTTAGAAAAATACAGCCAAACAACCAGCCATTGCTTCAAAGCAAAACCTCTTTATATTAAGGTTGCAAATATATTTTAACATAAAAGAATGTTAGAAAAATGTATTATGGGCATCCTTAGTATGCTTATGTTTTAGAAATAATTATTTTAAAAATTCAATCCCATTTTTCTTTTTTCTTTGTGAAGTCAGATATCAGTGTTTGAATAGCAACAATAAAAGCTAGCCATTAAAAAACGTCTGCTAGCACTTCATCAGGTCCCTGCACGTACCTTTGCCTTGTCAATTCAGCAGAAGAGCTTTACTCACTGCCATATACAAGCAGTACAGTCATTGGTGTTTGTTTTACAATGGATTTTGTCTTATTTTAACTATCCTATCCATGTTTTATCAACTGCACACAGAACAACAGACCTTTATAGGAAGCTCAATAGGTTTATTTATGGCATGGCTGCTTCTATTTGGGATAAACCTGGGGGGAAATAAAATGTTTGTTTGATTTCTAACTCTACTGGGAGGTAAAATGGGAATATCCTGTGCAGAGTGAAATAAGCCATAAAGCTTTCATGAAGGCATGCATGTGAAAAGTGATGATCGTTTGCAGAAGAGACATCTCGGATGTGTACATTAGAGCACAGGAATGGCTGACATCCATTCTCTGAAAAATGTGGATTTTCAGATACACTGTGGTACCAATACTTTACTGCAGGATGTTGATGGCCTATGCTCTGTTGTTAGCCAAGAAAGGAAGACAAGGATGCAGCAGAGAGGTAAAAGTTGGGATTTAGTATTTTTTTTCCTTTTTGGGGATGGCAATCTTTTGATTTCTTACTACATCTCTCACTAAAAATGACACAGTGAAGTTAAGCTACTATGATTTTATACTACAGCAATTTAATTTACTGTTAGAGAGATTTCTTCTTTTTAAAACTCTCTAGATTCGTACTTCCAGAAAACAGATAAGTTCAAAAAACAAATGGCAAAAAAACAGTATTTCCCCTGTTCTCTTAGGCACTTTGATATCAACCAATCACCATCCCAAACCTCTAATTTGGATAGAAAAGCAAATAAAATTGCAGAGCCACATGTAGACAGCAAAAGCTCACAAGCCAAGCATATATATAGCAGCAGCTACGTGGGAGGCCCAATGAGGTAACCGTAGCGACTCCTTTGGTTAATGCAGAAGTGCATAAATTCTGCCTGGGGAGCCTAATCTTCAGACAAGCAAAGACAAGGCTAAGAAGGCTTTGTCTAAAGCACTACTGATGCGCAGCAAAATCTGAACTACTACCTTCATTTTCCTGGGAACCTGGACTGTCTCTGAACTCACAGAAATTAAAAGCCCCATCCCGCAGCTTCCTCGGCTGCAGCAGTTCCTTTTTCTTTCTTCTTTTTTTTTTTTCATTTGGAATGCCAATTTTGTCCTCGGATTCTTTGAAAAAAGTACTTCCTGCTCTGCGGGGCAACAGTCCCTCCGCAGAACCGGAGCCCTGTTGGTTGTGGGAAGCCTGCGGAGTCGCCTTGCTTCAGGGGACTACGAGGAAGAACCACAGGGTTACACTTTTCATCAGCCATCAGATGTGATTTTGCCACTGACAGGCTGCCCAGCTCTGGCACCGTGAGGCGAAAAAGCAAACAAACCAATTTTCTTGTATTACTGATATAAACCTTCCTGACGTTTCACCTGGCAGATGCGCACACAAAGCACTTCAAATTGATACTGCAGTGATTCATTGCCACTAAAAACACAATTTTTCATCCAACTTCCCAGAATGAATTAATCTTATTATGGAGTCCTAGCAACCCTTTACTTAGTTTTTAAGATTTTTTGGAAGCTTCTAAATAAATTTGGTCCCGTTAACAGTACAAGACTGAAGTCATGGCCACACACTATGTAACTACACTGCTATTCTTGACCTGAAACCCAACCCCAGATTTTTCTTCCGGCCTTCCCCATGTCAACATCCGCCTTTACTTTCTTTCTGTCTATACCCTTTCTAAACTATTGGTAAAGCTGGTCAACAATTCTTTAGCGCTGTGTGATTCAGACCATATACAAACAGGATTAGAGACATCACAGGTAGGATTTGCTCCCATCATAGCTGTGCTAGTGCTGACAATTTCCAGAAAAACATACTACTGTAAACGCAAGATGCAAATTTTAAGACACAAGGCAATGGTAACACAAAAGTAACAACATAGGCAAAAGGCCAACGTGGAAAGTGTGTTTTGGGTTAATTTGGTTATTACCACTGCTTTGACTATACACTGGAGACTTCAAAACAGGGATTACTAACTAGACTGCTAAGATGGGAATGATGATGGGGCAATGCAAATACTCCCGGAAGGCAGAGTTCAAGAATGCAAATACACCTTACCTGCACAAGCTGTAAAAGATAATGAAGAACATCATCATCTTCTAAACTTTCCAGTTTTTGAACTGCCATTGCTCGGACATTTTCATCTGAAAAGTTACAGTCCAGAAGTTGCATTGTGAGTCCAACATCTAAAGTGCTTTGATCCCAAACCTCCTTTTTAGCTAGCAACTGGTATGTTTTGGCCACTATTTCTTGTTGACCCCATTTCACAGAGCTAAGCAGCTTAGGATACGCCTTGGGGTGCTTTATGCTTTCATACCTAAAGTGCCACAACAGTTCTTTGTCTTCAGGAGAAAGCGGATTAAGTGGGTCAGTTGCTATGATCTCTTCAAGTTGCTTGCGAAGCTGGTTGGGCATTTCAGCTCGTGTCCTATCCCCTTGGGGGTCTGATGTTATCCTGTGCTTGGGCAAGGCAATTGGGTGACAATATTTGTCCAGCACAATAGAAATAGCCATTGAGTTTTCTTTATCTGGGTTAGTTGCTGACGTGAGTTTGTCTGCATTGATACTTCCTTGTTCTTCCCCCTTGCCTGGAATCTTCCACATGTGGAGCACGTATTCCCCACTTCGTAGCAGGAAACGGTGATCTATCAACAAAAGATTTACATAATAGAGAAGCTGAGTTTTGCATTTTGAATCAGAGTTGGGGGATTCATGCGACTGAAGGTTCGTCTTTGTGGACAGCCCCTGTGCTTTGCCGCAGTATATCTGAAGATTCAGGAGTGCTCCTTTAGGCAAATCCTTGATTTTGATATCAAACTCCAACCAAATATTCCACAGAACCTCCTCAGTGAAAGGCTTCGACGAAGTCCTCCTCTGTGACAGGAGCTGTTGCCCATGTTGAATGTTAGCCTCCACAAACACGGTAAGATCAGTATTTCTTGGTAAAATTGGGATATCAATGCCAATTATTTTCACCCTAAATTTCCTATTACAATCCCACAAAGAGATAGTGAAGACTCTCTCATGATCTTTTCCATCTATTGTCAATTGTTCATGATACCCTGTAACTCCTGTACAATCATCCACCAAGGGCCACTCTTCCTTCTGAACCTCATCCTCATTTGGGTCAGGGGGATTATCTAAGACAAGGTGGATTTCTTCCCCATTCTTAAGGCATTGTCTTATCCAATGAAAATCTTTGATTGGTGTCTCTCCAGTAATGTACTCATCTCTGCCACAAATCCTGAGAACAAAATCCAGTTCACTATGATCTTCAGGAATGTCCATCAGAGACTTTTTCTTTGCCATTTTTGTGAAAAAGCTGTGAAGAATCATATCTGGAGTGTCATCTATTGACACTTTAATTTTTTGGCTAGTTGTTCCTCTATGTATGATTATGAAAATGTTATTATTAGTGATCTTTTTAAATAAATATTCTGGGAGTGGCTTAGAAGTAGTCCATGGGTGCATTGCATACAATTTAGGATCTCTACAGGCTACCTCTATCATTCGTGGAGTGACTAATCTGCGACGGGTAAATTCTAGCTCATCATCATGCACATTGCTTACATCAGTGACATCATAACCAATTAAATCGTTAAGCTGCCGCTGAAATTCCTGAACTTCTTCTGATGGTTTTTGTTTCTGGACAACATAGATCTTGCCTATCTTTTTCTGTAACACTTTCCAGTACAGTATGCAGTCCAATGTCTGTAATACTTGATGTTTATCATAAATTTCATACCATTGCCCTTTCTTCTGATACTGCAGAATAAACTGATCCGGGGTGAACGCATGGTAGAAATCTGTGGTTTGGCTCATCTCTATTGCACGCATCCAAATCTGTGCTTTCATTTGTTCAACTGTACAGTTGCCAGCTATTTCAAGTAATATAATTTCTGGTACTTTAGTATGTTTATTGCTTGTAGGTAAAATGAACTCAATGGATATCAGTTCCATTGATGACAAATTACTCGATGTACAATGAGGTTTCATTCTTCTTCTCCTTCGTTTGTTTTCCTCTCTCATAACAACAGGCTGTTCATAATCCCCCAACTCCATGCCAGAAGAAATCTAGCAAAACGTACAAATACTTGATTAGTTTCTCATTCGCATTTTTCTTTACACTTATTTTTTAACTCTTCTTAATTGAAAACACAGGCCTGTCAAAATCCTACTAAGGATATAGTTTTTGTATTTCCCCTTCCCCTTAATTTCTGGTCATAAATATACTTGATTTACATAAACCACCTCAGTCATATTCTATTCAATTCAAAACCAAATACAGAAAATAAACAACCACCCCATGATTAAATAATTAAAATAGAGCTTTTAAACAGCCTTCCCAGATTTCACTCAGGATAAGCAGTCTGACTATATGGATTTGTTCATGCTTCTATTTGATCAAGCACTGATTCTTCTGCTGCCTCGTCTGTTTTGATGCTGTTGATACTAATGTAAGTGGATTTTCACAGAAATCAAAAGACACGCTACTGTGTAGGAGCAGAAGCGGTCCTGCTGAGCTCCAGGAATGACAGAAAGTAACAAAACAAGCAATTTATTTGCAGACTGGACAGAGGTGAGCCTACTCCCATTTTCCTCTGCCTCTCTTTTTAGGGATGAGGAGTAAGGACTTACACCAAAAAAAGCCCTTAGGATACAAAAGTCAGGGACTACTTCTGAAGACAGATATCTAATGTGCATCTGAATTTAAGCCTAGTATCCTCAGACATGCTTCTTTTAAATAAATCAATTCATGAGGATGAAAACATCCATCCATTTTAAAAGTAAACACTTCCAGTATAAACTGCTGGTTTGTTACAGAAGAAAAAACTCCTAAGCTGATGTCAATTTACTACCCTTTACATCAAATACACCTAAAACGCCCAGACAGGAGTCGCCTACCAGTACTGTTGCTCACAGTTAGTTAATCTCCACTGAACAATATTAAAGTGGAAATTATTCACCGAAAGCTTGGAAGAGGAAGGCAGTGCCGACTGAGCGCGCTCACACAAGCTACGTTACAGCAACATACAGAACGTCTTTTCCAGACAACGCTTTTTACACATAAAATCTTTCTTTAATTGCTGGAAAAACCAAAACCAATGTAGTGATGCCTTAGCAGATAACAAAACAAGAGACAAAAATATGAAAGGTTAAACTGAAATAACATAGCATGCTAACTAAAATTCTGTTTTCAAGTTCCGGAAAGCAACGACTGTAGACACACCACCTCTATAATTGACAAAGCACAAGGAAATATTACCTGCTTACGAAATAAAGGCTGAATTGCTGAAGACGATTCATTTGCTTAATTTCTGAAGTTCCTATTTTTTTTAAAGGAAGACCATTCACACAAAAAATTTCTTTGTTTAAGCCGTTCTACTTTTCTTGCTTGCCCTCAAATCCAGATGCAAAGGAAGTGCTGCACTTACCAGGAAGGAAGTTTTAACCAAGTTGATTATGCATATGATTGCTCATTTGAAAAAAAAGTCAGAATGCTTTTCCTGTTACAACAATAAAAATACACTAACAGTACACCAATTTAATTTTAACACACATGCATAGGAGACATGCTTAAAGCCTTTTAAAAATAGCTAAGAATAATCTGGGCAATAAATGTAATGAATCCAAATAAAACATTTTTTAAAAAAACACCAACATTTTGGAGTGCCTAACTACTCTATAAAAGAGTTAAATAAAAATAGTAGATAAAAGACAACTAAATCTGCAATATTTCCTATTTTTTATTTTCATGATGATAGTCCTTTGAGGAATCCCAACTTAAATTCATTAGAGTTTTAGAGGGGCTTTTTTAGCCAGTCTCTGTACAGGCATCACATGGGGATGGCATCTGCCAAGGATCTTGCGGTAACCTCAGCAATAGAACTGCCATCTTCCTCCTAGTATTTTTAACTCATCCATTTATGATTACAAATACACAGTGAAATCCACTAGAATGATGACTTAAGATTCAGGAAGAATTTAAACCACGGACTTTCAACCCTAATTCTTGTGGTTAACTACAACCTGAAGAGTTGTTCCTTTACTAAAAAAAAAATCCCCACAGTAAAAGATTTGGGAAAATATATACAAATAAAAAGACAAAAACCTCTAATCGTGTCCTTTTTCCTTATGACTTTTCCAGTGAAATACCGACCATTCTGAAGAGCAATAAGCAGTACACATCCTACAGCAGTACATCTCCTACAAAAATGATTGCTCTTGAGAAGGAGAAAAAAATATGAAACAATTGAAAGGTCTTTTAGCAACAGTGAAGTGGTGGGGTCTTGTCTTTTTTTTTTAACATATGCACGCTTCCTATCTCGTAAGACACTTTCCTTATTAAAAAGGCGGGGGGGGGGGGAGTTCCCTCCAGACTGGCAAAGAGACTGATAGTCTCTTACCTGCCTCCAGTGTGCCACTCACACCCTCAAAATTAACACTTTGCCAAAGTTAAAGAAAGAAAATATCCTCCACTGTAGATACAGATCTTCTTTCTCAGAGCATCATTTTTCTTAGCAGCTAAGATTGATTTCTTTTTAGAGCTTATTTTTCTCAGGAAGTGAGTGTGGGGAAAACACTCTGTCCCAGCTCCCTCTACCTTTTAGGGCCAGTATTTAGAACTTCTCAAGGAAGTGAAGTTGCCCTCAACATTTTGTCACTGCCATGAAATCTACCCGTATTGGCCAAGACACCTCCAACACTCATCCTTCACACATGTGCAGCCTGTCAGCCTTCATCAGCCACAGCCTCTGCGGGACCCCAGCGCTACAACACTGCTTTCCTCTCCAGTCCTCCTCTCATCTAAAAAAAGCACTTGGATGCTGGAAAACTTGAGCACCTATAATGTCAACAGCAGCGCCCAGGATGGAGGAGAAGGAAGCAGACAGTTTCATATAAAAAGTAAAAGGAGATGGAGCTGGAGGAAAAGCAGCAATGCTGAAAGGGAAAATGTGTTTGGAAAACCTATGTTTTGAAATTCCCTGACTTTGGAAAGCTTGACTTTGCAATGCTTTCGCAGAGTCTGTATTTTGAAGCATAATTTCTAAAACACATAATACAGTTGCATATTTTTCTTCATTTAAACATAAGCAACTAGAAGTGAGGGGTGTTTTCCACGCCAACAGGCTACATATGTTTTTCACAAATATCCCTCGTTCCAAAAGTTGTTGTGCTGACCCTATTAAGTAAACCTGGACTCCTCACAGTTTCATTGGGTTTTGCCAGACCTAAGAAAGCATGCTGGTTTAAAATGTCCTGATCTGGCTGCCATGCACTTAAAGATTAATTTTTCAAACACATATGGACACAAATGTTCCATCTCCTGCTAAGCTATTCCAGCCCTACTCCATTGATCAAGACCATCAAGAAAATCAAAAGCAGCATCTCTCCCTCATGCGGCAGAGAATCACCCTGTACAGTGATCAATGAACATAATTGTTTGACATTTTAATCCACTTTAAAAGACTGGTAGAGCAGTATTGTGAAAGGTTCAAATATTCCCTCACAAACTGCATCAGATACGATGCAAAATGCGTGACACTTGTGTAACTGCCCATACAAGACTGTTTGTTCTCCCACATTCATTTGGGCTGTGGCCTGCCATGTCTAGTACAGTCCAGCCCAATTCAGATGTCCAACTTCACCTCCAGTTCAGCTCTGACCCCTTTTCATCAGCTTCAGAAGCCAACTCTTGGGAGTGGTGACTGTCTCTAATCTGCCTGTGCAATGACAGACACAAAAGTGTCCCCACTCTTAGGGTGACATCAAATTGTATCTATTTCCCGCTAATCCATGTGTAGGCATGGCACAACCATATTTTCTCAAGCATATGCATCAGAAAACTTGCATGTTTATAACTGAAATTTAAAATAACTTCCTAAAAACCTTTATCATGCCTAAGCATTGCTTACAGTATTGACATTTCTATACTCCTTCTGCAACAAAACCACAAAAAAATAAAAAAGTCACTCTTATTTATTACTAATTCTAATTTAATTTAATTCTACTTCTGTATTTCCCTGTATTAGGAGAACTGTCCTACCACTAGTCCACAAATCCTGATGGGGTGCAATGGAGCAGGAAGAAACGAAGCTGTAAAAGGTAACTAATAAAAGCAAACAGGCGCGCCTTTGTCTCCAGTCGCGTCCCTATCTCATTACTCAGGTCAGCAAACTGATCATAACAACAACAACAAAATTTGGTTAATTTTCAGCTGGACCAGTTCCTTAATCTGACTCATCACTTGCAGGAATGGTAGGGAAGGGAAGCCAGGCTCTTCTCGGTGATGTCCAATGATAGGACAAAGGGCAACGGGTGCAAGCTGGAGCATACGAGGTTCCACATTAACATAAGAAAAACTTTTTCACTGTGAGGGTGACAGAGCACTGGAACAGGATGCCCAAAGAGGTTGTGGAGTCTCCTTCTCTGGAGACATTCAAAACCCGTCTGGACATGTTCCTATGTGACCTACTCTAGGTGGTCCTGCTCTGGCAGCGGGGTTGGACCAGATGATCTTTTGAGGCCCCTTCCAACCCCTGACATTCTGTGATTCTGTGATGGGAATGAAGCCAGCGCAGTTTAGGATAACCAAAACTGAAACATAATTCACAGCAGGATTAGGAGATAAATTTATGAGTAAACTTGTTAAAGTATCTGAGAACACTGGTTGAAAGGTGCTTTAAAAAGACAATGTGGTATTGTCATGAATTACTTCATATATTCTGCTACAAAAAAAATTAAGATACTTGTGAAACATCATTGCTTTGTTAAGAGTTTTACCAATTACTTATTCTTATGCTTTCTCTATACCAGTTTCCGCTTCTGGTTCAGTCTACCATGTGAAAACCTTATTTTTAAATTATTCTTTTCACTTTAGTGTCAGCTCCTTCCCAGACAACATAACCTGCAAGAAAACAGGCACTCTCTGTCAGACTAAGAATCACCTCGCACACACATTACACAAATATAGTAACAATCTATTTACATTCACACTTTAAGATAAATTAAAAAACCCACCTATGACATGACCCAAAGTTTTCCAAGCAGCATACTACATCTACCTTCCACCACTGTTTTGTAGAACGAGACCGCTTTGCATTTGCTGGATAGGAATACAATACATCTTCTCTACATCTATGATGAACCAGTGCTGAACTACGCAGACAAGATACAGCACTAACATGTTATGCATGAACACAACAACAAACTGCTTTGGTTAGTTCTTTTGTCAAATCCTCTGGCAACTACTAGCTCTCATGGGAATTAAATCAGCACAGCTTCCCATTAGCAAGTAAACTTCACGGATAATATAGTCACATTCGAACATCTCTGTCAGGAGGTTGCACAGTGAATCTGACTATTATGGCTGTAATATTTTCAGGACTACTCCGCCTTCACTACAGACCTTTGCATATGTTGGTTTCTACACAAGGTATCTTTGGGGGTGCTTCTGGAACAAACAGAAACTTCTAGCTGGTTTCAAAAATGCAGGTAAGAATTTTGGCAAAGTTCTAGTTAACTGGAGTTATACAAATGAAGGTGATCTACCTTTAAACCAACACTTCACGGGGTCTGAAAACATGGAGATCGCAGCTATGGCTCCTGCAGGGACACACTTGCTATTTGGATACGGCCTATCCTTTCAACTTGTGCCCGCTTCTTCAAACGCCAATCTTTACCACTGTGATCTATCTCCACCGACAACCAAGCTCTGAATGCCCTCAGCTATTATGTCAGACAATTTGTGGTGGGGGAAGGTTTTATGGTCTGCACATAGCGGATAGACACAAGAGGTTATTATTTGTTGGACGAGGAAATACAGTTATTTATTGTTTAAAAGCTATGTTATAGCAGAGCTGACTCATAGATCTTAAGACCAGAGGGAAGAGCTACCGCTGTCCAGTGCAATCCTTCACTTTGCACTGTTTTATTCAACATACTAATAGTTTCCTCAGCAGGTCTGGCATCAAACCTGTAACTCTGGTTTGGGCCAGGACCTGAGCCGGGACCAAGGCCGCAAGGAGCGGGGGCCGGGCAGCACACGCGGGGCTCAGCCCTTGCCTTGGACACTGCAGCGCTGACTCCGGTCAGTCACACATGCCCTGCTGGGAGGGGGCTCGGGGCGAAGCGCTTCGCCTGTGCCAGGCCCGGGAGGCACGACGCGGCGGGGAGCAGCGGGCCAGGGCTGCCTGCCTCACCCGGCCCACCGGCCGGGCCCCGAGGCCGCGCCTGGCCCTGCCCGCCCGCCGCCCCGAGATGGCGGCCGGGGCCGCGCCGCCCCGCAGCGCCCGCGGGAGCAGCTGCCGAGTCGCCGCCGGATGAGGGCAAACCTCGCCGCGCCCAGCCCGGCGGGGCAGCCGGGGCCGCGCCCGCCGGGCGGCTCAGCCCTCCGCCACCGCGGGGAGCCGGGCCGCACCGCCCCGGTCCTGCGCCCCCGCCGCCACCTGCGAGCCCGGGCTCCGAGAAGGGCCCGGAAGCGCCGGTCTGGGGCAGGGTCCGCCGGCCCCCGGGACAGAGCTACTCACCGCAGCGGCACGGCCGCGGTCGCGGCCCCGGCTCCGGACAGGTGTTTTCCTCAGCAGGAAGCGGAGCGGACCGGGGGCCGGAGGGGAGGCTCCATGGCCGGCGGTAGGCAGCTCCGGAGCCGCCGCCAATCACACGCCGGGCAAAGAGGGAACCGGCTGTGGGGCCTCCCCGCCCAGCTCGGCCGCCGCCGCCCGGCCCCGGAGCGCCCGGCCCCGGCCCCAGCCGTTGCTCCCGGCCCTCGCCGCGGCCCGCTGAGCCGGGCGCCGGGGCCGGGCCCCTTCCCCCGAGCGAGGCGGGGGCCCCGGGAAGGGGCCGGCGCTTGGCCGGGACGCCCCGCGGGTCTGCAGAGCGCGGTGCCCGGCCTTGCCGCCTGGAGGCAGCGGGCAGCCCTGCCGCGGTCCACGACCCGCTGGCCCAGTACGTCCACTATTAGGGTAAAGCCCCACAGCCTTAATGTGGTTTAATCCCCAGCACGAGGCACGCAGGGCCCGTCCTGGTGCCAGTACAGGCAGCAAAACCTCTCTGGAAGCAGGTTTCAAGAGGTGCTCGTCGCCCGGGGGCCGCGGCCGCTGGCGTGCCCATGGGCAGGCTGCTGCGGAGCGGCCACCGCCACCTCGGCAGTGCCAGCAGCAAGGGGCCAGGGCTGCCCGGCCCGGCCCGTGCCCAGCAGAGCTGCCGGCCCGTCCAGCCCCATGCGCTAGGGCAAGGAGGACAAAGTTCGTCTAAGCTGTCCTCAAAAGCCTTTGGAGATGGAAATCTGCTCTAGCGCGCAGTGGCCTTCTTCAGAAAGATTTTCATGCTGTCTGATTAAATGCCTACTGCAGGTTTAGCCTCTTACTTGTCTTACTCTTTTTTTTTTTTGCAGCTACTTTTTGTTTAAAGGTGCTGTATTCTTGTTTTCCTACCATTTTCCCATCTCCAGAGTGGGCAGTCCTGGTTCTCTCCTTTTAGGTCATGTTCCTTAGACCTCCTGTGATTCCAGTAGCTCGCCTCCGGGCTCTTGCCAAATGGGCCACGTTGTTTTTGGAAGGCACTGCACGGAACTGGACATAGTAGTACTCCAGATAAGGCCTTGCCAAGGCTGCCCACAGCCGGAGGATTAATTCATCAGCCTTACGGTGCCAGGACTCCAAATGCAGCTCAGGCATAACCATTCACTTCCAATTCAAACAAACAACTCCCCCGCACCACTCTTTCCCCACCCTGGCTGCTGGCTGTTTGGCTCTGAACCGAGCTGAGTGTTTGTATCTCTGCAGCTCTTTTTTGGAATGAACAGCAAAACTTTCCATGATTGTGCTGAGACCTTTTTTGACCCTGATCTTGCAATGAGATTCCCAGGTGAACCCTGTAAAGCACGGAGCCTGCACACTCACCCTGAAAGCCGTGCTGACATAAGGTTACATCTTCAGGGAGTGCTTTGCAAGACTGTAGACTGTCTCAAAGACTATAAAAATGAATTTGATTTTTCTAGGTACACATTATTAACTTCCATAGAAAGAAAATATCAGAAGGAAATAACTAGTATGTTACTCATACAAATGCTGTTATGAAAAGTGATTGTCATTATAGCAGTGGATTTCTTCTGACTTAAAAAATAGTTTGCATAACAACAGTAAGAATCATAATACCAGCCTGAAGCAGAAAGTAATTGAGAAACTTTTGTATAAACATGGAGTTTCAAAATGAATATACATTACACTGAACTGCGGCTATAAGAAATCATAATTCTGTACTGGCCTCAAGTTCCCCTTTCTACAAAGATGAAAGCAAAGTAAAAACCTTTAACAACCTTCATGTGATGTGTGTGCAGGGGAAACACAGTGAAGACTCACTCCGTGCTTAGTTTTGCCTGATATAATGGGTAACATCGGTCAAGGAAGTTCAGCTTTGCACAGCATGTGTGTTACTGAATGCTTTAAAAGAGATTAAAAAGCCTTATCAAGATAGGAAGGCTTTTTTTGTTGTTGGCTGGATCCCCAGATAGATCACTCCAGGACCACAAGTGTAGCCAGTTTGGTGACTAATCCTGTTAAAATCCATGGACTTTATTTGGGGATGCACAAACATATGGAGATTTGAACAGCTGAGTAGAAAAGTCTGTCATTTGTCAAAAGACAATTATAGAGGGAATCATTTACAGTTGGAGCAAATGACATGTTTCGTGTTGACTTCAGCCAGAATTGTGTAAAATGTTTTTAAATATTATTTGCAATGAAATAATAAATTATTTTATGTATTATATTTGAGAAAAGGAGGTAAACTGAAAATCTTTGTCTTTTCAGGATTTAGTAACTTAATAAAATATTACATTTTTACAGTTAATCTTCAGCTTCTCTATATACAGCACAATTTTCTTTATTGCCTTTTGTGGCGAATCAAGAAATACAAACTTCCCTATTGCCAAGGATGCTTTCCTTATAGTCCGTATATTCTTTGGAAATATACATTTGAACATTATTTTATTCCTGTTGATTTCCAAATGTGACTTCAACTCTTTCCCATAAATTATCTGTTGGTCTTTTTTTTTCTTTTCAGTCAGGCATAGGCTGTACAATAAATTGAATTGCACATTTTAGCATATAGAAAGTGGAACTTTAAAAGAGTCAGGAATACCATAGCTTAATGAAGGAAGGTGAAGAACACAATTTGATATTTAAATGAGGCTGATTTAATCAAAATTAGTCATGCAAAGAAGCAATCATTTTGCTAATATAATCTTGTGGAGTGCAGTCAAAATGCAATTATTTCCTTTATCTTTCAGCTGTTATAAAAATATGACAAGGAATGGCTGTCATGATCTTAAATGGGAGTTTTGGAGGCTGGAAAAATGTAAGATGGTATCTTTTGTGTCCTCTGCACAGTCAAACATCAGTTTTTATGTTGTTTCACGGAGAACTGCGATAAAGAATAACAGCTACATTAAATGCTCAGCAACAACTTTATATACTGACATATGTTGGAACTGGATGTAAATGTTCTATTGTCGTTAACAGACTGTGTTCATTGCAATTTAGGAAATAGTATCTAATAGTTTGGGTTTTGTTTTCTATGTTGCTGGCAGAGAAAAAAATTAAATGCAGAAGCTTTGTAGGCCTCGTACCAATAAAGCCAGAGCCTGCTTGCCTAATCCCAGCAATAGCTACATTCAGTTTTGTAATTGCTTTCTTACGTAAAGAAAATAGAAAAAAACATTGTGGGATACATCGTGCTTCCTGATGGAATTGTGGGTAGCTTTCTCCTTTCTTGCAGAATTTATAAACTGGAATTTTCTAATTGGGTTGTAAGCACTTTATGATATATTCAGTGCAGGATTTAAAATAAATTGACAGAATCCTTTTATTTTACAGCTCTGCTCTGAAAACTGATCATATAAGTATGTGATCAGTTGTGTTAACATCATTGCAGTTGCTTTGTCTGTATGTACGATCATATGGTAACTTTGGTATAAAAAATCAGTTTTTCCTCTTGCTATAACTTGCAAACAAGCTGAGGAGGAGTAAGCTGGATTTTAGTTTGGCTTTTGCCTCATGTTCTAGGTATGGTGTCTGCTCGTATAATGGATATAACTGATAGCTAAGTGTTGCCTGCAGATGGGTCCTCCATTCACAGCTTTATTTCGTGGGAAAGACAGCCCATCTCTTTTTAAGCCAGTTCTGGGTCATTGCTTGGGGAAGCAGTAGAAGGCTCTGGGGGAGTGGGGGGGATCCAGAAGAAGAGCAAATTAAGGGTGGGCTCTTGCTGCATCCCTCTGAAGGGGTGTCAGCGGGCAGTTAAATCCTCTGTAAGACTTCTCCTACGTGAGCTTGGGTTCCAGGGAGAGGCATCCAGGGGAATCTTTTAAGATCTGCTGGGCATGAAAGTAGCCTTGTGGCCTGATCCAGAATGATCTCTGTGAACCTCTGTAGGCAGAGCAGAGTCAGGAAAGCTCAAACAAATGGAAAAGAGGAGTCTTGACTATCTCTAGTCCCTTCTCCTCCAAGAAATACCCACGCTTTCCTTTTCTCCTGCTAGGTCAGTGCTCCTGGTGATCAAGATTCTGCACAAAATCCCTCACTTTAAACATCTAAAGCTTTCAAAACAGGAAACAGCAGGTCTTCAGAAGCCTTCTGAGATACATCTGCTGAAGGCTTTGTCTCCCGTTTTACTGATTTAGGCTCTTATACTTCAGAATAGGTATTTAAAGCACAGGGGTGGGAGTGCAAGCTGTTTCCTCCATACCACATATGTACACACATCAGCTGAGATGTAAAACTCACGTAATATCTCTTACTGGCTTGAATACCTATTTTTGCCTGTTCGTATGTGTATGAGTTTGTCAGAAAGAGATGTACTCCTTGTGGTGGCAGATCTTTGAGAGCACTAGTTGTTCATAAGGGATGGGGAAACTCCCGAGTTTTTGTGGCTGGTGTCAGAGGTCTCAGTATTAGGTGGTGATGCAATATTGCATCATCTTGTGGTGATGAGACTTGACAGAGGAAATGAAAGAGGTTAGAAATAGAAATGTAAAGAAAAGGAGTTCACACTTCCAACAAGTCCTCTAGTCTAATAGCATTATATTAAGTGCTCCTAAATATAAGGTACGGACAGGATTTCCTCAGTCTCTGAAAGTTTCTGACACCGAAAATAATGAGTCTAATTTGCTGCCCAGAGACTACATACGAGGTTTCTCTAGACAACTCTCTGAACTATGTTGCTGTGTTTTCTTCCTGTCCTGATATTTATTACTCTTAATCTTTGAAAATTTGCTCAGCTGTATGCGTATTTATTGGTGCATCCTCCTCTCTGTGAGGAGGTAAATATATTCGCATTGCATAGGAGTTACATAAAAGTGCATTTCTATCAGAGGATTTCTGCATTTTTGTTGTTGTAAATGAGTGATGTTAAATGCTTTCCCTTTAAACTACCGCATTGCCTCTCTCTGTATATATTGAAGTAACATATCCTTCACACACAAGTGTTTCTTACCAGAATTCCAGGCAGCCTGTGGGCTAATTGATCTGCTGTCATAATACTCAAGAGTACTAAAAACACATCCAAGTAGGAATGTATTTGTTCCACGGAGTTTAGCTGAATACAAAATCATCTAAAAAGAAAGCTCTTTCCCAGCCTAATCTTTTCTGAAAACATACTCTTAACCTTCTCCAACAGCTTTAACAGGTGGCCTTAGCAGAGTGCCCAGAAGATCACCATGTTTGGGTTTTGTTGGACTGAATAAGAGGATTTCATTCCAACGTGCTGAATCCCTTGTACGGAGAGCCTGCGGGGAGGTCTCTTTCTTTCAGGAGAAGATTGGGGATCCCATCTAGGTGCCGGGGATGCTGTTGGGGTGCTGGGCTCACACCTGTGACAGCACTTCCTATGCAGGAGGCAGTTCCTTATCACGGTGGTAGCTTTGCTAAATAAGCACCTATCCTCACATTGGAATATAGAGCTTCTGGCTTAACAGACAAATCAAAGCTTTGACAGACAGACAGCACAACCATAATGAGTAAAAAGCCAGATTCAGACCTGGAATTTTGTATACTTGCTTCCTAGAAATGAAAAGCCTAGAAAAGCTGGGAACCAGTAGGATGGGAAGTGTTACATTACACACAAAATGAGGGCAGCGTTATGCTGTGCGTGTTAGTGCTTCATCAGGTGGCAGTCTGGTCTGTATAGATGATCCTCCATTGTCTATGTCTGCTAGTGATGGTTAAAGAAAAACTTGGGAGCATTGCCCAGATTAAAAAGCTGGTATTGCCAGACATCCCATGTATTTTAGGATTCCCTGAGTCACCATTACAAGTATTACATTACCTATAAAATTCATGTCCCCATACTTTCCTGCCTGCTGTGGAAAGCCAGGG
Organism: Leptosomus discolor; assembly: GCF_034619465.1. NCBI lineage: Eukaryota > Metazoa > Chordata > Aves > Leptosomiformes > Leptosomidae > Leptosomus > Leptosomus discolor. The sequence continues at coordinate 203,507,275 of NC_141391.1, forward strand.
CTCTCCAGCAAACTTTTGTGAAGCCTCTTTGCCATTTTACATCATGAAGCCTGAACTGTTCAGCAGGGGAGGACATGGTAACTGAGCCCAGTTTGGGTGGGACTATCCTGGTCCCTCATGGAAGGCAGTAGCTGCTGCAAAGTGCTGGTCAGAGCCTGCTCTTTGCACGCTCCCCATGCCCAGGAAAGTAAGCTGTGGCTTATTCTCCCTCGATCTGCAGTTCTGCACCACAAAGCCAACATAGCAACATCTGTCTCTGCACTCACCCTGAGTGACACCACCTCAGGTATCAGCTAGACAGGTGTGATAGAAAATTTTTGTGTCTTTTATTTTTGCAATTAAAATGTGGCAGATGGCCAGATCATACTTTCCAGAGCGTGTAGGACACAGTGATCCCAAGTACGCTGGTCAGACTGATGTACCTCCAGGCTTTGTTAAGCTAGCTTGCCTGCACGCAGCCATGTGACTGAAAACAGGCAGGGCATGGAGTTAGATCTCTTTATGGTCGTTCGTCTAGTTGTCTGTCAACTTCTGAACAAACATAGTCCACAATATTCATTTGAACAACATTCAGAGTGTTTTTGATGCATTTCAGAAACTACAGGAAGTCTTCCTAAATTCACATAATAAGGCAGACATGCAGGAGCCTTGTGTTTCATCCCAGCAGGGAGCAATTGTTCTTCTCTGGGAAGCTGATGTTCTTTCCCAGTATTTTCCCATGTGCCTCCAATAACAAATGCTTTGGCTGAGATGGTGTGATTTTCCTCCTTGAAGAAGGCGACCTAATACTGAATAGACCAGATGCTGCAGTCTTTCCAAAGTACAACAGTACCCCAAAAGTGTTTGGTAGGTTGACAAGAATAAGGATGTAGAGACAAGGGACACATGGGAGAATACTAGGAGGGTATTCCCTTGCTGGTCTCAGATGATGTAAAATACTCCAGATTGTCCTTGGACTCTTCCTGGATTCCACTAAAGAGAAGAAAACAGATGCGTAGAAGGTGAATCCCTGCTATGTCCGGAGGAGGAGGACAGGAGGACACCATGGAGGAATGATTGATATTAGGGATTTGTAACAAACCCAAATAAATGAGTGACTTTGAAGGCAGTGTTTTGAAAATCCCTCAGGAAAAGGTGATTCCCCTGATGGACCACAGAAGGCTACATAGCAGAGCTTGTTTTAGGCACAGAAGTTGCTGGTACTGGGATAGCAGGCACTGCAAGGCCTGCAGATGTGGTAGGAAGCTGGTCCTTACAAACAAAGATAGTGAATACTGGATCAGTGCTGAAGAGCTGGCCCTGGGGCTGCATCTTGCTTGGACAAGGCAGCATGGTCCCTTGGGTGTCAGCACCTGTGCAGAGGATGGGACTGCTCAGACTTTCATCCCATGAAAAAGTGAACCCCAGAAGAGTATAATGGCTCCTGCATCTTAACAGTCTGAGCAGTGGAGGTGGCAACCACACTTTGGTTCAATTTTTTCCTTATTTTTGCCTCTGTTTCAAGTAATGGGCATCACAATAGCTGTCTATGAAAGGGAACTTTGAAAAGGTGTTGCTGGGAGTTTAGGAGTTGAGGGTTTGCATCCAGGAGGGTGCTAATAAGGCGAAGCAGACCAGGAGACCATAGATTGACTGTGACACACTCAATACCTGAGTTGACTGTGTTAATAGCTCAGGAAAGAACAGCATTGGCTGAGTTAACTCTCTCAGTGCCACTCAGATAAACAGCAAGAAACTGGGCAGTGTCTGTCTGCTACAAGTGAAGGCATGTCAAAAGCTGAATGATCTGACATCTCAGGTTTAGCTTGCAAGATGCTCCAGTACCAGTGAGGTGAGTACCATGAACTAACCTCTCTGAAACTTATGGCAGATAAAATGTATGGAGGGCAGTGGATCACACAAGGCATTCTTAATTAACAAAAACATTATTTAGGTAATGCATGGTCAATGCACAGGAAAAAAAAAAAAAAAGTTATTTTAGGGTTCCATGTAGTTAAGGGATGAAAAGCGCAGAGCTGAGAACACTGGAGGTCCAGAAAGGATCTGATTTTGTGCACATAGGGTGCATGTGCAGGGATGGCAATGCTTGTGTTGGCAGTCATTTCAAAGGGACTTGGCATTACCCCATTATCCAGCCTTAATTCCCTGAAAGGAGGAGTTCAAAAAGAAAGGATTTTCTTCGCTAGTGATTTGGGAGAAAAACCAGCTGTTTGAATCTGAGTGAGTCTGATAATCTCATTTAAACAAATTATGTATGTTGAAACACTGTGGATTTCTGAGATAAGCAAATCCGTCAGAGGTCCTGCAGTCAGGGAGAAGGGAAGGTCTTGTGTTTGATGCGCCTGGGGAGATAGACGTGCGATTTCTGGCACTGTAACTTGCCAGGGAATTGAACACAAGTCCAGATTCAGCCCATAGAGGAGGATTTAAATCAGCCTTCGGACTGTGTGTGTATCTACCTGTGTATCTGCATTAGCTGGCATGAACCTAGGCCTTTCAGATGCGTGGCTGACCACAAACACTCTCAGTGACTTCACTGTGCATGAGCTTTGGTACCCAACCTCTCTGACCTGCCACCCCACCCCAAGACATGCCCCTCACCCCCAGTCTTCTGCCCAGGCAATTTGGCAGGTAACCTTTCCCAATTCCCCAGGCATCACTGCCCTGCTGCGATGCCATAAGTAACAGCACAGTGGCCTGGCCAAAGGTTGCAAACCAAAATCGCTCCTACAAGCTTTTCCTCTCCAGAGGCGCCCTTGGCGTTTGCCCGCTCGCTATGGCTGCCGCCGCCCGCCTGCGTCACTGGCCGCAGGTGTGACGTCACCACCCGGCCCGCGCCGGCATTGCGTCATGCCGCCGGGACAGAGGCGACCCTGGTGCTGTGGTGACACCTGCTGGGCCGGCAGGAACATCACCGCGGCTGCGGCTCCGGCTCCGCGCGTCCCGGCCGCCCCGCGGGCTCCGGCCGGGCACCGGGCGCTCCTGCCTCCCTGGCCCGAGCCCAGGGCGCGGGGTTTGACCCGTGTCCCGCCACACGGACCGGTGCGGGGGGGACAGGGCCTCTCTGCCGGGGTGTCACCAGGAGCGAGGTGACGGCGCGCCCCTGCCGCCACAAGGCGGTCCCCGCCTGAAGGAGCCTGAGGTGCTCTGGTGAAGGGGGTGAGGAACACGGGCTCAAGGGAAAGCTGTACCTTCTGTCCAGGGGTTCTAAAGAGTGTGTCCTCTTCCTTATCCTCATGTCCCTCAGAAATAAAACTGGAAAAGAAGTAATTTTTATGAGGAGACTTTGGACCTGATGGATCTCGGTCTTCCTCCCTTTTCCAGTGTGATTGTAAGGAAGGTCTCTGGCTTTCTGTCTCCACCTATCTCTCATTCTTCCATGGGATGTGGAGAATAATGGTACTCACCAAACTTACCCACAGGGCTCTTCTATGTTTTCATTCATTAATATCTGAAGTAATTTATGATCCTTAGGATATGGAAATGCAGATTATTTTTGTGTTTGTGGAGGACAGTTGGTGACATGATTTTAGCATATCTGTGCCACAACTAGCAATGTGCATTAGCAGAGCTTTCACATCCCACGTAAAGTCACCACATAAACCGTGTCATGGAAGCACCTAGATCCAGTTCTGGACATGACTTGGTAGAAAGGAGCAGGACAGGAAAGGGAGTGGCTTCTCTTGTTGAGGACAGGGTCCATGCAAGAGCTTAGTCTGTCAGAGGTGCCTGTGCCGGCCAGTGAGCTGCCCACTGTGCTCTGAGAGGAGGCTTTGCTGGATTTGAGCAGACGGCTTGGGTTAAGGAGCTTAGATGTGGAGCTGGGGTCTTTTAACAACTTTCCAACTTGCTTCTACCGGGGGTTACAGCTGGGGGTGGCCAGCAAAACTCACTTATCCAGGGGCGCCACACAGACCAGTGAGACTGCTGACACCTTAAGGCTACTAAGATGTGAGTCTGTCTCACATACAAGGTCAGTCTGAAATGGGCACTGAGGAACACGAGTTGCTTGACAGGGTGGCTGCTGATGCTAAGGCTGGTTCAGGCCTTCTGCCTGCTGTAATTCCCCAGCAATGTGAATCTTCCTGACTCCATTTTAATTTCCATGTTTTTCATGTCCCTGACTCCATTTTCTGCAAAATGTTTCCCTACCTTATATGCACACCCAGGAGCATGAACACTGCCCATGCTTTTGTCAAACCTTTCCATCAGCCCAGCACTCTCCCTTCGCTCAGCTGTACATTGCCTAGATGTGAGGAACTTTCCTTATTTCTCCTGCTACCTGAATCAGATAACCTCCCCAAGCATGAAGGGCTGCATGAGTGAAATCAGAAATACTGAGCTTACCATGTGTGATGCCAGACATCAACTCAAAGGTGTTAAAATCCTCCCCTCTTGCTTTTGTGCAGCCACCTTCTCTCCACAGCTTCTCAGGTAAATATATTTGAAAACTCTTAAATGAAAGCTACTGTCACTCCAGTTATGAGACACAATGGGATATCTATGACAGAATATTATGTGCCAGAATATCACGACAGAGGTTGGTAAACTCTGCACCCTCACAGCACCAGCAGATCTGATGGGGAGCTGATGAGCCAGCTTCTATTCAAGCTCATAAGATAATAGTTATCCCTAACACAGGAAAGCAGGGTACAGGACAAAGTTATTATTAAATTCAGATGTAAAGATGCTAGTTAAGATATTAGCAAAACGGATGCGGCAAATATTACCAAGTTCAGTAAAAGAAGCCAAATGGTTATGAAACAAATACTTTTCCAGTAACATGAGAAGAGGATCAAGTCATACTGTATTCAGAAAAAAAGGAAGAAAAGCATACCAGTAGAACTGCATGCTGACTTACAGGAAATAATATTTTCAAAAGGAGAAGTGACAGTTTCTGGAGAACAATATGATATTGAATGGTATGCAATCAGCAATATGAATTAGTTTCAACACTAGGCTTTTCTGGAGCAAATTGAATGTTTTAAGAAACCTCTAGCTTTAAGTTGAAAGATGGAAATTTAAAAGGTTAGGCCTGCATTAGTAAGTTTTGAATACATTTAGAATAATACACCCCCCCCCCCAAAAAAAAATCCTTCTTGGATTAAAAAGTTTTCCAGAAAATCTGTATTGAATCATAGAATCATTAGGTTGGAGGAGACCTCTAAGATCATCAAGTTCAACCACCAACCCAACACCACCAGGCCCACTAAAACATGTCCCGAAGTGCCACATCTACATGTTTTTTGAACACCTCCAGGGATGGTGACTCCACTATTTCTCTGGGCAGCCTGTTCCAATGCTTGACCACACTTTCAGTAAAGAGATTTTTCCTGATGTCCAATCTAAACCTCCCCTGGTGCAACTTGAGGCCATTTCCTCTTGTCCTATTGCTAGTTACTTGGAAGAAGAGTCTGACACCCACCTCACTACAACCTTCTTTCAGGTACTTGTAGAGAGTGACAAGGTCTCCCCTGAGCCTTCTCTTCTCCAGACTAAACAACAGTTCCCTCAGCTGCTCCTCAGAAGACCTGTTCTCCAGGCCCTTCACCAGCTTCGTTGCCCTTCTCTGGACACGCTCCAGCACCTCAATGTCTTTCTTGTAGGGAGGGGCCCAAAACTGCACACAGTATTCAACGTGCGGTCTCACCAGTGCCCAGTACAGGGGCACGATCACCTCCCTGCTCCTGCTGGCCACACTGTTTCTGATACAGGCCAGGATGCTGTTTGCCTTCTTGGCCACCTGGGCACACTGCTGGCTCGTGTTCAGCCTGTCAGCCAGCACCCCCAGGTAGGTAGAAGCATGAACTGACCCTTTGGAGCTGGTGGTGGCATGGGCCTCCCTGCCCCTCAGTCACTGGCCACGGGAGAGGGGCTATATTTGCCAAGTTGCAGGTGGTCTTGGCCCTTCACTGGTTAGGAAGAAACCCCAAATAGCAGTGAGGGCACAACTACTTATTTCCAACAGGGAGAGCTGGAACTCACGAGGAGCCTCAGTGCAAGGGACTGCTGGAAGCTGTGGCTCTTGGGCACTCATTTGATTGGCTTAAGCTGAAGAAAAGCCTGCTGTAAAGTTTGGTTTCTCCCAGAGAAAGACAGAGAGGAAAACAGAGAATCTGCTTGTTTCCCTCTAGAAAGAGAAAACGGTGGATGAAAAACTGAATATGACCCAACAATGTGTGCTTACAGCCCAGGAAGCCAATCGCATCCTGGGCTGCATCAAGAGAAGCGTGGCCAGCAGGTTGAGGGAGAGGATTCTGCCCCTCTACTCTGCTCTGGTGAGACCTCACCTGCAGTGCTGTGTTCAGCTCTGGCACCCCCAGCATAAGAAAGACATGGAGCTGCTTGAGCAGGTCCACAGGAGGGCCACTCCAGAGGAGGGCCACGAAGATGATCAGGGGGCTGGAGCACCTCTCCTGTGAGGACAGGCTGAGAGAGTTGGGGTTGTTCAGCCTGGAGAAGGGAAGGCTCCGGGGAGACCTTATAATGGCCTTCCAGTACTTAAAGGGGGCCTGCAGGAAAGGTGGGGAGGGACTCTTGATCAGGGAGTGCAGTGATAGGATGAGGGGTAACAGTTTCAAACTGAAAGGTGGTAGATTTAGGTTAGATATAAGGAAGAAGTTCTTTACTGTGAGGGTGGTGAGACACTGGCACAGGTTGCCCGGAGAAGCTGTGGCTGCCTCCTCCCTGGCAGTGTTCAAGTTGAATGGGGCTTTGAGCACCCTGGTCTAGTGGAAGGCGTCCCTGCCCATGGTAGGGGGGTTGGAACTAGGTGATCTTTAAAGTCCCTTCCAACCCAAACCATTCTATGATTCTATAATTCTATGAAAATACCTGCCATTTGGCTTGGTTTGGTTGGAGTGGGTGTAGCTTGCTGACATTTCAGCCAAGGACTTTCCACATGGGCATGCTCCTGCCTTCAGTCTGCTCCTGCTTTCAGTCTGTTCCTGCCAGACACGGGGGCAGCACAGGCAGATGAGCTGTCCTATGTGGGGGAGCGAGTCTTACTGTGCTCAGCCACTCTTCAATGTCAGGAGAGCGTACAGCCAGGAGAGAGGTGGGATGGTTCTGCCTATAGCACTAGTGAAGCCAATGTCCTCTGTATTGCTGATGCATGCAGTGACCTCCAAAGTGCCTACCAGGAGAAGGAAGAAATTTATGCACAGAGGTGAGGTTAAGGCATCAGTAATGTACAACAGGCAGCTAGAAGGTAAATGACTCATAAGGGCTGGGCAGGGCTGGTAACACAAACAGGGAATGTCATGGGCTCGTAGCCTTGCAGTGACGAGTGGTAAGAATTCAGATGAGGAAATTATAGACTGCAATGAAGAGCGCATATTCCCATTCCTTTTCAGTCAGTTGTCTTACTACAGTTTATCTGATGTTTGTTTTATGATACTTTAAGGTAGCTAGCTATTTTATTGTTTGGATTCAATGCCTTACATCCTTGCATTTTTTGCAAGTGCTTACACAGCCATGCGTCACATAACCAAATCCATTTGTTAAGAAATTCAGTGTTAATAAAATAACTTTGATGTTATTGGAATCATTGCAGGAAGACAGCTAGCCAACTGCAAACAGCTAGCTCGAAATTGGATTGCAGATGTTTGGCATTAACTGAAGCACAGTATCCTACGAGTGGCCTTAGTTTCAGAGCAACCCTCGGTGCAGGGAGGTTTACTGTGCAAAGGTACACAGGACACATCTGCCTGTCCTGGAGCTCAGGATACCAAATTCCAGGATTTTCCAGTGTTTCCAACGGGTAACCAGAGTGGATATCTCTACAGCACCTGCCCCTGGTTGGCCCCCAGTTTGTCAAAAAAGCTTTAGGGAAGTGACAGGCATCTCTTCAGTGTGCTATCTCTCTTGTTCTCCCTTTGCTTTGTGCTGATCCTGATGTCCAGTTATCTTGGGTGAAGTGTGATGATTATCTCATTACTGGCCTTTCATATTTTCCTGCTTGTAGTGGATCCCGAAGAATTCCCTTGTGTCACCTCAGTACAGCTAATGCTTAGAAAATGGAAGAGTACACTGTACATCAGTGCCATACAAGAATGCCATCCTGGGGCATGAACGCTATCTAGCTTAGCCTATTTTAAACACAAATTCAGAGCATCTGAAACTAGAAGGCCACTTTTTTTTTTTTTTTCTTTGAGTGTTACGCATTTTCCATGGGCGTTTCAGCATCCAGCTTAGATGGCTAAAATAAGTATGTGATTACATCCTTCCCTTGCTGCATTAGGACAAGACAAGTTGGATATTTTTATCAGCCTTCTAGGTTTCTGTTTCCTCTTGTTAAACTACTTTGTTCAGCAGGTACCACCTTGTATTAACATATTCCCAGTTAAAACTGGTTATGGTAAGAATCTCCTTTTATTCCTTTTTCCCCCTTCTAATTATAGTCTTTAAGGCCTGCTTATGGGTTACAGCAATCATGACAGATGCCTTTTACCAATATTTATTCCTTTTTAAATTAATCCGTGTGAAGTTTGTAAACAAAAATCACAAGTTTCCTTATAGGGTTTAATTTTCACATGTTAGAAGGGAACCATGGGCCCCTGTCTCTGCCACGCTTCCCACCCTCAAATTAGGTCCACCCTATTGCAGTATCCCTCAGAACTATAATTTTATCTAGCCCTGTAATGTTAATTATTATTTTCATTATCATCAGTACAGCAACTGCCACTTACATACCTGGAGGTGGATCAGCATCTCCAGGCTATCCTCTGGGCTTAATGTTGGGGAGATAACCAGGCTTCTCACTAGCACATCTAGACCAAGGCCTGATCCTGTGATATGATTTGTTTTAATAGTGCTTGGTAGATTATTTTCAGCCATAAATTTGTCTAATCGTCCTTTGAATCATGTAAGCTTTTGAAACCCTTAGTATCTTGCAAATAGTTCCACAGCTTAATTATGCATTGCATAGAAAAGTGTCTGTTTTGTTTGCCACCTGAGAATTTGATTTTATGCCTTCTGGGTCTCGTATTACGCACGACAGCACATAAGCATTCTCCATTTGTCTTTCCCATGCCCTCATGAGTTTCTCTCTCTGACATAAACTTATTTTTCACAGGCTAAAATTCCAAGCACTCGTTCTTTGTACAGAAACAATCCCATTGCTTCTTCACCATGTTAAATTTTATCCTTCTAACTTTTCTAGGTCTGCTATACCAAAGCTATTGATAAGACCTGTACATTGTATTCAAAGGGGTGCACCATGGATTTATATTTGCATACTGATATTTTCTATTTTCTCCTGTCCTTTACTAATAGTGCCTTTTCTCATATATAATGTATCGCCTGGACTCATTTGCCCCTTGGAGAGAGGAAGATGTTTGATCCACAGCTTGCTAAGTCTCATGCTACCCAAAGATTTAGGAAGAGTTGTGACAATAGATGCTAGACAAGAGGTACCCTCAACACACAGTCCAGCCCCACACCAAAGCCAATGAATTCAAACACAAGCACAGAAAGGATTTGCCCCTCACTGGCTGGCTATGATTAATTGTATTTCAGGAATTTGCCTTGCATGCTATGCAAATGTATACTTATCAAAGGGATGGCAGTAGTGTGTACTACTGCCTACCTGAAACTACTGCCATGGTGCTCTCCAAGTGGTTGCCATTGCAGTGCAAGGAAGGCCACAGCCATTTAAAGGCATCATGTCTTTTGTACAATGTTTGTGAAGCTAGAGAGAATGTTTTTGCCAACAGCAACTACAAGCGTTCCTTCCAAAAAGGAATGATTGAGTCACACGTTTCTGGTTAACCCACTGCAACACATCCAGTTTCACTCCTCTTTAAAATGAGTTTGGCCCTCTGCTGTGCACTGGATACATTTAGGCCGTGAGTTTGTGGTACTAGTAGTGCGGTCTATTTCTTAGAAAAATTAGGTTCTTCTGGGCAAGTAGATCTCCTTAAAACCCTTTATATTCTCTTTGTAATTCTTTACAGACTAATCTAAACTCCAGCTGCTAGTCTCCAGACCATGTTCATTGCACAGGAGACCCACATTGCACCTGATCAGGTGATGTGAATGCTAAAAATTCACATGGGTTAGGGGAAGCCTGAGCACAGTCATGGAGGAGAACCCTGTGGCCTCTCAGTTGCTCCAGAGCAGCAGCACTCCACCTAACGCAGATTCTAGCCCAGCTGCTGGCCACCACTTGCCATCACCTGTGATTAGAGGATCTTGTCTCAGCATCCAGCACAAACAGAGGGAAACAGAGGCACATACAAGTAGACTGGAGCTTTTTTTCTTGCACCCTCACAACTCTTGCGTAGGGAAGGAAAAGTGGGGCACCACTGCAGCACTACACAAGTTCCACCTTGCAGCTGAATTTTCATCACATCTTTTACCGCTGCTAGCTGAACCTCCACCAATACCACCACTTAACCATGTCAAGTGGCAGGAGCCAAGAGATGTACTCTGATTCAGTACAACTCACTCTTTGCCTGTAGACAAGTGGAAAGGAACGACATGATTTTGTGACAGGTGAAAGATAAATGAAGAGACAAAGAAGATGAAAACAGATTGAGAGCAGGAGGAACTGCATGCAAAAGAAACATTATAGAGAGGGGAAATGAAAGGTAAATGGGTTTTGCTTGTGCTAAAAAACAAGGCAATAGGTGGAGGGACAGGAGAAGCAGTAGCTGATAAGGGTAGTGATACGCATAAGAAGATAAGACTGACCCCAATAGTCCAGAAAAAAATGGTGGGAGCTATTTTGTTAGGTGATGATTTGTGGGTTTTTCTGTATGAAGGTGTTGGGTGCAGCAGTAGTCGCAGAGTCCTTGGCTCTTCCCAAACATAATGGAGAGATGAAACTTCAGAAAATGGTGGTAGCAATTCTCACACTGTTGATGCTTGTGATGGTGGCGTTGAGGCTGCAGCCATAGTGGTGCCTCCTTGTTTCATCTCTCTTTATTTGGGTGTTAGGGGAAGTGAAAATACAGAGCAAGACAGCTAGAAGCAGAGCTTCTTGTTCACGGAGAGTGCCTGGCTTACAGAGCAAAACAAAGAGGGTGAAGCCAGTTCTTTTCTACAGCTGGCCACTATCACAGGTGGAGCTTCAGTCTATCCCAATATGCCATTGTCAGAGCCCTCAGTGCCTCCTGCAGCTCCAAGGAGTTTGGCTGGCTGAGTCAAGCTAACCTCTTCACTGGTACGAGCTTTTGTGAAGGAAATTAATAGAGGGGGCCTGTCCTTCCTTCCCTCCGGAGCTGCTTTTAAGTCAATGTACTTTTGCCTAGTGCTGCTCCTGATCCGAACTCGCTGACTCAGTTTCCCAACACCTCATTGGAGAGGCAGTGCTCCTGCCTGCATTGCTGTCACCCTCAGCTCCTGGCCTCCACGCCTTCCCTGGTGGAGAAGCCTGCCGGTGCTGCCCCCAACACTGTTCACGTTGGCCTACAGAGCTCTGCATTTCAAATGCAGAAACTGTTAGACATGGTGAAGTGTATTTTCATGTCAACTGAGCTTGGGCAGGAAAGAGGGGTTTTATCCTGAAGACATTTTCAAAATTTAAAAAATATTTTATCTTGCTGCAAACATCAGGATTTTCAGGTAGTTACTTTGGTGATAAATCCAAAATAGGAAACAGCTCAGGTTTCAAACACTTTTGGGAGACCATGGATCACGTTTTTCTACCAGTGCATAATTAGACAGCTCTACAAAATGCAGTAGTGCCAATCCTACACTATGTCAGCCATAGTTTGAGAGAACTGGGTTGAAAAGTGATAATGGAAGAGTTAGAAGTCAAACATGGATGTGCCAGACAACCAGCAGCTCTAGTCTGTTCTAGGAGATGTACATCCAAACAGTTTCCCAGTAAAAACTCTTTTACCTATTTTTTCTAGGTTACTTATTCTTTAATATCAGCATGTGACATACCGCTGAAAATAATGCCTTTTTTATTGGCAATAACTAAATCGTGCATCTCTGGATCTGAACCTGGAGGTGTTGTTCAAAGTGGAAGTAACTAAGGATTTGAACACAAACATGAAGTGATGAGTGACTTCTAGGACAGCTAAGGAACTGGAAGATAGACAATAAGGAGGGGATGGAGAAGGCTGCATAGGAGCTGAACTGATTTAGCAATGGCCAATTTGGTTTTGCTACAGATCTCCACTTCTGCTTTGGGTACCACATAACTGATGGAGGTTAATTTAAAGAAGAGGCTGGCTGAAAGAAACGATCACTTTTGACTGAAAACTTATCTACACCTGTGATAGAATTAATTTCAGTTTAATCGGGACTCCCAGAGGACTCCCATCTAAACTAGTCATAACATTCTTCTGAAATCAGTGGAGATAATGGATTAAATGCCTGTATCCACCCTGACAGCTAGCCTACATCAGACACTTTAGTGATTTAAAATGTCTGATTTAGTTTGCCATCAGGTGAGCCTGTCCCTTGCAATCTACTTGTCTTTCTCTGCTTACTTTGTAATCCCTTTCTAATCCTTCCACTTTTTTGTAATTGGCCAACTCTCAATCTTCACAGAGGTGTTTTAACCTCTTCTGGCACAAGAGCTTTCCGCTAGGTAACACATGCCACTGGGGAAAGCCATTCTATAGTCTCTGCCTTGGTGAGACAGATTGTAGATTTATTATTTTCCCTCTAAATTTCATGCAAATTATCTGGCAATCATTTTCATTTTCTTCATTAGTGACAATTTTTACATCAGTCCTGGAGTCTCAGCTTTTCAGTTTTCTCTATTGTTTCTTTCCTGATTTGTTTTTCCTTTGCTGCTGTCATATACATGGCATGTACATATCAAGATCTGCATATTGTCATACTCACTTTGTAACTAAATTGTTTAATTCTATAGCCATTGCAGGGCAAAACAGAACATGCAGCAAGCCCAGCAAACCTGTACTGTCACGTATTAGTCACTGGGAGGAAGGGTGCTTTTGGAAATAACCGGGTCATTTTGGCAGGAAGCAAGTGAGCAGGAATGTCAGTGATTCAGCTTTCAGTCAGGGAGGGACGATCAGGAAGAATTTGGATTAGGAAGAAGCTAGAAAAGGAATGGAGAGTATGAGGAATATGAGAGGAAAAATAGTTCTAGTGCATGTAATATGTAATGCTGAGAATAAATGTGGTGTTTCCCTGTTACCATAGGTCCAATCCATTGCTACAGTCCAGAGATTAAAGACACCAGTCTTCGTTTCGGACAGGACTTGAGGTTAGCCTCCGGCACCTTCATTTACACCTCTAAGTAACGACCACTTTTTCCAAAGGAATGGGACATTTGCAGTTCTCTTTGTCTGCGAGGGAATAATGAATGGCTCAGGCCATGAATTGCTAATGCTAAGCACTGAGCAGCTCCCTCCAGACAATGCATTGGGACTTTAACTTTAGGCTCCTAGTGTCAAAAACTTACGACTCAAAATGCAGATGTACGAGAATGCTAATGGACAGTGAAAATTCTGGCTTAATTAGATGGCTTTAATTAAACCAGTGCTAACCCTTATGTGGATACTCTTAAATGTGAGCAACAATGGCTCATTGAGCTTAAATTGGAGACAGTATAAAATAAACTGAAATATGCCACACAAACTGGAGCAAGTGACCACACTAGCATGGGTTTAATTAAATTAGCAAAAGATTAAACCACTACCATTTCTTAGTTGGAGGAGCCTTCCAAAGATAGCTGAGGGGAATGGGGATCAAATGTGGATGATTTGTTAACTTTGATGACTTTTACACTTTATAATGAAAGTTTGGGGCACTTAATACTTAATTGCTGGTTGATAGTGTTTGTAATATGTATATGCCGCTCTGAGGATAAGCACATTAAGTAATTCACTGCATTTCTGAAAAATAATTTTAAGATACCAGTAACTGAGCTACTCGTCCACCTGGAGCCATTGCAGGTTCACCGAGCATGAACTTGCCTTGAATATTATTGTCTTTTGAGCAGAGACTTTATAATAATGCAGATCATGTATAGGGTCAAAACCTCAGCTAGTATCAGTCACTGTGTCTGTATTGAAATGAAGGGTATCTACAGCTACGGAGAATCTTCTCTTTCATTTTAAAATGTACAATCTAGAAGTTCATTTCTCAAGGTATTATCAATCTAATTTTATTCTTTCTTTGTAACAATATTCTTGAAAATGGTCAAAATAATTCATGTGTTCAAATTACCCAGTTTACATATTTATTATATACTGACGTGAATTCACAATAATTTAAAATAGATTATAAGTAATACTGTCAACTGAGCGTTACCGAAACATAAATCATTAGAATATGTTGCGAAATTGATAGAAACCACAATTCAGGCATTTTGAACTAGAACTTCATTGAATAACATCTGAAATACATTCAAGGAACAGCAGATGATACAACTAAAAGTAATATAGGCAGATTTCTGGCAGGTTTTAAGTCGGGGCAGGATTTAGTAGATTTCGTTTAGTAAAGAAATTCAGCTTATCTTAAGTGAGCTGGCACCTCCACTGCTCTCTAAGCCAGGGCTCTTTTGCCCGCTCACAGTGCTGTACCCAGAGGCCACCTAAACCGCGCTGCCCGTCTGCAGCGGGGGCAGAGATCCCTTAGCAGGAGGAACTGGGACGGGCAGAGATAAGCCTTCCAGGCTTTTGAAGCCCATGCTTAACTCAGAGAACAAAAGAGAGATTCAAAAGGAGGTGTTAATGCTAGCAGCTAACATCTACATAATAACTGAGTGCTTACAACATTACTGAAACGGAGAGATCAAGACCCTTTTCCACCTAAGGCGTCTAAAGCTCACACTCCCCTGCCCTGTGAAAGTGCCAGGGATGACCTGAAAAAGGGCCGGTTTCTATCACTTTCCATTAAAACAAACACAGCAGGCAGTAAGGTTTGCAAGATTTATGTGGACAAAGAGAATAACTAAGAGCGAGCCTGACTAAGACGTGCTCCAGTGACATAGTAAGGCTGCTGTAAGTATCCATTTAATAAAGCCACATCCATGTGACATACAAAGCTGAGCTAGTATCAACTCCCTTGCTCTAACTTGTTCAAAGCATTTTGAAGGGTAGCTTTCTCTCCATGGACTTTATGCTGGATCACGTATTGTGTCCTCCCTAGGCCAGCATAAAACATAAATCCAATATAAACATTGCATTGTATCCTGTGGCAAGTTCAACAAAAAAATCAATTGCGTGCTCCCACTGTTCTGGAGTGAATTTGTACAGTCAGCTCATCTGGTAATGCACCAATCTGGTAGGAAGGAAAATGGAGGCACAGGCTGGAGTGTATCATGAAAAGAATTCTTGAACTAACATGCTCAGTAACACATGGTATCGAGAAATAAGCTTTAATTAATAAGGTTATTAAATAATAGCTAGCAGGCTTTAAAAATTGCCTGCTTGGAGACAAGTGAATGAAATTCCCATTTGTTTTCACAGTCTGGGTACTTTAAATACAGTGCCTCAGGAAGCAGTGTGATCTATATTACAAGATGATGTGGTCTATGATATGTGAGAACCATGTTCTCCAGCAACGTATTTGCTATCTTGGAATTACATTCAGAAAGTAGTACTAGATTGACCCATTTGACACATTTGATAATACAGAGTTTCAACTGAAAACATACCAGTTGGTCCTGTATTGGAAAGTGGTGTGGATCATCTTTCTGTTTTATAAATAAGCATTATCATTTGAAGGATGTACAGTAGGAAACATATTTTAGACAGAAAGTGATTGAAGAAATAGAAGAAGGAGAATGTTCCAGCATAAATTGTACCCGCAGAAAATAGAATTAAGAAAGAAGATACAAAGAAAAAAGAAAAAAAAAAAAAAAGGGCTTGCCTTTTGTCAATCATAGAATCACAGAATTGTGGAGGTTGGCAGAGACTTCTGCAGATCATCTAATCCAACCCCACTGTTCAATGCAGGGTCTGCTACAGCAGGCTGCAGGACTGTGTCCAGCAGGTTTCTGAACATCTCCAAGGATGGCGACTCCACAACCTTTCTGGGAAATGTCATCAAATGTACAATCACCCTTACAATAAAAACGTTTTTTTTTATATTGCTTCACAGTCTGGTGGTATCTTCTCATGGCTTCTTGACCCGGGGACACAGATTCTCAACAATGGCACATCTGCAGGCTAAAAGACCACTTCCCGCTGCCCCCAGCTCCCTGCAGCCTCAGACCTGGAGAGCTGCATCCTCCTTCTGAAGGTCCATCTGGAAGTTGTCCTGGAATAAAATAGGAGGGAACAGAAAGGAATAGGTACTCTGAAATGATCTCATTTGTGGAAGCATTTATTCTAGAATAAGAATGTTGAGGTTTTTTCCTTCTGGTCTAGCATATTAATTTTCCAAAACCCACGTGCTCTATCTACACAACTTCCTGCCATTTGATTTCTCACCTTACCAGCTTAATTGGTGAAGACAATACAGTGTGACCATGTCTCTCGCTTTGCACTGGCTTTCCAAAGACTCACAGTGGTTAAAGTACTGCTACCTTGTCAATAGTAAAGTTAACATCAGGTGAACTACTTTAGGGGTAGAAAAGACAGAAGATTTGAGAGTATAATGCAGTAAAAGCCAACATGAGTGGTTAAACAGATGGCTTAGGTGGACTGAAGGGAATAAGAGAAAAAATAAGATGAAATAAAAACAGGATTAGCATGAAAAGTTTTAACTTTGGGTATATGAACCAAGGACTTCTTAACATTTCAGACTAAGAGACCATTATTAACCCTCAAGAGTGTAGTGACCACCAGTATGGCTATTATCAGCATTGATTAATAACAGGGCAATGATTATATGAGTGATGTACAGTTTGCATGGTTATGTGCATCACATACAGATTACGTCCCAGAATGTGGAAACAAATGTTAAACAGCTTCTCCTAAAATACCTTCTAGGAGTGCTTTCTGTACCACAAAGCGTGCTTCTTTGTGTATTGTTATTTTTACTATTGCTTCAGGCGTTTTTTGAATATATCAAAGTCTTCTGCTAAAGTAGGTTTAAGATTTTTTTACCTCTTCCAAACATTATTGTTGATGAATGCTATTAAAATAAAAGGCTTATTTTTAAAATAATCCTTTCTTCCCTTTTGCATATAGTCAGTCACCATTTTGAAAGAACATGTATTGAGGCTATGAATAAAGTGAAAAAAGATAATGCAACAATCAGAGCCAGTGGAATACTCTTTACTTCAGGCTCCATCCTCACTGGGCTCCTGGCTGAGTGGGGCTCCTGGCTGCTGATGCACTCTGTAACTTCTGTGGGGTTTTTGCTCTGCAGATGCTTCATTGCTTTTTCATTCTAGAATATGTTCTTCCAGCTGTTTAAAGCTCTGGGAAAGAAACAGTACATTTTATTGTTGTGGTTGCCCTCTGTCTTCTGACAGGTCTGTAGACTAGAACCAGCCATGATGGCCAGCTCCAGGGTCCACCTAGTCCAGCATCCTTGTCTGTGTTAAAGGCCAGAAGAGGAAGGTTAGGGAAAGAGTGTGTAAGAATGGTGCAAACATTGATGAATACATCCCCTGGTGCACCCTTCCTTCCGCTCCTAGCACTTGGCTTACAGGCTTCCTGAGCCAAGGTGCTAGGCTTGGTTTTCATGCACAACAGCCCTTGATGGATTTTTTTTTCCACTCATGTCTAATCATTTCAAATGGTGTTCTCTGTAATGCCTGCAACCCCTGCTCAATGAGCTCACCTTTACGTTCAGTACTGAGGTGCATTTTTCCATTTTGAGACCCACAGCTTTACTGGAAAATGAACTCCACAGAGTAACTACGAGTCATTTGGAAAAAAAAAAGTATGTCATTTTGGTAATTTAAAAATTTTTGCTGTACAGCTTCCTGTGCTTTCCTGTCATTCTTGGATTATGAAAACAAAGATATAATCATTTCTTATCTGCCTTCTTTGTACTATCACAGTTTTGTAAACCTTTATCATATTCTTCCTTAGCCATCTGTTTTTTCAAGCTGAAGAGTCTTAGCCTATTTAATCTCTTTTCATAGAGGAGCTGTTCCATATTTCTGCTCATCCTAGTTGCCCTTCTTCGTGTCATTGCTTTTAGAGATAGTAAGACTAGAAATGCACAGTATTCAAGATTTGTGGAGGCACAATAGACTTGCATTCAGCAGAATGCTGTCTTCTCTTTTACTTTCTATCCCTTCCATAGTGATTCCTAACATCTTATTTCTCTTTTTTGATGGCAACTGTGATTCCTTTGCACAGTAATTCCACTTTTTTTTTTTTTTTTCCTATTAACTGATTGAGAGACTATTCTTGTAAATTATTTGCTTTTGTATCTCTTTGAAGTATTTTCAGGAATTTTGCCAATGCTCATCTGGGCACATCTCAGACTCAAGAACCTGATGACCTGGTAACTTCTGAGGTTTAGTTGCGAATGGATGTGGAGTCATGCTTGCACCGTTACACAAACTTTCCTGAAAGCATGCTAAAGAAGCAAAGGAAGCATTTAGGAAGCAAATTAACTGAAGCAGGTTGCCAGGTATTGCAACCTCTCAACATCAGAGGTAAAGATATCAGAAAAGAGTGTTTATCTTTGAAGGTGTTGGACAGTAAGGCTGTCCTTGCTAATCTGGGTAGAAGAGCATGAGTATGCTGGAGGAAAAGCCCCAGCAGCAGAAGTGGTATGACTTAATACCCAGGATTTTAGGGTTCGTCAGCAGGACTCAAAACTCAATGTGACCATATGTACAGATAACATTGTTAGCAGTTAAAATAATTAGCAGTTACCAGTGATTTTTTTGGTACTAGGCAGGTATTACTTATATAAAGCACTTATGAAGTGTCCCTGCAGTAATTTGTCCATTGGCACTTTGCACAGCCCACCCACCCCCCCCCCCCCCCGGCCTTGTCAAGAATTCTATAAAGAAAAGAAATTCTAACAAATAATTGGGAACAAAGATTATGGATTCTTTTTTCTCTTCTCTGTTCCAGTGAGGACATTCAATGTATTTTTAGAATAATGATAGAAATTAAGATCTACAGAAAATTAAGTCATTGAGTCTATACATCTTAGTCAAGCTATTTTAATCCACTTCTTAATTTTATTCATCTGTTAAAGAAAGGCAATATTTACTTACATAGCTCAGGAGTACCGTGAGTGATAATTAATGCTTATAAGCAGTAGTATGATTAAAATGAAGAGCTATGCACTTCCAAAGGATTATTAATTTTATTATCATCGTTATTACTGTACTGAGCTATTGTAAATTACTAACAGATAGCCAATTACCATGGATTTTCTTGAGATGACTTTGTAAGGCATTAAAAGGAGAGTGTTACACTGCAGAAAAAAACATAATAAAGTTGTAAAAATGAGATTACATCCTATACCTTAAAATGGTATTGTCCATCTGGCAGCAAAAAAGTTAAAATAATTACTAATTGCTGATTAACACAAAAATGTACTCATCTGCCTTTTCATTTGTAGCTACAGTGACTCATTTACTGCTGCTGAAAAATCTCCATCTCTGTCTCAATGATCTTCGAGTCATATGTCAGAAATGGCTGTAATTTCAGGAAAAAGGTTATGGCCAGTGATTATAAACAACTGGGTCTCTGCAGTTTAATGAGGGCTCACTTGCCAGCTAAGCTGCTGAATCTGGTAGTGTGGGAGCTCCCACCACTGAGAACGTGAGCACAGGTCAGCTCCAGCGGTCCAGAGGTGAGGAGCCTCTTGCTAAGCTGTGGTCACCCTGTGGCTGCGACCAGGCACTCGTACGCCAGAGTGTGACCAACTGCAGCATGGCTGGATCAGGAGATGCCTGGCCCTAACACTTCCAGCTCCTGGCTCTGACCCTCTGCATTGCAGGACACCGCCCTCAGTTAAGTCAATCTGCCTGCACGACTGTGCTCTAAAGTACGCTGTGATACGAATCCGTTTAAAAAAGCACTAAAACCATCATTTTGGGAAAGGGTTTTTTTAAAAAAATGGGTCATTTATAAAGCTGGTTTAGAATATGGCCTCACCTCGAGACTGTCCCCATGAAGATTTAAAATAGCTTTGTTAATATTCACTTTAAATGGCCATTTGGATTAATATTCTTGAGTTTCCCAGGACCACAAGCTGAATTATACTGAAGAAAATCCATTTATTTCCACTGGCAGTAAGGAATAAATTCTTAGGCATAATTTCTGCCTCTTACTTGACTAGCTTTCTAGACATTCCAATTTAGGTTCTTGATGAGTTGAAAACAAAAGATTTCCCAGTTCTAAACTGAAAGATTAATTACAGAACAAAGACTGTCTATGTAGAAAAATGTTATTCCTCGTCCTTTACCAATGCTGAGAGAAAGTAATTAGTTAGAAGTCTAATCAAACCCCGAGTAGGATTTGTAGGGAAGGTTAAACCACCTGTGTCCTTGCTGGCACCTTGCTGTTCTGGGTGCTGGAAAGAGCTCTGGTTTAACTGAGACAACCCAGGCACCTAGCAAGACACTGTGACAGCAGTCTCTCAAGTATCGCAAAGCATGGTCTAGAGGGATGTGGGATTTCACAACAGCTGATGAAATCGTGCTATAAAGCTGCAAGCGTAGCAGTGCCATGCGATGGACTCAGCAAGCTGGCGACTCTCACAAAGGGTTCAACGAACACAAAGATTTGAGTCGTCTTGATTTCATTTGGGATATGCTTTGTTGGGACATGAAGCCAATCCTAAACGATGCTGTGAATATTTCAGTGTCTACAGGCTGGAGAAATAGGCTGACAGGAACCTCATGAGGTTCAACAAGAACTGCAAAGTCCTGCACCTCGGGAGGAATCCAGATGGAAAGCAGTTTGTCAGAAAAGGACCTGGGGGTCTTGGTGGATGCCAGGTTGAACACAAGCAAGGCAACGTGCCCTTGCCACAAAGATGATGAATGGCATCCTGGGCTGCATTAGGCAAAGTATTGCCAGCAGCTTGAGGGAGGTGATTCTTCCACTTTATTCAGTGCTGGTGTGGCCACACCCGGTGTTCTGTGTCCAGTTCTGGGTTCCTCAGCACAAGAGAGACATGGACACACTGTAGAGGGGCCAACGAAGGGCCACAAAGATGATGAAGGGACCAGAGCATCTCTCCTGCGAGGAAAGGCTGAGAAAGCTGGGACTGTTCAGCCTGGAGAGAAGTCTCAGGGGGACCTCATCAACATATATACATACCTGAAGGGAGGGTGCAGAGAAGACAGAGCCAGGCTCTTCTCAGTGGTGCTCAGTAACAGGACCAGAGGCAATGGGCACAAACCGAAGCACAGGAGGTTCCCTCTCAATGTCAGGAAACACCTTTTCACTGTGAGGATGACTGAGCACTGGTACAGGTTGCCCAGGGAGGTTGTGGCATCATAGAATCATTAAATATCTTGAGTTGGAAAAGACACATAAGGATGATCAAGTCCAAATCCCTGCTCCTTGCAGGACTACCTAAAACTAAACCATATGACAAAGAGCATCATTGAGATGCTCCTTGAACTCTGACAGGGTTGATGCCACAACGACTTCCCTGGGGAGCCTGTTCCAGTGACCGACCACCTTCACAGTGAACTTTTTCCTAACGTCTAGTCTGAACCTCCCCTGGCACAGCTTCATTTAATTTCCTCGTGTCCTGTCACTCATCACCAAAGAGAGGAGTCTCCAACCTTGGAGATATTCAAAAGCCATCCAGATACAGTCCTGAGCAACCTGGTTGAGGTGGCCCTGCTTGAGCATTGGGTTGGACAAGATGACTTCCAGAGGTCCCTTCCAACCTCAACTGTTCTGTGATTCTGTGACTTACGATGACGTTGAATGACTGGCCTACAGGTTCATGTTAAAAAACCCTCTGCAACAGGATGGATGTATTTAATATTGTACAGAGGACTTCTGTTTAGCCATTTTTGTCGTTTCACTTGGCCTTTGCTCTCCCTCTGGGGGAGGCTGCCTGTTGAAGCATCCAACCAAATCCTTACTCAAACACATTTCATGGAAGAAACCATCTTCACCTGCTGCCCTGTGAAGAACCTCATCCTTGCAGCAAGGCGTGACAGTGGCAGATGGCACAGCGGTCGCGCCAGGCCTGCCGGCACTGCGCCATGGGAGAGCCTCGCGCTATTCCCTGAGGGAAGTGGCCACCAACTGGGACGCCCTACTGAAGGTGGGGGGAAATGGGGCTCAGAGGGACGCTAGCGTTCCCCGTTGGCACCCCCTGGTCCGGCCGGTGACCCCAGGAGGGCCCCGCCCCGGGGCAGAAAGCTCCCGGCAGCCCCCTCGCTGCCCCCACCTCGGCCGGCCGCCGGCCGCCCGTCGCCCTCCCAATGGCCTCCTCCACGGCGCGGGGGGCGGGTCTTGGCCCGCCCGACGTGTTTCAAACGGGCCAACCGCCAGGCGCGGAGGGAGGGCGGGCCGGCGCGCAGTCCCCGCCTGGGAGTTTAAAGCGCCATTTTGTGCCGGGCGGCAGGATATCGATCGTCGCTCCCCGGCCAGCGCACAGGCTGCGGGGTGCCGTGAGGCGCTGGCGGGCGCCCGGCGGCGGCCGAGCTGCGGCCGGTGCCTCTCCTCGGCTCTCCCTTCTCGGCTCTCCGTCTTCCCTCCCCGCCCCCCCCGCCAAGTTCCTCTGTCTCTATGACCCGCAGTAGGAAGCAGGCGGCGCTGGAGAGAGGAGCCGGGAAGATGAACCAAGAGGCGGGGAGCGCCGCGGCAGCGGACGCGGGAGCCCGGGCGGTGGCGGCGGGGGCAGCGGCAGCCGGTGGCGGAGCGGCGCCCGCCAGCTGGGGGCTGGAAAGGGAGGCCGAGAAAGTTGTGTACTCGCGCTCGCAGATCTCCTTCGCCGGCACCAAGGCGCTGGGCGACGCCCTCAAGCTCTTCATGCCCAAGTCCACGGAGTTCATGAGCTCCGACTCGGAGCTGTGGAACTTCCTCTGCAGCCTCAAGCACGAGTTTTCCCCGGTCATTCTCCGCAGCAAGGACGTCTACGGATACGCCTCCTGTCGCGCCGTCGTCCCCGACCCGCCGCTGCCCTCGGCGGAGCGGCCCCGCCGCCGCCCCGGCAAGCGGCGCCTCCCAGCCGCCGCCGCCAAGCGCCGGGCCGCGGCGGCGGGTACCAGAGCCAAGCGGCGGAGGCGGCGGCGTCGTCGCAGGAGGGGACGGGAGAGGCAGCAGCAAGCGGCAGCGGCGGCCGACGGCCCCCGCGGCGGGGAGGAGGCGGCGGCGTTGGCGTTGGGGCTGCCGGGCGAGGAGGCGGACAGTGAGGGGAGCAGCCCGGCGGAGGGGGCCGCCTGGGAGCCGTTCGGCGGCAAGTCGCTGGAGGAGATCTGGAAGGCGGCTACCCCGAGCCTCACCACCTTCCCCACCATCCGGGTGCGGGGTAGCGTCTGGAGCCGGCGGAGCCTGGAGGCGGCGCGGCGCCGGGCGCAGCGGATCCTCGGCGTGGACCTGTCTCCCGTGGTGCGGCTGCGCCGCTTCCCCGTGGCGCCGTCCTGAGGCCGCGGGGGGCCCCTCTCCCCGCGGCGGGAGGGGGAAAGGCTAGCGCCTCACCTTCGCCACGGAGCGGATCGAGAGACCGATATCAGTCACCTGTTTACATTGCTTTTGTCTGGATGGTGTTCTGCTGCCGCACTTTATGGCTCGCTCGGGCGGGGGCCTGGCCCCCAGCCGCACGGGGGGCGGCGTGCGGGCCCGCCGCGCAGCGTGGGCCGCGTCCCGTCCCGTCCGCGCGGGGGGCAGCGCGAGAGACCATCCGGCAGGTATCACGCGTGGGGACCAAGTTCCACTTCCACTTTTTTTCTCTCCCATTGGGCTACCTCACTGGTCCAGAAATCCACCCAAGAAGTTATTTTCCAAAGGAACTTTCTTTCATGCTTGTATAATAAAGCACTATCTGATTCTTGCTATTGCCCCCCCCCCCCCCCCTTCTGATGGATTATGTATGATTTGTGGTGTTGCACTAGTATGTGCTCAGGGTATTTTGAATCCCAAGCATTCCCAAGTTTCGGTTTACTCTGATTAAGGATGCATAAAGAATGGAGGTTTAGGACTTGTGGCTGTTCTTGATGGTGCAAAAACTTTTTTTTTCTCTTAAATTTCATGGGCTTAGTGATATATAAAGATGTATCGCGCAGTATAATTGTTACACTTTTGTATCTAAAGTCATTTTTAAAGTTTTCTAGTTGAACTAAGTATTTGTTTCTATTGAGCACCTAAAGATAGAATCATGCTGATATTTTATAACTGTTTACTTTAGGGAAGCTCATTTCGTCAACCTAAGTGAACTTAATAAAAGTCCAAGAACAAGTGGTGTTTCAGTTCAATGAAACTGCGCAGGGATGGGTTCCTTAGTAGAGTACACCATCTAGGCACTTACTGTAAATAAGCTTAGAGTTATGAAGAATGTGACTGCTCATCAAAGCAATGTATAGGTGTCTGAAGGTGAACTATGTTACAATACTGGTGCTGACAGCCGAAAGTCAGTAGCTGGCATGATGCAAATATCCCACTGAAGTGCCTCTCTCTGCAAAAAGAGCAAGACTTGATATATATGATCGCTTCCTAACAAAATAGCGCTGGTTGTCATTCTGGGGTTGTGAGATGATTAATGATGGAAAATCATATTTAACAAAATTACTTGCAAGTAATTATTTTTATAAACCTCTCCTGGGTTTCACGGTAGACTGATGCAAAATTCATGATGTAGCTTGATTATTTTGACTGAAAAAATACCATGTTGTCATTCTATACGATAGGCAGTCTCTCTTTAAACTGATTTGTTAAGGGCTTTCTTTAGGTCTTAAGCCTTGCAGTTGGTATGTGAGGGAGAATGTGGTATTTTCTGTGTTTATGGTTGGTGATAGACAGTTCATGTCCCTCATATCCTTGCCAATGAGACTAACTTACCAGTTTCTGTAGTGGATAAATAACTTCACAACTTGTTTATAGAATGGTTTGGTGACTCTTAAAATTTCTTTTCTGGTGGCTGTTGATTCCTTATTGCCTGCTGTTGACAGAGGCAATAAGATGGCTTGATGTGGAGAGGCTGCTCGTAAAAACTTGCTAGCACTAACCTAAAGCAGCCAGCTTTTTCTAAAACCTGTTTATATTTGGTACTTCTTACTTAGCAAAGCTGCAAAGTTCTTACTCTTCCAAACTAACACTTAATCTATTCTATATCCATCAGGCTTGTGAAATTGTTTACGTAACATTAGACTGGCTGCAGTAGTGCCACGTCACATTTCAGAAGCAAATTAGGAAATGAAGGTTCAAGGGTGCATTTGTTGTGCTACTTCTCCGGTAATAATACCTGCTTAAACATAAAGGCAAGATTGTGTTGATTTAAAACTCAGTAAGACAAACTGCAGCATGACCAAATGCCGAGGCTCTGAGTATTTCAGTTTTGACATTCTACTTTAGAAACACAAGTTAAGAGTGTTGTTATTAGTTCTTGAAGTGTCTAGTTGACTTCAGTGCCCCTACTGTTAGGTTATTTTTTTAATATTCTTTTGAAAGATCTTTGTAGAAAGATGATAAAAGGTAAGCAGTTGTCTTGTGCAGATTCTTCGCTTAACTGATAAACAGGCGCAGGACAGGCTAGATCAAATTTCAAGGGCAGAGTTAAGGCTGCCAGAGGTATGATACGAGAGACACCGTTAAGTTTCTGCTGCCTTGTTTGGAGGCTTATCCTGAAATGTTCTGTGTGGGTACAAAATGTAGTGAAGTAACTTTAACTGTTCAGTGACTCCTGTTGCATGGGCTGTATGTGTAAGGCTCGCTTATTTTTCTTTTGGTTGCGCTTTGACTTTTTGGTTTTGAAGTGGCAGCTTTATTGGGGATATTGTGTGCTTTGCCCATACCCTGTTAGCAAGTTGGATTGAAGTTCCGCTGTAGTCTAAACTCCTCTGGCAGCTGCATTTACAGATTCTTAACTGAGCTATTTCAGTCTGTGAAGTCAGTTAACGGGGGGAAATCTTTAGTCAGGTTTTCTGGCAAATTAATGTGCTGAAATAGTTCCACAAAGGATCTGAGTACAGGACAGGGTGTGAAAGCTAACAGCTGACAGGGAAGCTAAGACAGCTAATTTCATGATCATGTTCATGGCAGTTTGTGACAATCCAGGACAGGATTATCTGTGGTCCAGCTTTCCCTCGTGCCTTTCCCTCTCAAAGCTGCAACTCTTACCTACCTCTCTGTGCTCCTCTGAGGAAGCTAAGGAACCAGAAAACTATTCCGTTTTAGATTTGGGCAGGTTGATACCTGTTGGCTTTTGTTAACCTTCTAGCTGTAGACCAGAGATGAGGAAGTTTGGAAAGGGGCATGCAAAACTCCTGCAATATGAGTTAGAAAATTTTAAGCATGGAAGCCTTAGGTTTTATTTTATGTAAAGGGCTAATAATGTTATTGTACTCTACTTAGATGTATGTTTTTGGAGAAAGCGCCATGAATTAGATGGACTTCTGGTCTGGCTCTGTGTGCCTGTCCTATGCACACGCTGAGGTGTGATTTGCCTGATACAACTCAGTGGTTTCAGCATCCTGTCATATGGATCTGCTTCTGAGACTGACAAAGCGCAGGCCCAGAATAAATCCAGTGTACAGTGCCCAGTCTAGTTCAGTCAGTACGGATGGTTTCGTACTAAACAGGAATCTTGCAGTAGCCTCTGTTGCTAGGCTTCTTTCTCAGTAGCTGGTTCCCTCCTGTATGAGCTCCCCTCATACAATTACTTTGCATGTTGGACGTTGTGCTATTTCATTTTACCAAATCTGGATTTTCATCTGGTCAGTCAGGGATCACTGAACTTCAAAATGTCACAATGCCAAACAGAGTGCTAAAAGAGTTGCATGATCACCCCAGACATCAAGGACAGAGTTGAGATGACCATTGTGTCTAACATGTTGTCTAGTTTAGGCTTTACATTGAAGAGGCAGTGCCTTTCTCTGGGTCCTTGTACAAGTACATTGTTCAGGACTGAAACTCATAAAAGGAGAAAGCCTTGCAAAAATTTTCCTGTACTCTAATGTTGCAGAGAAGTTTTCATATCAAAAGGATCAAAGTGTACAACCGGTCCTTGAAACCATTGCTAGCCTGTGAACAGCGGACTCTGTATGTGCCCAAGCCTCATGCCTCATATTATATATTTGGTGAGGGCAAGACTTGTACTTGGATGTTGCTCTGAATGGGTAGGGGATGTTGTGTGTATCTGTATTTTCTTGCCTATCAGAAGCAAAGGGCAGAGTGAATCTGGTTTGTAGACTGCAGATTTCGTCCCGAGTAGTTTTTCATGTACTGCTTCTTGAGCGAGGCAGAGTCCTGGGCTCTTCATGCTGTTCAAAACAGTTGACTTATACTAATCTATGGTGGATAGATGTAGTTTGGGTCCAAGGTTTACATGCACATGAAACCAGTCGTACTGAAAGCATTTCTTGTTTCCTTTTGGCCCAATGGACTGAAACAAAAATTTTCTGATTTCTGTGTGTGAGTCAAAAACATTATTTTGGGGTTGAACAGAATGTTTTGTTTGACTTGAAATGCTCTGGTTTTGCTTGTGTCTACAAATATATGAAATCTGTAGGCAAAGGACTAGATTGACAAGAGTGAATTGCCTCACAGAAATGAGGCAATTTATGTCAAGTAAGATAGTAGGTCAGAAATCCTGGACTTCTGGAGGCCCGAATTCTAGTGCCCCTTCTGTCTCACTTGGAGGAGGACCTTTGAAGTTCTGTGTCCTCAGGACTATGTTGTAACAGCTTGAACCGTTTCACTCCATATAATAAATATTCACTAAGCTAGAGAAAATTCCCGGATATCGGGGTTTTTAGGGAACACCTTGGTTCTTCATCTGGTACTTCTTTACATGAGCATAACTGCCTTAACGGAGGAAAGACTGAGGCAGACCTGTTCCAGAGTATTCTGTGGCAGGGGATCTGCTCAGGCAGTGACTCCAAATGTGTGCTGCTCGTGATGGTTTATTCCCAAACTATCATGAGGCATCCATTATGTATGGTAGTAGGACTATGTAGGAGAATTTTGGAACACTTCTTATCCCTGATCAAGGCAAAGCCATTTTTCCTTACTGTAAAAATAAAGCATATTTCCTCAATGTTAGTGCCTAAATATCTTTATAGAATACCAAAAAGTTCTAGTTCTTCTGTTGTTTTTGTCGTTTTCATATGTAAAAAGACCTGAAAATATTTTCCACGGTCGATATGAAGAATAAAGAGTCTCATTTATCCATTTATTTACTGTGAAACTCCTCAGGAAACTGCTAAGTAGGGCTTGACATTATAGGAGGTGGAAGAAGTGAGCCTTCATTCATGCAGTTCATTTTTACTCAAACAGGTGTGCAAGATACCCAGCCAAACAGAGAACTGTGTGGTTCCCTGTACTGGCCACTGGCCTTTAAGAAAGCTTCCATTCCGGTTCTCTTTCAGCCTCCTTATTTGAGATTATAGGAGATGAGTCTTGATAGTGTCGAAGTTAAAACACTGCCAACAGGAAAGCCCTATCCCTTGAGCTGCTGTGATCATTCTGGGTTTTTTTTCTCTGTTGCTACTTCAGGAATGCAGACATCTGTGCCCGCCCTCTTTTCCTAGGCTGGTTTTTGAGGAGAGGGACAGAGTGAACGGTCTAGAGTAGATGGGAGGTGAAATTCTTGCTCTGAAAGACAGTTTTTTGGGGTTTTATGGGGGCCGTGTTTCTTGAGTGTAGCTGGCTGCTGCTTTCCACCTCCTCAGAGAGTCTTCACTCTGTCGTTACTCTGCCTTCAGCCATCTCTAATTGCCTGTTACTTTTGCAAATAGGCTGAGCAGCCTGTTTATCAGCTTACGTTGCCCATGCCAAGTCAACTTGCTATAGGATGGCCTGTGAAGATGGAGAGGACCTGTTCATAAGTACATGTACTTGTAATAAGTGTCCTAACCTCATGTTTGGGCAGCAGTGACCTTACTCAAAATACCAGATGTTGTTTCCAGATGTATGGTATTTCCTGGATGCAAGGTAAGAAATCAAAAGAACCTGGTGTGGTGGTTCCTTGTGGTTGAGTCTGCATGACCCAAGATGCCTTTTCAAAGACTTTTTGAAATGGAAGGAAGGTTTCTTTCCATCTCCCGATGAATCCATACACTTAAGTTCTAAAATGAAGGTGCTATGTTATTGTAGGCTTTTTCTTTTCCAGTTGAGCAGTTGCAATAACAACCACAGACTTTGTACATCCCAGGTCTGTTAAAATCATTTATAACTGAACTTGTCCCATGGCTCTGTAAGATAGCTGGTGAATACTATGCATGTACTTCTGAAATAACTGCAGTGTCAGGTCATGTAGGAAGCTGACACAACACATCTCACCCCCTCTAAGGATATGACACACCTCTACACACCCAAAGTAAAGGTTCCAAATATCAGTAATTTCCTAATTATACAAAGTGTAATGTATAACAACGACTAAATTTTATAGATGGTATATATAATAATTCATGAAAGTTTGTAATTAATGTCTGTGTGTACACACACACATGCGTTCACACCCCAAAGCAGTTCTCTTAGAGAGACTTTTGTCCTGGTTTTCATTTGTTCGATGCCATTGTATCCAACATATATTCTGTAAGTGCCCCACGTTTCCATGCTATACAGGATCCGCAAAACTGTCCCAAGGCCACAGCAGTCCTTCCTGGAATCTATGTTGCCTGCTTCCTGATGGTTCTACCATCCAGAAACCGCTTTCCAGTAAGATTGCTGTGGACCTGCCTTGTCCTTGTGTCGAATCCACTAATGTGAGAAGTTGTGGCATAATCTCCACTTAGCACCTGCAGCCTTGGGAGGTTGTGAGGGGAACTGAGCTCCTCCAGAAGAACGGGTATCTGATTTTTCTTTTACTCTTTCAGTGATAGTTTGATAGAGGAAACAACCAGAGACAAAAAACCCCCTAATCTTAAAAACAGTCTTTTGTCTTAGCTGGAAGACTAAAGTGCTGTTCCTGCTGCTGTTGAGTGGCCTTCAGCAGGAAGGGTCAAACAGCTCAGGGACAAAATGCCTTCCACTTAAGCACTTTTTCCAGGAAGAAACACAGAGCACCTCTTCCTGTGAAGGCAGAGAAATAGTGCTGTGCTGATTCGGAGTGGGCTTTGATGTGGCTGTAAATGTCAGGTGTGATTTTGTTCATATAAATTCTCAGTACTTTGTACCTTAGCTTGTACTAAAGAATAGATAGCTTTTCTTTTCAACCCTAGACCTTTTAATGAACTCAAAGTTTAATTTTTTTAAGGGCTGCCCACACTATTTTTGTTCCCAAAGATGCATCCATTGCTCAGGAAGTTGTGTGTGTGGAACATAGAATAATTCAGGTTGGAAGGGGCTTATAGAGGTTAGCCTGGTCAACAGCATCCTCCACAAGCAAGAACAGATGAAAGATGTTTTGAAAAGTGGTCCTTTAAAGGCACCCAAAGTAC
The DNA here is from genome assembly GCF_034619465.1 of Leptosomus discolor. Lineage (NCBI taxonomy): Eukaryota > Metazoa > Chordata > Aves > Leptosomiformes > Leptosomidae > Leptosomus > Leptosomus discolor. Next base: position 203,537,645 of record NC_141391.1, read on the forward strand.
TCTTCTTAAAAAGACAGAGAAGAAATAGGGAGAGAATTAATCAGAAACAGGAACAGGAGGGAAATATCCTGGGTTTAAATCCACAACGAAATAAGAAGGTGCCAGTCTTTGATACTGTAAAATCTGTGCATTGTGACCATAGTGTCATTTGGAGCTTTTTATCCTCTCATCTTGTACTGTTAAATTAATGCTGTTGAACAGAAACGTCTCCAATACTTGTTTCTGGACGAATGGGAAGAGGTAGAGGGGAAAGTGGAGGGAATTTTTGTCAATTTTTGTCTTTTGAAATTGTTCCATCTACTTTACTGCCCTCGTTTCACATTCCAGCCTTTCACTGCAGCTCCATGTAATTTGACAAAATTCCCGAGGGCAGTGAGTTGTGCTACAGAGAATATACCCAAGCTACTCTTAAAACACATTAAGTATTTGAATACTGATTAGATCTATCAAATGTGCTCATTTATTAGCAATAAATAATGATCCTTTGTGTAACAACTGTGCATAAATTACTTCCATCTGCACATAAATTTTGTCTCGTTGTCCAGTATCTAATGGAAGCTGTTTCAACCATCTTTCCAGCAGACCAGGTGTCTTTAATAATCCTGTGATGTTTGTATTCTTCTGAATTAGCTCAACATTTTTGTCATTGTCTGTTTCCTCATGTCCAGCTTCCTCTTCCACATTTCCAAAGTATGTAAGAATCCCCTTCCTACTTAAAAAAAAAAAAAAAAAAAAAAAAAAAAAAAAAAAGGTAACAAGGTGCCATAATTGCAGTGATTGTGTCCTACTTGGAACAATTTGAATGAAACAAAACTTCAGGGATTTTGGAGTGCTGCCTGAAATGATCCTGAAAAAGAAAAGTTTGACTTCATGAAAAATGTCCTATTCAAAAGAAAAGGAAAGCAAAAAGCAGCCAGTTGGTTTTGCACGATTTATTTGGTTGACATTTTTATCAAAACGTCTTTTATTTTTTTGCAAAAGTCATTAAATGTTTGGAAACTTCAATTTTTGGCGAAAGTAGAAAAGATAAAGGAGGTGGAAGCTGCTTAGATGTTTTTTTGTTATTTGAGTAACTTAAATATTTAGAAATGCAGAACAATGTATCAACGAGCACTGGGAACTCATTTATTTTCAGTGATTTTCTCCATGGTTTTCTTGCCAGTAGTGGCTAGTCCAGGGTTTTGTAGGTACCTACCTAAAGGAATCACTAAACAGATGAGCTGGTCAGCGGGGCACTGGCTGGGCAAGAGGGTCCTTCTGTTAGCCACAACTCTCACATGCACGGTAGGATGTTAGGATCACCGTGCCCTCCCTGCTGATGCTTAGCATCCCCCCCCTCAAGGCACTCCTTCCCTGAAGGAAGGCAGTCTGAAACCTGGGTCTGAAAGGCTATTGCCCTCCTATATTGCATAGGATTTTCTCTTGGGCCCAGAGTGTAAAATACCACCATTTCAGAATTGCAGGTCTCTGTCTTGCCTTGCTGGAATGCTGCATAATATCAGGAGCGCTAGACAAGGAAATAATATTTCATGTCAGCAGTGTTGCTAATTAACATGTAAATCATTTCACTCGCTTTTCCCCATCACAAGATTGGCTTAAAAGAAAAATCAAAAGATTTAAAAATTATATATATTTGCCTGCAACTTTTGTGAGTCACTAAATTTCATGCTTTTCAAGATTTTCTTTGCCTCCAAGAAGAACAGAATCTCATTTTCATTTTGAGTGATAAATAAGTTTTCTCAGTCTAGGAGTGAGGACAGTAAGAAAAACATCAAATACCATGATCCTGGCAATAAAATCCCCAAAAATTGGCAGTCGTGGGTCAGAGAAGGCTTGGGAGGGAGCCAGAGCCTGCCTGTGAACAGGAGCAGCAGGCTGGAGACAGCTGTCTGGAATCTGTCTGGGCAGCAGGCACCCCAGGAGATGAGTCGTGCAGGGAAGCAGCTTTTTGCTGCTATAAGAGCCATAACATCAGAGCTTGCTTCCACTTAAAGGGTTTCCTGTTAGAACTGCAACTGGCAAAACCCTGCCCATGAAGATGGAAGTTAGCTTCTCAGAATGGAGGCACATGAGCAGAAAGGAGTTGCTGCATGTATGAAAGCATCTATGTTTGAGGTTTTGTTGGTATGGTTATAGGGTTCAAGAATGGGTGTTTGCTTGTGGTTTGGAAAGCAATGCTATAGGAAAGGTACCAATGTAGGGAGCCACAGTTTGCATAGTTCTAGGCACAATTTTGAACAATTGCAATGAGGTCACACCAGGATTCCCCAGGTGTTTGGACCTGTGGGGAGGTGCAGATGACCTTTGATAGCAAAGCAGTCTTGTATTATTACCATGAAAGTTGGGAATACTTATGGAAATTCCTTGTAAAGCCTGTAGGTTTGCAAAGCCTGGAGCACATCCAGTTCCTGGCTCTAGGCTTCTTGTGCACAGAAGTCCCATCAAACACACTAACCATTATTTTAGGGCTAGTTGGAACATGGATATGAGGACATGTTAAAGAGGATCAACTATATTATCTGTCTGTTTACTTTTCATCTTGGTAGCTGCAGTTCAGACGTAAATCTGGGCTGTGCTTAGGAAGACCCAAGTTTCAGGGTGTCTTCTGGTGGACCACTTTAATTCAAACCAGCTGGTGCCAGTCTGTCTGGACTAGATGAAGGAAAGCTTGGATCCATGTGATAGCATAATGCAAGTGTTTAAGCTTTCACCGCTCCATGCAGGTGTGGAGTTCAGCATTCGCAAAACCAGTATGGGTGGTAGATGGTGCTGGGCTTGGGCACAAATTCAGACCCAGGACTGATGAACAGCACAGACATAGGCAGAAAAAGGGCTGGAGATCAGAACAACATCTGAGGATGTGATGGGTTTGACAGTAGGTTGTACCCTGTTACTCGCTGGTGCCTGCTGTATATGCCGGTGCAAACTGCAGAATCAGGCCCAAAGGCAATGACTGCTGCCTAAGTAGTGACCTACTTAGGTGGAAAGCAGCATGTGAATGTGGTTACTAATACCATAGCTGAGTGTAAGTATTGTGAGTGAAGAGAAGAGCTGCTATTCCCCCACCCATCTGATGATCTGTCCATGCTTTAACCAGCCACTTAATCATTTTTACTGTCTTTCCTGGTACCTGTCAGAAGGATACACACCGTCCAACTCAGGCACAGGTATGTAAATGGATAGTATCTCCTCCATTAGGTTTTGAAAAGCATCAGCCTCCCTTTTCTAACTTTGCAGAGAACATGGGCATTTGCCTCCAGATGTTCACTAACATTTAGGCATGAATTAAATGCCTAAGGCTGCGTCTGCATAAACGTTTTGGTTTGCATATACTGTTTTGAAGTGAACTCCCTGATTACCCCCACTTACCGTGTGTTGATTTGGTATGCAAAACAGTTTTGGTGTCTGTGAGCTAGCTTCCTTTAAGAGAAGACTTAATCAGAAGCTCAACCACAACTGCAACACCAAATGTGCTCCAATCCCTGATGAAGATACTAGGACCTGAACCAATGAGCAGGCTGCACAACTGCAAAGTCCTCCAGCACGTACTGAACATGCACAAGCTACTAGAAATTTCCCGAAACCACTAAGTACTTCTGCAACATCGTGAATGTGTCTCCTGGAGTACAAAGGACCTGCTGCATTTTCAGATTTCCTTGCGACTGCCAGCCCTCAGTTCCTTGTGACTCTTTTGTTCCTTCTCAGTCACCTATATCTTCTTTCACAGAAACCTTGACTTCTTTGCCCTGACTTCTGTTGCTCTCCCCAGGCTTTGCTGTTCTTATTATTTTCCCTTTCCTACTGTTGTTTTCTGCAGTGATAATGCCATCTGCAGTTATAATGCCATCAGCATCCCAGAAATCCAGTGAGTGTGAAACCAGAGGCCCTGAGGAACTGAAGTGACCTGTTAACTGTGCTTTGAGAGGGCTGGAAGTGTACCCAGCAGCAACATAACCCAGTGGCAGTACCAGGAGGCTGCTAACTGCTGAATTGTGCCTCACTAAATTGTGAAGATGATGGCCTAGCTCTTGAAGATCCAGACAAATGCCTGGAGTTGGCATGGCTGATGTGTCTCCAGTGCAGACAGCTCAAATCAATCTTTGGGCGGGAGCAGACTGCCCAGCCTGTTCAGCACCAGAAGAAGAGTTTGGAGGGGCATGCTGCTTCTGGCACTGCGTCGGGGCCCGTGGACTCCACCAAAGAGCCATGCAAGGACACTTCAAGGGACATGTCTTTGGTCCTCTTCCCCACCCTGTTGGGTATCAGGGGAACAGCACCAATGGACCAGCTTCCAGCCCCAGGTGTACGCTGGGTGACCAGCTCCAGTGCTGTACATCTGTGTCTAACCCCTGGAGTCACCCCTCTCTGCAGTTTCTGCAGGTGATCCTATCACTCAGAAAATAACTGTTTCCTTGAGATCTGTGTATCAGAGCATGTCTTCGGGATGGGTGAACACATGAGGATCTCAGTACAAGTTTGGATCAAGCAAAGTAAATCCCGCAGCTTCAACTAAAAGGAAACTCAAATTGTACAAGGGTGTATTAACAGATCCCGCGTAGCTATGGGACCAGCAGACCACAGAACTGTGCAAAACCAAGACAAAGTAGTTCAAGGGAAGCTAATGAGAGACAGAGTAAAGACAAGAAACCTGGCTGTACCCTCTGGCTTGCCTTTTTTATGAGGGCTGAGGTATTTACTGGGCACACAGCTGCTTTTTGGCACAGATGCCTGGGAACAGCTTTTTGAAAATGGGCTTGAGTTTGGACCTGGGGCATGAGGGAGCACCTGGCCCAGGTGCCTAGGGCAGCCATAAGGGAGGGAATGGGCAGGAACCAGCTCATGAACTCGTCCCCAGCCTGGAGAAGTGGAGGGACACTTGGCTGCTCCCTCAAGCGAAAGGCAGACTGACACCTTTTGTACTTCTAGGAAGGGCATTCCTGAGTTTTCTAGTCCTTGCCCTGTTGGCTTTGCTGGAGTGACCACGTCTGTCCACCCCTTGCTATTTCAGCCTCCTCTTCGCTCCTTCATAGTTCCCCTTTCTAGTGAGGTGGAGGCCAAAATGGGGGAGGAGGTGATAAATACAAGTTGTCTCTATAAGTGGCTGAAGGCAGGAGCATTTGCCTTTCCAAATCCCACAGAATGGATAACAGGGCTGTGGATGGGTCCCAGACAGAATATATGTCCCCATAAAGCCGTGCTTACCAGCTCTCACTACTATTGAAGTGACAGGCATGTTAAAACACCTTGTTACTAGTGGCAACCATTTTCTGCTAGGCTAATTTTTGTCCTTTCAAAGAATGGTTGAGGATAAAGTAGCATTTCTTGTTTGCTTAGGAAGCTCCAGTGCCCTCTATGTTCCTGCACAGGTCAGTCTCCCCTCTGTCGCTTTTGCAGACCAGAGTCATGGCTGGTGATTTATCAGCTCGGCTGCCCCTGGTGCAGAGGGTTTTCCAGATACCTGCCATAACCTAGTCTTTCCCCACACTGGTACCTGAGAGCACAGCAGAGCTCACAGCCTGTCTAAGCAGGCGGCATGAGCCTCATCTCTCCTGCCTTCTGTTAACTGGCCGCTCAGCCATCCTCATTTTCCCTTGACAGAATTATTTTGTCTAGGTCGGAGATAAAAATAACTCAATGTTTTCTAGGGACTGATCCTAGAGAGATGTTCACAAGAGAAAAGCACTAAGCAGCAGATCAAATAAACCAAAGGAGTACAATTCTGTGTACCTTTGAATGTGCCTATATGGTCTGAGAATAAAATTACCAGAAATAGAGTGCAATAATTTTTGGTTTTCCAGTCTGTCTTTTGTTGTTGTTGTTCCATCTCTTGCAGAATAGGGAAATATTACCGCAGGACTCATATCCCACAGGGCTTGCACCCATAAATCACTGGGTGTAGTGCATCTTGTTAGAATGTTTTGGCCAGTTTATAGGTCACAGACCAAAAAGATGAAAACTCACTGTCTAATGTGACGTGAGAGTTGCTCGAAGGCTGCATTATGAGATTACGTTGCTCATGTGTGGCTTCCCAGGGACTTAGTTCTTGCCTCCCATGGTCTACTTTACAAGAAAACCAGAGCCCTGTTGCGTAGGCATAGTTTCTAATAACTCAAAGGATTTAAAGATAGCCGTTGGAATACATTTGGTTTCTGAGCACTGCTGGAGAGCTTTTTAACTAAAGCAGGACTTAAAACATTGAAATGACATGACTCCCATTTCAGGTTGATAGGTATTAAAACCAAGGCATATTGTCAGATCAATATTTTAAAACTTGAGCTTATAACATTACTGGGACCTATGGATACGCTAAGTTGAGGTGCAAAATTTTACACTCGTAAGTGAACATTTTGGTCTCTGCAAATTAACCTTTGCCCATCTCAGTGTTGTGCAGAAGGTATGAAGCCTTGCTACGGAAATCCTGGGACATCCCAGAGGCAGCCAGATGAGGTGGCCAGAGGTTTGTCTGGCTCCACTGCCCCTAGACAGAGGGGTGCTGGTTGCAGTGTGCTCGAAGGGTTTTTCCCTCTGAACATGGCCAGACCTGCTCCCACCCTCGTCCTGGCAAGGTGACATGAGGCACCCCACAGCGTGGGTGCGTGGCTTTATAGGACACATTGCTTGCCAACACAGGGTATGCTTAAATGTTTTTCATCTTGCCTGACCTCTCTTCCAGCATCGGCCGAGGTCACAGCATCTAGTTTCAAGACTGGAAGCAAAATTATTGAGTAAATGCAAGTCTAAGTGCTAAATCCGCCTATCCTTAACAACCAGGGACATTCTTAGTGTCTTGGTATCTCTTTTACCTGGCATCCTTTCTTCTGTCCTAGCTGGAGGCTCCAGTTCAAGCATTGCTATGCTTGCCACATAGCTCCCTCAGAACTGAATTTAAGGTTGGACTAATGGGTTGGCACTCAGTACCCTTGTCTGCCACCAGGTCTTTCCATGGTGGTGGCTGCTCCAAAGCCTCTCTCTGTTGGAACTGCCAATTCCAGTCCTGTTTGGTTTTGCCTTAAATCTAATCCCTTGCTTATTACCCAAAACCAACATGTTTATACTGGGGTGACCAAGCATCCCCAGAGAAACAGTTTTTTCCTCCTATCCCACAGACTTTTTCTGGGCTGTTGTTTTATCTGGGATTTTAGAAACAGCAGTTGGGATATGTATTTTCTTCTTGTGTGCCCCTCTGAGAACATGGTCACGTGACTCACCCGCTGTCTCCCAGCTGGACAGTGGTAGACAGGGTGCAGAACACAACGCAGACAGCATGTCCCACATCCTCTTCCTTTTCTTCTAAAAGTCTGTCCCCTAAGGTATACCAATGTTGGCCTTTTCTATTTAATTCTGTGCAAATGCAGTTTTGATGAGCAAGCCCTATCTCCATAGGTTTGGAAAGAGAAAAACAAAAGTCACCTGTGGGGCTGTCCTCTTTCTTGGTTTGGCACTTGTGTGCACATATCTCTTGAGTTCCTCAGTTGCCAGACTCCTTCCAGCCAAGGCAGCACAGGTATTTGTTCAGGAGGTATTCTGGGTGTTACCGTACTCCTAAAGACTGTTGTTCAAAAGATGTATCACTGAGTGATTCGTTGCTCTTGCATCCTCCTTAGTCGTCGGTCTGTAGCTGCTTTCTACACACTTACATTATGCTTTTTATATGCCTTTTCCTTTTCCCCACTTGTGATGAGTTTAGCGGCTCCCAGTGTGATGCATTGCCTAATGTCTGCAGAGAAATGTCAGTGTGACATCCACGGGTGGCATTGGCTCAGGAAGGAGGCATGAGATGTTCACCTGATCTGAGCGCTCATGATATCTCTCTGAGCTAAACATGGGGAAGCCACTGTGGTCACTGCACAAGCTCTGTGGGCATTGAAAGGAGGTGGAGAGGAAGAGTTCGTGGCTATGACAATGCTTTGCCATAATTTATTACCAAAAGACTTGACTACACATCTCAGACAGTTGAAATAAAATAGAGGTGTGTTGGATTTATGCACTGATGACATCAAAGAGCACAATTGTTCTTTTCTGTCTCAGTTCCCAGTCCTTGTCTGTCCCCATGGTCTGACCCCTGCTGCCTGCTGATGCCCATCAGCTCCCTCTGTCTAAGGCCAAATTCCTCAGCACCAGAGATAAGGTGTCCTTGGTCGCTGGCCCTCACCTATGTAATGCCTTTCTGGGAAGCCATTACTAGATATGACAGAGCCAAATCTGCCCTTCAAGGATATGTTTTTGGATGCAGTAATCTCGAACAAAGGAAAAAAAAAATCCACAGGAAAAGAACCACAACGGTACAGTATCTGCCAGCGCACAGGGTGGTGAAAGACAGGCTCCAGTGATGATAATCCTGTGAGACAGTATTGTACTTGGCACTTGTGTGATCTGTGTTTCGGGAATCCCTTAGCAAGATGAGGAAAGAGTTTCCAGTCTAAAAGAAAAAAATGGCAGAAACTGGGAGTGAAAACTCACCTTCTTTAATTTATGACGTGTCCATGTTTATATCCTCCATAATCTTGGAGAAGAAGGGGCCAGTCATTGCTCTCCCACTCACCTTTAATCCACAGTGTTCCTTCTCTGCAGGCTTGAAGTTCCAGAGAAATATGATTTGTCTTCAGAATTTATGTTTGGTTTTGTTGGTGGGAGAATTCCTCTGTTTTTTTAACTTCAGGAAAAATGAGTCATTGTGCAGTGGAAGGCTTGGACACGAGGTTGAACAAGAATGAATTTCTTTGTTTTGTGAACTGCAGAGTACAAACCCCAACACTTTTTAGTAAATATCTGTTCACAAAGCTCATCACAGTCTTTTGCTGTAGTTGAAACACTAATAGTCTATATTCCCTAAACTTATTTTAGAAGCTTGACAAGATTTTGTTTTGTAAGTATACAATCATCTCAAATCTAACCATGTATCTTCTTCCATTTGCTATTTTGATATTCTTATATTTTAATTATAAAACATTCAAAATTGGATAAAATCCCGCTCTAAAAATTTTCAAAATTACATTTGAAAAGGTAGCAATTATCCATATACTCAAAGCCTAAAAAACTTCAGTATATATTTCACATATCAGCACACAAACAAAACACATTGTAGAATGCTTGTTATGTGTGAAATGTTTTGCCTCAAATAAGTGGTGATGAATAGTGATAGATACATATGTATGTTTGTGTCTCTATATAAAATACAGATTTGATATGTGGTGACTGTGGCACCTCCTTAATGTAATCAGTTACAAATCTTGGTGCATCTACTCTCTGAAAATAACATACTGTTTTAGCTACAAACAGGGAAAAAATCAAGTTGTGGATTTTTTACACATTTGACAATGTTATGCATTGTAATTTTCACTCTTTCTTCTCTATTAGAAAGTAGTGAATAAATCTCTTATTTTCTTACATAATCAGAGAAGCATTATTACCTACAGAAAATGAGATTGTGAATTTTCTGGAGTTTGCAAGGAATCTGGAAAGCAGACACAGGACTTGTAAACATGCTGAACTGACTTTAAAAGCCAATAAATTTCAGTTTGCATGTGCCCATTGAAATCCATGTATAACCTTGCTATGGCAACAGCATTGCTGGGGAGAATTAACATAGAGATAGACTTGGTATTACTTTACGTCTTGTTTTAGACTGCTCAAATAACAATAGCAACAGAATGGAAGTGCCCTTTGTGCCAAGAACAATAAAGTGGATACACAGAGTCTGAGAATTCTTGGCAACAAATACCTCACACAAATTAGGCTTTACTATGAAGTATTTTTAGATTTGGATTCCTTTCATTGGATGTGCAAAGGAGAAGACTCCTTGGAGCAAGTCCTGGTGCTCTTTTCCCCTTTCTGGAAAAGAGTGCAATTCTTGGAAGTAGGGTCTGCATTTCATTCCAGGAGAAGTTCTTATTCATTTTAGTAAAAAATGTTGGGGTTTTGTTTCTTTTATTTCAGCACAGAAGCTCAAAACTCATATTGTGATATACTGACAAACTCCAAAGTGTGGTGAGGAGTCGGTGAGAGAGAGGACTTTCCTTGAAGTCTCCCGAGGAACTCCAGTTGTCCAAGGAAATCATGGTGTTCAGTGTTTTCAATGAACCACAGAGCACCTTCAACGAGCAGGGCTTTGTGGGTGGTCATCACGTTGCTACTTCTGATAATACCATCTTGTACCTCAAAATATTTTTCACATTATATTATTATGCGAGACAAAATTTTCATTAAAAGAGGGTGGAAAAAAGTGCATGCATAACCCTTACAACTGGAATATGTGAATTCCAACCTCTTAAAAAAGAAGGCAATTCTAATGTTTATTTGGTTTAAAGTCTTATGGTTAAATCAAGCACAAGATTTTCAGGTTCTGTTGTTTGTTTTTTTTTTCATGGTATATTGTGCATCTCCTCCTTAAGAAAATTGATTCTAGAGACAATTACCACAAGCTAGACTCAAGCATGCTTTCACAAAGATTTCATTGTCTTCATTTTCTAATTCTTAACCACAACACAGCCATGGTTCCTGGGTAAGAAGAAGGATGATTTTGGTTCTGCTCTGCACAGAGCTCTGGTTTTCTCCTGCTGAAATCAGTGATGAAAATCCCTCTGAATTCAGTGGAAGCAGGGTTGAACCGGCAACTTGTAACAAAGGCAGTATTGTTTGGCGTTGCAGGGGTCTGGGATGCTGGTGATGCCTTTTGTCTTTGTGCTCACTTCCTCTGGCTCATTAAGGCTGTGGCTTTTGGTTTTTCAGCTCCAGGGTGCATGTTTGCTATTGGGTGTCAGCAATGTTTTGTGGGCTCTGGTGCCTACTGCACTATAAGGCAGATGTTCCAGCGATCCTTTCAAATGCAACATCTATTGCAGGGGAGTGGGATCTCCCCTGAAATGCACGAAATCTAAGATTTGATTTGCATTTCACAATAGAATAGATTTGCCTGATTTGTTGATTATTTTTGCCTGATTTTTAATGCCAGCAATAAAAGGTAACTGAAACCCCAAGAGGCTGCCTTGAGTACCTGTGTTGCTCTCATCTTTCTTGATGTGTCGATCAGCAGTGTGTTTCCTTCACGCGGAATGTCAGCAGGCTTGATTTCCTATGCTGAAGTGGTTGTAAAATAGCATAAAGAGAGTCTGGGAAATTGAGAATTATGGGAGGTATCAAGACCTCAGTCTTGCAAGAGGTCCCTGGAGGAGCACTGATCTGTCGTTCTGTAGACCAGATAAAAGCACCCTGGTTAAGTAGGTGCAAGCAAGTCACAGAGAGTATTCAGGCAACTGCAGTGAAGAGAAGGGACAGTCAGTGTCAAGACAATAGTGGGTATTTCTTGTAAGAATATGCCTAAGCTTTCAAAAATGTGTATTTTTAAATTTTGATACGTAACAATACCAATTTTGCAGGCTAAACTCTTACAATGAATTACCACCTATTTTCATTCTTTATAATTACCATAAAGGTTAGAGAGATATATTTGTTCCAAATTAGATTTTATTCTCATGCTCAAGTATGTGTTTAGATTAATTCTTCCTGAAGTGGATGAACTATTTTGGTTTTATGAAGCAATTTGGTAAAATTTCCCAACTGGGAATTTTAAAAAGAGGAATCTGAAACATCAAATGTGCTAGTCATCCCTTGATGAAAAGACCTTTCCCCTGCAGGGAAATCTGCATTTATTGTTGTTCATTCCACAGTTCAAAAGCACTTCGGCTATAAATTGCAAAGATATAGTTCAAACGCATTTTTAATTACTACTAGTATTTCTGAGGCTCTCGGAGGTGGCAGGTAGTTTGTTGAAGTGTCGTTGTATATGGGTTCATCTGCTACTAGTAGAAGATAAAAACAAAACCCTGCTTTGGTATTTCCAGATAATAAATTAATTTCTATATTTCATTCCCAATTTCTCCTGTCTTAGCGCTATAGCAGCTAAGGAGGTCTTGTCCCCAGCTTCCCCTGGAGCCACTGGGGAGCCGTGGCTGTGGACTATGCCAGCTTGCTCTCCCTGATGGGTCCAGGAGTCATGACCATGCAAGACCAGCCCTTCCTTTGCCCTCCAGCCTTTGGTCCCTGAGGATGAGGGATGAGACTGGAGCATCTCCATGGCTTGGGAAGGAGCCCTCCCTGGAGCAGTGCAGGTACCACTGCTCATGCCCTGCCTCTTCTGCAGTACATCTGACTCCGGTATCCAAGGTCAACAACAACCACACTTTCCTTTTAAGCTGCCAGTGTTACAAAGCCTGTGTATTGTATCCTGCCTTGGGAGAGCTGGAGGAAGCAGTGTGAAACCCATGTTTATAAAAGGATGTGAGATATAAACTAACACTCTCTTTCTGCTATCTGAAGATTTATCTCTCAGTAAAATTCCTCAAGAGAAAGCTGCAAAAATTCAACCTTTGTGTTAATTAAGAACCCATAAACTCCATTTATCTGAATTTACATATGGAAGAGAAAGTGATATGATAAAAGAGAGATGTAACTATACATCTATCTCAGCAAATATAAACACAGTTTTCCCTGTGTTTATGCTAGACTGTCTACAAATGCGTTGTAATACAGAAAAGGGACGCTTGGACCCACAAGCACAGCTCTGTGCCAGGGCTGAGCACTTTGGCAAGTGCAGTTGCTGGAGCATACCGAGTAACAGAGACCACTCTGCAGATGAGGGCAGTAGCTATGATCATGACATGGAAGGCAAATCCAGGGCAGGATTTTGAGCAGGAAGAGATGTGGTCGAAGAGGTGAGATGAGCAGTTGGGGAGAAAGATGTACAATTATTTTGAACGAGGAGGAAACACTGTCTGAGCAGCAAGGATGAGTAAACAGCATAATTACCAGGAATTTACAGAAGTATTGGAGCAATCATGGGATGGCCTTTGTTTGAGCAGAGAGAGGGTGGTGGAGGAGCCAGAAATAAGCTTCAGGTTGTGAGCTGTAATGGCAGAAAATTTACTGGAGTTCTAACAGCAGTGGAGAAAGGGGAAAGGAGGAAAAAATATTATTTCAGTTTTGAGATATCAGGAGACCTTGCAGGAGAAGAGAGCAAGGAAGAGATGTGGGTCTGGCTTCTCACTCACAGTTGGTGCAGATGTGATAGTTACAACTAAGGAAAAAGATTTAGATAAGCAGGTATAAAAGGAAAGTGGGATAGCACCTCCATCAAAGCTAGCCCTGAAGGAGAATACAAAACAAAGGAAAAAACAGGAAGAAAATCTCAATGGGCAAAGGATACACCTGGGCGTTGAAGGCCAGGGAGAGGTAGGGAAATATGAAAAAGCAATTCTTGCTGTTAAGAAAGAAGTGGAGGCTCTTCAATGCCCCAGAGAGGGAGAAGCTGGTAAGAAGAAGAAAAGGAAATAAAAATACTGGAATCAGGAGCCTTGAGGTTTTGAGAAGCCTGGAGGTCAGGGGGAGGAGGGAGAGCAAGCAGCAGGCAGAAAAGGAGGTGGAGCTGGGCAGGCAGCTGAAGCCTCCTAGGCTCCCAGGGAGAAGGAAAGAAACCCAAGAAAAAGGCTGCTTAGTGAGAGGCTGAGAAAGGGCAAGGGGGTAGTGGGGACACATGCTACAGGATTACAGCTGGAGCTGTGGATCATATTGGGAACAGAGCAGGAGAGAGGTTTGGTAATGCATTCTCGCAAAAAGCCTTCTCCCTTTGTGTCTGAATTTGCCCCTTTCTGTCAATGTGATTAAATTAAGCAGTTGATCTCGTTATCCAGGTGATGGGTGGGTGCTGATGCATAGCCCTCAGGAGGACATAGAGCCTATAAGAAGAATTGATTTATGGGTCAGTGGCCAAAATTTTAAAAATCCCTAAAATAACAAGCAGTGTGGTCCCAAACAAAGCTTATCTTTTCCCTTTTTGGGTTTTTTTGTTTTTTTGGTTTGGTTTTTTTTTTTTTTTTTTTTTTTTTGGTGGTGAAAGAACAAGAACAGAAACAAAATTGTCTGCATCTGATGAGAAGAAAAATATTTGATTTCAGGTCTTCGTAAGGAATGCTGGAGGAACAAAGTGGCAAATTTTTCCTCCTGCTGCCACTGTGGGAGCGAGACCCTCACTCTCCCCCACAGGAGAGCACAGACCACATGCCAAGGAGCTGCATTTCGCTCTGATGATTCCCTAAGCACTGAGCTGGTGACTCCTCTGCCCACCATGCTTTGTGCAAGGCACAAAGTCCCATCAGCAGGGACTAGTGTGTCTCACCTGCCCGGACTGTTCTCCTCTCCAGAGGGAGATAGGCACGTTCATACCCACTGGCTGCCCTGTTCAGGCTGTGGTTGTTAATTAAGTAATTCCTCCATCCTTCACAAGCAGACACTGCGGGGTGGTGTTTGGGGGTGGCTCTTCCTTCCTCCTGGCAGCTAAAGCTGGTCCACAGAAGAGCTGCTGGGACAGTAGGCAAGTGAGAAGAAAGAGAACATCTTTGTGGCCTAAGCCTGCTGTAATGTTGGAAGACCAGGGAAACAGGTGACATTTTTTTTAGATGGGCTGATCTTTTCTAAGACAACATAATTATTTGGGTTGATCTAACGTAAGCAGTCACCCTGGAAGAGGCACAGGACTCCCTCACAGCTTTCACACTGAGTCCAGTGGATGCTGGGGGGTGGCTGGAGTAGTACAGTTAGCAATGTATGGAAGGGATGAAGCAGTGCCTAGGTGCACACTTGGTTGATGGGGCTTAGTGTCTCCCTCCGAGAAACTCTTATTAGCAAGGACCACAGGTTTGTTTGCTGAGCTCATGGTGCTTTGGGGCAGAAAATATATATGCTAGTGTCTAAATGTGGTGCTCAGCAAGGAAGAAATTAAAGGTGATCCTAGATCTTGCTCTGTGCCCTGCCTTCCACACTACTCTGAAGCTGTAGAGCCCCTTCCACAGGCAATGGGCAGTCTGCCTGGTGGGGAAGAGGAGTCACTCTTCTGCATGGGTTATCTGCTCTCAGCGACAAAGAGGTGCAGGATGCCGGTCCCCAAAGAGTGCACCAGCACCCTGCTTGCCAAAGAGCCCCTCCAGCCAGTGCCAGGGACCTCACGCCATCCCTGCAAGCTCCAGCCACGTTCCCTAACATAGCTGTTGCTCTTCAAGCATCGTGTATTCCGTGGGTTGCTTTGGACAGGTTTATGTAGACCTGCCAAGCATCTTGCCATGTGTGTGGCCCTGGCTCTTGCTGTTGCTCTCCGGCCCGATAAGGTGCATGTGCTCAGTGCCAAAGCCTCCCCATCACTCGCCAACTCTGACGCAGGCTTCCCCTTATCCCAACTGCAAACTCTGTACCCAGGGCTGAGGCTGAGGAGGAGCGAACTCTTGGCCAGTTGTTCCATTTGGTGGTAGGAAGGTTTGAGCTCCATGGCTCTCACCACCATCCCTGTTCAGCGGAGCTCAGTGCCACCTCTCCCATCGTGACTGCTGCGGTGTCCGACGCCAAGCCTGCCCGCGGAGGGACTCAGCCGGCGCTGGCTAAGAGCTTGGCATGCTCTTGCTGTTGAAGTGAGGTCTGTTTAATACTTGTCTGCACTCAGTGTGTAAATATTATGAGGAATCTGTTAAAAATTCTCCTGAAAGCCACTTTATGCAGATGTTACCATGAATACATTATTGTCCATTTATGGCCGAGGGAGAGACTTTGTAATTTACAGTGCATTTTATATGTCTATGATTTCTGTGGCACTGGGAGTAGCCAGCAAAAATCTATTAATAACAAAGAAGACAGAGTTAGGATCTCTGTAACAGGAGAAAGAAGGATGGTGGAAGGGTGATTTACAATTATTCAAACAAAACAGCTTTATCTGTTTGCACAAAGGCAGATTGTCTTCTTAAGAAAAAATATTGCTATGTAAACACATGATAAATAATCATTTATAATGAGACAATTTAAACAGGTGATATGAATTACTTCTTCATAAAAGTACAAATAACATTTACTGCTGTTTTGACAACAATTTCATTAATGATCAGGGTCTCATTTAATTAGCCCTTGGATACACTGCTTTAGACTTTCCTTTAGCCACTCCGCATGCTGTGTGACCTCCTCCCAACAGCTTTATCTTGGGGAGTGTTTTTTGTACAACCAAAACTCCAAAATGCTGCTGACATTTAAAAGAATTGCAGCAGAAGAAAGCCCAGAGATTTTCTGATACCCTTAACAGCAATGGGGAATGTAGGCTCACTCTAGACATCAAACCCAAAATGGTGCTAAATCCAAGGGAAGCTCTTGGCTCAAACTTTACTCATCGATTTGTATGGTAAATCCAGGCTGTTAACGCTATGTAAAATGTATGTTTACAAACACGAACACAGCTGGGCCACCTTGTCCATGGGAAAATTTCAGCATTCACAGAGGAGCATCAGAGATGACTTTAGTTGTGGCGTTGGAGGGTTGAGGACGTGGGGGACTGGCCAGGATGGAGCTGACACAACAGAAGGCCCTGGGCTCTGATGAGTCCCAACTGCTTGGGGGGTTATGAAAGCAGCAACCGTTTCATTGTTTTCTTTATACTTACTGAAGTCCCATTTTATGAACACCCCTGGCCTGGGAATGCATACACAACTGAAAATAACTTGAAATGAATGTAAGCCAAAGTCAGCCCACCTGGTGGCTGCAGATGCGGTTATCTCCTGTTCCTTCCTTCCTTCCTGCCTGCCTGCCTCCCCCAGCTCAGTTTAACCAGAGCACAGGTGTCTTCCTGCACACCAGCGCTGGAAAGATGAAGCAACTGCTCTTCTCTTAAACCATTGGGGGTTTGATCTTTTGTGCTGATTTACTTCTGAATCGGAGCAGGGCAATGCTAACATGCTGCAGACGCTTCCCTTCCAAACCTCAGCAGTCCCAGAGGGAGCTGGTGAGATGGGGCGCAGGTGATGGCTGGTGAGATGGGGCACAGGTGATGGCTGCCCCACCTGAACCACAAAGGAGCAGATCCTCACAGTGACTGTAAACAGAGCTGGCAGAGGGAGGAGGCAGTACTACACTGGCCAAAGCCAGATATAACCATGAGTAATGGCGGCACAGGTAGGAGGAAGCCTCATCCTGGGGTCTCTACCTTTCCCCCTCAACTTCTCTTGGACTCTTTAACAGT
This sequence comes from Leptosomus discolor, assembly GCF_034619465.1. Taxonomy (NCBI): domain Eukaryota; kingdom Metazoa; phylum Chordata; class Aves; order Leptosomiformes; family Leptosomidae; genus Leptosomus; species Leptosomus discolor. Next base: position 203,554,686 of record NC_141391.1, read on the forward strand.
TACCAGTTGAGGCCTTCTTTCCATCACAGTTGGAGATAAGCAGACATAGACACTTGAATTGTTTTATTTAGCTAGACCTTTTGATGTAAAACAGATCTGCTTCATGTTCCTTCGAAACAATGTCTTCAAATACGGCAATTTCTTCTGGCACAACAATGTTGATCCAAATCTAACTTGAAGGCAAGACAGGACAGAGCTGCTCAGCCAAGTCCTGCCCTTGAGAGCAGCTGTGGATATTTTCTGGAGGTGGGACTCAGTGCAAGGGAGCATGGAGCTGTTTCTCAGCTTTTCCAGGAATTCCTATGTGGACACGAACACATCACCTGAACTTTCACCCTCTGCATTTCCACATATGAAACGAGAGTAAAGGTGATCACTTTTCTAAATAGCTTTTGCATCTACAGAGGAAAGACACCACATATAGGACTTCTGAGTATGTAATCAGGACCAACAAGTAGCCTGCAAGCCATGTCCTGCCTTCACCTTTGAGGTGTTCATTTTAGCAGTCCTCCAAGGACATGCTACTGCCCTTGCACGTGAGCTGGTGCCTGGACCTGTGAGCAGTGGGGGGTATGCGGGGGGTCCCAAATGAGGGCCACCCCACACTGCTCTGGAGATCAACTCACCCTGAAAACACTTCCTATTTGGATAGAAAATGGAGCTGCACAGTGTTAACCCCGTGTTTCAACACAGGTTTTATTTTTATCTCTGCATGTGGAACAGGTTCACACACTGAATGGTAATTTGAAATGTCAGGTTTAACCCTGAATGAAAGACACAAAATACGTTGGCAAGAAAGCAAAATGCATGTCTGTTCTCATGCTGCTTGCTTCCTTTCAATAAGCTTTGAGTAAAGGCAGCAGCAGTGTGTCAGCAGCAGCCCCAGCCATTGGTGCAGGGAGCAGCACGTGAGTATGCCTGCCCTGGTGTCCCCTCTCCATGTCCCCACCAACTCCACTACTGCCGACCTTCCTGAAATCTCATTTCTCAGCCTGCCTCTGTACAGTAGTGCTGCGCCTACATAAGGGACAGAGGTGGCCTCTTCTCCTGCTTGTCCAGCCCTGTCCAGCAATGGACACCTCACTGATGGACATGGGGTTGACCCTCAGGAACTGCCACCACATTTCCTGGGCAAATGAACTTATCCCTAGCCACTGAAAGGAACAGGACCCCCTTCTTTGGGCAACTTTTTAGCCATAAGGAATGTGGGAGAAGGAGCCCAGGAGGTGCCAGGTGGTGTTTGTGAGCCACCCCATGCCAAGCATTTCCATACACCCTCTCTGCTTGACTTGCACTTGGCAGGCAGGCTGCTTGCACTGCCAGTTTGAAGCATCTTGGTTCAGGAAGTGTTTGCATTGCTCTTTGGGGTGACAACCCTGGTCCTGACCTGCCCAGCACAGCACTGTTTCTGTCTGTATTGACTGAAGCCCTCCCAGCTGGGAAATGACTTGGTTACCTACTGCCTCGCCACGGAGCCCTAAAATCACTTATTATATTTCAGAAATTGGGCCAGGGCAAAGAACTCCTCGGAGCTGGTCAGAAACATTGTGGGGCAGCCAGAGAATGGTGCCAGATGAGTCAAAGCGGTGGAGGAGAGGGGTGTTGTTCAGGGGCAGCTGCAGAGAAAATAAGAAGTTGGACCAGCCAAAGGAAAAGAAATCCTCTCTGCTGAGCAGCTGATGGATAGAAGAAACCAGAGGGTGAAAGAGGGAAACTCTGAAACTGAAAGATGTCATTACTTCCAGTTCTCCAGCTGATCTTCCAAACACATTCACGCCCAGCACATTTTTTTGCAAACAGATATCCAGCCCTCTTGTGAATCCAGATGAATTATGTCTATGCTCTCATTACTCCCTATGTTCATACTACCATAAAACATGCAATTGGTTTCGTGCTCTTTTGAAGTTCATGGCTGCCTGCTACATAGAGAGGTTCTTGCTTTAGTATTTTTTCTGTTGCTTTTCTCCTGAGTGTGATTAGATTTGTCAAACAGCAATCACCACCACCGCTCTCACTGTGTCTTTTGAAAGCTTATATTGCTCTCAACTTGCTTTGATTTGATTCTTGATATCTCAAGAATTCCTCATGGCTATACAAAAGAAATTATTAGCATTTCAGTTAGGGGTTCATTAACAAATTTTATCAACTCTGGAGGAGGCTAGTCACTGAACAAGGTTCAAATGTTCCATCCACGCTGGATCTTTCCCCACCTTTCCTTTATTATTACTTTTGTAAACTGCTCATCATTTTGTTAATGCACATACTTTTCCTACTAAGCACAGATTGGAACAAAGGGTTCAATAATACTTAATGTTGATTTTTTTACTTTTTTCTTCACTGAGGCTTTCAGCTGGGATTTGAACACTACCACAGCTAACACAGATGACTACAGTAAATGCTGAAGCCTGAACAGGCAAAGAATAAGTTGCAGGATACATAGAAAAGGAGGTGTTTTCAAATCTTCTGGGCTTGCAATTCATCCTAGGGTTGTTAGGAGCCAGCAGAAGCAACTGCATACCCAGTAGTCACTGTCTTTGGGCACTCAGGGAGGATGGTGATGTTTCAGGGGACTGGAAAAGATAGACACACACATTTAAATATATTCAGAAAGTGGGGAAAGAAGCTCTTAGGGAATTATAGACCAGTCTGCCAAGCTTCAGTTCTCAGAAAAATAAGAACATAGAAAAAAAAAGATGAGCAATAGTCAGCACATATCTGTATAGGACACGTAATGTCAGATGCATTTAATATATTTCTGAGCATGCGACCTTCACAGAATCACAGAATCACAGAGTGGCAGGAGTTGGAAGGGACCTCTGGGGATCATCTAGTTCAACCCCCTGCTAAAGCAGGTTCACCTAGAGCAGGTTGCACAGGATCATGTTCAGGTGGGTTTTGTTGATAAGAAAAAAAGCAGTTGACTTCACATTTCTTGTAAGATTGTCCACAGATCCATTTGAACTGAATAGGCACTACTTCTCATCGCCATAGTCTTTTCTAGCCTAATTGTCATCAAACAAGTGCATGCCCTGCTTCTGCCCTGTCAGGCCATGGCAATGCATAATGTATAGTTCAGTCATTGTCCATGTGCCCTCAGATCCCCTTGCACATCTAGATGGAGTTCTTTTTATGACTGAAGCTTTCTATGATCTACCCTTAGATCTTCAACTTGGATGTTAGCTTGACTTACCCCTTTCATTCATTCTCCACCTCTTTGTCACCTTTCTCTGGAAAAGGAGAGGCATTTTTATTTAATCTTTGATATTCAGACCCCTGGAGCTGCTGAGCCTCCAGTCTGCCCTGAGCACCGGTGTCTATAGACACAGTCTGTTTTTTGAAGTTCCCTTTGAAGCCTGGACTCAGTGAGCACACCCAAAGCAGGAGGATGTATGGGCATCGTCTGGGATGCACAGTTTAGACATACAACCCATTTGCTATGGATAAACCTCCAACACTGTCAAGAGTTTAATCCTGGGATTCAAAACCAACATGTAGCAGAAAACTCTGCAGAAGAAATTTCTCCTCATTAAAATTTTCTGTGTCTTAACAGAGCCCTGGGCTTTGCATTTCCTGCCCAGTCCATATCAGCACCAAAGATGACATCTATACTAGTGAACTAAACAGGTTCTGGGTACAGGCTTGAGCATTTGCCTGCAACCATCCCAGCTATTTAACTGCTGCCGTACTCCCTGGCATGGTTTTGACCTGTGTCAATTGGCAGTCCCAGACTATTCCCTAGGCTCAGTCTGAAACTGTTCCTTATATGAAGTATAAGGGTAGGAATGAAGGAGTTTAGCCCAATGAGTGTGAACTGTGCCACACCATCTGTCCTTAAGGCAAAAGAACAAGTCCTGGCCCAGTTTTATTTAGCAGTATTAGCAAAGAGACTGCACATTGGCCAAATGGTAACTGGAGAAGATCTCTTTGAGTTTAACTCTGGCAGAGTACAAATCTGCTCCAGATTTCCTGGCCCTAAATGGCCACTGGTGAAGCTCATCATCAGTATTCCAGCTCTCAGAGATGCTGAATCAGAGAAGCTCATCATCAGTATTCCAGCTCTCAGAGATGCAAAAATGTTGGCTTAAGGAACCAAGCTAAAGCTTAAAGACAAGTAACCCCCTACAACATTAAAGCATGGGGAATGCAGGCAAAACAGATCCTAATGGGGAGCATGTTCCCCGTTCCCCTTGCCAGTGTCAACTACAACAGCTGCTTGAGTTCAGCAGGGTGGTATCCCTCTGCAGGGTCATTGTGGAGCTCTCTAGCTCCTCAGATCTCTTGGAGAACAAACAGAAAGATAAAGGCAGTCTGGTGCCTGGACTTCACGAGGCAAATCCGAATGTGATTCTGGTCAGGACTTGTCTTCCCTGAGCTGTCAGGGACAGATGCACTCTACAGCTCACCTGGGATCTAATTCAAGTATGGGTCTGCCTGTCTCTTGCTAGCATTTGACTCTGCAAGTAATATTGCACTATGTCAATTTCTCAGGAATATATCCCCTCCATATAACAGGGTCTGCTCTTCTGTAGTGGCAAATTGATTGGTATGCCATGCCAGTCTTCTTCACATTTCTCCCTTCTCTGTTGGGTGGGGGTCCTTACTCATAAGACCTGCACGCCCGGAGGCTGGTAAAGGGCTAGCCTACAAATTTCAGTGTTTTAGTCCCCAGAGCAGTGAGGAAGGTCTCTTGATGCTGCCGTGTCCAAGCATTGACCAGCCTTATGATATTCTGGATGAAGAAGCTGAGAGTGCTCGCTTTCCTCTACTGTGCAGAGAAGACAATTATTTTGGGGTTGTGCATGACACATCAGATTTTCCTCCCACTGCTGTAATAATTAGATGCTGAATACACCGCCAATTACCTCAGCCTGTTTTGCCCAGAGTTTCAGCAACAGCCATATTCAGTCTTCCAAGATACTCAAAGCTCATGTGTTTCCATGGACTTCTAGAGAAGATTAACCTGGGCCTTCTAATGAATGCTTTTTGGAAACTTTTTCCAGGACACTTGTGAATTACCTCCACCTCTCTTCAACCTCCAGTACTCTGAAAGGTAAAAGCAGCTCTGATTGTGGTCAGCACAATCTTATGGATGCACTTCTGATCCCAGGATGCTGTCGGTGAGGGATCATCTTTTCTGGGGAGAGAACCCATCATCTGTATTTCATAGCAGGAAGACCTGTTTTTTGGTTCACCTGGATCAGGAGACAAGTTTTGCCTGGTAGTTTGAATAGGTCTGGTTTGGCTTGGTAGAAATTGGTTCTGCTGATCTGAGGTGAACTGCGTGAATGGAAGGACACAAGGTTGCCAATTAGTTTGGCTAAAGCCAAATCTGGCTACTTTCAGGCCTTCACAGAGCCCTGTGTCCTTTCAGAGCATTGAAAAAAATGACTTTTCATTGGGCAAGGGTGTGCTGAGATCCCTGTTCATTTGAAGCGACCTGAAACAGACCACCATGCACTTGTGAATAGCTGGGGCACTGTGTGTGGTCACCAAGGAAAGAGTTGACAAGTGGGTGATCTTCAGGACATGTTGATCCATGCATAAATTCACTTCCTTTTCTCCACTTTTCTTCACTTCTCTTTACAGCAGTCTGGTAAGTGTCTTCATAAACTCAGACTGAAACAGTCAGCAGGCTTGTGAATGCATGCTAGCCTTTATCTTGGCTTGGCTTAGAGTACCCCAGTACATACTGCTAGTACTGATAAAGTTCACAGTCTCAAGTGCTTACAAGGCACATCCATTGAGAGATTGGATATGCATATGTACAGTATTCTTAAAAAACCACCAATGAGTCAGACAACCGACCTACCAATGACTTCAGCAAGGTCTTGGTATTGCTCCACAAAACTTTCTCATGAGCAAGCTAAGAAAATATGGACTAAATAAGTAGTAAATCTGCTGGAAAACTGTGCTCAAAGGGTAGTTATCAGGGTTCTATAATCAGACTTGAAGGCCTTATTGAATAGAGTCCCTACGGATCAGCCCCAGGCCAAGCAGAAGCCAAGATATCCATTAATGGTCCTGACAGAGGAATAGACAACACTTCCACTGGTGTTGTGAATGATCAAAGCTGGGGGAGGAAAGAAACGCAAACTCTTTGAAAGGCGGGATTAGAATTGTAAAGTTCCTGACCAATTACAGCAAGAACCTAAAATAAATAGTCAATAACCCCTTGAGGATAAGGGCAAAGTAATATGGGTAGTAATAGGAAACTACACAAATACAAATTGGGTAACTGCCTAAGCAGCAGCTCTGCAGAGATGGAGCTGGTGATTAAAGATAAATATGAATCATAGGGTTGGTGCTGCTGTGAAACAAAATAGATACCACACTCAGATATAGGAAGAGGAGTCATAAGTAAGATGCAGTCAGTATTTCTTTCTCCACTTTATTAATCCCTTCAAGACTTCTGAAATTTTGTGCCTTTTTGAGGCACGATTCACAACTGCAACTGGACAGTGCCCTGAGGAAGGCAGGGAGGAGTGTTTTGCATGAAGGCAGAAAAAAGCTGGCCTGGGAAGAAGAGGAAGAATTTGACTTGATTCATCTAGAGAAGATAGGGCTGAAAAGGTAAAAAACCCATGTATGCTAATGCTTTTCAGGTTGTGATAACAGATTGCTACCCAGAGAAGGGAGCCTGACTAACTGTGTGTGTACTAAGTGTAGGGCAGCAAGTCATGCAGGAAGACATTAGGACAAACTCAAGCATAAGTAAGCTCTGGAACAGGTGGCCTAGGATACCTACAGTATTTTAGAAGCAGATTGTAAAATACCAGTAAAGACTGATTTAGATATAATCAGTCCTGTGCTGGGGTTATGAGATGGGACAAGATGGCCTCTCTATTTCCTGTCACTTCTGTCATGTATGGTTCCATGATCCTATGATTATTTTTCAATTCAATACCATATTAATGTCATTACATGATCTACTTGATTTGTTAACCTATTTACCTTTTCTCCAGTATTTCTTCTGCTGGTATCATCCCTCTCTTCTCTCTCCTGCTCAATGATGGCCTTATCTCAGTGTCTTTGTGGTCCTTCTCTTCTTCTTCTTGAAAGGCAACCCCTTTCATAACATTAATTTATCTCACAACACCACCTTGATAAACCATTATTTTCTTCAGTTATACAGTCAAAGTAGGTGTTTTTACCCTCAGATGTTTAAGCACATGAAGATGAATTATTGGGATTTTTTTCCTTCTTCTTCTTTACATTCTCAGAAGGGTGATGGATTGTGCTCTCCCAGTGACATGCAGCTTTCTCTCACACCCATGGGCCAAGATCTCTGCATTAAGCTTTTAAACAAAAGTGCAATATACAAGCTTAGAAACAAGGGGAAGGATAAGAAAAAAGCTATTACAAGCTGAGAGTTTTACAGGTGCTTATTTTCGTCCTGTGTTAGACATTTAAACAAGAGACTTAAGTGGCAAGCCTACTTGGCTCCATGTAGTCAACCGAGAGAGGGAGAAGCATTTCTGGTGGTGATTCAGCCTGGCTAAAACCTGAGTTGCCTGCTCACGTTGCCAACAGCGGGACTCAAGGCAGACTTGGCTTCTGGCTGGGGGCCTCAGCCAGCTGGCCAGGAGGCAGGAGGCACTTGGTGCTGCCAAAGGCACTGTCATGAGCAGAAAGCAATGAACCTGCTTAGCTAAAGGAAGGGGTCAGCAAATTGTTAAAGAGAGTGGTAATTGCAGTAAGTAATATTGTCCTGGGATGGCGGGAAAATGTTTGCAGCAACCTAGTTTCTTCAGCACTTACACAGGGCTGTAATACACTCCAGGAACCTCATTTTGAGAACACTTTTAATTGAGTTGTTATATATAACAACAAATATTGTTTAATTTTTGAAGGTTTTGTCCTGGTAAAAAATCCATTTCTTTTCTGAGGAAAAGAAAAACTTAATGAAGCTGTAGGCAAATCCTGCCTTTTTGCTGAGCTGGAAGTGATAGAAAATAAAAGCCTAGCTAAGCTGTGCTGGGGAGTGGTGCTTTGACTCATCTCTGCTTCCTGGGAATCCTTGTCTCCCTTCCTTGGTTTGACCTTTAGCTGTAACTTCTACCTCCAGGTGATCAGGTTGGTTAGAGTGCTCCTTCTGAGCCCCCCGAGCCAGGCAATTTCAGTTTTCTAATAGATACCTAAGGGACTCAAAGCAGGAGTCCCACTGACTCAGATCTCAACTTCCTATCAGGCTTGTTGCTTGATCCCCCCAAGAAAGTGAGGGTTCATTTATTTTAGGAATGGACTCCAGGTCTGAACTGGGAGAGCCCTCTGATCATCATCCAGGAGCAAAGAAATACTTTTCCAGATCTCTGAGTGATGCTTCTAGCACCTCTCCATTGCCCCCTTCTTTTCTGTTTCATAAACCTTGTCTTCACTCACAAGCCCTTCCTCAAGACCAGTGCTTCTTAGCATCTCCTGTCTGACCTGGAAGATATCCACAATCCACCATCCACCATCCACCATCCACCATCCTGTTGTCACATCTTCCAGCAAACAATTTTGAGTATCAGCCCATGGCCAGCACTGCTGAGGGGAGCTCGCCAAAGCCACCTGCATGAGTCCCTCTGGAAGCTGTCCTTTGGTAACAGTCACATTAGGCATTAGGTGTGCAGAACTGCTTGTCCTTGTACTCCTCCATTAGTCAATACTTGCCTGTTGTCTGCAGTGCTATATTTAAATGGTGAACTACTTGGAGCACACCTTGTCCTTTCCTTTTGTGATTGCACAGTGCCTCATATAATGGGGTATTGCTTCATGACTTGTGCTGTTAGGCACAGATGCAAAGAGAATAAATAATATTAATGCTAATAAGAACCTTTCCTTACTTCCTGCTTTTGTCTTTCTTTTCTTTGTTTGTTTTATCTTCACCGTTATAGCTACGCTTATTTCATTTAAAGAAAACAATCACTCAAATACAGCTTGGTTTTTATCTTCCCAGAGAATGTTCACTTCTTAGACCAAAGTTAAAAATGCTGAATACTGAATCAAGCAACATGGAGGGGTTTTTTTAATCAAATAATTTATCTTGGTGGGCACTGCTGCTGTTTGGGAAAATAATCCATTTCTGCCTCAGCAGAAGCCTGTGAATACTATTGAAGCTGATCCTTAATTCATTTGATTTTCTGTTTAGTTTGATCAGTACCTCAAAGAACAGCTCTTTTGTATTAAAAAACAAATAAAGTAGCTTTCTTTTTGATCACTTTAAGAACTGCTACTGGATAATTAACTTTATTCCTGGAAAACATCCTCGCTTCTCCACAGATGCATCACTAAGCATGGCATGCAAAACATAGGACATTTACAGCTGCAGCTGGGAAAACCACTATTTTTTGTTTTTACTGCAAATAGCAAATTTGTCCCCAAATGTTATTCTAGTTATTCCAAAACTATTTGTATATCTGAGAAAAATGTGCCGTGTAGTTTTGGGTGGACACTGGATCCTGAAGCCTATCGGAGAGAAGATATCCACAATTTGTGCAACACTCTATGGTTAGGGATATCTGGTCAGTAAAGACTCACAAATAATCCCCATGTCTGCATGTGGGACCTGACCCTCCTTCCCCAGAGACTGCTCTGAGCAGCAGCCTGAGGGGTATTCATGGAAAAGGGCTGACCACAAAGTTCTTCTGAAGTCCTACTCAGGATGGGATATTGCAACATCTTCTACTCATTTTGCTGTTGTTCTGCTTAAGGATAGAAAAGACAGAGCCAGACACTAGAGCAAGATATGCACCGTTAATAAAATGTGAATTTTTGTGTGCTCTCTTTTTTCCTAGCAAAGACTGTTACTAAAATCTTGTACTTAGGTGAGCAAGAGAAAGACATAAAGTTGAAGGTATAAAATACCAGATTGTCATTAAACCATAGGAAATTTGAGCTTCTGGTGTGCTTGGGCAGCAGCCTAATGAAAAAGAAGACAAAGGATGGGACTGGATTTTTAATATGAGCAACTTGGTCTCCAGTGCTGTGTTCACTGCATCAGAGACAATTAATGTCTTTGTAAATGAGCCACAGAAATGGTAAGGGTTGTCTACATATTCCGTTCATTTTATAATAGCTGTTAATCTTATGCAGCCTGATTTGATAAAATAGATCGTAAGATCTTGATTTTTGTGTGCTCAGTTTAAACTGTAATTAGCTGTGCATTATACATGTAAATTGCAATGCAGAAGTCTCTAAAAGTAAATGAGGATGGGGCTACAGTCCAAAACCAAGTGTACAAAGCTATTGCTGAATTCCTGCCCAACTGTGAAAAAGGGACCTGTTGGTGCTGAAGAAACAGAATAGCTACTCTATTACAAGCTAACCCATGCCAGTGAGGTGGAACCTAATAAGGGCCACATCCATCAGAGCCTTCTGCCCAGCATATGCCTTCTGGGCAAGTCCTGCTATGATAAAGTTTGGCCACTTTCATGGCTCAAAGTGCAGAGAAGAGACACAAGAAGCTGGAGGGGAGATGTAAATGTCAATGTTTCCTCTTGGGGAGGCTGTGTTGTTGCATGGACTAGCTATCATGTTAGTGAAAGAAATAAATATCTGAAAGGTGAAGTGCAAGTACACACTGAACTCAGGCTGACAGAATTTGGCTTGTTGACCCATGGTCCAGACCTGTGATTTTACTCTGAAGCTGAGTGGAACTGGACATCTAAATAAAGGCTTCTGTGTGCTGCAATTCAGTGACTGGATCTGTAATGAAAACAGAAACCTTTAGTTACAGTTACTTCAGTGCCTTAACACCAACTTACAGTCTTGTTCCGTGGTCACATTAAGCCAGCTCAAATCCTGGTACAGACTAAGTCCCGCTCCTCCCAGCTCCTGGACATGTGCCCTTCTCCTTCTCTAATCCTTCCCTTCTGCCAGCACACGCACTTGTGTGGCCAGGCAATAAACTGGCTCTGGGAGCTCATTTGGCTTGAAACAAGCCCTCTGTCCTCCCAAATGGATTGCCCCAACCCCCTGCAGGACTGCCTTTGGGGTGAGCCACCAACAGCAAAACCTGGGGTGAGGTGGCAGCAGCCTGCTCTTGCTCTCTCTCCTGTTATGGACATTAACTCCTCAGGGTCAAAAGTGGTCAGAAAGAGAAAAGTATACCAAAATATCCTATGTTGTATGGCAGGGATTTAAAAAAATCAACTAGTCCAAACCTCTGTGCTAAGACAATTAAGTTGTCTTTGTTCTTTGCCTGAGATATGCTTTTTACTCTGCTACTGTTAAAAACATTCAGTGAAGGATGGACTTTTGGATTCAAGATAAAACAAGAAAAAAATCTTCTCTGCTGTTGGAGACCTCTGACACCATCTATTCCTTTTTCCTTCCTTTTGTCTTATCTTTACATAAGTATTTATTGAGTTGTGAAAGAGATTTGAGTGATGTGTTCTCCAATAATTGCCTATGATATTCAATGTAGCTATAGAAAAGCATACATTAATATGGCTTAGGAGATGAAGGGACAAATACCTCAGCATGCACACACCTTTAGCAGGTATTTATTTTTGAAAATAGACTTGTAAACAGCCATGTTGGAACTTGCAAAACTTAGTGTAATTATTACTGCCTATGACTATATCTCTGTATGATGAACGCTCTTTTAACATAGTTCAATGCAAATATTTGATGAGTTAAGAGAAAGCTCTCGTTTGTTGGAAATGGACTCTACTGGGTTACGTACTAAGAGAACTTCAGTTCCTTGATGTGTTTGAGGAATAAATTTTTTATGTTGCTAAAACCCATCTAAAAAGATTATTTGGCTTAGATGACTGGGGTAACCATACTTAAGTCTCTTCCTTGTTTTAAATGCAGTCCGAATCAGTGCATAACTGCCTATAAACAAGTATTTAAAATCCTGTTTCTGTGAGAGGAGATCACAAAAGGTAATATCGCAGCTGGTGATGTGTGGTGAATTTCTTGGCACATTCAATGGAAAACAAGAAACCGGTCGAATGGATTGTACCTGAAAATTTTTCCTAGTAAGCACATGGTGTATTGAGTTTGCACGGCAAGATTTTGGTAGCTGGGGGTGGGGCGGGTGGCTTCTGTGAGAAGCTGCTAGAAGCTTCCCCTATGTCCGATAGAGTCAATGCCAGCCACCCCATGACAAACCTGTCACTGGCCAAGGCCAAGCCCATCAGTGATGGTGGTAGTGCCTCTGTGATAACATGTTTAAGAAGTGAAAAAAAAATGCTGTGCAACAGCAGCTAGGATAGAGGACTGAGAATATGTGATGGAAACAACCATGCAGACATCAAGGTCAGTGACAAAGTAGGGGGAGGTGCTCCAGAAGCCAGAGCAGATATTCCCCTGAAGCCTGTGGTAAAGACCATGATAAAGCAGTTTGTCCCCCTGCAGATCATGGAGGTCCACAGTTGAGCAGATATCCACTTGCAGCCTGTGGAGGGCCCCACGCCAGAGCAGGTGGATATGCCTGAAGGAGGCTGTGACCCCATGGAGAGCCTGCGGTGGAGCAGGTTCCTGGCAGGACCTGTGAATCCGAGGAGAGAAGCCCACACTGGAGCAGGTTTTCTGGCAGGACTTGTGACCTCATGGGGGACTCATGCTGGAGCAGTTCATGAAGAACACCAGCCCGTGGGAAGGACCCATGTTGAAGAAGTTTGTGAAGGACTGTCTGCTGTGGGAGGGACCCCATGCTGGAACAGGAGAAGAGCATGAGGAGGAAAGAGAGGTAGAGACAATGTGTGATCTACTCTGCCCTGGTGAGGCCTCATCTGGAGTCCTGTGTCCAGTTCTGGAGCCCCCAGTTCAAGAGGGACAGGGAGCTACTGGAGAGAGTCCAGCAAAGAGCTACAAAGATAATGAGGGGACTGGGGCATCTCTCTTACGAGGAAAGGCTGAGAGACCTGGGGCCCTTTAGCCTGAAGGAGAGAAAACTGAGAGGAGATCTTATCAATGCTTATAAATATATAAAGTGTGGGAGTCAAGAGGATGGGACCAGACTCTTTTCAGTGGTGCCCAGTGACAGGACAAGGGGCAACGGGCACAAACTGGAGCACAGGAAGTTCCACCTGAACATGAGGGAAAATTTCTTTACTCTGAGGGTCACAGAGCACTGGCACAGGCTGCCCAGGGAGGTTGTGGAGTCTCCTCTGGAGATATTCAAAACCCACTTGGATGCAGTCCTGTGCGACCTGCTCTAGGTGAACCTGCTTTAGCAGGGGGGTTGAACTATATGATCTCCAGAGGTCCCTTCCAACCCCTGCAAGTCCGTGATTCTGTGACCACAACCCCCATTCCCTGTCCCTCTGCACCACTAAGAGGGGAGGAGGTAGTGAAAATTTGGAGTGAAGTTGAGCCTGGGAGGAAGGGAGCGGTGGGGGGAAGGTATTATAAGATTCAGATTTATTTCTCATTATCCCAAACTGATTTGATTGGTAATAAATTAAATTAATTTCCCCAAGTCAAGTCTGGTTTGCCTGTGATGGTAATTGGTGAGTGATCTCTCCCTGTCCTTATCTTGACCTACGAGTTTTTGTCCTATTTTTTCTCTCCCTGTCCAGTTGATGGGCACATGGCATCCAGCCAGGGTCAACCCATGACACATAGTTATCATAAAATCATAGAATGGTTTGGGTTGGAAGGGATCTTTACCCGTCATTTAGTGCCAACCCTCTGTCATGTTCAGAGACACCTTACACTAGACCAGGTGCTCAAACCCCAATCCAACCTGGCCTTGAACACTTCCAGGGAGGGGGGCATCCACAGCTTCTCTGGGCAGCCTGTTCCGGTGCCCAAAGCATTACTCCTTATCCTATCACTACTCTCCCTGATCAAGAGTCCCTTCCCACCTTTCCTGTGGGCCCCCTTTAAGTATTAGAAGGCCACTGTAAGGTCTCCCCAGAGCCTTCTCTTCTCTAGGCTGAACAGCCCCAACTCTCTCAGCCTGTCCTCATGGGGGAGGTACTCCGGCCCCTGATCATCTTTGTGGCCCTCCTCTGGACATGCTTGAGCAGGTCCATGTCTTTCTTATGCTGGGGGCCCCAGAGCCGGACACAGCACTGCAGGTGGGGTCTCACCAGAGCAGAGTAGAGGGACAGAATTGTGGGAGGACATTTATGAAATAAGGGACATGTGAACAATCCAGCCTTTCCAGAGAATCCAAGCTGGGACGTACTGGAACTGCTGAAAGCATAAACAACTTCCGGTGCAGGGGGCATGAACATCTTACAGGTGCAGGAGAAGAGACAGCTGCCATCAATGATGCAGTTTTAATTTCTTGAAGAAGATGGGTGTGAACATCTGTGAACGTGACTTGAACATGACTCGCAATGTGGCCAATCAGGTTGGACTATGGGCTGTTATTTGCGATGAAGCCAATCAGTATTTATTGGGTGTGGTCAAGGGTTATAAATTGCACTGGAAACACGGAAATAAAGGTTCACTTGTTAGATCACATTGATCGTGTCAGTGTCCTCACGCAGCTCCCGCACAGAATCACCTCTCTCTCTCTGCTGGCCACACACCTTTTGATGCAGCCCAGAAAGTGATTGCTTTCTGGGCTGTGAGCGCACATGGCTGGCTCATATTCTGGTTTTCGTCTACCAACACCCCCAAGTCCTTCTCCACAGGGCTGCTCTCAATCCACTCATCACCAGCCTGTATCTGTGTTTGGGATTGCCCCGACTCAGGTGCAGGACCATGCACTTGGCCTTGCTGAACTTCATGAGGTTTGCACAGGCCCATCTCTCCAGCCTGTGAAGGTCCCTCTGGGTGGCATCCCTTCCCTCCAGTGTGTTGACTGCACCACAAAGCTTGGTGTTGTTGGCAAACTTGCTGAGGGTATACTCAATCCCACTGTCCATGTTGCCAACAAAGATGTTAAATTACACCAGTCCCAATACCGACCCTTGAGGAATGCCACGCATTGCTGATCTCCACTTGAACATTGAACTGTTGTCCGTGACTCTTTAAGTGTGACCATCTAGGCAATTCTTTATCCACCAAGTGGTCCATCCATCAAATCCATGTCTCACCAGTTTGGAGACAAGGATGTCGTGTGGTCAAATGCCTTAGACAAGTCCAGGTAGATGATGTCGATTGCTCTTCCCTTATCCACCAACACTGTAACCCCATTGTAGAAGGCCAGCAAATTTGTCAGGCACGATTTGCCCTTGGTGAAACCATGTTGGCTGTCACCACTCACCTCCTTGTTTGCCATGTGCCTTAGCATAGTTTCCAGGAGGATCCACTCCATGATCTTGCCAGGCACGGAGGCGAGACTGACTGACCTGTAATTCCCTGGGTCTTACTTTTTCCCCTTTCAAAAATGAGGGTTATGCTTCCTGTTTTCCAGTCAGTGGGAGCTTCACCGGACTGCAGTGACTTCTCAAATAGGATGGACAGTGGCTTGTCCACTTCATCTGCAAGTTCCCTCAGGACCTGCGGATGCATCTCGTCAGGTCCCACGGGCTTGTGCACCTTCAGGTTCCTCATATGGTCTCGAACTTGATCTTCTCCTACAGTGGGCAGGTCTCCATTCTCCCAGCCCCTGTCTTTGCCCTCTTCGACTTGGGCAGTGTGGCTGGAGTACTTGCTGGTGAAGACTGAGGTGTAAAAGTCATTGAGTAACTCAACCTTCTCCATGTCCCGGGTAGCCAGGTCTCCCGTTTCCTTCTGGATGGGGCGCACATTATCCCTAGTCTTCCTTTTGCTGCTGACATACCTATAGAAGCTTTTCCTGTTGCCCTTGACGTACCTGGCCAGGTTTAATTCCGTCAGGGCTTTGGCTTTCCCAACCCAATCCCTGCCTGCTTGGACAATTTCTCTGTATTCCTCCCAGGCTGCCTATCCTTGCTTCCACCCTCTGTAGACTTCCTTTTGTTTGAATTTGTCCAGGAGCACCTTGTTCATCCACGCAGGCCTCCTGGCATTTTTTGCCTGACTCCCTCTTTGTTGGGATGCATCGCTCCTGAGTTTGGAGGAGGTGATTCTTGAATATTTATTAAACAGCTTTCTTGGGCCTTTCTTCCCTCCAGGGCTTTATCCCATGGTGTTCTACCAAGCAGATCCCTGAAGAGGCCATGAAGTCCAGGGTAGTGAGCTTGCTGGGTGCCTTCCTCACTGCCCTAAGGATCTTGAATTCCACCATCTCATGGTCACTGCAGCCAAGGCTGCCCTTGAGCTTGTTGGTGAGAACAAAGTCCAGCATAACACCTCTCCTTGTTGGCTCCTCTACCACTTGGAGAAAGAAGTTATCATCATCACATTTCAGGAACCTCCTGGATTGCTTTTGCTCTGCTGTGTTGTCCCTCCAACAGATATCAGGGTGGTTGAAGACCCCCATGAGGACCAAGTCTTTTGCATGTGAGGCTGCTCCTATCTGTCTACAGAAGGCCTCATCAGCTCCATTTTGGAAGTGAGATGTCCAAAGCAACCATTGGCAGGTTTACGGGCCTGTGATGTGTAAAGTAGGGAAAACTGTTCATGAGAGCATACTCCAGGCTGCCTATGGCAGACAGCATGAATATAGCCACTGTCTTGACAACATGGGAAAACCATATGCCTGGTTTCTATACAAAGAAAATTTCAGCATTCAAGGGTGCTCTAAAGCAATCCACCCCTGACGTGCTGGAACATAAGGCAGAGGTCATTTGCTCCTAACTAATTCTGTCATGGAACAATACTTTTAATTTTATCCGTCTGCTAATCTGAAAAGTGATGTCTTCAGTCCTTCACATCCTGCAAAGTCATTCCTGAAACCAACATCTTCTCTGGCCCTCAGGTCACTAAATCTGTTGTTCAGTATTGTCAGGATATGGACAACATACTCTGCCTTCTTTATATCTGCTTTTGGTCTGCTATTGGTAATTGTATACACCTCAAATTGTCATTGTTCTTTATCTCATGATTTTATTACGAATATCTGATACAGATCTCCAACTGAAAGTTGTTTAAACAGTGCTTGATAAACCTATTGCTTCTCCCTGATTCACAGTTTAGTGAAGATATTATTTATGTTAAGCTCTGTATTCTCACCAGCAGTCCTTCGCTTGCCCATCTGAGCCCTGCACCACAGATGGAGTCACAGGGGCTGAGATATACTGCCTGGGTAAATAAATGTGACAACAATGCTTGCAGTTACTCCTTCTAGAACAGCAGTGCCACGTAAGGTCATATTTATTTTCATAGCCTTTGTTTTTTTGACCTGTTGATTATAAGACCTTATTGTTTTGCTGTTCTGACTAAGCTGTTTGTCTTTTGTTGTATCTCATCTGCTGATGAATAGCATTACCCAGCAAACTGAGGCTGCCAAACACCCCTGGGACTCCAGCCTCTGTGCCAGATATTTGTTACACAGCAGTAGGAGACATTGCAGGGAGATGATGTACCTTAGCCTATGCCAGCAGCGACATCAAAGCAATCATTTAATTACCAGTGTACTGAGAAAGATTTTGGTAAATATAAATGATTTTACAAAGAAATCTGTGAATTTTCAGTGTCTTGCTCTAGCAGCATCATTGTCAAATGCTTTCCTACAATCACTGAAGTGTAAGAGTACTTGTTGCCATGAATTTCTTTGTTCATTAGTATTGTGTAGTGTGGAGGTATGGTCAATGAATTAAGTACTAGGAAGGAACCCAGCTAGCTCTACTTAGTGGCACTGTGGCTTTTCTTCAGAATAATTGTACAAAGCAGTTTTTTGGGTGGGAGCATTATTTGACTCCAACTGTTTAAATCACTTAAATTTTTCTTGGGCAATTCTGTCATGGTGCATTTTCTACTTTCCTTTGAGGTGAATTTTAGACCCTGTTCCCGCTGTAGTTTCATTCTTCTTATCACTTGCTTTCAGTGGATGTGCACTTATTCCTTGCTGACAGTCTTTATAGCTCTGTAGTTTGCTGTTGGAAACTTTCAGTTCACCTTAGGTAATCTGTATGAACATCCAGATCTTTTATCTTACATTACCACGTTTCAGTTGGGGGTCTATTTAGTCCACAATAGTAGTCCATGATCCACATTGACATAATCTGTCTTTCCCTTTGTTTTTTGTTTTGGGTGGGGTTTTTTTTTGTTTGTTTGGTTTGGTTTTTTTTTTTGTGCTTGCAGTGATTCACTGCTCCTTCCTTCCTTTGGAAAGTTCCAACACATTCTCAGCTATATCAGTGAATGTGCTTCTGATAGGTCTCCATGTCTAGTTTAAATGATTGGAAAGGGATTCCAAGTCATTCCAGACAGAAAACTCACCTGAAGGGAAAGAAGCTGGCAACCATTCCGTGATTCTTCCTATTACATGACTGAGCCATTGACTTTGGGTGAACACTTCTAATCAGAAAAGCAATCGTTTCAGTAGCCTGTGTGACCGTATCATTAAATCTGTCACTACACTACAAATCCTGCAGTTAAGAGTGAAGAGATTAATCTTGCTCTAAATGTGAAATACTTGAAATGTATAAAATACTGGTATTTGTGTTCTTCCAGAGAGCCACATGGAAGACTCTTAATTGAATGTCAGTATTTTTTTCTTGCTTCTGTGGACTACCATCAGAAGTACTGATCTGTTTTACATGTAAAATATGAACTCAGGAACCCTGCTCAAGCAACATAGTTTATGCAATTTTACACCTTTGTGAATAAAACAAGTTATATTACTCTGATGGATATTTGTAAATCACCAAGTATGGAATGCTCACCTCTGGTTTTACTAACATTAAAACACTACAACCTATCTGAGCAGTTTTAATTTGTATTAAACTATATGAGCTATGAAAAATATTGATAATGCTGGAGAACAACTCTTTCTGTGGACACTTTTGGAAGAATAACAATGCCAAGCATCTAAAAAAGCTTGAGTAGGCTAGAAAACACTCTACATGACTAATATTTGCCTCATGTCAAAGGATAATGATGGTTTTCTTGTTTGTGTGATTAGTTCATGAGGTTTTTTTCCTGTATAGCCAGAACCCTTTTTGTCATCATTTGTCAGCCACAGATGCTGGGCCTTAGGCTGGCGCCTGCCCTTTGCTGAAAACCTCCATGCAAGGACTGAGACTCTTGTCAGGACACCATGAAGAAAATTACCATACTGATCCCAGCTAGTGCAAATCAAAGTTGGCTTGAAAGCATCTTGGAGAGCATGGTCGAGAGCAGTTCCCTTGCAACAGGCTCCTGGAAAACAGTTACTTCATGCCACCCAACAGCAAAGTGCTTTACAAAAAGTATCCGCCTACTCCTGAAACACTTGGATACCTACAGAAGTCAATAAGACCATAGTAAGTGTTGACTTTTCAACACTAAGACACAGAATATGGAAGTTCCTATATTTGTTATGTGCTGTGACCCGACAGGCCAACAAGCTGCTGCCAGTAAATCCAAATGCTGTCATTGAAGCAGCTGCTCAGGAGCACAGAAGTATGGGTTAATAGAGCCTATCAAAGTCAAGCTCATAAATAACTTCATCAAAATACATCAGATATCCTTTTACTTTCAATACCAAAGATTAACAAAGGGCTTATCGTCACCAAATCATAAAAGGTTGCTGGACTTGAGGCTGTATTTTGCTGAGTTCCTTAGGAATTAGCAAATAGCTGGCAATTTCATTTACAAATATTTGCATTCCTAGTCAGGCAGTGAAAGCATGGAAGGCTGGAAAAGTGATGGCTATTCTGCATCTGAGGAGAAGGCAAATGTTCTTTAAGCTCTAATCCCTTCTCTTGGATTGATGTCTGGAGCTGGAAACCTCTATTAAAATGTGTGTTCAGGATCTGTCCCTGACTTCTGGGACCACAATCTACCACAGTCCACCCAGAAACTGGCTACTAAAGGTAGCAGCTATGCTGACTGACCTCTCTGGGTGCTCTGGGGGAGTGTCTGCTGTGTTGAGCAGTCCCTGTCATTTTCTCATAATTCAAACACTCAGCAACAGCAATCTGCATGCCTTGCTTGGCAGCCGTCCCAGTAGCACAAGAGGACACTGCAACGGACTCTTTGGGTTTCTAGGCTTGTGTGACTACTTCTTAGACCTTATAACAGCAATGTTTCATGCTATCTTCCATGGTTTATGGGTACAATTGCACTGCAAGTGAAATATTAGACATAGTCTCTTCAAGCGACTAAGCAAACCCTTAGAGATGATTGGGGATTTTGGGCTCTCCTTCTTTAAGCTATATGGATACCCTCCGCCAAAGAAGAATGGATTTTGAACCTCTGCTCTCAGACAGATCCCGTTCTTGCATGTGGAATTCCAAGAGCAATGACAGATTAGAAACTCATGCCAAAGTCACTGAAGCATTTAATAGAGTCTGAGGAAGGCAGTGTCAATCTTTCCTTTGTCCAGAATTACTTTAGCAGAAGTATGCAGGCTCTTCACATTCTCTGAATGGTTCACGTGAAGCAAAATCTCATCTAAGTGCAGTAATCTTGGGGCATTAAACTACATTTAACCTAAATTGTTAACAGTTGTTGGTTCTCCATGTTATAATTATATTGGCTACAAACGGGATCAAGTCAACAGCGTGGAGGAGACGTCAGTGGGGTGACTGTGAAATGACAGGCAGCTGCACCAATCCCCAGCCCCTCTGCACAGCTTGTGTGTGCTTGCAGCTCCAGGCTGGGAGGGCTCAGGGAAGGAGGGGGGCTCTGCACATATGTCCAGAAATTGCTGCAGTGGATGGCTTGGCTCAGCTCTTGCTGCTATTTAAAGGCGCATGAGCTGCATGTTAAATTGGGCATTAGTATTTGCCTGGCTTGCCAACATACAGCTGGTTTGACTGTGCTGTACAGCAGTTCTATTGGGGAATTGAGGACAAAATGCAGGCAGAGGCCATAAGCACAGAAATTATAGGACATTAGGGGCTGACTCCTGCTTCTCCTCTTCAGATGACAGGGCATCTCATTAGGGCAACTCCCTAAACTAGAACCATATTAGCAAACTCAGATCATGGCATTCTACTGTGCTTTGAGTTGCCAAAAACATGCTTGGTTTCTTCCACAAAGTGCTGGCTCAGGCAAATCTCTGGACCTTTAGTGCGAGATAAGAAGGAGCATTTGCAAACAGAGGATTTGCCTCTCGCCTGACCTAAACACTCAGCTTGGGTGCCTGTTGCTAGCAGTTATCCCCATCCTTCAGGAGCTGTAAAGCATCAGGATACCTGAATATTTACAGTGGACTCATTCTAGGAAAATAAAACAATGGATTCTGCTAAGTCCATAAATTGCTGTCTAAAATACCAATCAGCTCACGAGCAAACTATTACCAAAAAGGTTTTAAAGAGCAAGTGAGTGTGAGAGGAACCACAGCACCAAGAAACTGAAGCTGTGTCTATACTAGCAAATTAAATGTGCCTGGGGCTATTCCCTGACACGGAGGCCAGTTAACAAGGAGCAGCCTACATCCGTCAGTCTACATCTGTAGCATTAAATTGTCTTACTCTCCAAAAAAGGGTAGCCACATGGAAACTGGTGCTGGGAGCATCCCTGGCCCGTGGTGCTCCTGAACCCTATTCAGAAACTGTTCAGGAGAGAGCTACTTTGCACAGGTCAAGATGTGCTAAGACCCGTGCTAAAAGTTTTGTGGTGCAGAGGATGGGGAGTGCTGAGGGATGTTCCTGGTGGTGTTAAACATAGTGGTATTGATGTAGCCTCAAAATTTCAACCTCTGCTATGGAGAAGAAAAATCTCAAAAAGAATGGGAGCAAGTCCACTCTTTTACACTCTTGGTTGGGAGTGCGAGAACCCATAAGATGTGTACTTTGCCCTGAAAGCCTTGCTGGCAGGAGTCTCAGCCCTTGTGCCATGGGTAAGCGCACACCTCCTCTGGAGTGCAGCCATGCATAGTTTTTGCCAAAGAGAAGCTATTTAATTTGGTTGGTTTTTTTGTTTGTTTTTTTTTTTTTTTTAATAAGTATAGCTTTTCCTATGACTTTGGTGGGTTTCTAAGGCTTTGTTTTGCTGCAATTGGAACCTTCCTTAATGTTTTGCACTCTGCAACTGCTGATACATACTTTCACCTCTCAGCCATTTCTAACACCGTTTTCCATCTTTGAATTTCATTTTCATGACAAACATAAGCACTGAATAAGACAGCCACAATATTTGTTGTGACTGGAAGACATCAGTACTCAGTTATGTAAAACAAAACAAATAAAAAAAAATCCCAGGAAAGAGGACTCCCTGCTTCTAATGGTAGATTCATTTGTAAATCAGAACAATGCAGAGCAGCCCGGCCAGGCTGGCTGAAGAGCTGGGGCTGTGGTTTCCTAACGCAACGTGTTCAGTGGCAATGCTGGTTTCAATTATTCTCACAATCACTCATTCCCATCACTGAACTGACATTTCTTGGCAGGATTTTTTTTTAATGGGATCAGGTCCTTAATCCAGTTCAAAATACAGTCCTGCAGACAGTTGTGCTGTCACAACTGAATGGGCTGAAGACCAACAGATAGGACACAGGAGACAGAAAGTGAGAGGCAGGGAAGACATAATATGGAGTTTGTGTGGAGTTTGTAGCTGCTTTCTCTTTCTAACACTTGCTGCTTTTTGCTTTCTTCTCCACCTATGGGTGAAAGCATAATCTGAGGAGATAGTGAGCTCCAGATTTCATGGCTGTCCATATCTTATTTTCTTTGCACCTTCCTTCTTCTCATGCTTCAGCGATGGTTTGTGCAGATAGTCCCATGCTCCTGTACTACTTTGGAAAAGTGGTGCTTAATCTTCCTCTTTCCAAGAAGGAATCATTCAGAAGGCAGGATGCGTTTTCATAGCAAATATCAGCTTACTTTTGCCTGTATAAAGACTGGTAGATCTGGCCAATGCAACCACCTGTTTAAGAGCAAGTGCCCATTCCAGCAGGACTTCCATGATCACTCAAGTTACTTAATACTTTTTTTTTTTTTATGTCCACCTTCACTAAGAAGATTAACTGCTATCAGATGTTTAATGCAATTACAGCAGTGTTGAAAGGGGAAGACCTTAGACTAGAAGAAAAGGAACAGATTAGGGAGTAGTCCTTCAATTAGATGTTTTCAGCTTGGTTGGGTCTAATAAAAATCTCCCTAGAGTACTTAGGGATATGGCTGAAGCAATCACAGAGGTATCTGCAGCTAAAACCAGCTCTCAGGCATGTGTGGTTGAATTATCCAGTTTGGAGATTATCTGTGCCGCAGATGCAGAGATAGCTAGGGCCTGACATGGCTCATTAGCATGAGCACCACATGAATAAAGCGTTGCAGATTCCAGGGTCAGGATGTGTTTGGAAATAGTCCAACAACTTCCACTCAGTACAAAGCAAGGGCCTCTCAGAACACCCAGCTGGATGTGAGCTGACTGTATACACCTGTACCTGTATCATATTCCCTGCTGAGCTCCAGAAGAATCATCAGCTTAAGCGCAGTGTGATAAAGGTGATATAGGTCATTTCAAGCCCACTTGTTATGCCCATCTAAAAAAGCCCCATCTAAAATGAATCCAAAATAAGTCCAACTGGATCTGAGCTAAGTCTGTAGAAAAACCTTGGACCATCTCTGCATTGTGTTCCCACAGAACTGCATGGTTCCCTAAAGATAAAAAAGCCAGGGCTGGAACAACAGCTGTATCAATCACCCAGGCTTTCTCAGCACTTCTGAGGTTACAGCAAGGAGCTGCTGGTGTCTTGGAGGATTTGTGAAGCTGCAGAAGACTGCCAAAGAGGCAAACGTTAAAAAAAAAAGGAAAGGAAGAGCAGGTACGGGTCAGATCATATAATCAGAAAATGGTTTGGGTTGGAAGGGATATTTACCCATCATCTAGTCTAACCCCCCTGCCATGGGCAGGGACACCTTCCAGTAGACCAGGTTGCTCAAAGCCCCATCCAACTTGGCCTTGAACACTGCCAGGGAGGGGGCAGCCACAGCTTCTCTGGGCAGCCTGTGCCAGTGTCTCATCACCCTCACAGTAAAGAACTTCTTAACATCTAACCTAAATCTACTGCCTTTCAGTTTTAAACTGTTACCCCTCGTCCTATCATTAAACTCCCTGATCAAGACTCCCTCCCCACCTTTCCTGCAGGCCCCCTTTAAGTACTGGAAGGCTGCTATAAGGTCTCCCCGGAGCCTTCTCTTCTCCAGGCTGAACAACCCCAACTCTCTCAGCCTGTCCTCATAGGAGGCGTGCTCCAGTCCTCTGATCATCTTCATGTTTCTCCTCTGGACATGCTCCAAGAGGTCCATGTACTTCTTATGCTTGGGGCCCCAGAGCTGGACACAGCACTGCAGGTGGGGTCTCACCAGAGCAGACTAGAGGGACAGAATCACCTCCCTCTCTCTGCTGGCCACGCTTCTCTTGATGCAGGCCAGGAAGCGATTGGTTTCCTGGGCTGTGAGCGCACATTGCTGGCTCATATTCCGGTTTTCGTCTGCCAAAACCCCCAAGTCCTTCTCCACAGGGCTGCTCTCAATCCACTCATCACCCAGCCTGTATCTGTGCTTGGGATTGCCCCGACTCAGGTGCAGGACCTTGCACTTGGCCTTGCTGAACTTCATGAGGTTTGCACAGGCCCACAGCTAGAGCCTGTCAAGCTCCCTCTGGACAGCCTCCCTTCCCTCCAGTGTGTTGACTACACCACAAAGCTTGGTGTTGTTGGCAAACTTGCTGAGGGTATACTCAATCCCACATCACTGACAAAAATGTTAAATTACACCAGTCCCAATACTGACCCCTGAGGAATGCCACTCATCACTGCTCTCCAGTTGGATATCAAGCCATTGATGGTAAATCTTTAAATGTGACCATCCAGGCAATTCTTTATCCACCAAGTGGTCCATCCATCAAATCCATGTCTCACCAGTTTGGAGACAAGGATGTCGTGTGGTCAAATGCCTTAGACAAGTCCAGGTAGATGATGTAGATTGCTCTTCCCTTATCCACCAACACTGTAACCCCATTGTGGAAGGCCAGCAAATTTGTCAGGCACGATTTGCCCTTGGTGAAACCATGTTGGCTGTCACCACTCACCTCCTTGTTTGCCATGTGCCTTAGCATAGTTTCCAGGAGGATCCACTCCATGATCTTGCCAGGCACGGAGGCGAGACTGACTGACCTGTAATTCCCTGGGTCTTACTTTTTCCCCTTTTAAAAATGAGAGTTATGCTTCCTGTTTTCCAGTCAGTGGGAACTTCACCGGACTGCAGTGACTTCTCAAATAGGATGGACAGTGGCTTGTCCACTTCATCTGCCAGTTCCCTCGGGACCTGTGGATGCATCTCATCAGGTCCCACGGGCTTGTGCACCTTCAGGTTCCTCATATGGTCTCGAACCTGATCTTCTCCTACAGTGGGCAGGTCTCCATTCTCCCAGCCCCTGTCTTTGCCCTCTTCGACTTGGGCAGTGTGGCTGGAGTACTTGCTGGTGAAGACTGAGGTGTAAAAGTCATTGAGTAACTCAACCTTCTCCATGTCCCGGGTAGCCAGGTCTCCCGTTTCCTTCTGGATGGGGCGCACATTATCCCTAGTCTTCCTTTTGCTGCTGACATACCTATAGAAGCTTTTCCTGTTGCCCTTGACATACCTGGCCAGGTTTAATTCCGTCAGGGCTTTGGCTTTCCCAACCCAATCCCTGCCTGCTTGGACAATTTCTCTGTATTCCTTCCAGGCTGCCTGTCCTTGCTTCCACCCTCTGTAGACTTCCTTTTGTTTGAATTTGTCCAGGAGCATCTTGTTCATCCACGCAGGCCTCCTGGCATTTTCCCTTACTTCCTCTTTGTTGGGATGCATCGCTCCTGAGTTTGGAGGAGGTGATTCTTGAATATTTATTAAACAGCTTTCTTGGGCCTTTCTTCCCTCCAGGGCTTTATCCCATGGTGTTCTACCAAGCAGATCCCTGAAGAGGCCATGAAGTCCAGGGTAGTGAGCTTGCTGGGTGCCTTCCTCACTGCCCTAAGGATCTTGAATTCCACCATCTCATGGTCACTGCAGCCAAGGCTGCCCTTGAGCTTTGCGTTCTCTAACAGCCTGTCCTCATTTGTGAGAACAAGGTCCAGCAGAGCACCTATCCTCACTGGCTCCTTTTTCACCTAGAGAAGGAAGTTATTGTCATCATCACATTCCAGGAACCTCCTGGATTGCTTTTGCTCTGCTGTCTTGTCCTTCCAACAAATATTGGGGTGGTTGAAGTCCTCCATGAGGTCCAGGGCTTATGAATGTGAGGCTGCTCCTATTTACCTGTAGAGGGCCTCTTCCACTTGATCTTTCTGGTGGGTGGCCTGTAGCAGATCCCCGCTTTAATGTCACCTGTCCCTGCCCTCTCTTTAATCCTGACCCATAAGCTCTTGGTCAGTTCCTCATCCAAGATCAAAGTCATTGAAAGGCTGAATAAAAAACTGCTGGTTGGACTGTGTTGGGGAGAAGAAATTCAGATGTGAAGTATCAGTCCACATGGGCTGGCCAAGAATAAGTCGTATTGAAACAAGCTTATTTCTTTCTATGCCTTGTTCCAGCCCTCTGTATGTCTGTGGCTTTTCCTGCTCATATTAATGGTGTTTTCCAGCATTTTCCAAGGATGTGGGTGATGCCAGCAAGTGCAGCATTGGGGTGATCCACATTGCAGCCCTGTTCCTAGGAAATGCCCTGGCTTGATGGTGCAGCTCCTGCCTGCTGCTGACACCAGGTCCATGCTTCAGCAGTAGCCTTTTCCAATGAACTTTTCCCAAACAAAGGGTCATTTAACTGCTCCTTCTTGACTGGATGAATATCACTTGTTACTCCAAGCATCAAAAGGGTTTTACCCAAATCACAACAGTGTATGAGAAGGCAGAAATGTTTAAATAAGCTGTCTAAACAACCCTGAATCTTTCCACTAATTACACTAGAATAAGAAAGAAAATTAAATATCCTCCTTAAAGCACCTATAAGTAGCAGTTTAATTTTGAACTGGATTTATGCAGACATTAGAGTTCCTCTATAACAACCACACTCCACATGCACACTAAGTAATTATACGGTACCTGGCTGGGAAAGGTTGTGCAAGTTTCATAAATATGTGCTTCCATACCCTGAGATATTTTGGTATCTGTTTAGAAGAAGAAAACCTGCAACTACAGACACTGTCTGTACGAATACACTTAAAAGCCATAGGGATGTAGTAAGAGACATGCTTATCTTCCTGCAAAAAACACTGTGAAAGATCAAGCACTAATATGCTGCCCCACACACTTTTCAAACTACATATTCTTTATATGCCACATCCAAGAAACTTCATTGTCTGATTCACCAATACCAAACAGTGATCACGTCAGTATCTTCCAGTCCTTCAACTGATTATCACCTTATGTCACATACCTGAAGGGAGGCTGAATTGCACTTGTGACACAGATTTTTCTCTTACTATAATTATACACCTACAGCAGAAACGGAGGTTTCATGCTTTGCCACCACGGCTAATGGATGTGTCTGTGTGTTGACAGGGATGTGAAGTATCCATCCACTCGTCTCCTGGCTATTGGAGAATGACTGGAGTGACTCATCTCTGGGGTACCAAGTCATACTTGCAATGAAACAGTTCCTTCTTGTTTCTTTCCTCTTTTACTCTGTATTAATAGGAAAATCCAAGACAATCCCACAATCACGTTTTAAGTCAGATTAAATTACTCAGTTACGGGATCTCACCTCACTGCAGATGCCAATAGCATAGCCATCTATGTCAAAGCTGGTTGCTCTAGGCTCCCTTTTAGTCAATGGGGGAAAATAGGGCCCAATTCATCTCGACTAGGTTAAGTATCAGCATTAACTCTAGGTGAGTCACATTATAAAAGTACCCATTCCCCTGCTGACTCCAGAGACACCCTGCAAAACACACTCTGGTATCGATGGCTACATTGCAGATAACCTGCAGTGATGGGTGATGAATCTTGCCCCAGGTGAGTCAGAAACAAGTGCATATGCATTTAGAGAGCTGATGAAATAACCCGCTCTGTCATCCAGATGTAGTCTCTTGCCCCTCTCTACCTGACTTACTGCTCTTTCTTTTATTATATTTTTGCTGCAGACAGTATTTGGGCAGATCCACTGGAATAATGGGTATGGGGAGTTATTGCATGACAAATAGAGGACAAAATGAGGTTCTTTCATGCCCATAATACTTATATTTGTAGAGACAAAATGCCCTAGACATCCTTTCCCTCCCCTCCTCCCCCAAATCAACCCAGACTTCTAGTCTAAAGTAGTATAAAATCAAAATTTATACTTGAGTCAGAATAAGCTGGACACCCTTCAGCCTCAGGTCACCTTGGAAAGGGTTTATGAAGGTGTTGGTCTGATATAGCTGTGCCAATCCTCCAATACTGAGGCTGTTCCTATTATGGTGTGCAATGGGAAAATCCTGGGAGTGTCAAGGACATAAAAGCCTGGCACCCTCTGGGCACATGGGATACCCATTCTTCAGATGGCAGGGGCTGCTGTCCCCTATGGTGGCAGGAGATAGCACAGGGTGGTGGCAGGACCTTTGGAAACTGTCCTGTAAACTGACTGGAGACTGATTTGACTTTTTGCTCTGCTGTATTTTCCACTTTGATGTGGCAGCCCAGCACTTTGGGCAGTTCACCTGGGAGCCCACGTGTTGAGCTGGGTGGCCAGACACACTTGATTCGATCTTTAAAAAAATAATTACTAATTTGCCAAGCTATAGGTTTACAGACCTAGTTTCAAAAGAGGCAGCATAATATGTTCTTTTCAGGATTTGAAATGCTCCTTGGATGGTTTCCCAGGGGCTTTTAAATTTATTTATTTTGATTTATACATCCAGTAAAAACGCTCATATCTAATCCCAACTCTAATGCCATTGGCTAGTTTTTAAGTACAAGTGTAGCATTAAACACTTCTGCCAGACACTCCTTTTGGGGAGGAAGAGAGAGAAAAAGGGCCTAGTAACAACAAAAAAATCCATTACATTTTAACAACAAATTTTTATTGAGTCACATGTAAGCCCTGTCAGGGTTATAATGAATTTCAGTGAAAATAGATTCAAAGAATGATTAAGGCAATTTAAATACAGTTATAAAAAGTGCAGCCTAGATAGGTAGGTAAAAAAGACAGAATGAAAGTCCTACAGAGTTCACAATAACTTTGCTGTGATGCCTTGGACCAAAGCAAATAATAAGCACATTCAATGAGGAACACCCAAAAAACCTCACCCAATGTAATTCCTGAAGCAGACCACCCTGAATGTGGTGAATCCCAATGGACACTGCCGTGCAGAGAAGAACAGACATATTCACACTCAACAACCCCGACTTCTGAAATGCTCTGATTTATGGCCGTGCTGATTCTGAGCAAGAGGGTGTCAGAAGGGTGTCATGCACAACTACTCTTACATCTTAGTTAACTGTGACAAATGTTCTTGAGTGCCATTTTTATAACACATTTTGTGCAGGCTTCCTCCTAGGTCCTTAAAATCCCACGTCCACAGCAAGATGCTCCGTACCCAACCTTCTCCCCTTCGTTATCCACCTTCATACTCTGAAATAAAATCTTTTTTTTTCTTGTCTTTCTCACCATTTGACACAGTCCTGGTGGATAAGATAACCAGGAACTGGAGTTTTCTTCCCATTAGCAATGAAAACTCCCAGCTCCAGCTGGCACCTGGGGCTGGGGCTGCCCTCCTCCCTGCTCCCGCTCCACTACACCTTGCCAAGAGCTGCAGCTCTGCCTGCTAATGATGTGCTTTCCAATAGCATAAAAATATCATTGCACAACAAGATAAGACTTGCAAAATGTTTTGGGTAGCTGAGGCTGTGTGTGAGAAACACCAAGACGTTGGATGAAAGCAAAGCAGCGCAGGAGGCTCCCAAATCCTTTTTGGCCCCCAAATCTTTCTGTCCCCTGAAATCATGCCTTGCAGGGCCCTGTCCTGACAGAAAAGGCAAGAGCTTGTGCATGTGATTTTTCAGGATTGTTTCCATTAGTTTTAATGGCCAGGCATAATTGCAGCACAGATTTTGAACCAGGAACCTGGAAAGTTTTGACAAGCTCTAGCAAAATTTTTGAGGTTAATCTCAAGGACTTGCTTTACAATTAATGTCATTCTCTCGTTTATAGTTGTAATCCTGGAGCAAGAGCTGATGATTGTTAATTTTATGCTTTCTTTCTTTCTGCTTACCCATTATGTCAGCATATTTCATTTATGCTCAGCTTTCCAAACTCAGTCTTCATTTTAATGTATAGTCCCCTATTGCCTTTTTTTTTCAGTAAACAGCTGAAGATTTAGTGTTGGCTTGCTTCTAACACACTGAATCCATTTATGATAGTTTATATAATCAGATTTTCAGTGTACCGTAAATCTGTCTTAAAATGCTTGCATTGCTCCAGGACTAAACTGGTTAACTTTATGAACTGTTTTTCATAATCTGTGTACATTTCACCATTTAAAGGAACAGTTAAGATACTATTTTGGTAGGGCTTTAGTACCTTCTGTGTGTCATTGATTTTTTTTTTTTTTTTTCCCCAATGAGGAGTTTCTACAAATGAATGTTGTGTTTCAGAAGAAAAACTGCTTCGGTCATAAATATCTTCTAAGCTACTAAATGTCAAACTTTCTTGTGGCAATAGGGTAATTCATCTCTCGAATATAGTGGTTGACTTCTGCGATTAAACAAAGTGATGAAATTTCACAGGGAAGAACAAGCAAAACTAGATGAAATGTTAACATGCAGATGGGCAGGGAACCTATGAAGCAGCTCTGATGAGAAGCGGGAATGTGCTCCCAGAGGCTGCCTGTGGATTTTCCTCCTGTGTATGGCATCCTGCTTGTAAGCTCTGGGGAGCATCAGGGCTAACAGCAGTAGAACA
The DNA here is from genome assembly GCF_034619465.1 of Leptosomus discolor. Classification (NCBI taxonomy): domain Eukaryota; kingdom Metazoa; phylum Chordata; class Aves; order Leptosomiformes; family Leptosomidae; genus Leptosomus; species Leptosomus discolor. The sequence continues at coordinate 203,585,447 of NC_141391.1, forward strand.
GACACAAGCCCAGGTGTATGGCACCACAACTGGGGCTTTGAAATTGTTCCTTCCCCAGTGGAGGACCAGACTTCTTCAAGCACAGAAGTTTGCTCTGCTGTATCCTTTGGCAGTGGGACACAAAAGCAATGTATAAGCCAAATGGAAGGGCCTGGCAGTGGCTGGAAAAGCCACCAAAGGAAGCCTGCCTGTGTTACCCAGGGATGTGTTTCTTCACCACCATGGGTTTTAGGAGGCTTCAGCTCAATCATTGCTCAATATACACACAAGCCACCTTCCCATGAAGGAACTTGACAGTGAAGTCTGTGAGCAGCTGCCAGCCAGGCTGGAGCATAGAGTCACAGCCAGGGCTTGCTCGCATTTGCAAGGGTGGGTTTGACCGGTAGCTGATCCTTCCCTGAAGCCTGATGTTTCTTCCTTTCCAGCGTCAGGATGGCTCTATAGAAGTGCAACACATTTCACAAACTCAGTTGCTAAATTGATTGCATCAAATCAGCAAAATTTTCTTCTGAGGAAGCACATTGACTTTGGTTCATATCTTCTTACATGAAGTAGACTCAATAGCAAGCATTTTGAACTTGGTTTATAACTGTGCACACTTTTATTTTAGACACATAGAGTTGTTAAATCCTGTTAGAAGCTGAACTGGTGTGGAGAGTGGAAAAAATTGCATTTGGATGTAGCTTGTGAATGTGGACAGATGTCAAATATGAAGTGTCTGAGTTCAAGGCTGGGAGACAATAGCTTCCCAATGCCACAGCTGGCTTTGGTTGTTCCCTGGGATAACATTGCCCCACAAAATTAATGGTAAATGAGCAAATGATGGTATGGATTTAACTGGAGCAAATCCAATATGACTCAATTGCAGTTGGGTAAGCATCATTTTGCTTACCTTATACCGATGGAGAGGATTTAGTCGAAACAGTCAGATAAATGACTATTTTAAGACATTTGGTCCAGGCAAAACCCTAGATGTTTGGAGATTTATTTTAGACACATAGAGTTGTCTAAATTAGGAGAAAGCTGAGAAAAGTAGCTGGTGGTGTGAAAGGGACAGAAGAGAGGAAAGAGCTAGAAGGGGCCAAGTCTGAAGTGAAGGCTTGGGGAAAATAAGTCAAAGTATTCATACCCCTGGGATACCAAGCGAGAATAAAACAGAGCCTGGAGGCTCCCCTTGCCCCGACACAGGCAGGTAAGCTGTAATGTATTCAGCATGGCTCATGGGGACAGCAGGCACTGTGGATGGATGCTGTCCCTGCCAACTTGATACCAACTGCATGGTGATATTTATGGGACTCTAGGGAGTGCTTTTTCTTTTAAAACTTAGAAAATGAACACAGGTTAGAAATGGTGCTACCAGCACATTATTAAAGTTATGAAGTTAGATACTCCAGAGTTTGGAAGAACTAGAAAGGTGCATGTTTGTGCTCTCTGTGTATGTGCTCTGTTGTGTGGTCTTTAACCACATACAGTTTCTCATAGGACTTGTACCAATAGCCCAGGCTCCACTATGCTGGTCTTACTTTAGTGTTTGACCTTGCAGACATCTAATATCTGGGTGGATAACCCATAATTCCAGACTGTGGCACTCTCTGCTGAGCTCAGCAGTGCTGGCAGGTAGGAAAATTGTGCAGGAAGTACCTGGTGAATTTACAGCGTCTTTAGGGCTGGATGGCCCCTGAGCTGTTGAGTGCTAGATTGCTGTGTTAGATACAGACACAAATTCTGCTTAAACCCTTGAGTAGTTTCTTGTGCTGGTGTCCTGGACTTTGCCCCTAGAACAAAAAAAAAAAGCACAGTTGCTTAATTGAGAGCCTATGATCCTTATGAACTGGGTGGAGCAACAGCATAAAGCAAAGGAGAGGGTCAGCACCCAGCAGTCCCTGTGCTGCCCTGTGTTACATATGTTAACCCCTTATAAAACAACATCCGTATTTCTCCCTTGCATTGGTTCAAGGTGGATGCAACTTTGTTCGCTCTCTGTGGGACGTGAGTTGTGCGAAGGCGTATCCACGTGCGCTGCGATAAGGGTGCTGCCAGTAGGCAGGGTCCAAGTGGAAATTTTGATTGCTCACTCTGCACCGTTTGCTGGAGTTTTTAACCATCTGCTTTCATAAGGGAATTTTATGTCATGTGAGGTGATCTCTGGAGAATTTTTCAATGGTTGGGGTGTAACAGCTGGAAAAGACCATCTGCCTGCTGCGTAATTACTTATTCCAAAAGGGAGAGCAGGGGAACAGACATCTTTTTTACTATCTGTTCATATCATGAGTGTTTCTAATCAGATATGGACCTGAGCTAGATTCCCAAATTCACACACACCTGAACTTCACAGTAACCTAAATCAGGCTGCATGGTCAGGGACCAGATCCACAGGGCTGAATATTCAAGTTCCCTGAATCAAGGAAGAAGAGAGATGGGCTGGGATAAGATCATGTGTGTGTGCAAGAGAGAAGGAATCATTGATGGAGATGGAAATTGTGTTGTGCAGCTCTGGGTTCATCTCTGTTTCCAGCTCCAGCATAGATAGAAAGGCTGTTCCAAGCTTTCCAAACCAGGCGGACACAGTTAGTGTATTCATGAATCTGAATCAAGTTACTGTGTACTGAGCGCTCCAGATAAGCATCAGCAGAGTCAGTCTCCTTCTGCAGAGTACTTTGATACAAGGGGACTGGCTGCCTTGGGGGATCTCTAATAAGCTATGTTTACTGTGAGGCTGCTGGTTGCAATCTCATGTGCACAGATTTGTAATGGAGCTGTTGCATGAGGGATTGTGGGATTTGCATTTTTGCACATGTGGAAAGGTGGAAAGCACATTGCTACGCGAGGCTAACCTTTAAAATCAGAGCTGCAAGGAAGGAATGTGGGAAGGAATTATCTCTGAAGAGAGAAGTGTGGATTTTGATAAGGGAAGCACCATCACTCATTCCTTAATGAGCATCAAATGTATTCCTGATTAGTGTGTAAAAGTAGGAGGCTGTCTGGAATGATGATCACAAAGTGATGGCACCTGAACCTTCAATCTGAAGCACCTGAAAGGACTGAGGCTGGAGCTGCACAGGATGCTGAGCCACTTGGGCAGCTCACTGCCTGGGAAGGGGAGCCCTCGAGCCGTGCACTGGGGCCCACAGGTTAAGTGATCTGCCCTGAACACATGGCAGGCAGTCAGTGCTGAGCGAGGAACGTCCTGCTGGCAGACTGGATTTGGAGCTCTTTCCCACCATGTGTACACTGGAACATCCCATGTACCTATTAAAGATAGTCCATTCTACATTAAAAAAAAAAAAAAGAGAGAAAAAAAAAGCTGTAAACTGGATGTCCTCCATGACCACTCTGTTGATCAGATAACGTAATAGTCAACAATAGACTCCCTGCTTCTCTGTGGTATCCAGGACTTAAATCATCTGCTATTTGGCTGTAAGTTTTAAGGTAGACCACTGAGGTAGAGTCAGGATTGGCAAATCAGCCCTCAGAACCACTCAGTCAAAAATACATCTAACAACAAACTCATGGCATGGATTTCAAAAGAATGAGATGAAACACAGCCAGTATGATAGTGTTTGTGCTCTTTCAGGGTTCAGGTTTTTTCCCTAGCCAGAAGATTCTGAAATTTAACATTCAAAATGAAACTGAAGGTGCTCCTGTAATTTCTTGACACTTTTAAATGTGTGTATAAATGTGATTTCTTAATTAACTATGAAGCTGAGCAGTTTGCTGAAGATGTCTCAGTAGAAAGTTTTTGAAGTCGTATTTATAAACAAATTGCAAATCTCTTCAAATCTGTAATTATCTATCACAACTGATGAGCACTGCAAGTATCTTCAAATATATTGTTAACCCCTTGTACCTGTTTGAACTGTGAGTTGTTACATTGTTGTAGCTGTATGGGGAACTTTAATATGAAGTTTATACTCACCACTTGACTCTGCAAACTGGGATTTAAGAGAAAGAGCAAATATTGTGAAACTGTGATAAAATCTGTAGAACTGGCAAAAGCATACTTGCACAGACAGTGGAGAGCCAACTGTGAGACTCCCCATACACTCCTATAGGCTGTTCTTTAACAGGAACAGCAAGCTGAAAATGCTGGTTGGCCGCCTCAAATGCCAGGCACGCCTGCTGGTTTGTCTCTCAGCACTTCCCTTCCTACCTCCCAGATCTCCAAAATATGCTGAATAAGCTGTGGGCATTACCCCTTCTAGTGCTGGCAGGGAACTCGGGAGACTGGGAGCCAGCTGCATCGTACCCAGCTCCTCCATATGTAGGTTGTGCCCGAGGCAGCCCAGTGCAAGCCCTGTTCATGCCCTGCCACCCACCTTCAGAAGGACCAATTACACAGTTGTCAGAGCTGTGACACCATTTCTTTAAATTTTTAAATTACTATTATTATAAAGAGCAAAAATATTGTCCCAACTACTCTTGGACTTTTGGCCAACATGAAGACTGTGAGAAGGGTGGGTGCAACTGTTCTTTGTGTCCTGCCCAAGCGTGCCTCGGCAGAGATCCCACTTGTCTTTTCTTTGAGGAAGACAGCTGTCTCTCAATTTCGTCTAGTCTCGATAACATTACACCTCTGTCACCACAGCGACCCACAGATATTCTGAGCAATTGGCTGGACTTGGTCCAGCTATGTGTGCTGTGCCTATGCCAGGAGAGTTTATACCCTTGACTAGAAGTGGGTGAATATCTGGATGGTAGTCCAGCAGCGACAGTGAGAAATATGGAGAAGGGGTCGATCCCTACCCTTGAGTCTGGTATGGTCCCAGACAGAGCTGGGACCTGAGCATTTGTCCTGCAGGAATATTGTTTCAGGAGCTTTTACATAGCTCACACTGGTTGCATGTCCTCTTGCAGTATGGGACACTCCAATATAGCCCTTTGAAGACTGTTGAAAATAGACCCTGAAATGTATTGCTGTGTATTTAAGAAGCCTGACACAAAAGCTTCAGGAATGGACTTATAGAAACAAATTGCACCTCACAGCAATGATATTTCCTACAGATGTATTCCTTGATTAACACTACTTGGACATGTGGTAATAAAGTGAAAATGTCAGCATAGTCTCTTTCTACAACCTCACTCTTAAGACTTTTGATAGAAAATAATGTAACATTTCAAGAGAATCCTGCTGCATCCCTCAGCTAATCTTTGGCCTGAGTGTACTGCAAAGCACATTACAGTGTGTCTGAATAATGAAAATTACTGCTGGCAGTACAAGGAGGAGCTCAGCGTCAAGGACAACATCCAGTTTTATCATGCTCCCATGTAGCCCGTTGAAGATAACAGAAAGAGACTATTCCAACCAGAAATTTTTGTGCATCTCTAGTGTTTAAAATACTAATCTCAAAAATTATCCTGAAGGCTCATGGATGGCAAAGACCTTCACATACAGTAAATATTTTAATAGCACATTTACCAAATTTATTCCTGGCAGACAATACCTACTTTTTTTTTCCTGTTTGTTTTGAACCCTGGCTGTATTTATTTTGGGATGAGGAGAACTGCATGATGCTTCTTCATTCCTGAGACTGCAGTCTGATGAAGCTGATGAAACACTTCAGTGTTAACAGTGGAAGCACTCTTTGTTCATTTTTTAATTCATCCCCTGTGCTAGGCTGAGCAGTATAGTCTTTGCCTTAAGCCTTCTAGGTAGCAACCAACATGTGAAGTTCCTCATTTCTCAAGCTGTGCCCACAGCCTTCCCCAGCTCCTGCTGTAAGAGGGACGTGATGGCATCCCAACACTGCACAACTCAGTGCAGAATGGCAGGAGGAGGAAAAACACGGTCTTTGCAGTGCCAGAGGATAAGGCACTGCATGAGGCATATGTGGTTTTGTTGTTTGGGAAAATTTTAGGACCTGGCTTTCTATTCCCTGGATTTTTTACTCGTAAACCAAAAAATCATACTCATAATTGCTTGGAGCCAAGGAGCTGAAGTGTTAATTTTGGAGTGAAAAAATGCATTTCCAGACAGAGTTTGCACATTTGTGCCTAAAGGCATGGTGTGTATTAATACACCCAGAGGGGTGGCACAAGTTTGTTTTGCTGAGACGACAAAGCAAGGCCTAAGCGAGCCCTCACTGAAGGCAACAGCACCCATAGTCCTTTAGGGAATCAGGATTTTCTTTAGGAATGGAGGCAGGTAAAGTTCTCAGTCGTGTTTCTAGTGCAGCCCAGCTCCCACTGGGTTAATCCCAGAGCCAGTGCCACGTCTCTTGCAAAGGCAGCCCTGCCTGAGGGAAAGCTAGCCCTGCCTGCCTCCTCCATGTTCCCTCCCCTGGGGATGAATTCAGGGACTGCCCAAAGTGGACCCCAGAGGTGGATGGAGAGGGAGGGGGCAGAGAGCAGCACCTCTGCCTTTCCTACCTGCAAAGCTGGGGTGTCTCAACTCACCTCAGCCCTTCAGGCATGTGCGGGGGCAGTGAGGTGGTCTCCGCGATCACACCCATGTCTGGCTGACAAGGCAGGGGTCCCCCTGACCCCCAGGCTGTTGGGGAGCCAGGAAGGGAGCAGGATCCCAGGCAATGCCATGAGGAAAATGAGGGAGGAGTATTTATGTAGGTCATGGAGGTTCATAATTAATTGCTGGAGGACAGGAGAGCATGCGTGGAGGGGGAAGGGCACAAATAAATTAACTTGAGTAACTGGGCTTTGGAGAGGGGCTGGATGTGTTGCGTTACCAGGCAATTGGCAAGGGCAAGAGTGAGCCTGCAGCTTCACCTTCAACAGCCACTCTGAGAAGAGCAGCAGCGTGGCCCCTGCCACCTCCTTTCCATCGCTCTTTACTGCTCCTGCATCTTCTCATTGTGCTAGAGCTGCTGCTCTGTACGTGGTCAGTCAGATGAGAGAACTAGACTCCTGGGGAAATAACTCAGTAAAATATTTTTTTTTAAAATCAGGGGATATTTCTCAGCCCGATCAATCATCTGAGCAGGTTTGCTTTAAAGATGTGCTAGCAGAATGCAAGTGATGGCACAGGGGCGGGATAAAGGAGGGGAGGGCAAGGAGCTGGCTGAGCCTGCAGTGCACTCACAGAGGAAAGAAACCCTGGGGCGCTGCAGCCACAGAGTGAAATCCAGTTCCTTCGGGAAACTAATGCTCCTTTCAAGCGTATGGGAATGAAGTTCAGAGCTGACCTTCAGACAAAATCTTTGTTTTCTCAAATTTTGAATAATAGTTCTTGAACTTTTGAGATTGGCAATGCCTTCCACCCATAGCTTTCCACCTGTTTTTCATCCTTTAGTTAAATGACGGTTCTTGCAAGGGGACAATATCTGCAAAGCTGAGTAAGGAACGAGGAAATTCACCGTAAAACAACCATGAGTGATAGAGAGGCAGTGAATTCACTGCAAGTGAATGAAATGCAGGGGGGACAGATTAGCAAACAGAAACAGGATGACTCACTGCAGATCTTGCCCTGAGGATGGTGGTGTCTGTCCCCACCATGACTTTATTGCTGTTGGCAAAATTGTTCCAAGCCCTACTTTGCCCTTGTGCGTGGTGCGGCTGGTGGTGTGCTGGCCCAGCATGCTGCAGCAGAAAGCGCTCACCAGCACACCAGCCCCACGGGGATTTCCCCTGCTGTCCCTAGGCTTGTCTTGTTAGCATTATCTGGAAGTTCAGGACTAAGGGTATAGCTCTGTCTCCCTGTTTCCTTCTCCTTGCTTGTATGTCCTCTGCCTACTGCACATGTGGATCCCAGCCCATGCCCTGGATTTGGTATATACAGCTTGGTAATTCCCTGCAAATTTCCCTGATGGAGATGCAATGTTGACTGACCATGAACTTTGATACCCAAGATATAATTTTCCATTGTCTGCTGATTTTTTTCAGACTTACAAGATTTTAAATGTTCCTTTTGTTCATAGGGAGTGCTGTCTCATTGCTTTAAATGGGTTCTGTGACTCCATCCTAGGCCTGGTGCTGGTCTGTAGCCGTTGGAAACAGAAATGCTGTAAAGGGGGGATGTAAGACACAACCAGACAGCTGCATTCAGTGCATGAACACAAAGGTGCACAAACATACACCAAAGGATATGCACAGAGCTAAGTTTGGGGAGATGCTCCCTCCCCTCCTGTCTTGAGGCTCCTCAGCACCTGTGTGTGGCCCTCAGAATGTAGGAGGCAGCTTGGGGAGCAGAGGGGACAGGCAGGGAGAAGCCCCAGGATGGGGGGAGGAAGGACACAGGGCAAGGACTGGGGCAAGAGCAAGGAAGGGAGAGGGTGATTTGGGGGATGACGGGGGAAGAAGGGGCTTCAAGGAAGGACCAAGAAGCCCAAGGAAGGAGACTGGAAGCTGCTATGTGGGTGTAGGATGGGTGAGAAAGTTTGGTGGGTCAGTGACAGTTTGAAGGATGTGGGTGGTGGAAGGGGCTCCTTGTGCCCTGCTGTGTTAAACAACAAGGTCTGTCACAGAATCACCCAGGCCAAGAAGAAAACTTCCCTGCCTCCGGTCCAGCTGCAGACTGGTTTCAATGCATCATGCTGCTTTTTCTTCACTGGTAGTTGCCATCTTGAATGTTGCAAGGCCCCTTGGCATCCACGCATGCTCTGCAAACAGAAAACTGTCTGGTCTGTGCCCAAGCCCTGAGCTTGTTATCTGCAGTCAGAGGGCAGAGGGAGGGAAGGGACTCTGCCAGAGGTCAGGATGGTGTGATTGCAGCCATCAGCCCTGTGTCATGCAGATGCAGGACGCCTGTCCCAGGCCAAGGCTGAGCACACAGTGAGGGCAGTTGGGGCTGCTGTGGTGGTGGGGACTGAGCTCCAGGCATGAAGATGGTGCAGCACAAGGCTGATCTCTGCTGTCACCTCCTGGAACCAATTTCTTGTACTTTGGCTGATTTCTGGACCCCATCCAGTGTCTTGCAGGAATTGGCAGACTTTGAAACTGCAGATTCCTCACTGGGATGGGTGATGAGATGGTGAGGATACCAACTGTGCTGGAGGGAGGGATTTAACACACTCTCCCAGTACCTTACAGTGCTGCATTAGTCACTAAGATCACATCTATTAACAGACAGAGCTGTAGTGTGTGGCAAGCTGGTCACATGTTACCAGCTTCTTATTTCCACCCAGTAATTTGTGCTAAAAGGGAAGTAATCGAGTGTCAAGCAATTTCTCTGGGACCCAGAGGTCTCAAGACAGGGGAGAATGTTGCTTCCATCCGCTGGTTAACAGAAATGGGGCGTGGAGGGGTAAAACTACTGGAAGACTTTGCCTATATAAACTATTTACTTAAACTCCCCAATGGGACATGAGAACAAGGCGTGAAGCAGGAAACGCTCAGAGAAATGCTTCTCCTACTGCCTTTGCAATTACAAGGAGAGAGCGCTGGCAGACCCTGCCCCATGTGAGCTTTCTAACAAGACCTCCTCAAATGACACTTTGGACATCTGCATGCAAGTCAGAATTGCCCGAGTAGTGGAAGTGAAATGAGAAAACCCGATTCCTGCTATGGAGCATGTCTATGTTTGGGCTGCTGCTTGAGGAAGAGTTGGCAGCAATCAGAACAGCTGTGGGAAGAGGTTACCTCCCTGGTGCTTGTACAACCGTTAGTGCTGTCATGTGATAAATGAGATCAGAGAACTGATGTGGCTGGAAAATAACTTTTTTTCCTTTTTTTTTTCCCCTTTCAGCTGGATGAGTTTTCAGCCAGATCGGTTCCCCAGGCCAGTTCATGGTGCAGCTGCATGCTGGCTTGTGATGGCATGACATGAAGTCAAACGAAAATGGACTGAATGCACAGATGGGAGAGACTCCTTTCAAAGGCAAGTGCTCACCCAGCTACAGCCTGAATGAGCTCTGAAGCTCCTCCTTCCTAACTGTTAACAACAGCTCTGTTAGGCAATGTCATCAGTGATTGTGAGGCTTTGCACCGGCGTAGGTCTGCTCTTCTTCCAAACATCTGTCTTCACATGCTGGCTTGCCTTCCTCACTTAACATGTGCAAGAGGAGCAGATGTGATAAGAAAGACAAACAGGAGGACATACTGAAAAGCTGGGTGAGACCCACCACTGCAGCCTCCTGCTGTCAAAACACATTCTTGAATAGTGGGGATCAAGGTGTGGTCCATGTGGAGGTGCCCAGCTTTGCAAAGTGGGTATCTGAGCAGCATGCAGGGGAGAAAACATGATAGAAACGTACACACACACGTCAAACTGCAGTGTCAGAGCCAAATTACTGCAAACTATTTTTTTTTATGTCCTAATAATGAAAAGAAGCAGCAACCTGAGTTGATGAGGTCTAGTGGCATCAGCTAAATAACAGAGCCATGTGGGTTGAATGGGGCAGATGTCTGTAAAGTTCTTCATAAGGATGCTGTGTGTTTGTCTGTGCGTGCTGACATAGGTAGATCAGAAGAAAACTGGGAAATCCTAATAAATTGAATAAGAAATTACGTTACTCTTCCTTGGGTCTGAGAGGCTGATTTTCTCCCAAGCAATACATTTTACAGGATTCTTTTCAAGCCCTAAGCTGGAGGACATTTTTCAGCAAGCTACTTCCTTTGTTCATTTCCCATTGCACAGCTGACATGAACAGACATGGCACGTCACAGCCTGGAATGATTTCCAGCCTCAGTGCAGGTCAGTGGCTATGCCATGTCTGCAGAGCAATTTGGCATATTTCTAGTTTAACCCAGCAAATCAGATCAGCTTCTTAAAATTATTTTGTTTCCAGCACTCCAAGAAAAGCAGTCTACTTCAGCTGAAAGAATAAAAGACTATTCTGTCAAAATACTTACCATAATGTGAGCATTTATTGAGAAATTGCATGTGGGAGTCATAAACCAAACCAAATCAGTCCTACAGAAAAACACAACCACAGAACAGGAAAAGCTAATTTCAAGGTCGTTGCCCAAAATGATTGTTGTCTGTATGAGAGATAATTGTGATATTTAGGAATGTACGCTGGAATGTGAAACATTCTTCAGTTCTGGGAAGAAATGTATTTATTTTGCCGATTGATGCAATAATCAGTACTTTGAGTAACTGATGAATAGTGGCGCCTTCCATTTAACAGGAACACTTGGAGGCTCTATTTCATAAACCCACATACTCTTAAGGCAAATTGAAACCATTGGCCTTGGGGGCAGGGGAGCGGGGGGGGGGGGGGGGGGGTGTTTGCACCTTGCCTTGGGGCCATGACTCTGTAACTTCTCACTAATGGATTATATCACATTTGGAGTGAAGTGGAGGCAACACTGCTTATTTCAAAGTGCCTATTAAAAAGATTGAGAAAATAAATGTGCTGAGGGCAACACCTACAGAGCAGTTATTATTTAGGATCATGAAGAGACTGCAAAGGAATATCTTTAAACTCCAAATTTACTTGGATCCAATCAGGACTGAAACCACTCGGATCTAGCAGATAGATAACAAACACAGATAAATTGCAAATTCTGCCTGTACAGACTCACCTGTGCTGTGTCTCCTGATATCTTGGAGCTATTCTTTGACCCTGAAACTCCTCACTTGCCTGCTTGCCTTTATGTCTCTAGGGCTTGATCTGCTGGAGTCAGTGGAAGCTTTGCTCCTGATTACAGCGGGGCATGTCTGGGCTCAGCTTGAGCATTGATGGAGTTGAAACTGCAGTTTGTCTTCTGAATCCTTATCTACACCTTTGGACTGCAGTTTAACTGTGCCAGTTTCACCCAAACACCTGACTTCACCTCCTGCTTTGCTGCATGCTGCCACCGTTGCTCCCTTTGGGATCTTCATCTTTACTTGAGTCCTATCTTATCTATTTTTGCTACAGGTAGGATCAACTGTGCTGGTTTATACCATCTAACCCATCCATCTACTCTGCCTCCTACAGTGCCCATGAGCAGACTCCTAGGAAAAATTAAGAACAGACTAACATGTCGATCTCCCTTAATACTACTGCAGCTTCCAGCTATTTTCAGCTCAGAGGATTTCCTGAACCTGCTGTGGTTTGCCTGGGGCATGGACCCCTCCAAATGCTTAGGAGAGCACGTAAGCTCCTTGCAATCCCAGCCTGCTTTGGAAACGACCTCCTTGGCAGGTCCACTGTCTTCTGCATGACAAACTTCTTCCTTTAGTTCGCTTTGAACTTCGCTCCTGTCAGCTTCATTAGCTGATCCCTCATTGTCCTGAAGACACAATCAACACTTGATCCCTATCCACTTTCTCTATGCTATTAACGATTTCATTGCTTTCCATGTACAGTGTCCCCCATCTAGTCTTTTCCATCTTGAGAAGCCCCACTGTCCTGCACTGTTCCTTGTACACAGGACACAGTTGTGTCACACCTTGCTCAGACACTCTTCTTTGAACCTTTTCCACCTCTTCTCTATACTTTTGTGGGCACAGAACTGCACAGAGTATTTAATGTGTGGGTGCAAGATGGATTTATATAGTGGCACAGAGATGTTTGCTACTTGATTGGCTTTTCCTTTCCTAGTAATTCCAAACATTTATTTGCCCTTTGACAGTTACCGAGCAGTGATTCGATATTTTCAAGAAAGTGTCTACAGTAGTTCTACAAAGGCCTCCCTCTTGAGCAGTAGTGGTGAGCACAGAAACCATGATTTATACATGAAGCTGTAGCTGCTTCTCTCTAAATGCATTCGTTGCTTTACATCTGCCTAGATGGAATTTCACTTGCCATTATATGGGCTGGTCACTCTACCTCTTAAGGTGCTCCTTGAGTTCTTCACTGTCTGCCCTCATATTCACTACCAATAACTTCATTATCATTGAAGTTTGTGACCTCGCTGCTCACCTCCACTTGCAGCTCTCTGCACTGGCTTTCCTCTGCTGCTAGCCTCTGTGCCCTTTCCTTTCTTTCCCCACTCTGAGGACCCAGAGTATCCTTCAGATTTCTTCACTTAGACCCATCATCCTTCACATTTGTTATCTGCAGCCTACACCATCCAGAAAACCCATACTCTTTCTTTGTACTTTCTGACACTACCAGTGATCTGCTTTGCCAAATGGTTGTAATTGTGGGAAACGGAGATGTATCAAACCTCCAGTGTCCAGAGGCGGGGCTATCCCTGCTGCAAGTCCTGTTGTGAGAGAGAGAAGGGACAGGACAGGATGCTTCTGCCAGGCAACTGAAGTAACATTTAAGAATTTTTGAAATTACTCATGATGTCATTTTTATTTGTTGAAGGCTTTAGAAAATAAAGTTGTGGGTTTTCTTAACAGGAAGAAGAGGATTTATTATCCTTTTTTGACCCTAGTGGTTAGCCTAATTTTGGATTGTTTCAGTTAATTCTTTAGTGTCAGGACTGTTTCAAAACCTAGCTGTTTGTTTACAAAGAACAGGCACTGCCTTCTTTGCTTAACATGAGGAAACACTTTGCTCGCAGCTCCAAGCTCTTTTCCAGCTAGTGGTTCATGCAGTTTGTACTACCAGGCAATACCTAGCAATGCATTTTGCTGGCATAGCTCAGCTCCCTCAGAAGACTTGCGTCATGTGCCTGTGTTTTGGATGGTGGCTCCTATTGTTCCGGATAGTTGATTCCATAAAGGATGTCAATTGTTCCCTTTTGCTTAATGGGAATGAATAGGGCTGCAGTATCTTCCATTTCCAACAAGATTTAACATGATCTATGATGGAAAAAAACTTCATAAGGAGCTTGTGGTCTTCCAATTGTGTTGATTTTTCAAGAAGGAGCATCCTCAGTCTGAAAACTGTACTTTTTGTCACTATTTTCTTTCACCAGTAAAGCACAGTTCAGTCATGCAGTGTCTTCGTCCCATAGACATCCCAACTCTGTAGAAGCCCTGGCAAAGTCAAGCCTTGCAGTAGTAATAACACGGAATTCCATCTCTGGAAGCAATTTTAACCATGCTCAAGACATTTAGAGATTAACCTGCTGATTAGGTTTCCCAGTTGAAAAGTAGAAAGTAGTACATTGCACCTTTTCTTGTTTTCAAGGATTTGTAAGTGGACTGTCTCTAATGAAAGGGCTAGGGAGGCAAAGAGTGTTTGGAAACCAGAGTTGGCTTCAACGACGTTCAGAAATTGCCACATCCTTTTTGCACGACATACAAAACTTTCAATAGGTCTGTGCAATTCCAAAAAATGCATGTGGCAACCACTGACTCCAGCTCCTGGCTCCAGACCTTTGCTTCTGCTCCATGTGGGAACATCTCATGGTCTTTTCCAGTGATTTTTCTCACGGGGACAGTGCCATTTTTCCTCCTTCCCTTCAGACTGGTCCATACTAAGCGCCTGAGGCAAGTGATGCGGGTCTGAGCAGACCCCCCGTAGCCTGCTCACATTTTTTGTTATGTTGCCCAACATCATTGCTCATAACCATATTCAAACACAGCCATGCCTTTCAGACCAGCCAGGCACTATCACTGTAATTCCCCAACTGCAATTGTCCGCGTGGTGTAACACAACTCATTGCACTGATGCTAGTCTGCACAGCAGAAGGGAACAGCATTGCTCCTGCAATCCAGGGATGTTTTGTTCAGTGGTTGGGCTTCTTCTCAGTTATGTGCTGGCAAGACACGCTCTCTGCTCTGCTTCAGAGGGGACAGCACAGAGGCCTTGCTAACTGCCACCTTCTGCTGCCCATTCTCCACTGCAAAGGACACAAATGCTCTTTCTCAAGAGACAGCGCTGCTTTTTGTGTTACTAATAGGATCAGAAGAGAATGGGTTCTGCCGCCTATAGAAAATGCACTCTTTTTGCAGAAGGTGTTTATGGCTGCCATCCATGTTGTCTCACAGAGCACATGTGTGGCAGGAAAAGCCTGGTACCTGCTAGATCACTTCTGCCTAAGGAGCTCTGGCAGTGTGATCGAGGGCTGTATCCATTGAATAGTTCTTCCCTAGCACAGCCCTGATGTTTTTAACAGGTGAGCACTGAATTTAGATGTTTTTGCAGAAGGCAGAAGTGGGTAGGATGGGACCCTGGACAGAGAGCGTTTTTTGAGAACATACTGGTCAGCTCTACACCCAGGGAAGGAAGAAGGCTGTGGTGTTGCCTCCTGCTATTAAACTCCCACCACCAAGAGAAGAGTGTGAATGGAAATGAGACATCCTGATCTGGGAACAAATGGCTGACTTTATCCAGGCCCATGTGAGATGGGTCTGCAACAAAAAGATGGACAAGGGCTGGTGTTGCAATGACTTCTGCTAGCAACCATCAGCAGTTACTGCTGCGTCAGCGTTTCTGTAGTAATCTCAGGGTTTCAAGCATTTATTAACTAGTCAAAACTCCTTTCTTTGGCTGAAATTTGGCACATGAAATAGGAATTAATTAGGAATATTATTGCACCTTTTTTCACCCAAAGAAGTCTGGTGGTTTTCTGTTCTTGTTTTGGGGGTTCCTGTTCTCATTTTGGGGCTTCCGTCTGGCTATTGCAAATGTAAGAGCAATTCAAATCATATTGGCATTTTCTTATGTTTTCCCACCTCTAAAAGCATTACTAGAGGACTTAGAGAGCTTGTCACTTGTTAACCTATGTATCATATGAAAAAGAGATCACCATTATATGTAGTCTAGTTTCTGTTTTCATTTCTTGCTGACTTATTTCCTCTTGAGTGTGGGCTTGCAACAGCTACTGTTGCAGGCTTATTACCCATAACCTACATCTGTATTTGCACAATAAACTGGAACGAAGGCAGTAGATTGTACATGTCTTTCTGGATAAAAGTGGACTTTATTGCCTTATACTCGGGTGGAACAAGTCCAGTGACACAGTACTGTTGCATGCCATGTCACTGTATGTTGCCTAAGCAGCTCTATAAAATGCAAAGCAGTGGAAAGGAGTGCCTGGTGGCATCATACAGCTCCAGAGTCCTTTGACTTTTCGTGGTCCAAGAGTCATTCAGGTCCATCTCAGACCTAAGTGGTATTATCTTTTCTTTAAAGTTTTGTAATAATGAAGAGACACTACACTAAAAAGAAAAAAACCTTTGACTTGAACTGGTACAGGCCAATGAGTTATGATGAAATCACTCTTTTTATTGCATAATTCTCATGGTCCTTGCTGCAAATATGAAAATGCAGCATGGCTTGTTATGCATTAAATTTGTACTCTAAAGTATTTTGTTAGAAACTAATGATCTCGCCTTTCAGATGCAATTAATAGAAATTTCCTATAGCATGTGTGATGTAAGTAATTGCATTTCCCCAAACAAAAAAGTAATAATGCTCTATACATTTATTATTCATTCCATTGCTGTTTAGTTTGTCCTTAAACCAATAATAAACCTTCAGTTGTTCAACCCCGAGGAAATCTTTTTGGTATCAAAAAGCTGACAAAATTCATAGTTTGTAAGTGGGGAAGTAGCTCTGTGTTGGTAGATTCAGACTCCACTAATGATTAGCTCTTGGTACACAATAACTTAGAGCTTGTCCAAACAGCAGTTTTTGCAAAATTTGGCTTTGGATTTGCAATGCTCTAAGTAATTTGCACAACTAAATCCATAAATAGCCACTCTTAGGACAAAAAATATATACATGTATGTGTTTTCCTTAGGTTTTGTTTCAACTAGATAAACCTTCTGATGCAGCTTGAGCAGCAGCTCAACCTGAAATGGAGGCCAGGACCCCACAGTGGAGGGTAGGAAGGGTGAAGGACTGCATCAACCACTGCAGTTAAACAAAATGCTTGTTAATCTTTGCCCTCAGCGTGCAACAAGCATAAGGGAATGAGCTTTCATCTGGAAGAGTATTCGGAGAGAAGTGTCAAACATGCTATAAATTAACACCCTTGCTGACTTAATGGAAACCTTCCTGCCTTAACAACCTGCTAGACAGGGGTGTGATTGATCCCACTACCCGGCAGTGCTCCCTACCACAAATATGTGTACACTGTGACAGACAGGTGGAAAAGAGTGCAGTGAGAGAAGCTGTCCCAGCCAGACACCTGGCCACATCCACAGCATTCCCCACTGGGATCGCTGGGTGCTACACCTCTGCATGTACTGCAGCCATGGGAAATCTGCAAGCAGCAAGGGCACAGCTGAGATTTATTAAAAGGAGCTGTGATTTAAACAAATCATAAACAGCCTGAGCGCACTGGGGTTCAGCTGGACTCAGCTCACTCTTTGCCTCTGAAGATTCTTATTACCAGGAACCTGACTGCAAAGACGTAGCTCCTTTCATGTGATGTCCTGCCAGGCTAGGTCACAAGTGCTCTACTGAGTGCACAGGTCTACTCCTGTATCGACCACCAGGTCCTCCTCTGCATCTCTGTGGGAGACATCAGTCCCTCTTCTTTGTTATAAGGAATTCCATGCAGTGAATTGCTATACCATCCACCATCTCAGCCATCTGGGAGATGACTGTAAAGGCAATTGCTCTGTCCACTCTTTCTCGTGCCTCTTCTGTGGACATGCATGCGTAATCCCATTAAAGGCTGTGGGCTAGCAGATTGTTTCGTTATGATCAATGACAAGTTTGCTAAAAACGACTATCTTGCTGTTGTAATTTTATAGATATTTTTGAGGGATGCTGTCTGAGAGGTTGAGGGTGGGGAGCTGGGTAATACCGTGCAGTGGGATCAAATGAGAAGGCACCAGGAGGCTTCAGGTGTCCTTTAATACTGGTCTGAATCTGCCCTGGTTAATCCCAACAAAAAGTTCCTTCCAGCAGCTTGGCTTGCAGGAATAAAGTAGGAGAATCAGTCCAAACCTAGCCTTTGCTGTCAGGAGGAGGTATTTTATATACAACTCTTCTGCTGGTGCAAACAATAGAGGAAGGGTATTTCCTTCAGCTGGGGCTGAGCGAAGTGACAAGGAGCAGGGAGAGGTGGTGGTGCTCACCTTGCTGACGTCCCCTACAGCAGGTTGCAGCTGAGACTTTGCCTTTGCATGGGGTTTTATACTGCAAACAGCTATTACATGTTTGCTTTTTGGTGAGGAAACAAGACCTTTTTAAATAGCAAACCCTAGGGAGCAGTTTCTAGTGCCCATGGGCACTTCTGGTAGAAGTTAAGGGCAGACTGGGTTGTGGAGGCGCAAATGCAGGTAGCTGGCCTTTCGGTGGCTGCTTCAAACTGTTCTGACCACATGTTTTCCTCTCTTCCTTACACTTCTCTTGCCCTTAAACAGCTGATTTCAGCACATACAGCTTCTGGGCTTGGACCTTGTACATGAAGAGCAAGTCAACTTTCTGCTGTGTTTTTGCAGGTCAACAATTTCTGCTGCTGCCAGTGTTGCTCCTTGGCCTGTCCCCTGCACGGTGTGGATGGTGGGGAGTGGGAGACACAGCCCATGGGGGATCTGCCCTGTTTCCCCATGACCAACTGCACAGGGCAGGGGACAGTCCCAGGATGGAGTGGCAGGAGGGACACCCCCCCACCCCCACCCCCACCCCCACCCCCCCCCGCCAAAGAGGGGTGTTTCATGGAGATCTGGTGAGGTAGAAGAGAGAAATGAGAGGGACAAACAGGCAGGTTGTCAAGGCTTGAGGCTGGGCCAGCCACTAAGGAATGTCAGATACTTTCTATTAAGCCCTCTCCCCTCTCAGAAGGGGAAGGGAAAGAGAACAAGGGAGAGAGACTTACAGTTTTTAAAAGAAAACTGAAACAGCTTTAATGAAACGATACCAATAAAAGAAAAGATAATAATAAAAATAAGAAAATAATTAAATATATACAAAACCAATATAAAACCAACACCCATCCCAACTCCCCCCACCCTCATTACAATATGTCACCACTGATGCTACAGGGCTGGCACTGGAGAAGTCCCAGGCTGGACTCAGCAGATGACAGGAACTGGATACAGGACCTGGATTCAGGCACTGGATTCAGGAATGCACGGGTCAGGATCAAAGACAGAAGAACAGACAGAGTCCTCCTTGGATGTCAGCCATCGAAGAACAGAGCTTGACCCTTGTGATCTCTCAGTTTTATGCTGAATATGACGTCTACGGGATGGAATACTCAGCTGGTCAGTTTTGGGTCACCTGTCCGGTTTGCTCCTCCCTGCAGGTGCGAACTTTTTACGTGCTTGCAACCCTCTTCACTTACAGCACCCCAACATGCAGTACAAGATTTATCTGTGACCTTGATTGCTATAGGAGCAAGTATAAGCAAGAGCCTTTCTGCATACCATTCCTTGGTAGTAACTACAAACATCAAGTGTTATCACTGCTAGAAGCAGACACGGTCTAGAAAAACATGCTGTTGATTGCAGAAAGTGTGATTACTTAGAAGAGACTTAACTGAAAAGTAAAATCACTAAAACAGAATTAGTTCTGTTTTAGCCCAAACCAGGACACAGGTACATTGGGTTTGGTGCTGTTCTGCTACCTTAGAGGTATTTCTGGTAGAAAGAAATCATTAAGTGGAGAATGTATAGCAGAAACCTCAGCCATGGACCTGTCTCTAACTTTGACTCAGTGTCCCTGGGGCAAATGGCCGTGCCAGCCTGCCAGCAAGGGCTTCCCATGTGCGAGAGAGGCTGCAAAGGAAGGAGAGGGCGCTTGAGGCAAGAGAGATTTTGGCAAATGTGTCTAAAGGAAGAAGCTGCTGCAGTGTTTCCTCTCTTGAGCGAGAGACAGCTCAGCTCTCCATGCAGCTGAACTCTGTGCGGGTCCTGGAGCCATTATCAAGCATCAAGCAAAGGCGCTGGGACTGGGAGAGGCAGGAGCAGAGGCAGGCACTTGTGACAGCAGTGGCAGGAGCTGCCCCCACCAATCTTACCTTGCTGGCTGGTTTTCCTTTTTTTTTCACCCTTTAAGAAGGTGGAAAAAATGCTTGTCATTGGGTTCATATTTGGGAGTAGGGAAAATTTATTTACTGAATACCAGTTCTGTGTAATTTTCCTGTGTTTCTGTCTGGGGGCTTGGATCAGGGCTATTTATAATGACAGTGTTAAATCTGAGGTCAGACCTTGTTGCTAGCTGTGATGGCTGGCATGTTTGCCCTCTAATTCTACTTCTACCTTTGCATCTCTTTCGTCTGCTGAACTCGGGATGAAATATTCCTGTTCTGTTCATGGCTTGGTTTTACACTTTTGTTAAACAAGAAAAATAAATGTGCTATGTGATGGTGCTTGCTTGTTCTTCATCAGACGTGACCTTACACATGTAGGAAGTGCTTTATATGCCCCCCCCCCCCCTCTTAAAAAAAAAAAAAAAGGCAAAAGCAAGTTGGAACCATACCAACCTAGAGGCAAAAGCTACCAGGAAGATAAATGTCATCCAAACACAGCAGCGACTGAGCCACAGGACAAGTCCAAAAGCAGCCCTCCAGCAGCAGCAGCCTGCCAAGAAATCAGGTGCTGCTGCAGCTGCTGCCGTCAAGTTTTTGGGTTTTTTAACTGTGTCACTTGATGTGTGGCTGTGAGCATAATCTGAAGAGAAAGGCAGGGCAGAGGAGGGCAGTGGGCAGCCCTCCCACCAGGCTGTCTCCTGGCAGCTCCACCTCCACTGGCCCTCTCCCAGCTGCCTGCATTGACATATAGCTGTATTTAAACATAGCTCTCCTTCTGTCTTCTGCTGGTGTGTTTTTTTCACAGAAACCTCTGCCTTTTGGCTGGTGAACAAGGAGAAGACGAACACTTCTCATGGCCTTCAGTGTTCACAGGGATGGAGGCATCTTAATTATCCAGATCCAAATTTCTTTCAAGCCTTTCTCTATTGAATTAAGTAATACCTTACACATCAGATGACCATGCTAGAGCCATGAAGATTTGGCATTTGCAGATATGTAGGAGGAAGTGCAATGAAAGAACCATTTTCTTAGTAACAATCTACCCAGGACTGTGTTTACATTATGCCTGGCTATTATGTTCAGCCCAGCGCAGCATGCCATCCTCTAGGACTGTTTATTTTTTAATAGATTGTACCTTTGGGGACTTTCCTGATTTCTGGCTGTTGCTTGGCTCACAAAAGTGCCCAGGTCCTGACCAAGCCTTGGTTCTCCGGTGGGTTTGCCCCATGTCGCTGCCCATCAGGGAGTTGTTGTGATCAGGGGGTGCAATGACTGCTGCAAGATGGGGAAAAAAACCTGCCTCTAAATATCTGTTTGCTTTTTAAGTTTCTGCCTGCTGTTTTGGTGGGTAGCTAGTGTATGCCAGGACTTTCAAATCTTTCCCCTGCTCAGCATGGCATTACCTCCTCCATCTGCACCAGGCTGGCACTGTCTGGAATTTCTGCCAATGCAAAACCCTGCGTTGGTGGAACCCCCATAATTATGTTAATTTTCAGGCATAACTTGTAGTGTTACTTGGCCTAGTCCTTAATTGTATGAACAGTGGGACAGCAGTGATGCTTAGCAGTGTAATAATCTCTCCTTATACTTCAATAAGGACATTTCCACTGTAAAGAGTAATACCAAGACAGGTGATTTTTCAATGGCTTTTTTAAAGAAGCAATAAAAAGAGGGAGAACTTACCTTTAAAGACATAAAACTGCCCATCTGAGCAGGTGCATGGTGATGCAGCAGCTCCTGGACCAGCAGCTCGCACCCAGCAGCACCAGGTGGGTAGCTGGATGGTTGCTCCAGCTGCGCTCATCACCATGGGCTGAGCTCCCAAGTCTTATGACCACAGAAAGTAACGGAAAATTTTGTCTTACGGAGTATGTCACTCACCGAGCTCTGCAGACACTGCTTAGCTCGCTTTGCATGTTCCCTCATCTTGCAAGTCCTTTTCTGAATAGGAAGAAAAAGAACCCCAACAAAACAAAACCCAGAAAGGAAGTTATTCCTCTGGAGTGCTTTGATGAGTGCTATTTGTAAACCCTTTCAATTAGTTTTTCCTATCACGGAAGCCTGGGAGGCCAATATGTGCTCTTTATGGGGTGTTTGCAACAAGATGTGGCCACATGTGTGGAGTATTCCTGTCTTGGACATGATTCCTGCCCCTCCGCCGTCTCAGAAATAGGCCTGGCCAGCAAAAGCCAAGACTTTCAGACCAACCATCAGTTTTGTGTATCTGTGATTTTGGTTTTTGGGGGGTTGGGCTTCCCCTCTCCTTCGCTAATTAAAACACAGAAGACTTCTGCAATTAGCCCTGAGTGACTTACAGCTTAGTCACTTCTGTTGGATACTCTGGAAGTCACTGCAGCCGCAGCAAAGTGTTTACCGAGTTTTAAAGGAAAAATGAGCCCGCCCTCTAGCTGCTGAGCGCACACACGTCTCTGCTTCCTTGGCTTTCCTGCAGCAGCACTTAAAATCAGTTTTGGTTCCCCCCCTCATGCTTCCTGGGCTCTGCTGTTTCTTGCCCTGCTCAGGGGCTCCAGCTGGGTCTGCTAGGCTGTTCCTCTGCAGGGACATGGCCACCTGGATGGCTGTTAACTCGTAAAGTATGACTGTGTGACTTTTGCACAGTAAAGCTGATTTTCCAAGCCACAGGGCAGCTGTTTGTGGTGTAAGTTCATCTGCGTTGCCTTCATCACAGTAACGAACCAGCTCTTGAAGGGTAGGACCATTTTTCGCAGCCCCTGGGGTCTGGTCATGCGTAACACCTAAGGATGGCACATAAATTTAAACCAAGTGTAAGATAAGGACCACAGCAAAAATGGGTTCAAGTGCCAGTTCAAATATGTAAATAGATATTATTTGGATAAATCAGTCTTGAAAAACGCAGGAGAAAACAAGAGGTCACCTGTGTGCTGGGAGACTGATCCTCTAAAAGCCCCTGAAATGCCAGAAAAGTTCAGCATTTTTGAGTTTTAAATTTTGAGAAGACAAACTGATGCTTATACTTGCTTATACATACTGGCACAAAGGCACGTGGCACCATACAAACAGATTGCCATACAAAGCAGAGGCAGGGGCTGTGGATTAAGAAGCTAATGGCTTGAGGCACGTGTTGCTTCAGGAAGTGGGGTGCACCTTGAAGATTTTCTGGCTTTCAGGACTGAGTAATTAAATCAACTGCGAGGAAACAGTAACTCAAAGCGTGGCTGGATGGAGAAGTAGTTTAGAAAAAGCAGGGGAAAGAAGGAAGTTTGCACTAAAAGCATCTTTCTATGGTGTTTCCTCTATGGTGTTGTTCTGGAGTTCACCTAAAAGGCCCAGGATACAAGATCAGGTCCTTAGCTTATCATAATGCATGAAAAAAAGGAAAAGAAAATATGAATGGAGAGAAGGAGAAAAAGGAGCACTTTCCCTCTCTCCTACTGGGCAGTCTCTGTATGTATTCTGCTTGGCTACACTGGCGAGGGGAGAAATGGTTTCAGGGATGTCAGTGGCCATTCACGAACACAAAGTTATTTCTCCAAATAGTCTGAAAGGAAACAATGGTAAACTGTTTGAGAATTGTTGAAAGAGTTGCTTTGGCTTTGTTTTGTTTTGTTTTGTTTTTTTCAGAAAAGTCAAAGAGTTTGTTGCAGAAAAAAAGGAAACATCTGGCACTTTCAACATGTGCTGTTTTCAAGCATTTGAAATGAAAGACAAGGAAGGAATGTTTGGGGAAAGTGGCTTATTTTTTTATTGCTGCCTCTGCCTAATGCAAGCACTGGAGGTAACATGGATCAGATCCGGATCCTTTCTTTACCCAGAGTGATTTGGACACCCATTGCCCAAATTTAATGATGATGTTCTTCCTTTCATAACTGCAAATACATGCTCTGTGACAAGGCATCCTGGCTGGAGCTGGGCTCATCCCAGGCAACTGTGGTGCTGGCAGTCCTTGAGGGATTTCCACTGACCTCTTCTGCAGACAGTGCCCCACTTTGCCAGCAGCAGTTATGGGCTGACCAAGGCACAGAAGTATTTATTAGCACAGTGGTTAGGCCACCGTGCTGAGAAGGTAGCAAGACTAATCAAATTAACTCTTGGAGACAAAACATACTTCTTAACCAAAACTTCCTGTTTCTTGGAGAAAGGCCTAACTGCAAGGCTATGGTGTTACAGCTTTTGTCTGAATGAAAACGGCTGTAGGGCACTCAAAAAGTAGCTGTTGAGCTGAACAATAAAATCCTCCCTGACCTTTGTAAGAAGCTAGGAAGAGGGAAAGGGGATGACCACTTTAAACTTTTCTGGTTTAATTTTTTCTTGGAAAGCTTGGATTTTAACTGACCTGTGAATTTTGTGGCAAGTGTCTACCATCACGGAATGCTTAAAAATAAAATGTACAGCCTCCTTTCCACCAGAGATTTGGTTAAGGTGATGGGGTAGAGGGGTAAGGTGGACAGTCAAAGGGGGTTGAGCTCTGGGAAGGCTTTGGACATGATAAGCAAAGAGGAGAGAGCTGTAAGCAAACCCCAAGGTGGTGGAAATTTCTTGCGGGGGGTCTCTGAGGGTGCTATGAGGAGCGAGAACTTGCTGACTGATGAAAGGCAGCTCTTGGGATGGGCGGTCAGGGGAGAGGTTCGCAGCAGTGCCAGGGGTGTGTTGCAGTGCACTGCACCTCGGCTTACGTCTTAAATAGCAAGGTTGAGACATATGGAACAGCTGGCAGAAGTGATGTGTCTGAAAGTCATGTTTAATAAGGAATTTCCCACTTCGGAAGCCACTAGGTGGCATATGAGGTGTAGCGGAAATGAAGCGCAGCAGCTGGAGGCAAAGCAAGCTCCTCAGTGGTCAGGAATGGCCGGAGGGGCCATCGCTTGAACTCTGCATCGTTGTGTAAGAGCCAGCTCGTTGCAGTAACTCCGTATTCTAACATGTCACAAACGTGTGAGTGTTGTGGTTCTTTTTTTTTTTTTTTTTTTTTTCTTAAAAAAAAGAATGTGTTGGGCTTTTGTGGGATACGTTACGTTAGCAGGCAGGAACCAGCCCATGGTTCTCCATGGGGACCTCCCAGTGTGCCTCTGTCCCCCACAGGGTGCAAACCAGGGGTTGTAGCCACCCAACCCCTTGGTAGGCCATGTCTGAGCCTTCACAGCAGTTACTAGTTACCTCCTGCTATATTTTCACTTCAAATTTAAACAGAGTGTTATTTTACATCAACATTCATCAGTTGGAATTTATCTCTGGCCAAATACTTTTTAAGAAGGTCGCTGAACAGCCACCATTAGTCTCTACCTATATTGTAGGGGACAGTGTTGAAGGAGTTGTCCAGCTCTTGTCACCTCTGTCTGGTATCGAACCATTTGGTCATTTTCTTTTGGGTTTTTTTTTTGTTGTTTGTTTGCTTGTTCGTTTTTAATGCTGAAGTTGAACAAACTCCAACAAAGATCCCATGCAAACCCAGCTGACTAATCAAGGCTGCTTATTTCTAGTGATGGGTCACAAACACATCTTTGTTTCAGTAGCTAAAAGCACCTTCTACAACATGCTTTTGATTAATTCCTCCAGTATTTGCAAGTAAAGCCACAGACATCTCTTAGAGTCCACCAGTGCAGCCAGCTCAGAAACAACCCTCTGAATGACTTGGTCATGCTACAGAATGATATTTTCTCCCAGCTAATCAGCTTGCAGAAGTATTGACTTTTGGAAGAGAAAACTTAGTTAATCAACTGATAGAACAATGTGTTGAAATAAATGAAAAATAAAGGGTACCTCTACAAAAATGTGGAAGCATAAGTAGCCCTGGCTACACATAGGGGGATACAGGTTCCACCTATGAATGAGTCCTGGTCTCTAGGAAGAGAAAGGCAGAGAAGTGTTTCGAAAGCCAAAGGTGGGGATTAGCCACCTTACTTCTGCACTGGGCATCCTTTGTACAACTGCCACCAACGACCCCTGAAAGCTGTAGGCTAGATGTGTGACAGGTGAGTGCAGGGACAGGTTCCCACTCTATTGCTTGGTATGAGAACCCAGCCCCTAATTTGATTATGAATTACAGGGGCCCATCATTAGCCCTGGAGACGGCTTGCTGCCTTCATCTTTCTGCCCCAGACAGTATATGGATAGTATTGGCTGGATGGCCTCCATCTGTGTCCTATATAGCGAACAAGGACCAACAAGACACAAATGCTTTCTGCTACTTGAAGTCTTAAGTGGATTTATAAATGAAGCAACAACGCAGAAGTTTTAGGAAAGACTTGCTCGTTTGACTAGAGGCATTTTTTCAGCATAAACACTACTTAGAGATTTCAAAGGAAACCGAAGTGGCTGCTGTTGTAATTTCAGCATTAACTGTCAAAACATCCCTCTTGGTGGCTCTCTTATTCCTGTGGTATGTGGGCCTGTGTGGCTGGATTTTGGCTCTACAGTTCAGAAGAATCTGTAGAACTGAGCGAAAACGTGAAGAGAATCTAGCCACTCTAAAAACCAAAACCAAACCCCATTCAAACAAGCTATTTAGTAATTTCTGGGTGAATTTCTCCTTTTGTCTAAGGATTCAGGCTGTAATAATTGAGCGTGGGGGCTCTATATGTTTTTGCTAGTTCAAAGGAAATAGCTCTGTTGTGTGGGAGCAGTGATAGACCTTTAGTGTGCTATTTAGATTAGCAGTAAGAAAATACGCATAAAAATGTTGAGGTAGCATTGGATTCACTGTGAAGAAAGAAGGTGCTAAAGGAGCCCAAACAGTTATTGGTGTCTCCAATAACTGGCATCTCCTGCATTCTACTTACTTCTGGCATGTAGTCCTCTCCCTCCATTCTGCAGAATGCTCCAACTTATTTCCAGCTCTGACAACAAGTGCTTCCCCAGCTGAGGACCCAGCTACTGCTCCAACCCTGTCAGGTAATGAGCATGCCCTTGGCATTTAAGTTCATGTAAATTAAAGGACTCACCAACTGGTGTCCTGGACCATGCAGTAGGAAATATGTAAACTCTGTATTGGCTAAAGTAGAAGAGGGTTTACTCTTAAATGCATTTACTTCTGACATGCTGATGCTGCATGCTATAGCCTCACAGGCACAGAGACCTTCTTGTAGCAGAAGCAGGTTTTGGAGCAGAAATCTCCATGAGGAACACCCAGATGGAGGTGGTTTTGCTCTCACAGGTGGCCAAGAAATCAGAAATGTCCACTGTCCTCTTTAGGATAAACCCAGACTCCTGGGGCCTTTGCTGTTTAACAGAAAGGTCACAGAAATCTTTCTCATCTCTATAGTCTAGAGGTATTTACTGGGCAATGACAGATCAAGAGTCAGTCCCGGCTCATGCCTGGTTTCAGGCTGGAGCTCTGCACCCTCTTGCCCACACCCAGCAAGATGGGATAGGGCATACCAAGGGGGCTCCTCTTTCTTGAAGAAAGTGGTTCCACCTTGTTCTTATTAATGTTTATTTGCAGAAAGCTCAACTCTTGCTTTCCTACAGCCTGGATGCTCTCCTCCCTGTAGGCTGGCTGCTTTCACAGACTTGGGGATGTACTGTCTTGCTTGGAGCAGAGATTGTGTGCCCACATTTTTGTAGCACTGTGGCCTTACGTTGGTTGCCTGGACTGGTGCTTTCAAGTTCTTGACAATTATCCTCTAATGATGAGCTTAGTCAGTTCCTGCTAGTGTTAACTTCAGCTCAGTTTTGACTGCAAACCAGGCTACTGGCTGGGTGCTAGTAGGTGAAGTTGAAGAAACACAAAGTGGACTAGAGGAGGAGACCCCACATTGATCATAAGAAAGGGTGCTATAAAGGACTGAGCTTGACCTCAGGTCTGGGCTGTGGCCATATCGCATCCGACCTCTTCTGCGGGGTCTTGGCTATATGAGCTGGGCTTCCAAAACCCCAGTAGGTGTGAGAAGAGCGTTTTTCTGCTGCTTTTGCAACACTGGTTCCCCCAAGAATTTTAGCTGAGCTCACCACTGTTCCACCCAGACTCCTTGAAAAAAAGATCATTCTGGCTCCACTTCTGGAAAGAGCTTATTTGCTCACCAGAAGCTGGTGGCCTGATCCAGCCTCAGTAACGTAAGACATAGATAGGGAGGGGTGCTGATCTTTGGCCTCAGGCCATGACAGCAATGAAGACACGCCTATGCCAAGGATGACTTTTTTCTAAAACTACGACAACATTTTTTTTCTAAAAATTTTCTACAGTGTTGACTGAGAGACCTGTCTCGCCCTACTCTCTTAGCCAAAACAGCTAATCTGGTAAAACTTTGCAAAGTAGAGGCTGGTCCAGGGTTTGCACTTCAATATTGCAGTAGAAATGTTTCTTAGGACTGTGGGAAAAAAATAAGGTTCCTCAGGCAGTGCTAGGTTTGGCTGGCATTTCAGCAAAGAAGCTCATGAT
This sequence comes from Leptosomus discolor, assembly GCF_034619465.1. Lineage (NCBI taxonomy): Eukaryota > Metazoa > Chordata > Aves > Leptosomiformes > Leptosomidae > Leptosomus > Leptosomus discolor. Next base: position 203,613,453 of record NC_141391.1, read on the forward strand.
CACATGTGTTTACTTTTCAACTCAAAGCTTTTAGTGCATGTTCCTAGCTAAAGGATTAACTTTGGTTTTCCAGGCACTGTGTTGAGCTATGTGGTACAAACCAAAGGCAGCTCACGTGCAGAACACAGCAAGAATCTGCAGGTCTTCTTCACACAAAAGTCCATAATTTAAAGAATTAGAATTAGATCACAATTTAAAAAGATTTGGATGCATTCAAATTTTGCATGTTGAATGCTGAAATGTTTTGAATGTGAATGTTTTGAACGTTAAAATATTTTTATTAGACTATGAAATAAAAATGTTCAGTTCTGGCAATGCCAAAATAGAATTTCCAGCCTTACACAAATGGATGTTTACATTTTTTTCCTATGAAATGTCACTGAAATTATCCTGTTTCATGGGGATTCTGGGTTTAAACACAACTGTGTTTTCCCATGCACACCATTCTGTCAGAAAAATTACAGCTCTTTCTAGCTATGACTATGGGCTAATATAGAATCAGTCCGTCTACCTGCTGTACAATTTTGGTCTAAGAAATTCCCTCAACCACAGCATTTTAATAAAAGCTGCATTGATGCATACAAGTTTGAAATCTGGTTAGAAATGTCTTACCTGCAGTGTGTTATATTCTGAAAGAGCATTATCATTACAATAAAATCCCTCTTCTCTTTCATCTGTGACCTACTTTACAGTAATTTCTAACAAAAACTATAAATATCTGCTGAATAAAACTTTACACATTGCACCTTTTATCTTAATTTTTTTTTTATTAGCCTTAATGAATTAACCTGTCAGAAGTCCAGCTGACACCTAAGATGATGCTCATTGCATGTTTTGGGCAACAAGAGGGACTGGGGAGGTAAGGCTCTGACATGTGGGGTGCGTTACCATGCGAGCCTGCAGCAGAGCCTATGAGATCATCAGACCCAGTCTAATTTCCCAGAAGCTCAGAACAGTTTCGTTTCACTATATAGGTGCCTTCTCCTGAACTTAGTCATAAAATAACTGCGGGGGAAAAAAACAACTCTTCTGGCATGAAGACTGTGTAAAAACTTGAGATGTTTTGCCCTTCCTCAGTTCCCATACAGTCTACTACTACATGTGATGCAATGTTTTATTGTAAAATTTGGGAGATTCAAATTGCAATGTGCCAGGAAGGGAAGCAGTAAAGAGGGAAAGGAAGGAAGCCAAAATAGTTCCAGATCCTCTGCTTTTCCTTGAGTTCCTCTGCCAAAATGTGGTGCTTGCATTGCCCTGTATTTTTACTTTCCTTTATCATGAGGCAAAAGAGTGAACAGATACCAGGAAAACTAACAGACTGACTGACTATGCAGGGGCACAGTAAATGGGAATACTCTTTATGTCCTGAAAACTATACCAATATACAAGGTAAAGGAGGGAAAAGACTCTTCTGAGTAATCATTTTGTACATGCACATGCAAGAAGAGACAGAAGACAAAACATTTTTCCACTTGGAAAAGTTATTCTTTTAGGGGTCCTTATTTTCCTCCTGCAATGATGTGGCCACAACCTGTTATGAATGTGAACAGCATGATGAGTAATATGTCTTAGAGTGTCAGGAACAAACCTCCTTAAGCCATAGAACGGAAATGCCTTTTTGAATGCGTTTATACCATCTCAGTGTAGTGATTAGATTTGCTGAAAAAATTCTTAAGGGATTTTAATTTAATTTACTTTCATTTTGGTTTGGTTTGGTTTATTTTATTTTATTTCTTGCATTCCAGGAGTTGAAGTTGATAGTAATGTTAGCAGCCACAGAGTGTAATTATTACAGTTGCTGTTCTGATTTTGGTTTAAGTTCCTTGAAGGCAAGGCTTTTACGAGCTGCAAATCAAGGGCACTCTGGTGAGTGCTTTCCTGGCTTCCGGAGAATAATCAGCAGTGACAGCTAGAGATCCCATCTTTTATTTATCAGCTTTATCATAGTTTTGAGTTTTGCCCTTTAAATCATGCAGGCAGTGGTGCAGAGTAATAAAACACCTCTACATGAGAAATGATTTAACATCACATGGACTGATCCAAAAAATAAACCTGACCACCACCCAGGTACAGGGAACATGGACACTAGAAACTTCATGGAAGAGGTGGATTGCCAAATGCTGGGGTTTCTTTACTGATCGCTCCTTATGAGATCTTTCATTTTTTAAAAACTGGAACACTCATCCATGCTGTAAATCAGTAAAGGCACTTTCACTGCCCATTTCCGTGGAGGCCGGTGGGCAAGCATCTGCCAGACACTACTGTTATTATCAGAAGTGCTGTGCCAGTTTGGTAAAACGACCTTTCTAGGACTGATCCTGGGTTAAATTTCCACAGAAAAGCCTGGCTTCTCCCCTGTCCCTCCAGAACTCTCCGTCTGTAGAAGCAGCATGCCTCCTCCCCGCCTGGCACTCTGTGCCTGATGTGCTGCACCAGGAGATGCTGGTCCATTGCATTCCCCATAAGAAAGGCACTCAGACTCTGTAAAGTACCATTTAAAATGCTGTCTGTCAGAGCTAACACTATAAAGATAAAATAGTATAGATAATCTTACAGCCTTTTAGCTGCCAGGAACCCCAAGGTGTGCACTCACATGCAGCACGCCATGCAGACCCCTCAACAGAGAGGGTTATACAAATGTGGTCATTTGAGCTGTCACAGAATTTTTTACAAGATTAGAAGTCTGCTCATCTTTTATACTGTCAAACAGAAAGGATGTTGACATCACAACTTCTTGCTGCACTTTTGGACAAAGGCATAATTGCTGGTACCAAGTGGGAGCTGCCTGTAGGCCCCTGCGTTACAACATGGTGGTGAAATCCCCATCCCCAGCACGGGGATACAGTGCACACACAGGCTAACTGCTCCACAGGTCACTAGCTCCTCCATGCACAGTGCTCCTCTGGTCAGGATCCCCACACCAAGCCTTCCCCGCACCCTGCTGTCTTACAGAAGCTGTCCTGGCCAGCAGTGCTGCACACGTGGGGCTCCCGAGGGGGACCTAGGGCACCACTGTGGCACTGCAGGCCCGCTCCGCTTCATGACGTTATGTGCCAGTTTTCCTGCGTACACACACCAGGCTGCCAGCAGTGATAACTATGCTCAGGCATATGGGCTGATCTGTTGCCTCTTGCTGTGAGATCACCAGCCTTACAGCACATCTTTCAGCAAACCTTGCCAGGGAGGTTTAAGAAACCTGTAAAAGCCCCTTAGTAAATGAAAACCGAACCTCAATTCAGTGTTGTCAAACTCCTGCATGCCACCAAGCAGATGTTCTTAAAACAACGTAGATTTAAGCTCAATTGGCATGAGTGACCATCAGTGTATTTGTCTCTGTGCTGATTCATGCCTGCATGTTTTTGATTCTGCAGCTATTGTAGAAAAATAGGGTCCTGATCCCCTGTTAACCCACCCCACACTGTCATTTCTCAGGCGTCTGCCAACGGAGTAGAAAATGTTACTAAACCAGAGGAGCAGCCCTGCTGCTCCTCAGCACTCAGGATGGACCAGCGCAAGTGGGCACAGGGTGTGCACAAGCTGAGCCCTCCTGCCAATGACAAATATTTAAGCAACTACAACAGACCCATGGTGGAGACACAGTGGGGCTACAGCAGTGACCTCTGCAAGCGCCTGATGGATGCTGGAGGGTTTTTCTTGTTCCCTTCAGCGCAAGCCAGGGACAAAATGAGAATGTGTAAGGAGGTGTACAGAGGTGCATGGGGACCCTGACCCATGGTGCTGTGGGGTGCATGATGGCTGGCTGGCAGCAGGGGCTGCCAGGACCACCCCTGGGTTGCTGTGTTTGATGGGTTGCTGCTTGCTACGAACTGATCCCTCAGCTCACAGCACTGTGCAATGGCTCTACTGCAGGGAAAATCGCTTTGGCCCTCTTGCTCAGTTCTTTCATGTCTGTTTGACATGGATAATTTTATTTTTCTCACTCTGAAAGAAACATCTTTAAATGGAGTTGCCTTAAACCCTACAGAGGGTTATTGCAAGTTACGCAGTCAAGTCTAGAGCGTACAGTGTAGCTGCTCTGGCTTCAAAAATCAGATTATAGTTTCTTTTTAAATCCTAGAGGAATGCCTTCTTGAGCCATGAGTTACCTTAACTGTGACGTACTCGTTTAGACTGTTTCTGCTTAAAAAGCACTTCATCCCAAGGGAAACCCAGAAGACAGTATGCATCAAGAAGCTGAGTCCCAGTATCCTGCAGGCACAGCCAAGTGGGCTCCTGCCCTGAGGCACATGGCGCAGCATGGAAGGAAGCAGTCCAGTGTTGTGGAAACCTGGACTGACATGACATGAAAGCAAATACTATTTTGAACCCTCCCCTGCAAAAAGGGCTTTCCCCCACGGCTCTCAGATGAACCCTCAGGCTGTGGTGCTTGCAGCCCGAGCCAGGCAGTGGTTTGGGAGCAGGGGGCTTCTGTGCTCCCACTGCTGCACCCATCGCTTTTGCCTCCAGCCTTGCAAGGGCCCAGTGTGCTGCTGGTATGGCCCATCCTGTCTGTGTGCCCTGCAGCAGGGCTCAGCATCATGGCCCCGGCCCCAGTGTGCAACGGGGTGGTGAGGGCTGCATTGGCATCCAGGCTGTCCCCCAAATGGGGTCCCAGACCCCAACATGGCCAATAGCAGGGAGCGCTGCCTTGAGGTGCCCCAGGAAGAGCAGCCTCTTGCAGGGGTTTAGATAAACCTGACCTGACAGTGCCTCCAGGGAGAGTTTGCAGCAGCGGGGAAGGATCATGCTGGATGTGATTCAATGGCACAGAATGGCACTCCTCCGGGAGCCGCAACCAACTGCTGCCCCTTCCTGCAGCCAGCCCCTGCCCTCGAACAATGGCCAGGTGAAAGGAAACCCTGAAAACCTCTCCTTGCTTTTCTAATGTGATTGAAACACATCCTGAGGTGAGGGGAAGGGGAAAGTGCCAGTTTGGCAGCTCTTTTTAATTAGTCAATGAGTAAGCAAGGGCCGACAATACTCTGGTGAATGTCCCATCATTGCTAGTGGCGTCCCCTGACTTACAAGTCCCCTGTTTGACTTTACCAGAGAATTTTAAACTTGTGAAACACAGCCTTGCTGTTATACAACTAACTCTAGCCACACATTTTCTGGTTTCACTTGTGATTCACATCACACAGGAGCAGAAACATGTTCGCTGGCTCCCACTGAACAAAAGTCACACTGCGTTATTTAGGTTAAGGTTCATAGTACTTGGACCCTTGAGCAGCAACAGGCATATCAAACAAATTGACAGCAGTTAATATTTACAGGACCAAAGATCACAGAAAGTCAATAAAGTCTGTGAGATGATAGTGAGCAAAAACTTCAAAACAAGAGGTAAAACTTCCCAAACTAAAGGGCCAGCAGAATACCCATCAGTGTCTGACAATGAGGTTTGCGTCTTTCCCTTGTACACCCTCTTGTGCAACGCTGCATGTACGGCTTAGTCTAAAAGCTTCTGACCCTAAAATCAGGCTTCATATCACATGCTTCAATGAAAGAACTTGTAATAGGCAAAGTGAACACCAGGCTAATCTCAAAGGTATCTAGTTCATGGAGCACTTTCCTGGAATTTGTCAGCAACCAAATATTGCAGACTGGTGCTTCCTAAGCTGCCTTATGGTCTGTAGGATGTGGGTCCATAGGCAATTTTTTCAGGATACAACTTCCACTTGCAGACCGATAACTTTGTGCAGTCCCAAATTCTTGTGTCATGCAATTTACGACTCTAGGAAATACGTCATGCAAAAAAGGTTGCAGGAACAGGGGGAGATAAGACACAAAGGTAAGAGCAGACAAAAGCATACAGCCTCCCCTCCAGCTGTTTAGCTGTAATATCTGTTTATCACTGGAGGTCCAGGGAAGGTCTCCTGAAGTTGCTCCCATCCTGCACTCTTGTGCCAAAGCCCATGAGCTCTCACTGGACCATGTTGCACCTCCTGCTTGGTAGCCCCAACAGAAATCCAGCTGGAGAGCAGGACAATGGTCCCACTTTTGGGGACAAGGACTTAATTTGATTTAGTTCATTTTTGGAAAGCATCCTCATATGCAGGGCATGTCCCTGGCCAGGCATCTGACCTAGTGCTTGCCTCAAAGTTACAGCACAGGCGAAGAGTGTACAAAAGCTGGGGGGTGAGGCTGGAGGGGTGGTGCACAGTACACCACATTTCAGTCCCAGATGATGCTTTAACTGCAGGCTTGTTTGTCGAGCCAGAGTTAAGCTGAGACTAGATGTAGACTGGGGCTGAGTTCCCTTGTGCTGGGCTGGGGGACAAGTGCCCAGGACAAAAGGCAGGCAAAAAAGGGTAGCTGAGGAGGCAACACCACGAGAGAAACGCAGAGGTGACCAGTCATGGTTGGAATGATGCTGGTCTAAAGGCGACCCAAGAATTGTACCTGTGGCCACAGAGCTCAGGTTTAACCCCAGGAAGGAGGATGACTTAATGCAAATGGGTTTTTCTGGGTCTAGGGATGCCCAGTGCTGTCACTGCTGGATACTTCTCTGGTCTTGTGATCCCTCAGCCCTGTATCCCAGAAGATCCCTGAAACAAGAAATCCTGGAAAGGAACCTCCCATAACGACCTCATAACCACCCAAGTTAATCCTCCACTCGGCGCCTCCGTGTTCTTTCTCTCGAAGCATGACAAATGCAAAGAAATCCTTCTGCAGAATTAAGTTGATTGATATTTAAATTGTCAGCTTTCAGCCTGCAGCCCATGAAATCCTGTGGGTACAAGGTAAGTAACCAACAAATGGGAAGCCTCTTGTCAGAAGACTTAAATTTGTCACAGGGGAATCCCGCAGCTGTCAGTGAAAACATCTAGGCCCATAAACACACAATGGTCCACAGCCTCCCAGATATGTGTTTGCCCATAAAACATCTGGTATTCCAGTGGAACAGCATACCTATGGAGTTAGAGTTTATCTCTAAATAGTTTTATTTAGGGATAAAAATTGCCAGGGCTAACATTTGGAAAAGACATGTATGTTTTGCAAAGTTGTAAAAACCATTATGCAAAACCAGTTGTGTCATGCCTATGTCATTTAATATCACAGGGATTTAAATCTTGGCTAACCCAACTGGCCAGGCCAGTTCTTTTATAATCCTGAAGAAAAAAATGCAAAGTCATGTGTATTCTGTGTGGGGCTCTAGTTTTATTTCTTGCAGGCTTCTAGCTCTTTCTCCATTGCTGAGCTCTTTGCATAATACATTGCAATTTTAATTCATGGAGAAAATTTTGCAGCTGCCAGTGACCTAGGCAGTAGGAAATGTTTTAACAGTAAAACTGGGCAGGTAGCTTTATTGGTAACTGAGGAAGAGGAGGAGGCTAAACCACGTGAAGCTGTTTCTATGTTCTCGCATATATTAACAAGACAAGGCAGGGACGATATTTGCTCTCAGAGGGATCAGTGGTTGATGCTGCAACACGATTTCATGCTGCACAAGGAAAGCTCTGCTTAAACTCTTTGAAGGGTGAGAGTGAATTAAGCAGAGACTGCCATTTCACCTGGTCCCATTACACAGGGCATGCAGCATATAAAACAGGTTTTTGGCTGTGAGCTCATTTTGCCACATCCATGTTTATTGAAGATAATGCAGAATTAGACAGCACTAATGACACTAAATGACACTTAGCTCTTTGCAGTATTGTGGCAAATGGCCTTATTGAAGTAGGCACATGCTATTTGCCTTGGTTTGCAGATGTGGAAACTGAAGCACAGAGGTGAGCTGCTCAAGGTGACAAATACTAACTGGCAGGACTGCAACCAGGACCCAGCCCTGCTTTTTTCTGGAGTGCCCTTGTGTGACATGTTCCCAGACTTTGTGTTATGGGTTAGCTCCAGCCTTGCCTCTGCACTGCTGAACTTCTGACCTGTCGTGTGTGGCTGTAGGTCAGCAACTGGGACATCCCTGTGGGCTCAAATGGTTGATCTCCTCTTGGCCCTGGACATGAATTAGCCATGCTCCTGATCTCACTCTCTGCAGCACTTTAAACATTTTGCTGCACACCGAGGCTCCTACAGAAGCATCTTCATCCCTGAAAGTTATTTAAGAAAATGTTCAGCACCTGTTCTTTAGAAGTGCTATAAGGACAGCTGGGCAGGAGATTGGATTAACTGACCTCCTGAGATTTGCTCCAGTCCTAACTATTTTTATCTGAATGACTAAAAAATGTTGACACACTATTTTCTGGCAGGGCTTGTGCTGAGGAACCTCAGTTGTTTATCACGTACCACCTTGTGAGAGTTGTGGCAACTCTAGTCCTTGTCCCCCAGAGCTGTTGCTGCTGGAGCCAGACTGAGGCCACTGGTGCTTATGCATGTACCAGGGTTGCTGGCTGTTTGATGGCTGATGGTTTGGCTCTTGAAGATGCTGGGCATGTGTCAGTAGCAGGATCCTCTCAAATTAAATCACAGCTGTCCAGAATACACTTAGTTTTCAAGCAGCTGGCTTTCCTAGCAGCTTAGCCAAGTTGGGAACAACCAAGGAGCAAAGGTAGGCCCCTGCCTGTGGCACAGTGCTCTTTCTGATCTTGGAAGATGCTAATGGCACTCACCAATTAAAATACAAATTTTCCTTACAGGGTGGGGCAAGCACTTAAATAACTTAATTGGATTTATTGAAGCCTTCTGATTAGGTGTTACAAGCACTTCAGCAACCTCTGAAAAATTGTTTAGGTAACCACTACCTTGGGATCTCCGCAGGCCATACATACACGTGCATATAGAGAGTGTACAGTATGTTCAACACATATATATGGAATTTCGTTCCCATTGACACTGTATCTGAGCACCTGCTATTGTACTTTTGAGAAGGCAAATGCTGTTATCCCTGTTTACAAAGAGTAAACTGAGGCACAGGGAGCCAAATGCCCATATGAGGAGTGCCTGACTCCTCCCTGTCTCCAGCTGGAAGTCTGATGGGAGTTAGGTAAAAAAACACTTTTTGGGTTGTGCAGCTTAATTACTTGTCTGGGGGCACAGAGGACAGCTACAAAGAATTGAACCTAGATTTCAAACTAGCACCTTATGCACCAGACCATCCTCCTTCCCCCCTCCCATGGAGGACAATTATAATGTTCACGAGACAAACAAGTTGCTGTCTTTGGCAAGTACTGATATTCTTGATTGAATAGTTTCTCTTGTTTCACAGTTTAATTCAAATCTAAATATGAATCCAATTATTCCTTAGCAACTTAGGAATGTGATTTTTCTACTACTGTGAGTTTTGAGTTGTGAGTGCTTTGAAATCTTTTAAGTTAGAATTCTTAGACACTACACACGTTTATACCTGTCACATCGCATTCTCCCGCTTGCTTTTGAAAAGAAGGAATCATTAATGTGTTTTTTTTCTCATGGGAAAATATATTTTCTCTTTCTAGAATTACACTGAAATAGAGAATAAAAATTGAGCCTTCATGCCTTTGTTTCCAGTAAATTGAACTATTGTACACTATTTTTCTCTCAATACTTTGTGTTGACTTATATTTAATGCATGCCATTGTCATTGCCAAAGCTTTCATTTTGCAGGGAATTTAGATGCACATCCTTGGTCCTTTCAATGTAACACATCATATTTCTACAGACCTTGTTTTGCTTTCTCTTAATTCCTCTGTCCTTTCAAGGTGTCCTTTTCTGCACTTGAGAATGCTTTCCATTACTCCGTGGATCCCATCTTAAACGTTCCTTCCCAACACGAGCTGGCTTCATTAATTCCCTTTGAATGTGACTCTGTATGCAAGGGTATGGATGACAGGTAAAATGCATTCTCCTTAGGCCAAACTCTTACTAAGAATTCGGGTGCCTACAGGTCAGGTGTTCGCCCTTTGAGGGTGAAATGCAGAACCCTGCACCCTGTTGGGTGCCCATGGACCCCTCTCCGGCGCATGTGAGAGACCACGGTCTCAGGATCGGGCACAAAATGGTCAGTGGTCCAGGCAAGCCTTAGAGAGCTGCTATGCTGAGAGCAGGGCAAGACCTAAACACCACTCCTCAGGCAGCTCATCCAGGGCTGAGGCCAGGCACCTCCAGAGAGGATCTGTCAGGCTGGATGCTCAAGGACATTTTGTTCACAGAAGCAAGCAGGACTCATTCCTTTAAAACTGGGTTGGGGGGAAAGATGGCCCATGTGACCCCTTACTCCCGCATGACAGTTTGAGTTTTCTAAATACAACAGATTAGCAAATTCTAATTGTACTGCAGGGCAGATTTGATGGCATTAACCACCTGTGAACACATAAAAACTTTTGCATTTTTGGTTGAAAGCAAGTACTTCTTATGGATATGCTGGCATTTCTTCTAAGTATTTAACTTCATCATTCGTGATCAATTTTTTCTCTGCACATTCCTACCTAACCCATCAAATATTGCATGCAGTCTGTCTCTATTTCCTTCTCTTTCCATTTATATCACCTTTTCAGAATTCCCCAGTCATCTGTTGAAATTGTGATCTATTATCCACACCTATGATTTCTAAAACTAATAGAGGAACAAGTCAAGAATAGAAAGATGTGCTAACTGTATCTTACTGTGACTTGCTGTTATAGTCTCTCCAATTTCTTATCACATAAGGTCATTCAGGAGCTGTGATTCAGAGAGTCACTGGTAATTTGCTACCAAACTACTGATCTTCTAGGTTGGGTTTGTTTGCTTGTTTGTTCACAGATTTGCCATATGAGGTTTGAATGGTGCTACCTGATAGGCTTTTCAGGTGCAAACCTGCAATGTCAGCACACAAACAGGATGACTGCAGCAATTTCAGGCCTATCAGCCTCACTCTGGGAATGTATCTAGAAAAGGTCCCTGCCAAGGTGCACTTCCAAAGAGTAACTGAGATACTTGTGTCCACGAATGCAAAAATTACTCCCCTCCCAAACCTACCCTGGGAGGTATCACAGATACCTCCATCCTTGCCCTGCAAGCCCTGTCTGCATGCAGAGCAGCAGGTCCATGCATCTCCCTATCCGAGATGTTGCACCTACCCAGGGAGGATTTGCCCACATCTGTTGGGCAGTCCAGTCTGATTGGCATTTCTGAGGCTAAATCCTTCTTACCTTGGCCCTCCTCGTGATGCTTCACCAATCTCCATGAAATTACTTGGAGGTGACTCAGCAACCAGGTTCTTAAAGCAGTGAGCTGGGTTGATGCCGGCCAGCAGCCAAGCACCCACACAGCTGCTCGCTCACTCCCCGTTCCTTGAGCAGGATGGGGGAAGAGAATAGCGAGAACAAAAGCAAGAAAATCGTGGGTTGAGATAAAGGCAATTTAATAGGTGAAGGAATGAGCAAAACCACAAGTGACAGAAAGGAAACCACTCACCACCTCCCACAAGCAGACCAATGCCCAGCCAGTCTCTGAGCAACAGCCACCTTAGAAGCTCCAAACCTCCCCTTCTTTCTCCTCTCCCCAGTTTTATTGCTTACATGATGTTTTACAGTATGGAATATCCCTTTGGCAAGTTCAGGTCAGCTGTCCTGGCTGTGTCCCCTCCCAGCCTCTTGCCTTCTGCCATCCTACCTTCTGGGGGGGCAGAGTACAGAAAAGAGAAAGCCTCGATGCTGTGGAAGCACTCTTCAGCAATAGCTAACACATTGGTATGCTATCAACACTGGTTTAGCTACAAATCCAAAATGCAGGACCATATAGCATATTCTTCTGCTATGAAGAAAGTTCCAGCCAGACCCAGTCCAAGTGCCAACCTAGGAGGGAGAAGGCAGGGTCAAGTCCTGCTCCCCATGCTTGCTTCTGCACTTTGTCCCAAGACTTGGCAGGCTATCACACAAGGCCAGCCCAGGTGATAAGGAGAAGGAACCGGGGCTCCTCTGCCCTGGTGGGCGCAAGGACGACCAGACCAGCTGACGTCCATTTGTGTCCTCAGTCCTCTGACATCCTCTGATGCCTTCAGACAGCTTCAGCGTGAGGGCACGTCCCCAGCCTGGCAGCAGGGTCCCAGGGGTCACCCTGGCTCCTGGAAGATGTGCTTTCAAATCCTTTTCCACCACAGAAGGGAATTAAATTTACCACATTTGCCTTAGATAAAAGAGGCTAATGAGATGCCTGATGCTGTTGGTGTGTCCTAGCTGTGTTATGAAGTTACCGGACAGAGTCAGCCTGCAGATTGCCCAGGCTGGAGCAATGTCTATGCCTTGGATGAGACATGGGCACTGAGCAGCTCCTCCTGACAGCCTGGGGCAGCTCCAACCTTGCCAGGGGTGCAGCTGAAGCCCCCAAGAAATTTAAAACCCCATATTTGTGTGCCTCAGGGTGGCACTGAGCAGAGATTTTCAGACTCGCAGAGGTGGAGTTTCAACTTGTAGCTCCTCCAGCTGACTTGGTCTGTGATGCCACTTCTCTGCTCCCTCCCCAGCGCCATGGCACATCACTCATGCTCACAAGCACTCCTTCAGAAAATGTCGGCGAAAACAGCAGTTCATTTCTTTCTGTTCTTTAAATATCCACCATGATCTCCAGGCTGTAAGCAGCTAGGGCCCTAAAAACATATGTGTTCATCTGTGTGGCCTATTAAAGACAATAAGCAAGACAAAAGGAAGTTTTCAACTTGAGATTAAATAGGTAGGTATAACTGCCTAAGTTCTTTTCTGGGTCTCTTGGGGCTTCAGAATGAATCTGAGCATCCTGTATTCATGAAAATAACAAAGGCAATCCATATGCATTTTAATTGTTCCCAACAGTAATATGATCTGACTGTCATGGAATCAAGACTCAAATAAAAATCCTAATGTCAGGAAATAAGCTCTGTTGTTTATAATACCTTCCGTTAGAGCTATAATGAGAGGAGAGGAGAGGCAAGGAGGAGGTCTGAAGCCATAGGTATTTCATAGACCATCAAATCACAAGATGGAGCCAGATCCGGCCACATAAATATTTATATTAGAGAGACAAAGCTGCAGCAAATTCTTGCCTGATGTGAAGAGTTTTTAGCTGATGTGAATTTTTATAGCTTCTGCTTTCCAGCAGGGCTATGACAATTCACATCAGCAGAGGAGCTGCTGCTCTATAATTAGTCAAATCCTTGCAACAGGGACTGCTGTCACCTTCCCATCAACCCTGCTCTCTGCACACGCTATTTAACCAGTCACAAAAACGCCACTTATCAGAGTATCTCAACAGTGCACCGAACAAAAGAATATCTGCAACTCAGGCTCACGTCAGACAGGCAGAGCCACAGACTACAAGAGCATTAATATAGGATCTTTAGTTATATTAGAAGATCGAAGATCAAAGTTCAGCAGATTAAAAGAGACAGTTTATTTCGCAAAATGCTGGGTGCAGGAGTTGGACTGAAGTTGCTCCTGAGCCGTTGCCTCTGGGTTACAGCAAGGGAGGCAGGGCGGGATGGAGGCAGCGGAGCCTGCCTGCGGGGAAGAGGGGAGAGCATGGGTGTCTGCTTCTTCTTGCAGCCTGGATCGCTCCTGCATGCGTCAGGGTCTGTGAAATTGGCTTTTATCCTGAGAGGTACATCTAGCAAAGCTGCCTGCTAATACAGACAAAATAACAGAAGGGCTAGTGGGGTGACGAGGTCTTGGCCAAATGCCCTCTACCACGTTTTCCCTGGGGCATCGGGGGGAAAGGACAAGCTTTCCTGGTCTCATGGATACGTGGGAGATCTTGGCTTGATCTGTGCAGCTCTGAGCAGTGCAGCAGTAGCAGGTTCCCTGGTGAGCCAGCAGCCCTGTCTGCTGCAGCCTGGTGGAAAAATAGGCCAGAAGGGGCTTTCCTGGGGGTTGCACAACCCCATCAAACACCCAGGCAGTGCCAGAGCTTAGC